>NC_135623.1:16178957-16855957 GCF_053574225.1 Canis aureus | reverse complement strand
GCAAATGACACAAAGCTAAACTGCTAGTATTCTCATGACAAAATCAGGATTCAAAAACTCAATCATTGGGGATCCCTGGGTGGCTCAGCGGTTTAGAGCCTGCCTCTCTCTGGCCCAGGGCATGATCCTGGGGTCCAGGGATCGAGTCCCACACTGGGCTCCCTGCATGGAGCCTGCTTCTTCTCCCTCTGCCTGTGTCTCTGCCTCTCTCTCTGTCTCTCATGAATAAATAAAATATTTAATAAAAAAAAAAAAAAAGGGATCCCTGGGTGGCGCAGCAGTTTGGCGCCTGCCTTTGGCCCAGGGCGCGATCCTGGAGTCCCGGGATCGAATCCCGCGTCGGGCTCCCGGTGCATGGAGCCTGCTTCTCCCTCTGCCTGTGTCTCTGCCTCTCTCTCTCTCTGTGTGACTATCATAAGTAAATAAAAATTTAAAAAAATTAAAAATAAAATAAAATAAAATATGCTTTCTTTAAAAAAAAAAAAAAAAAAAACTCAATCATTGGGACCCCTGGGTGGCTCAGTGGCTCAGTGGTTGAGCATCACGCCTTTGGCTCAGGGCGTGATCCCAGAGTCCCAGAATCAAGTCCCATATCGGGCTCCCTCAATGGAACCTGCTTTTCCCTCTGCCTGTGTCTCTCTCTGTGTGTCTCTCATGAATAAATTAATAAAATCTTTAAAAAAAAAAAAGTTAAGAAAGACAAATATAAAGTTCTCCACTTAGTTTGAGAAATGCAAATGATTAAATTTAGAATGAGGACATATGTCTTACCTATTTGTATAGCATTTCAAGTTACTACCCATTAAGAAGATGTCAAAACTGTAAGGTGACTGTATTAATAATAATATAATGTAGAAAAATTAAGGGAGAGGCCATTCTGCTCTACTCCAAGCTTCTTTTGGAATAGTGTGTTCACTATCAAGCTCCTCCTCTGAAGTGTGCCATTAATAAGTAAAAACATCCATGACAGAGCAAGCAAGTGATAAAGAGTAATAGAAAGAACTGGAAAATTAGGGCTCAGATAGTAAGAGTTAATGGTAACACAGTTGCCTTCCTGTTGACAGGAAAAAAAATTCTTCACAGGTCTACAGTAAATAAGCTATGAAGAGGTTAACTTTTATTAGCTATTTTAACTGCCTTATGAGGTAGCAATCTCCCAATTACCTAGTATAATGTCTGGCACAGAGCAGGTATTCAATAAATTTTTGTCAAGTAAATATATGAATCAAGACAGTGTCAGGTAATTCGTATTTCTCTGTATTCCTAAATCCTCATACCACAATACATGAAGTCATTCAAGTATGTGTTAGACAAACAAATATCTGGTATACCCTCAGTAACATAGTTACAGATTTAAAGCACTAAGAATTAAAGATGCTGTTCATGTATCAAGCACTATACCAACACCACCAAAACTCATGATATTCCCATCTTCTTTTATCTTAACTTAATTGGACTACAACAGCAATCAGAACAGAGGTATTTCTGAGGAAATGCCTTATTGGACAAGCCCAGAGCATCTCTATCCAGGATTACTAAAGCAAGGGCAGAAAACCAACCAAGATTCAGGACACTACAATTTCATACTTGCCCCAGAGGTAACACACACAGCAGCTGCAACTGTGATGTGTCATGGCCAGGAGGGAATTCCTTGCAGCTATCTTCATTAAGGTTTCCTAAAAACTCAGGAGGAATGCATGTGGAACTGAGTCCCAGAATCAACTATGCATGTCACCATTGCCTTTCCATCAAAGGATGACTCTGTATCCATGTTAAATCAACATACCTTCAAAATCCATCCCCTGGAAATGGCAAGGTTCTGCTACAATCACACACATACACACACATATACACATACATAGAGCACAGATTTTAAAAAAGAATAGCAAAGATTTTAAAATAGTAAAGAAATAGAAATCCTCTAGTAGATATGCCAGGAAACCATGACGACATGGTTTCAATCTTTTTATCTTAGCAAATTAAATTAAAATGCTGGATTATAGGTAGGATTTATGGTCTAACAAAACCTTTAATCCTAACAACAAAAACGTACTTCGTTTGGCATAATCCACATTGTAATTTTACATATTCTCCATGTACATGTAGTAACATACAGTACTCCTCTGTGCTTTTTTTTTTTTAAGTAGGTTCCACACCCAATGTGGAGCCCAAAGAGGGGCTTGAACTCACTACTCTGAGATAAAGACCTGAGCTGATACCAAAAGTCAGATGTTTAACCAAATGAGCCACCCAGGCACCCCAAGTATTTCTCAGTTCTTAAAGCCATATTTAGGGGCACCTGGGTGGCTCAGTCAGTTAAGCTTCTGACTTCAGCTCAGATCCTGGAATTGAGCTCCACATCAGGCTCCCTGCTGAGTGTAGAGTCTGATTGTATCTCTCCATCTCCCTTTGCCCCTACCCCAGCTCATGCTCACTGGCTCACTCTCCCACTTGTGCTCACTCACACTCTCCCAAATTTTTAAAAATAATAAATAAAATCTAAACATACACAAAAAATGACACATCATCAAATTGGCCTTTTGCTTGAAACATCTTTTGTACTTTCTTAGGTTTCTTATTTTGTCAAAATATTGGTTAAGAAAAGAAAAAAAATGGGACGCCTGGGTGGCTCAGAGGTTGAGTGTCTGCCTTCGCCTCAGGGTGTGATCCCGGGGTCTGGGATGGAGTCCCACATCAGGCTCCTTGTGGGGAGGCTGCTTCTCCCTCTGTCTGTATCTCTGCCTCTCTCGCTCTCTCTGTCTCTCAATGAAGAGATAAACAAATCTTTAAAGAAAAAAAAAGAAAGAAAGAAAAAACTGCTGGCACCTCTTTGCCAAAGTAACACTTGCCTTCAGTTAATCAAATTTAACACATAAAGTTAATTTCTGTTAAGTTTATACCTTTTAACTTGGTTAGAAAATTGATTAGTTTTAGGAAACCTTTATTCCAGACAACTGCAAAGACTTTTTACAAATAAAATTTAACTACTTTAAATTTTCCAGAAACAACAAATATGGACAAAAAATTACCAACCATTTTGACAAGAGATTATGACTACATAACATTACTATGATTGCTATGTTATCACTTCCTTGTAATAATCTCATCACCATTCCTCTAATCCTGTAGATCATTAGAACATGAAAATAGTATACCAAAGGTTACAGTTCCCCCAAAGTCATTTTTATTTTGACAGAACATCTTTTGTGGAAAATTTCAAGTATATACAAGATAGTAGATTTATTTTAAAAAAAAAAAAAGATTTTATTTATTTATTCACAAGACACAGAGAGGAAGAGACATAGGCAGAAGGAGAAGCAGCCTCCATGCAGGGAGCCCATGTGGGATTCGATCCTGGATCCCAGGATCACACCCTGAGCGAAAGGCAGACACTCAACCTCTGAGCCACTCAGGCATCCCAAGATAGTAGATTTAATAGTTAAATGAACAGCCTCTTCAACAACTACCAAGTCACAGCCAATAATGTTTCACTCCCCATCAACCCCATCCCCAAAACACCTCCCAGACTGTTCCAAAGTAAATTTCAGGTATCACTTATATTTCAGTGTATATCTCTAAAGGATAAGCATTCCTTTTTTTTAAAACATAACCATTAATCATAATCATAATCACACTTAACAAACGTAATTGTTTAATTCCCATCAAATAGCCAGTTTCCACAAAATATTTACACTACATTATTGCAAAGTAATCACTAAACAATGCTTTCCTCTTCTTTTTTTTTTTAAGATTTTATTTATTTATTCATGATAGAGAGAGAGAGAGGCAGAGGGAGAAGCAGGCTCCATACCGGGAGCCCAACGTGGGACTTGATCCCAGGACTCCAGGATTGTGCCCTGGGCCAAAGGCAGGCGCCAAACTGCTGAGCCACCCAGAGATCCCTGCTTTCCTCTTCTAAAATACGACACAGTTCAAAACAAAGTTCTTGATAACCAGATTTTAAAATAAGAGGAAGTGGGCAGCCCGGGTGGCTCAGCAGTATAGCGCCTGCCTTCGGCCCAGGGCCTAATCCTGGAGACCCAGGATCGAGTCCCATGTCAGGCTCCCTGCATGGAGCCTGCTTCTCCCTCTGCCTGTGTCTCTGCCTCTCTCTCTCCCTGTCTGTGAGACTGTCATGAATAAATAAATAAAATCTTTTAAAAAATAAAAAATAAAGTAAGAAGAGGTGCCTGGGTGGCTCAGTCACTTAAACATCCAACTCTTGATCATTGAGCTCGTGATCTCAATGCTATGCAATCAAGCCCTGTGTCAAGTTCTGTGCTAGGCATGGAGCCTGCTTAAGATTCCCTCTCCCTCTGCCCCTTCCTAAAAAAAAGAAATAAAATAATAAATAAAACAAAGTTCTTGTGTTTCAACCTGGAACCAGCTTGTCTTAGCTGAAATCAATCCTATTTTTTTAACATTTATTTATTTGAGAGAGAGAGAGAATACAAGCAGGAGAGGGAGAGAGAGAATCCCAAGCAGATTCCCTGCTGAGGAAGGAACCCACCTCAGGGCTCAATCTCAGGACCCTGTGATCATGATCTGAGCCAAAGTCAAAAGCTTAACTGACTAAGCCATCTAAGCACCCAATTCTATTATTTTTGTCACATCATTACTTTTGTTTCAAGTCCCACTACTAGACCTTAGGAATAAATCCAAAATTGACAGTACTCCCAGAAAAATGAGACAAAAATACTTGGCATAAATATTACATATACCAACACAATACAGATACTGATAAATGTAAAAGCTTAAAAAAGAAGAAAGAAAGAAAGAAAGAAAGAAAGAAAGAAAGAAAGAAAGAGAAAAGAAAAGAAAAGAAAAGAAAAGAAAAGAAAAGAAAAGAAAAGAAAAGAAGAAAGAAAAGCAGTGGCAGGATAATCTTTTGCTAAAATAATCCTAATAGCAAACCTACTAGTACCTAAGTAATCCTAATAGCAACCCCTGACACATACAACTTCAAAACAGAAGTCCATTCATCCCAGTTTTTCATCTTTTGATCCCTCTATTAGTCTCAGTAAATCTAGGGACACCAGAGAAACGTTTTTTTTCTGTCTTTTTGTGTTTTCACAAAGATACAACAGGATGAAGGAATCAAAAAATAACTGGATGCAGTTTTTTTTAAAAGGCAACCTTAAAAAGTACAGTACTTACTAATTTTTTTCCACTATTATAGTCATAATGATAGAAGAAAGGAAATATGTTCCCCAATGGGAAGAGGGGAGTAGATGACCCAAAGGAAACAAGTCACATCCTTACAATATCTTTGAAATTTCATTTTCTCTTTAAAATTCATGTAAACTCTATATTTACTTCATAGTATTTCTTTTTAGGTTATTCTAGTAAGTTGGTGCTACAAGATGTTGATATTTATTCTTAACTTCGAGCACTTCCTAGCATACCCATTTGAGAAATATACATACATAAGATCACAGACTTGACCTTGGAGTAGAGCAGACTTGAGTTCCAAACCCAGCCTTGTTATGACTACCTATCTCTAGATAATTACTTAACCTCCTTACACGTTTCCACTTATTCATCTTTAAAATGAGAATATTAATAATGACTATCACAAATTAAATGGCATATACCAATTAGATTGAACAATGCAGATAAAACATTGACCATATAGGCCAAAGTATTGCTGAGTAACATTAGTAGTAATTATAATTACCATCTCCAAAACCATTCTGTATAATAAAGGACTGCCTAGTCTCCAGGGTGGTAAGAGCTGTGAAGGATCTAATATTTTACTTACTTAGAAGTTAATGATTTAGCATGTTACAATTTCATGGCTGCTAGAGGAAGACACAAGACTCCTAGGTCAAGAATAAACTACTTGGGATCCCTGGGTGGCTCAGCGGTTTAGCACCTGCTTCGGCCCAGGGCATGATCTTGGGAATCCCAGGATCGAGTCCTGCATCGGGCTCCCTGCATGGAGCCTGCTTCTCCCTCTGCCTGTGCCTCTGCCTCTCTGTGTGTCTCTCATAAGTAGATAAATAAAATCTTAAAATTAATAATAATAATAATAATAATAATAATAATAATGTACTTTATTACTCACAACAATAGCAGTAGCCAGAGTATCAGCAGTTTCTTACATGGGTTCGCAAATCTGATTAGCCACAAGGTGATACATAGTGAGCCAGGTGACATCTGCTCATGCACTACAGGACTGCACTACAGGAGAAGAATCCTGAGAGCATACCCACCCTTTGCTCTGGAGGGAAAAAATATCTTTATCTCCCAGATTGTGAACAAACTTGCCCTTTGATCTGGAAGGAGACATTATCTAGGCTGGTCACAATACAACACCCTTGAAAAGATAGACTGTAACAATTGCTGTCTCTATTCATAAAATGTGATGATATTAGACAAAGAGAATTGTCTCTCACTTCTAAACCATCTTGGCTGCTGACAAAGTTTCTCATGAGTATAGATTCCAATGGCCACTCTGATTAATCTGACTGACAAGTGACTGGGACTAAACCCATTCAATTTGCTTCATACAGCATTTAATTAAAACAGTTATCAACAGGCAGCAGGATGAAGCCAACCTTCAGATCTGATTCAACCATGCTCCTCAGAGTTCCACCCCTGAATAAGCTGAAGAAAATCCCATGAAACATTAGGGTCTACCTCTGAAAGTCTGGTGTCTTTGTCCCTAAAGTTCTCTTTTTTTTTTTTTTTTTTAATTTATTCATGAGAGAGACAGAGAGGCAGAGACATAGGCAGAGGCAGAAGCAGGCTCCCTCTGGAGCCTGATGTGGAACTCGATCCCAGGACCCCAGGATGACCCCTAAGGCAAAGACAGATGCTCAACCACTGGGGCCACCCAGGTGTCCCTGTCCCTAAAGTTCTGTATTAACCTTTCCACTTGGCCCAAGGCATTAATCCAGAACAACAGGATATATTAACAATTATACAGACTCTGCTTCGGCCTATAAGGGCAATTTTATCATCCATAACAATGCTGGTCAGTGAGTTGAGACTAATCTGAATGCTTCCTAGGACCAAGGTGTGTAACTGATCATATCAGCAAAAAGAATCAGGAACAAATTCTGAACCATCTATTCTAACTCAATAACTTCCCTCATAAAGTTAACTGCCTACAGGATGCACATAAATAACAAATCAGTTAAGACTCTGGGAAGCCTCCCTAAAAAATTAAGGATAGTCTCACTTTGGAGAGATCTCCACAGTCCACCGAAGGCTCTAAGATCTACTAGTAGTGCTTTGTTAAATATTCAAGAGGTACAAGAGTCCATATTTTTCGGAAGACCTACATCAACCTGGGAGACAATCTATATCCCAACATGGCCTCCCAGACAGGTGACAGGCCTGGAGTTCCCAAATTCAGTTTGAATAATTAAGTATAGTCTTTGTTTTTGAAAGAACTGAATGAAGGCAGTCAGTCCAAACTATCCTAATTGTGCAGGCCACCAGTAATCCACCCCACAGAATCCCTGAGCAAAGGCTATGGAAGACATGTGGGTAGATGTGAGCAGGTAATGACAGGTGTTTTGCATGGAAGGTATGGGGCAACCCCTGCAGTTTCCAATAGATTTCTCAGTAAAATTAAAGGGAATGATAACCAAATGGTGATCAGAGCTGAGCACTCTAATGGGAGGATGGCAGACCCCAGCAACTACATGCCTGCAATTTTGCAAGAGCTGCATCAGGATGTTTTCCTGGAAACTAAGGAAAGCTTCAAGTGTGGTTCTGAATGTCTCTCCCTTCCCCAAAGCTTCTTCTGAGGTCTAAGGTGTTCCTTCCTAGGTGTCAAGATCGTTGGCTTTCCCTCCACTACCACAAAATTATGTTCCATTCCAGTAGCTATAATTGCAGCTTTTTTCCAATCTTCTCCTACTCATTCATACTTAGGCCTTTCCCCTAGAAATGTCAGTGTGAAATAAGCAAGGGAATTTTTATTAAACCTACAGAAACCCATTAATGGTCCCCATTGGCCCACATGGGCCACTGTAGGGGAACTCAGCAAACAGGGTACTCAACCAGTGGTCATTATCCTTATAATCTAGACCATGTCAAACCAACATGAGAATCCAGGTGGCTAAACGAGAATTAAGTCTGAATCTCAAGGCTACCTCTTGGCATACTGCCACATAAAAGGTGTACCAACAGGCTGGCTCTGTACTGTAGGTAGAAGAAAAAAAAGCTTCATGCCCAGAAATAGTCAGGGTAGAATCTAAATTTGAAGGGATGCCTGGGGTGACACAGTCAGTTAAGTGTTCAGCTCTTGGTTTCAGTTCAGGGCATGATCCCAGGGTCCTGAGATTGAACCTCGTGTTGGGCTCTGCTCTCCACACGGAATATGCTTAGAATTCTCTCTCCCTCTGACCCTCCACCCCTCCTCTCTCTCCCTCTCTTCCTCCTTCTTGCTCTCAAATAAACAAAAAAAAAAAAAAAAAAATCTTATATTAAAAAAAATCTGAATTCGTTTTATATATATATATACATATACATATATACGTATATATACGTGTGTGTGTGTATGTGTGTATATATATAAATATCCTCCCAACCCTTCCATCCCGATTATTGGGTCATGAAGTAAGTGACCAAGATGAGATGATCCCTTTCTGGTCATAGCTGCATTCAGTGGCCTGACTTACTAAGGAAAAAGATGCTTCCATGTTCAACATTTATCCACATACCTGATGTCTGTGGATGCTAGGGAGCATGAAAGATCCCTCAAGCATCTTGATTATCAAGCTCACTGCTGAGTGGCTTTAAAATAAAAAGTTCACCATTGTCAGACTGCAAATGGTCCAGAAAACCCAAAAGCATAACAAAGATTAGTTTCACAGGCCAAAATGTTGTGGCCAGTCAGCTAATTGAACTACAACAGCAACACCATACCCAGAAAAAAAGTATCAACAGCAGTGAGGCAGCACTGATACTTATGAATGGAAGGCCAAAGTTCCAATGTATTAAATTTGCTAAAAGCAAATGTGGATTCTCTCATTATGTGACAGGTCAATTTTTGGCAGAACTCACAAGTAGAGCAATGTTACCCTCTGCATCAGAAATAAATAGTCTTTAAGTCTACACCCATTTTATGATAGCTGATGTGTTATCACATCTAATATGATGGATGGATCCAGACAACAATGATGGCTCTGGGCAGTACAGACTCAATCAGAAGCTTGATTCCAGTGGGCTTCATTAGAGAACAGTCCCTTATTGTGGGCATCTACATGAGTGATCCAGACAGTTTGATCAGCAGCTATAATTTGTTTCCATAGTTCACAGCTTCAAAGAGAGCTGCCTTTAATCTGCCAGTCTATAGTTTCCAAGTGGCAGACCGAATAGCTAGGCCATGGGCAACAAGCCAAGGGGCACTAGAAACACAAGTTTTATGAAGGAGAATACTAGCCAGAGCTATAAGAACAGCCTTGAGTTCTATGCACTGAGAAAGCAATCACCCACTATCAGTCTGCATAGCTGGCACAGAGGCTGAACAGCCCCGGAAGACAACCAGACAAATCAGTTTCGGCTTGGCTAAATCACTGGTGAACCATGCCCAGGTTTAGGAAAAACTATGGATTGAGGACCCCACTGAATCAGTAGCTTTGCTTTAGACAGTGAAATGTGGAATAAAGGTTTCTCCAAAGGAAGGACTGAGCCCTAAGACATCATTAACCTCCATCCTCTCATCTCTCAAACCACAGAAAGTCCTTTGTTTTGTGCACTCAGGGGTTGCAAATTTGCCTCCTTTTGCACTCAAGTGTAGGTGTACATAGGTCTGTAAATGTAGTCTAAAAGAGGCAGAACTTCCTGCCCAGCCGGGACAAATCTTAGTACTAGTTGTTACATTGAGGGGGGAGTCTGACTCTGAATCTGATAGATTGGTGAAAAAAAATTCTGTCTACCAGAGAGGATATTTGAGGGTTGTTAACAGCAAAAACTAGAATATTCAGGCAACTGTGTTTGAACCTCCTTCCTGATACTCAGTCTGTAATCACCTCCCTAATTCTTCCTCATTAAAAGGCAATAAAGTAGAAAGTCACTTAACAATTTGGTCGAGGTGTTCAGTATCAATTCCATGGAGGCCCCTCTAATTCTGTTAACCAGTCCATGAGCCCTCACCCTTTCTCTCCCAAAAAGCCATGTGTCTACCAACATACTATCTTTGTTGCCAAAACTATTAAAGCAGTGAAAGATCTGATATTTTTTACCCTACTTGCAAGCTAACAAATTAGCCTGCCAGTTTCATGGATGCTGGCATAAGACCTAGACTCCTGGGTTGGAGAAAATGAACTTTATGACTCTTGACAATATTCATTGTCAGAATATTAGCATTTTCTTATGTAGTTCCCCAGTCCCATTTCCTACAGTGCAACACAAAGCAGGCCACGTGATACCTACCATGCAATGGATTGCATTAAAAGAGAAACCCAGAGCCTAGAGAACCCAAATCTTTCAAACTGCAAAGAGTATGCATGCCTACCCTTTGCTCTAGAGGGAGACACTACCTCTATCTTCCAAGGCAGCTCACTATACAAACATGCTTGAAAAGAGAGCAGAAAACAAGAGCAGTCAGTGTCTCTGATCACAAGACACACAGAAATCATGGAGAACTGTATCAACAGATCCCAATACGGTCACTGTAGAATTTAGCTGTTAAGAGCCTAGCATAGTACCTGGCACATACAAAACAATCAAAAGCTAGATGCTAATTTTATTACCCACCCACCCCCCATTAAACCTAAAATAAGAACGTTCAATTGTATCTCCACCTCACTTTCACTGCATGTCAAAGGACGCAGCTAAAATTATATTTTAAAAAAACAAACAGGGGATCCCTGGGCAGCTCAGCAGTTTAACGCCTGCCTTTAGCCCAGGGCATGATCACGGAGTCCCGGGATCGAGTCCTACATTGGGCTCCTGCATGGAGCCTGCTTCTCCCTCTGCCTGTGTCTCTGCTTCTGTGTGTGTGTGTGTGTGTGTGTGTGTGTGTGTGTGTGTGTCTCATGAATAAATAAATAAAATCTTTAAAAATAAAAATAATAAAAATTAAAAAAAAAAAAGAAAAACAATTTCAGGGTGCCTGAGTGGCTCAGTTGGTTAAGTGTCTGCTTTCAGCTCAGGTCAGAATCCCAAGGTCCTGGGATTGAGCCCTATGTTGGGCTCTTAGCTCAGTGGGAGCCTGCTTCTCCTCTCTCTGCTGCTCCCTCTGCTTGTGCTTGCTTTCTGTCTCCATCAAATAAATAAAATCTTTCAAAAAAATAAACAAGTTCAACCACTACTTTTCCCTTGGAAGAAAGAAGGTGGATAGCCAAGAGGGCACAAGAGACAAAGCTTTCCTCTCACTAACGTTATACCTCATTAAAGAGTCCAAGAAATTGGGCAGCCCGGGAGGTTCAGCAGTTTAGTGCCGCCTTCAGCCCAGGGCCTGGTCCTGGAGACCTGGGATCGAGTCCCACATCGGGCTCCCTGCATGGAGCCTGCTTCTCCCTCTGCCTGTGTCTCTGTGTGTGTGTGTGTGTGTGTGTGTGTGTGTGTCTCATGAATAAATAAATAAGATCTTTAAAAAAAAGAAAAAAAGTCCAAGACATCAAGGTAAAATGGAGAGGAAAAAACAGGTGGCTAGAACCTAACTCCACCCGCCATTAAGGTACACATAACCTGCAACATTTCTCTTTTCTTACCACAACTTGACATCCCATCCTTTCTACTTCACTTATTCTTCTATAACCACAAATAAGAATAAAGATAGGTACAACAATACTGTTAATGTTCCCAAGCTGCTTCTTAAAATTTTCTCAAACTCACATTAAGGCCAATGACTAATGATTTAATATGGTAAACAATTTTTATTTGAAATTTCTGCCTTAAAAAAGTTTGAAAGTGAAACCAAAATCAAGAGAAGTGTTGATGCAGAGCAATTCAGTAACAACATTCAAATTTCCCTAAGTTATTGACCTCAAGCCCTATATGTTGCCACATCACCTTACTGAGCCCTCTATAAAAGCTCAACAAGAAGGGAGGTGTTATGTACTTCTCTACAAATGGGTCATTTTAAAGTAATAATCTTCAATTCAACAGAACAGCCCAATTTTTATTCTCTCACTAACAGATTTTATTATTCAAAATCATGTCAACAGTAGATGCTTAAAAATACACCTGATCCTTGAAAACCACACATTTTAAGTGTGTGTATCCATATACCAAATTTTTTTCAATACAGTACTGTATATGTATTTTCTATTTTCTTAATAAAATCTTCTCTAGCTTGCTTTATTGTAAAAAAAAACAAACAAAAACAAAATATAACATATAAAATATGTGTTAATTGACTATGTTACCAGTAAGGCTTCCAGTCAACAACAGGCCATTACTGATTAAATGTGAGGGAAGTCCAAATCATGTGTAGACTTTCAAACGTACAGATTGGTGCCCCAAATCCTTGTATTATTCAAGGGTCAACTGTACATGTAAACCTACAATTCTACTCTTTGTAGCTATTATTTTTACCATAACAGCTAATATTCATAATATTCCTCCAAAAATATATTCAATGAGCACCTTTAAAAAAAAAGAGATTTTATTTATTCATGAGAGATTCAGAGAAAGGCAGACACAAAGCAGGCTCCTCACAGGGCGCCCAATGAGGGACTCAATCCTGGGACTCTTCACACCCTGAGCCAAAGGCAGACGCTCAACCATTGAGCTACCCAGGTGTCCCCACTGAGCACCTCTTATAGATATTGCAGGAAAGGATGGTTAAGACCCAGGCAGTTGTTCACTCAAGGAGCTGACATTAGGGGAAAGAAACATGTAAAGTGATTACTAACAAACTGGCATATGACTCAAAAGAAGAGGAGTGCCTGGATGGTGTAGTCGGTTGAGCATCTGATTCTTGGTTTTGGCTCAGGTCGTGATCTTAGGGTCCTGGGATGGAGCCCTGCACCAGGCTCTGTGCTCACCATGGAGTCCACTTGAGATTCTCTTTCCCTCTCCCTCTGCCCCTCCCACTCATGGGTGCTCTCTCTCTAGAAATAAATTAATAAAT
Organism: Canis aureus; assembly: GCF_053574225.1. Taxonomy (NCBI): domain Eukaryota; kingdom Metazoa; phylum Chordata; class Mammalia; order Carnivora; family Canidae; genus Canis; species Canis aureus. The sequence continues at coordinate 16,842,918 of NC_135623.1, read as the reverse complement.
AATTTTTAAAATGTAAAAAAGACTCAAAGAAGAGAAACATACACAAGAAACATAAGACAAAATGATTAACCCTAAAAACTGGGCACATGGAACTGATCTTATAAGCAAAAGGCAACTAATAGGTTTTAAAAGATAAATGGAAGTTTTCTAAAGGGCACAAAAAATAAGGGTATAAAGACACAGAGCCTGGGATCACCTGGCTGGCTCAGGTGGGATAGCATGCAACTCTTGATCTCGGGGTTATGAGTTTGAGCCCCACATTGGGCATAGGGCATATAATAAAATAATGGGCAGCCCCGGTGGCTTAGAGATTTAGTGCCACCTTCAGCCCAGGGCGTGATCCTGGAGACCTGGGATCGAGTCCCATGTCGGGCTCTCTGCATGGAGCCTTCTTCTCCCTCTGCCTGTCTCTCTCCTCTCTCTCTCTCTGTGTGTCTCTAATAAATAAATTTTTTTAAAGTCTAAAAAAAGATAAGAAAAGAAAAGAAAAGAAAAGAAAAGAAAAGAAAAGAAAAGAAAAGAAAAGAAAAGAAAATAAGCAACGTTCCTAAGTTATAAAAATGAAACAGATCACAAAATTTTTTAAAAATCATAGAAATGGATTAAACTTCTAAAGTCATCTAGATCAGTTGTTCCCATGTGTAGATCTTGGATCAGCAGCAACATAATCCTGGAGTCCCAGAGCAATGCAAAGTTTCAGACACCACCTATAGAATCCATTCAATCAGAAACTTGGGGTGAAAAAAAAAAAAGAAACTTGGGGTGTGGTCCAGCAATCTATGGTTTAACAAGCCTTCCAGGTTATTAACAGATTAAAGTTTGAGGGTCAGCTTACGTGGTTAAGTGTCTGCCTTCGGCTCAGGTCATGATCCCGGGGTCCTGGGATCAAGCCCTGCATCGGGCTCCCTGCTCAGTGGCGAACCCGACTCCCCCTTTCCCACTCTCGCTGCTTATGCTCTCTCTCTCTCTCTCTCTCTCTCTCTCTGTCTAATAAATAAAATCTTTCAAAAACAAACAAATTAAAGCTTGAGAACCAGTAACTCAGATCAGGGTTTTTCAGCACTATTGGACATTTTACGATGGATAATTCTTCATTGTGAAGGGATGTCTTGTGCAGAATGTTTAGCAGCATTCCTGGTATCTACCCACTAAATGCCAGCAGCACTCTCCCAGTTGTGACAGCCAAAAATGTCTCTAGACATTGCCTAATGTCCCCTGGGGAACAGATACTACCTACAGTTGAACACCACTAATCTAGACCAAGAATCAGCAAGCTTTCCTGTAAGGGGCAGGGTAAATATTTTAGGCTTTGCAGGCCATGCAATCAACTAACTACTCAACTTTGCTATTGAAGGCAAAAGTGGCCAGAGACAACATGTAAATAAGTATGCATGACTGTCTTCTAATAAGACTTCACAGGATCCCTGGGTGGCGCAGCGGTTTGGCGCCTGCCTTTGGCCCAGGGCGCGATCCTGGAGACCCGGGATCAAATCCCACGTCGGGCTCCCAGTGCATGGAGCCTGCTTCTCCCTCTGCCTATGTCTCTGCCTCTCTCTCTCTCTCTCTCTGTGTGACTATCATAAATAAATAAAAATTAAAAAAAAAAAAAGACTTCACTGACAAAACCAGGTGGTAATTTGGCCCTCAGGATATAGTTTGCTAATTCCTGATCCAGACGTATTACCTAAATTATAACTGAATGTCCTCAACCCCCTACTGCTGCCATGTGATTGTCCAGATTCTATATGAATACCTGATCTAGTCCAGCCCTGTTTTCAGGTATATATGACTCTAGACAAATCTCCATTTCAGACTAAATAAATCAAACCCAGAAAGGATAAAAGACTTGCTCCGAGAACCAGAACCAAACCAAAACAAAAAAAAAGCAAAAAACTAGAGTTCTAGTCTGCCTAAGGGAAATATTTTAACAACTGCCTCCTATGGAGGTGTACAACCATGTAACATTACTTGTGAAGCACTCAAATGCTCTAGCACTTTGTAATTACTGAAACCTGGAAAGAAAAGTATTTGTTTGGGGGGGGGGGGGGGGGTCTGAAATAACTTTATGGTAAAGGCCCAGACAGGAAGTATTTTAGGCCTGTGCAACATAAAGTCTCTGTCTCAACTACTCATCTCTGTCAGTGTAGCAAAAAAGCAGCCACAGACAATAGATAAATTAAAATGAATAGCTATCACTATATTCCCATAAACCCTCATGTATAAAAACAGGTAGCCAGCTTACAGACTATAGTTTCCTGACCCCTTATCTACAGAGTCTATAAACCTAGTCTGGCAAACAACAGGCATCAACCCAACCACGCTCTTCATTCCCTGGCTTCTGACCATCTGTAAACTTAGAAGCACAGCACTAGACTGGAATGAATGCTAGTCTAGAAACAAAGTGCCAGGCCCACTCTCCCTTCTGGCATGTCTGCTATATGCCAGGTACTGTTAATTCATTTTGTATATAAATTTTATCATTTGGGGAAATTTCTGAATGGTGAGTCTTGTTTTCCTCTAGAAATACAAGCCATCTGACACATTAAGCTAGAAAATAAACACTCATATATGTACCTAGATATAATCTTTGTTTCAAACCAACCTAGGAACTTGGACAAGTCACTTCCTTTTTCTGGTCTCAACTTCCACAAAAGGAAAACTGAGAAGCTGGAAACAGATGATCTCTGAAGTCCCCTGCAGAACAAGTATACATTAAAATTATCAAAAATGAGAATAACTAGGGCTCAGTTGGTTAAGCGTCTGGTCATGATCCCAGGGACCTGCCTCTCTCTGCCACTTCCTCTGTCACTCCCCCTACTTGTGCTCTCTCACTCTGACATACATACATACATACATACATATTTTAATAAAATGAAAATAACTAAAGTTTATTGAACTGTATCTCAGACAACTGTTCTATGTTTTTTTAAGATTTTATTTGTTCATGAGAGAGACAGAGAGAGAGAGAGAGAGAGAGGCAGAGACACGGGCAGAGGGAGAAGCAGGCCCCATGCAAGGAGCCCGACGTGGGACTTTATCCCGGGTCTCCAGGATCACACCCTGGGCCGAAGGCAGCACTAAACCACTGAGCCACCCAGGCTGCCCTCAGACAACTGTTCTAATCACTTTATACGCACTAACTCATTTTTCATATCAGGAAACTGAGGCAGAGGTATGAAATGAGTAGTCAAAGATCACAAGATGTGTGAGTGGCAATGCTGTGGTTTAAATCCAAGCAATCTGACCTAAAAGTCCACGCTCTCAATCACTCCATACTAAACTTTATTCTACATACCAAAACCTTATTTTCCCAATGACTAACAATCCAAACAGGTACACAAAATGCCTCATCCCTCTAATGAAAGTGGAGAAAGGAAAGAAAGGACAAAGACAAGACTATTTTCTGCCACAGTACTCAATCTCTGACTTAAGGTAACCTCCCAGGAAATAAATACGATGTTCCATGGATATTTAGTTTGGTCCCTAAGCCACGACAAACCAAAAAGGATACCTAGCCATGTGGATCAATATCATTTCTACTTGTACAGTCTGGCATCTTTTGTAGAAGATACCTCTTCATGTCAAACTAAAAAAGAAAAAGATTCACAACTTCAATTAGAAGGAAGAAATGTGGGTAGCCCAGGTGGCTCAATGGTTTGGCACCGCCTTTGGCCCAGGGCGTGATCCTGGAGACCAAGGATTGAGTCCCACGTCAGGCTCCCTGCGTGGAACCTGCTTCTCCCTCTGCCTCTGTGTCTCTTAAGAGTAAATAAATAAAATCTTAAAAAAAAAAAAAAAGAAGGAAGAAATGTTATGAAGGAGCAGAAACTACTTTCAAGTGACTTACTGGTAGTGTCATGGAAGAGTCCATGCTTCCAAGAGAAGGTGATAGGCAAAAGAAAACTTAAAAGTCCCATACTGATAATCCAATATATGAAAATGCATAAAGCAATTTAGGCAGTAAAGGTATTATTAGCTTGAAAGACCAGAAGAAGAAAACAAAGGCACAACTGTGTCATCCAGGAAACATAACTGAAAGTAACATCAAAATCAAAGCCAAATTAGAGAAGGAGACTCACTCTGTGACCACAAGAACTAGGTTGAGAAAAAATATTATTTTAGGAAGGGAGATAAGGTTTTGTTGCTTAAAATGTGTGTGTGTGTGTGTGTGTATACATCTATATATATATATTACTACCAGTGAAAATTGTACCTTTTTTCCCTTGATTTGAGTAAAGCTATTATATTTCTATATTACACAATAACTGCAATAACAGAGAAATGTAAATAGAAAAAGATATGACACCAACATGTGAGCTAACCTAAACAGCTATAGCACCCTTTTTTGTTCCCAAAGAAAAAATGTATTATAAAAATGTATCAGGGCAGCCCAGGTGGCTCAGCAGTTTAGCACCACCTTCAGCCGAGGGCGTGATCCCGGAGACCTGGGATCAAGTCCCACGTCAGGCTCCCTGCATGGAGCCTGCTTCTCCCTCTGCCTGTGTCTCTGCCTCTCTCTCTCTCTCTCTCTCTCTGTCTCATGAATGAATGAATAAAATCTTTAAAATTTAAAAAAAAAGTATCTTAAAGGAAAAAGAAATTAGCATTAATTGATTACAAGGTTAAGGGGGAAAAAAAGGTTAAGGGGAATATTCACTTTCTGTTCATATGTATCCAAAATTGGGATCCCTGGGTGGCACAGCGGTTTGGTGCCTGCCTTTGGCCCAGGGCGTGATCCTGGAGACCTGGGATCAAATCCCACGTCGGGTTCCCGGTGCATGGAGCCTGCTTCTCCCTCTGCCTGTGTCTCTGCCTCTCTCTCTCTCTGTGTGACTATCATAAATAAAAAAATTAAAAAAAATTAAAAAATAAAAACAAAACAACTACTATAACTGAAATCATTTGATAGCAGCTACAACTCCATTTGGATAGCTATTTTCACATCTTAAGCAAACCAAATATACCTTAAAAGTTTGTTTCATCAAATGACTTTTGCTCTACACCTCAACCTTAAAAAAAAAAAAAAAAAGCAAAAAATTCTACAATTACAAAAAGGACAAGATTTAGAACGCTCACCTGAATGCATCTCTTTGTTATAAAAAAGACATTAAGGACGAAAAAAAACAAAAGAAAGAAAGAAAGAAACTGTCCTGATTCATCAATGCCTGCCTGTTTTTTAAACTCAGGAAATTCCTTTACACCCCCTCCTGGCTCTGACCAGCCAGAACTGTAGGTGTACTACTCTATTCATTCCTTTACCAGTAACATACGATGCTAACACTATTTACATTTAAAACTGATTTTTTTTTAAGATTTTATTTATCTACTCATGAGAGACACAGAGAGAGAGAGAGAGGCAGAGGGAGAAGTGGGCTCCATGTAGAGAGTCCAATGTGGGGCTTGATCCCAGCACTCCAGCATCACGTCCTGAGCCGAAGGCAGGCACTAAACTGCTAAGCCACCCAGGCGTCCCTAAAACTGATTTTTGTTAGACTATTCCAAATTATAAACTCACGTGCCCAGAGGTGAATTTACAAATAATTCATTAAACATGATGCTGTCAAGGGCACCTGGGTGGCTCAGCGGTTGAGCGTCTGCCTTCAGTTCAGGGCATGATCCTGTGGTGGCGGGATGGAGTCCTCCATCCGGCTTCCTGCCTGCTTCTCCCTCTGCTTCTGTCTCTACCTCTCTCTCTCTCTCTCTCTCTCTCTAATAAAGAAGTAAATAAATAAACCGTTAATTTTTTTTTTTTAAATAAACATGATGCTGTCATTCTCTTCATTCAAACTTTTGGTGGTGAGCCACTATGGGTAACAGTATGGCTGGAATTTCCACAAAGAATACCATATGATTGGGACGCCTGGGTGGCTCAGCAGTTGGATGTCTACCTTTGACTCAGGGCATGATCCCAGGGTCCGGGATCGAGTCCCACATCGGGTTCCCTGTGAGGAGCCTGTTTCTCCCTCTGCCTATGTCTCTGCCTCCCTCTGTGTGTCTCTCATGAATAAATAAATAAAATCTTAAAAAGAAAAAAAAAACCCTATATGACCCAGTAAATCAAATTCTGGATATATACCTAGAAGAATTAAAAGCAGGGATTCAAATAATTGTACATCTATGTTCATAACAGCATTAATGACTCATAATATTCAAAACACGGAAAAAATTGTCCATTGACAGATGAATGGGTACACAAAATGTGGTTCAGCAGTCCCCCATTATCTGGAAGTTATGTCCCAAGACCACCAACAGACGCATGAAACCAAGGACAGTACCAAACCCTATGTACACTACGCTTTTTCCTATGCATATGTATCTATAATAAAGTTTAATTTATAAATCCATTACTGTGAGATTAACAGTAACTATGATAAAATAGAGTAATTTTAACAATACTATATACTGCAATAAGAGTTATATAAACGTGGTCTCTCAAAACTTTTATTGTACTCACCCTTCTTTGGTGATGTGAGATGATAAAATGCCTACATGTTGAGATAAAGTGAGATGAATGACCCAGGCATTGTGATGAAGTATTAGGCTACTACTGACCTTCTGATTATACATCAGGAAGATAGATCATCTACCTCTAGACCAGAGTTGACCAAGGGTAACCGAAACCATGGAAAGCAAAATCATACATATTGGGGGCTACTGTATACATATACTGTATATCAGCCTTTTAAAATGAAACGGAATTCTAACACATACTACAACATGGATAAATGTTGGGAGACATCATGCTAAATAAAACAAACCAGTCACAAAAGGATAAATACTGCCCGATTACCCTTAAATGAGGTACCTAGAATATTCACATTCATAGAAAACAGGATGGTGGTTGCCAGGTGTTGGAGAGCAGGGGAAAATGGGAAGTTATTGTTTAATGGTTAAAGTTTCAGTTTTGCAAGATAAAAAGTGTTCTGGAGATAGAGAGTGGTGATGATTGCACAACAATGTGGATATACTTGATGCCACTGAACTGGACACTTAAAAATGGCAAAAAAAAAAAAAAAAAAAAAAGTTAAGATGGCAAATTTTATGCTATGAGTATCTCACCACAATTTTTTTAAAAATTTAATTGGGGGTGCGGGTGGCTCGGTCAGTTTAAGTATCTGCCTTCAGCTCAAGTTGTGATCCTGGGATCCTGGGATCCAGCCCCACCTCAGGCTCCCTGCTCAGCAGGGGTGTCTGCTTCTCCCTCTCCATCTGCCTGCTTGTGTGCTCGCTCTCTCTCTCAACTCATTCTCCCTCAAATAAATAAAATCTTTTTAAAAATTTTTCATTAAAAGCTGTTCTTATTTGAGGAAGAAATCTTTAAGAGGACAATTTGGTTTTTTTTGTCTGTTTAAAGATTTTATATATTTATTCATGAGAGACACAGAGAGAGAAGAAGAGACACAGACAGAGGGAGAAGCAAGCTCCCCGTGTGGAGCCTGATGCAGGACTCGATCCTAGGACCCCAGGATCATGACCTGAGCCAAAGACACAATGCTCAACCACTGAGCCACCAGGTGCCCTAAGAGGACAATCTATAATACATTTGCTTTGTAATGAGTTCACTGATGTATAAAATCCCAAACCTGTCTTATTAAGTCATGGATTCCATCCATTACTTATTCAGTTATAAGAAACCAGGTAATTTTTTTTTAAGATTTTATTTATTTACTCATGAAAGACATAGAGAGAGAGCAGAGGCATAGGCAGAGGGAGAAGCAGGCTCCATGCCGGGAGCCCAACTTGGGACTCAATATCAGACCTCCAGGATCACTCCCGGGGCTGAAGGTAGCACTAAACCACTGAGCCACAGGGGCTGTCCTTTAAATTACAATTGTTAACTACTCCTTCACTGATCAGTTTCAACAGAAGTCCTTTCTTCATTGAGTTGAAATACAAAAATCTTTCTCAAAAGTTTTTCTGGGGCTCCTGGATCACTCAGTTGGTTAAGTATGGGGCTCTTGATTCCTGCTCAGGTCATGGTAACAGGGTGGTGAGATCAAACCCCAGCTCCAGCTCAGCTCCGTGTTCAGTGAGGAATCTGCTTCTCTCTCTCTCCCCCTGCCTCTCCCCTCTCCACATGCATTTGCACTCACACTCTCTCTCTTAAATAAATCTTAAAAAAAAAAAAAGTTTGTCCGTATTTAGGGACTGTATTTATAAGAACCTATTATCTAGCAATAATCAAAATCTGAAACTTATTTTTAAAATCTGATATTTAAAAATAATGTCCCTTTCTCAATAAAGGAACGAAAGGGGGACAAGCCAACAAGCAGACACTGAACTATAGAGAATGGACTGATGACTGTCAGGGGGAGGTAGGTGAGAGGATGGGTTAAATGGGTGATGCGGATTTAGGAGTACACTTGTGATGAGCACCAGGTATTGCATGAAGTGTTGAATCACTACATTATATACCTGAAACTAATATGATACTGTATGTTAACTAATTGGAATTTAAATAACTTTTTAAAAAATCATATCCCTTTCGACAAAGGCGGCACTGAATTCTCGAAATTATTATTAATTTCACAGTCATGTGTTCACTTTTGGAGAGAAACTGATTTGCACAGTTACAGATGAAAGCAAGTATCATCCAAGTATCCACATTATAAAACTTGAACTGTAGGGATCCCTGGGTGGCTCAGCAGTTTAGCGCCTACTTTTGGCCCAGGACCCAATCCTGGAGTCCCGGGATCGAGTCCCATGTCGGGCTCCAGGCATGGAGCCTGCTTCTCCCTCCTCCTGTGTCTCTGCCTCTCTCTCTCTCTCTCTTTCTCTCTCTATCATAAATAAATAAATAAATAAATAAATAAATAAATAAATAAATCTTAAAAAAAACTTGAACTGCAATCTTTAAAATTATCTAGTTTCTGATAACTGGATAAATACTAATTCTTAAAAAATTAATCCTACAAAAAGTTTACATAATCTTAAAAGTAGGAAGAATAATTGATTCTAAAAGTAAGTCCACTAAGCAAACTGATCTGGAATCATCATTTGAGAGGAACACAAGGTTCCTAAAAACACAAAAGGCTAATGCACTTAATATGTGCATAGTTTAGGGACGCCTGGGTGGCTCAGCGGCTGAGCGTCTACCTTTGGCCCAGGGCGTGATCCTGGAGTCACGGGATCAAGTCCCACATCAGGCTCTCTACATGGAGCCTGCTTCTCCCTCTGCCTATGTCTCTGACTCTCTGATTCTCTCATGAATAAATAAATAAAATATTTTATATATATACATATATATATGTGCATAGTTTGTAAATAACTTTCTATTAGTGTTCTTACCTATTTGACAATATGAAATAAACTTTCACCATTTGGCAAACATTGAGAATGCCATAGCTTTTCCTTGTTTTGTAAACAACTGTTCACATCAGTGCCATTGGTGTGAACAGAAAAACAGAATGTATTAATGTGATCAAAATAATATCCCAAATGCTTGTCAGAAAATCTTACTTTGTCTCTGAGTACAAGAATCCTAAATTTCCTGTCCTTGGCTAATACAGAAGTTCACAGTAAGCATATTATCACAAATAATAAGAAAACAAGTAGCTACAACTTGTTACAGGACATTAAAAAAACTGGTGAAATCAAAATAAAGTTATAATTACCTTAAAACTTTTAGTGAGATAAACTACACTTATTGTTGTCTAAAGCCCTTTCTATAAAGCAATTTTGTAACAGGATAAAATACTCCTAGAGGGATCCCTGGGTGGCGCAGCAGTTTGGCGCCTGCCTTTGGCCCAGGGAGTGATCCTGGAGACCCGGGATCGAATCCCACATCGGGCTCCCGGTGCATGGAGCCTGCTTCTCCCTCTGCCTATGTCTCTGCCTCTCTCTCTCTCTGTATGACTATCATAAATAAAAAAATAAAAAATAAATAAAAAATAAAATACTCCTAGAAAGAGTGCTTTTTTCATACGACCACATTCCATATTAGCTAAAAGACTGGAGACTGAAAAAAAGGAAAAAGGGAATAAAAGACTTAAGCAAAATAAAATCTCAGAGCAATCTTAGAAAACGCCAAAATCTTGTGGTCAACTTTTATCTTCAGAACACCTCTGTCTGAGTTTGGAAGTTATGGTATAATCAAACGCAGATATAACCATATTCCCAACACATCAGATATCACTCCTGAGTAAAATAAAGAGCAAACTCCAAAAATGACCACCATAATAGTAAGTCACAAAATAAGGAAAATAAGAGAAAGAAGAAGAGCAGACCAACAAAATCTCAATAAGAAAAACTATCCCGTACTATGCTAGTGTTAGACCATGTGCAGTGATGACCGTGTTAGAGAAAAGTCTGCCTATACATAACAGCAGCTTCTAAGTTAACGCCAAAATGAATGGTTAAAAATATCTCACTACATTTTCCTCATCAAACATCAGAAGGCAAAGATGGAGTTCATGGGATATTAGTTCTAACTTCAAGTCTTTCATGACGGGGTCCACCTCCATCTTCAACGAGCCTTCTTAAGATGCTCATATATTAGTGTAACTACATTTGGGCTAAAAAAAAAGAATAACCTTGGCTTATCCTTTAAATTATTCCTGCGGTTGGGACACCAACCAAGCAATTCACATCTGTAGGGAAAGGGAATCCGCAAATATGTAATTTATTAAGCTATGAATTCACCGCAAGGATACTTTGGTACATACAGCGTATTGGCCTCCTCTTTACCTTCATATCCTCCAAAGATTCCAATAGGCAAAGTCTATAATGTTTACTCCTCCTTGAAAAAGCCCCAACCTCCACCACCGCCTCCCCCTGGTTCCTTTTTACTCACCTCTTAATACAATACGCCACACCCACAACACACTCTCCGCACAGCGCTCTCCTCAGGGAGCAACCCAAAACTCCGACCCCCAGAACCCCACACTTACAAGCCTCACACTTAACACCCCCAAATTCCACCTCTTCTTCACATAATACAGGGAACACTACACAGCCCACACACATACAGCAAACCGAGTATCCTAACGCCCCCTCGTCCTGCAAATCCGTTCATGACACACTGTACACACACCCCACCCAGCAGATGAGCCGCACGCTCCCGATGGCTACACACACACACACACACACACACACACGCCACGTACCGAATAAAAACGCCCAAACCACACACCACCGCCACGCTCTGACAACCCCTGAGGAGAGACTACCCTTCTGGCACCGGGAGCCCACGAGGCTGGAGGTGGGAGAGGAACAGGCCGTGTACTTCACCTGAAAATCCGCCAGGATCATCTCCCGGTCCATGTTGGACGCCATGGCGGCCGCCGAGTTCCGCGGCTCCGGGAGCGAAGCGCGGACCTGGGAGGGAAACGGCGCCTCCTGCGGCCGTCGCCGCCGCCGCCGCCGCCGCCGGGCGCCGAGGGGCTGGCGGGCGAGCCGGCGGGAGGGCCGGCGGGCCGGCGGGCGGGGCAGCGCGGGAGGCTAGGCGCTCATGCACTCGGTAACCTTCAGGCGCCCGGGCCGCCCGCCTGCGCCCCGCGGAGCCCGCGCCGCAGCCGCCCTGTCAGGGAGCTTGGTCGGGATGGGGGTCCGGTCTTCCCGTCGCCGGCCAGGATGAGGGCAGGTTACGACAGCGCGCACCCGGCTCCCCTCAGCTGCGGCGAGACTGGCGGGGGCGGGGAAACCAGGCGAACGAGCAGGCGGGCGAACCCCTCGGCCGCCTCCGCCTCCTCCGCTTCCTCCCTGGCCGCCGCCTCCGCCCCTGGTTGGCCGGCGCCGAGGCTGTCGCACATTTTGCCTGTCATCGAGGTCGCAAAGCGCCGCTTTGCGGCTGCCACGTGACTGCCTTCCTGTCAAGCGCCGGGCGCGCGACTGCCAGGCGGGATCCGCGCGCCGCTGGCGGGGACGCCGACCAACAACTGCGGGAGCTTCAAGTCCCGCAACAGGTTATTCCGGTTTGGAATTAAGCAAAAGCCGCCTCGCGGCCGGGGTGGGGATCGGCCTCTGAGCCTTCCGCGGTTACGTACACATCGAGCCCCACTAACGACCCGTTTTACAGACAGCGTTTCATAAATGAACATTTTCTCCAAAATACAACTTCGTAGACAGGCTTTTAGACTCAACCCCACGACCCAAACCTGCTTACACACTGTCACGCCCCGGCCCAAGCCCCCTGACGCGCGCGCCCCCAGACTCGGTAACTCAGAGGTAACCAGCCTCCCAAGATTGGACGTGGGGGGGCGTGGAAGCTGCGAAAAGTGAGACTGTCGACCCCAAGAAGATGAGCACTTTTTTTTGTTAGTTATAAGAAATAAAGACTTTTCTATTCCTGCAGCATAACAATCATTTTTTAGACCTAAGGCAGCATCTTGCAAATGGGGAAAACTTGAATCCAGCTTTGAATATAACCAATTGAAAATACTTCAGTAAGCGAGGAAATTATATTAAGATGCCAATTACTAAAAGTTTCAATTTATGGTCAGAGGTTGACAGGCTTTGAGACAAGAATAGTCAAAGACAAAAAATAAAAATAAAAAAAATAGACTGTGTAATGCAGCATGACAGTTTGTAACAGTCATCCTCACTGGAGGAAAAGTGGCAGTGGATATATTTAACTTTGGGGAAGACACCACCTCTGGACTGTAACAGAGTTTTGATGTGCTCTGGGAGGTGCATTAACCCCTGGAAGTGTGAAGTAAGATTGGTGATTTTGTGCTGTAAAGTAGATGCTAGTAAATCGCCATATACAATAAGGCCTAGATCATTGTGTTCCCTGAAGACAAGAGCGCTATGATGTTCTAAAGATCCAGGTTCATCCTGTGTTTTCTTAAATGAAAATAGACTGGCCTACAACTCTCACTCAATAATCTGTATTTAGACCAGAATTAGCTAGATAAGGAATAGAACCATCTATAATCACATGAATCGAAATGTCTATTTTAATTGCCATCTCATGGGAAGTGATTCCAAAATAGAGCACAAATGTAAATCACGAGGTAAAACACGTTTTACCAGCAATTTAAGGTGTGGTGATTCAGTTTCCCCGTTGGTATATGTCATTCTCAGCACAAGTTGGGTCAATGATAGTCTCTAGTTACATGGCCAGGATTAATGCAGTCCTGAAAAGTTGAGGGTCTTCTCTGTGATTATGTGTGTGTGCCACAGAACCAGTTCAAATGGAGTACTGGTCCCTTTCTCCCTCCCTCCTCACCATCTGGAAATGAAGACAATGTGATAATGTAGAAAGATGGAAAGAATACACATTCAGGTACACAGGTCCCAGTTCTGCTTTTCCAACTAATTAGCTGGGGGAACTTGCATGGGTCAGGTAGTATCTCTGATTTCATCTTCTGACATTGCTGTTCCAGGTGATGAGAAAATAATTATGAAAATGCTTGGAAAATAAAATATTTTTACAAAATGAGCATAGAAATTTCATAGCATTGCAAGGCTTCAGTTCTAATTCTGTCCGTGAGTCTCATTTTCTTTATCTTCAAGATGGGGCTTATAAAACTCATCTCATAGAGTAATGTGAACATCATGATTAAAATACTTGTGAAAACTCTTCAGAAATCTTAAAGCTCTCCAAAAATATTAGTTGCTACTACTCTGTGTACCAATTCCTAAAGGCTTTTCTCAAGGCCACTGCTTTCATAAAACAAACAAAGGATTCTTCTCCCTTCTAATCACTGCTTTTACTGTCTTTACAACACAGTTTAATGTTCCGGGGAATTCTGTAAGGTTTTTTTCCCTAATAGTTTCATCTAGTCATGTTTTAATCTCTTCCCAAGGGCTAAAAACTCCTTGAGATTATAAGCCATTTCATTCAGTGTGTTTTTATATTCACTATGGTTCATATATAGCAAAGTATTAGGTATATAATAACAACCAATACTTTTGAATTTATTAATTTTTGGATATCTAGTAGATACAGGTATTTTACTCATCTTATTTCATTCTTACAACTATTGTAGAGAATAAAAAACTGCTCTGAGAAGTTAAGAATTTGCCCAAAGTCATGCTACAAAGTGGACAGGCCTAGTATTTAAGGCTAGGTCAAAACTAGGGCTCTTTCCACTTACCCTGTTGCATTTCTGCAATTCACCCTCCATGTTGCAAAGTTTGTACATTTACTGAAGAGACTGATTCTTCTCCATGACCTAACTATCCATGGTTGGGTACCCAACATCCAGAGTGATTGTCCACTGCGGAGAACAAAATGAAAGAAAAATAAATATTGAATTAAAAAAGTTCAGTTTTCATTTCCCCAGAATGAAAGGTCCGAAGAGTCTTACAAACAACTTCAGTATTACAAACTGAGAGAATAAAAATGTATAGATTCTCTGTACATAGGCATGAGCAAAGGAAAATAATTTAAATAAATTCTCATAGTTAACATACTGCATTAACTCACAGAGCAGCCTAATTCAAAGATAGGTTTTTTTCCTAGAATCTCCATGTTCTTTGACCTTACCATTACTGTTTGGAAAAGAACTTTTTCATCTTTCTTTCAAATATATGTGATAAAGTTATTTTGCTGAATTTTCATTTGACTAATTTTAGATTTATATTTATTTACCTTTTATCCAGTTTCCTCTAATGTTACCATCTTACATAACAATGGTACAGCTATCAAAACTAAAATTAACATTGGTTTTATACTATTAATCAAATTCTAGAGACTCTATTTGCATTTTTAAATTTTATTAATTTTAGAGAGAGGGGGGAGGGGGGAACCAGGCAAAGGGAGAAGAGAACCTCTCCGCGGCAGACTCCACATTGAGCATGGAGACCAACAACGGCACGATTCCAGAACCCTGAGGTCATGACCTGAGCCAAACCCAAGAGTCAGATGTTTAACGGACTGCACCATCCAGGCACCCTGACTCTACTTACATTTTTACATCAATGTCTTTTTTCTGTTTCAGGGTCCAATCCAGAATACCTCATTATATATAGTCATCATGTTTGCTTAGCCTCTTCTAATCTGTGACAGTTCCTTGATCTTCACTTTTGAAGAGTAGTGGTCAGGAACTTTATAGAACATCCCTCAATTTGGGTTGGTCTAAAATTTTGTCAGAATTATCCTGTTTATGGATTTGGGAGGAATCATACCACAGAAGTGATGTGCCCTCATCACATATTACCAGGGCACATGATATCAACATAACTTATGGTAGTATCAACCTTAATCCTTTGGTTAAGTTAATCAAGCTTTTTATTTATTTTTTATTTTTAAAAACTTTTTAACAATATTACTCACTTCTAATATAATTCATGACAAGAGTAATGCTACTACACTTGAATAATCAAAAATATATTTCATGTAATGATTTAATTTCTTTAGGACTCTGATCATGGACTCTTAACTAATGGGAAAGGCATAAGATTTGGGGCCCCAAGATCTGAGTCCAAATCCTAAATCCAATACTTATTGGCTTTAAGTCACAATCTCTACAAGCCTCAATTACTTCACCTAAAAAATGGGGATAATTACCACATTTAGCTCAGAGTTGTTGTGAGATTAAATAATGTGTGCTTCATGTGTTAAAACCATGAAACAATATACAAGTATCAATTGTTTCTATTATGTTTAAGCTTTTGAGTTGCTTACTGAGCATTTATTTACTTACTTTACAAAATGACTTACATAAAAAAGCCTACTGAAACTCAGAAATAAAATGCCAAAGTCACAATTATGAAATGATAGAAAGGTCCTTGAGGGTAGTAGTCTGTTTTCTACCTCTGTTGGATCTATAAATACAACAAAAAGGAAGACTTTTATACTAGCAAGGAAATTATAAATACCACATATACATTTCCATAAGTTAATCATTCAGAAACTGCATAAGTGAGTCAATGAAGAAAAGCACAAAATAACCTGATAAATTACATTTCTATAAGCACTTTAAAATGAGTATGAACTGCTGGGGAGAAATTTTCTATGGCCATATTTAATATGAAGCCTCTTTTCTGATGTTTGAAAGACAGGTCATTATTATACTAAAAGAGAAACCACTACTTTCAATATAATAGATGCCTAACTGTGGATCTTTCTTATACCATATTAGAATGTAAAATTAGGGGATCCCTGGGTGGCGCAGCGGTTTGGCGCCTGCCTTTGGCCCAGGGTGTGATCCTGGAGACCCGGGATCGAATCCCACATCAGGCTCACGGTGCATGGAGCCTGCTTCTCCCTCTGCCTGTGTCTCTGCCTCTCTCTCTCTCTCTCTCTCTCTCTGTGACTATCATAAATAAATAAAAATTTTAAAAAAATATTAAAAAAGAATGTAAAATTAGTAAAGGCAGAGATACTCACCTTTGAATATACTTCAGTGAACTATCAATAAATATTAGATTTTCATTGGAAGTACTGTATAGTGATTGCTTATGCTCTCTGAACTAAGACTGGAACCTCTGTGCTGCCAGTTGTGCTTTATACAACAAGCAGATTAAGCATATGCTTTAGGTGGTTTAGGGCACCAGCGAAGCCAGAATAAAAAACCAAAAAGACTTCCTAAAATTTTTTAAATTTAATATTTCAGCAAAAGCACTGAAGTAGTCATCACGGAGAAAAATCAGAAATTTTTTGGACTTCTTTACTTACTCTTATTTTTTGTCTTTGTTTTTATTTACATATTAGGTGAGGTGATGGGACATCAAACTCTTTTCAGTGTTTAGGACCTCCAAAAATCTTAATCCAGCTCTATGTGCGTCTTAAAGTACCACAAAATTTAATCACTCAGTTATTCAGCAAAAGAGTACTTCACAAAAATTATAACACATGTGTATTCATACATAATGAGTATAATTTAAGATTCTTCCTCATTACAATATCTTCTCTCAGCAAACACACACACACACACACACACACACACACACACAAAATAAATGCCACAAAGCAACTCTATATAAATTTGAAATGTCTAAATACATGTAAGAAATAAGAGGAGTTAATTTCTGGTGTTGTAGCTCATACTTGATTCACAATTCAAGTTTAGTTACCTAAGAAAAGAGCTCTAGTTATTTTTTTCCTCAACAATTCTGTTAAAGAAAACACTGGCAGATTCCTCCCAGTTTCAACTCTCCCTCTACCTGTTAGCCAATCTGTTGCTAGTTGACTATCCAGATGTTTCTGGTGTATTGTTGCTAATACTCCCATTATACTTTAAGGGGCTGGTTACAGACGTCGCTGCAGGATATGCTTACTAGAGGCCCGCTCTAATTAAACCACTTGTCATTTTTTGCTTGGTTTCATTTTGACCACTGGGTGCATCATGTAACCGTGCTGGATATTGTTAAGAGCCAAAAATATAGAAACCTTTAACTAATCTTACATAGCTAAAAGAGGAGGTTAAGAGTGCAGACAACTGGTGTCTCCAAGGACTGACAGAAACGGTAGGGGAAGAGACTCTACTCCTTTACATTCAGACGCCTTCCCCTCCCCTCAAAAAACCAGCCCCCATCTGAGTAGAAAAAGAGAGAACTTTGGCAAGAAAGAAATGGCCTTGTTAGAAAAGCTTCCCAAGAGTCATTGTAAATTTAGCTTTAGAGTTCATTGCTTTTCTTCCTTTCCCTGAAGAAATTGAATAGTTGAGTTTCTCGCCCTTGGAACATTAAGACTTCAGAGTTCGTCATGATTTCTTCCCTATACTATGCCTTCAGTGTCCGTAAAAAGTGTATTAAAGCCCTTTGCTTTTTCTGAGCACGGTCCCCGCTGTCAGCCCGGGCGTCCTCCGCCCCCGCAGCCGCCTCGGCCCACCGCGGCCCCGGGCGTTCATCTGGCAGGTGCGAGGCCGAGGCCCGGGAGTCAAGGCAGGGCGCGCCCCAGAGGCGGCGGCAGCCGTAGGCCCGGCCGCCCGGACTCCGAGAGCCTGGCGGGGGAGCGCGGAGGCGAGCCGGCCGGCCCGCCAGGCCCGGGGAAAACTTGGTTCGCGCCAGCTCGCTCCCCGCCTCCCAGCAGCCCGCCGAGCCTCGGAGGCCCTGCGGCTCCCCGCAGCCCGCGTCCTAAACCAGCTCCCTCTCCCCGCCCGCCCCCGCCGGGCTCCGGGAGTCCGAGGTCTGGAGTCGCAGACTGCATCCCGCCAGCCCGCCTCAGGGAGGCCAAGCCCGGCTCGGCCGGGCAGAACGCCGCTCCAGCGGGGCAGGCGGGGCGGGGGGAGCGGGGCGGGGAGCGGGGCGGGGGGAGCGGGGAGCGGGGAGCGGGAGCCGGGAGCGGGGCGGGGAGCGCGAGGGCGGGAGGAAGGGCACGGGCGGGCGGCGGGGAGCGGGGCAGCGGGAGGAAGGGCGCGGGCGCGGGCGCGGGCGGGGCGGGGGCGGGGCCAGCGAGCCGCGAGCGCGAGCGCCTCCCGGGCAGGGGGCGGGGCGTGGGCGGCGCCCGGCCTTCCCGCTCCCGCGGCGCTGCAACTCGGCCGAGCCTCCTTAAAACTCTGCCGTTAAAATGGGGGCGGGTTTTTCAACTCAAAAAGCGCTCAATTTTTTTCTTTTCAAAAAAAGCTGATGAGGTCGGAAAAAAGAGAGAAGAAACCGGCACCGTCTCCGCAGCGGCAACAGAAGCAGCAATTGTTTGAGCGAAAAAAGAAGCCAAGGCGGGTGGGAAGGAAAAGAGCTGAAAAGAGGACAACGCGCAAGTTGTCTGCAGGGGTGAAGAGAGCGGGGCCCGGCGATCTGGGGGACCAGCTACAAAAGAAACTGTCAGCGGGAGCGCTGCGGCTGCGGAGGGAGCGGCGGTGCCCGGCTCGGCCGCGGGCACAGTTCGCTGGCGGCCGCGCCCCGTCGGCGGCACGGGCCGGGGGCACGGGCCGGGGGCACAGGCCGTGGGCTGCCGGAGGGCGGCGGGGAGGCGGCGGGGCCGGAGCCGCGGGGCTGTCGCCGACGGGCGGGCAGGACCCGCTGCTCTCGGGCGTTGCGGCGGCCCCCGGTCCCCGGACCTTGGCCTGCGCTTCCCCGGCCGCTCCCGACCTCCGGAGGCCCCCCGAAACCCGCGGAAGGAAGGAAGAGCCGGCGGCGGCGGTTCGAGGAGAGGCTGCGGTGGGAAGTCTGGACCGGCTCGGTCGTAGGCGGGAAGCCAGCGGCGCGCCGCCCCAGCAGCCCGGGCCGCGTAGACGGGGCCCGCACGGCCGCCCCGCGCCCCCTTCCTCGCGCCGCCGGGGGTCCCGGGACCCGCGGGGGCCGGCATGAGCGACCTGCCCGGGGCCCGCCGCGCGCCCGGCCGTCCTCGGAGGCGCGCTCGCAGCCCGGCGCCCGCGGCCCGGGAGGCTCGGCGAGGCTGCGGCGGCGCGGCAGGCGGGCCGCGGAGCCCTCCCGCGCGGCGTTAGCCGGCGGGGCCGCCCGGAGCGAGTCGGGGCTCCCCCGAGCAGCCGAGGCCACACAGGAGCGTTGGGACCTAGAGCTTGAGGGCCACGAACTGCCAGCGGCGTCTGCCTCCGCGCCGGCCTCCCCGCCGCGGGCGCCCTCCCCGCCGCGGGCGCAGCACGACCCTTCGGCACACGCATGGAGACCGGGCCCTGCGAGGACCTGCCCCCGCGGTTCTGGCTCGCGCGGCTCCAGCCACCGCCGTGAGCACGGGTGGGTTAATGCCTCCTCTCCCCCGAACCCCTCCTGCCGCGGCGCTCTACGCCCTGGTCTAGCCGCCGAGGTCCCCGCACGCAGGACTCGCGGAGACCTGTATGTAGATACGTGACAGCTCTGCCAGCATTTTACGTCCAGAGCAATTTGCCGGCAATGTATAGACGTCTGTGTGTCTTTCTGTTGAGTCACCAGAATTCTTCACAGGGGTTAAGCTAAAGAGCGAGGAGCGGAGCCCCTCTCCAATGGCTCAGTTTTGCTGAATAATCACGTGTGAACCGAGGGGCGGGCTTTTGGCAGGCAGATCTTACTAGTATTTACTACCAAGCTCTACTCCAGATTAACCATCCCAGTCCTTCTGTCAGTCTCCGATGCCATCATGCAGCCTGGTTAGGAGCAAAAGGAAAGGGGAAAAAGAAAAACAACTAATTCATCTTTTCCCGATCGTCAGGACCCTAAAGAATGGCCGAGCCTTGGGGGAACGAGTTGGCGTCTGCAGCTGCCAGGGGGGACCTAGAGCAACTTACTAGTTTGTTGCAAAATAATGTAAACGTCAATGCACAAAATGGATTTGGAAGGACTGCGCTGCAGGTTGGTATCCAGAGAGGTGGGGAAAACAGGTCAACAATGTTGCCTACGTGACCCGGGTTTCTGGAATAACGGCTTTTAAGCTTTCAGGGGTACAGAATTTCACTGTTTTTTAAGCCTACTTGGTTGCCATATTTTATATCTTTAAGTGGATCCAAGTCCCCAAAAATGACGTACTTTGAACAAACTCGTCGAATTCAATGACATCCTCGATATCAGATGGGTTCCAGGTTTGGTCTTAATTTTTGGAATGTTTTTGTGACGGTGGGGATTTAAAAGTAGTCGAAGCAGCGCCGAGGTGTGTGTGTGTGTGTGTCTGTGTGTGTGTGTGTGTCTGTGTGTGTGTGTGTGTGTTTTAAGACAGCTCTGTAAACACATTATTATAGTTATTATTTGAAGTAAATACTCTGCTATTAGTGGTTTCCGTGCTTTGCTCCAATAATTGGCTTTAACGTTAATTTTCTTGACTCCTGGCGAGGGTGTTTTTCCTTCAAATGCTTCAAGTTTTGACAAACGACCTTTCCTCGTTTGGAATAGGTGGCCTGGGCACAGGGACAGGATGTACATTTCACAGTTAATGCAATACCATCCACCCGTTCGGGATTGAGGAGGAATAAAAAGTTGAATTTTCTAATCAGAGCTCAGTTTGTAGTATTTTTGTCTCTGAGGTCATGCGGTGGTATGTTCTAATTTTCAGTAATTAGATTTACAAGCAAGAAATGAAACATGTCCAGCTGCCAAGTATTGTACCTGATAATTTTTTTTCCTCCTCTGAATGTTAATTATCATGTAACTTAGTTGAAAGGCTTAGAAACAGAAAAATGGCAAAGTAGTCTCAAATAGTTGCTTTATCAAAGTTCTAATAGTGTTCTTATAAACCGTTCTTATTCGGAAATGCAACACTTGAAGCTGTTTTTGAAAATTCATTGGGGAGAAGGTTTTAGAA
This sequence comes from Canis aureus, assembly GCF_053574225.1. NCBI lineage: Eukaryota > Metazoa > Chordata > Mammalia > Carnivora > Canidae > Canis > Canis aureus. The sequence continues at coordinate 16,821,860 of NC_135623.1, read as the reverse complement.
TGCTTTGTTTTACTTACAAGAATTAGACTTAAAAGTAGCAGGAGATACGCTATTAACAGACGAAGTTCAGTCTGTACATTTTTAAATCAGAACATACCGGCCTTGCAAAAATTTCAGTATTAAGGAAATTTATGCATAAATACTAAATTATTTAATCTTGTTATTTCACGTAGATTCTATGGGATAAGGAATTTTTTTCTTTGTCCACCTAGTAGTTTTTAATAGCTTTGATGATGATAACAATGCTACAAATTTGATATATTGAAAAGTTTCCTATTGAAAATCCAAAGATTATATAAATTTGACTAAGAATGAGCAATTTAACCCATGTTCAGAATAAGATCTTACAGGACTTTTGATGAACAGGAAGACTGACAAAAAGTTTTGATATTTTTAATACAACTTTGCAATCTTGTTTATATTAAGCACACTTATCAATATACTAATACCCATTTATTGTGGCTTAACCCTAATTTATATAATGAAACATACACAAACAGGAGTCTCAAGGTTTATTTTCAGTATGTATAATCCTGACTCTGAAGTTGTGTCATAACTCAAGAAAGAACTTTCTTTCAAAACAATTTCCAGTATTACTATTATTTTCTGTGAAAGGCGAATTTTCTTCTATAATTATGTTCATTTAACCTGGTTGCAAAAGCTTTTCCCCCCTTCCTAGTGTAAGCTTTTCAATCAGGATAATGTGAAAGGCCTTAATCGCGCATTTGCTCTACAAAGATCCAAGGTGTCTGTCCCTTATTTTTCCCCGGTCTAGATCTTTAAATGTGACTAAATCTTTAGAGATAGTTGTGGCAAAAATTAGATTGTGTTCGTTTTTAACTAATAAATATATTTTATTGAAATTCTCAAAAAATAAATTATGTATCATTTTTACCATTGCTCCAAAGGCAAGGCTAGGTCAGCAGGGTTTTATCAACAGGGAAGCTTAATACCTTGGCCATCTATATAGTTTGCATTCATAAAATATTATTCATTCTAAATATATTTTATTACTTAATTTGTGATTATTTTTTAAATAAACAATTTAAAGTGACAGATCAACTTTGTAGGAATTTTTCAGTGGATTATATTTGATTTCACAAACATTTGAGTGTCTACTATGTACTCTGTTTATTATAAATTTAGGTGATTATGAATATACCTAAATATAATTGAAACCAGTTAAAATGCTGAACTATTTTCTGGGATGTTAATGAGACTACATTTTTTTTCACAACTAAATTATATGTATTATATAATCGCATGCTGCTCTACAAGACATTTTATAATTATGAGAGCCTAACAGAGACCCTATTAGGATGAAATATGTTCAAACAACAGTAGATAAGTCTTTCTCGTGTGAATTATTTGTATGTTGATAGCAAATTTTAATACCACATTCTGACTTTTAAAATGTTGGCAGTTTACAAATAGCTATTTGTAAATGCCTGATAATAACTGCAAAAGGAAATAAGATGGCATCACCAGTTGAGTATTAAATGCACTCAATCCACAAGACAAAGTTGTGAGTCTCATAATTCACATTAAATATCTTCTTTTCTCTTTGTTTGCGTACTTAAAAATCAGGAAGCTAGTTAGAACTTCAAGAAACAGTGAGTAATATAGTTGGAAAACTGTTTCATTCTTTTCAAGAATGGTTGCAATGCAATCATCTCCTGTCTAATACATGACAGGACTTAGCTTTAGATAACTTAGCTTTAGATAAATCAGTAGCATAAGCAACGTAGAACACCACTGATTATTGAACACCTTAACAATCAGTAATATTTTAAAATTCGGGTGAAGAATTCTAAGCACAGAACACACCTGGTAGCCAATATGAAATAACTTGCAAAGAAAAAATATTTTTAAAAACACTTGGAAGTTTGAGCTATAAATATTTGGAGAGAACTTGTGAAAATTAATAATTTAAGAAAATACCAGGTCTAGTATTTTAATAGATCATTTTTATATTAGGTGATGGAGTCTGATGTGTGGAAACAGTTCTTTGGGGATAAAAAGAAACTCACTCTCCTTATTTCTTTTTCAGTAGCTATTTAGAAAATAAATTTTATCTACATTTGATATTTCAGAATTAATAACCCAGGTTTTATGTTTTATGGGCATAAGCAATCAAACAAGAGACTTTCAAATTCCAATTCTTTTATTTTAATAATTTCATGAAATTACACAACTCCTCATGGGAGATAGGGAACTGAGTTGCTGGAGAGTTTTCTACAAGCTGTACTAGCTTATCCTCCTTTGGGCCTATTTTTAAGATAGTCCATCATAGAAGCTCAATTTTTAGAGGTTGTCTTCTACTTTCACCTACTGGTACTTTCTTTCCTGCAATTGAGCCCTTCAAACCCTACCAGGTGGGTCTTCCCCAAGCACTGCTTCTTCAAATATAGAATTATATAAATAGTAGAGAAGGATATTTTAAAATATTCTTGTAGGAGCACTTGAAGGATTCTCCCATTTTCTCTTCTTTCCTAGGTTATGAAACTTGGAAATCCAGAGATTGCCAGGAGACTACTACTTAGAGGTGCTAATCCCGATTTGAAAGACCGAACTGGTTTCGCTGTCATTCACGATGCAGCCAGAGCAGGTTTCCTGGACACTTTACAGACTTTGCTGGAGTTCCAAGCTGATGTTAACATCGAGGATAATGAAGGGAACCTGCCCTTGCACTTGGCTGCCAAAGAAGGCCACCTCCCTGTGGTGGAGTTCCTCGTGAAGCACACGGCCAGCAAAGTGGGGCATCGGAATCATAAGGGGGACACCGCCTGCGACTTGGCCAGGCTCTACCGGAGGAACGAGGTCGTTAGCCTGATGGAGGGAAACCAGGCAGAGGGAGCTTCGAATTTGCAATGAATGTGGGGAGGGCTCTCCCACACTGCCTTCTATTTTGTCATTAATTGGTTGGCTGTCCTATTTTACTATCACTTGTTAAAAATCCAGTTTTGTCATACTTTAAGCAGCTAGTTAAATCTTCTCATACTGCAAAGTGGAAATCTTACTACAGGTTTATGAATATATTTAAGCAACATCTTTTCCACCTGCAAAATCTTGAGTTCTAACATGTAATTGCAAATAGCTTTGGCTTTCTCCTGAATATGTTATCTCGCCTTGACTTTTTCCTTGCTTCTCCCTTTGCCAGTCTCAAAACCCAACTTAGAGACTTTGTTTTAAAAATGATTTGTCCTGATGTTTCTTTTGCCTAATTAAAACACTTTTTTTAAAAACAGGACAGTGTTTTTCTGTGATTTCCACTCTATTACCCCCACATAGGTTGCCACTTGCTAAGAAGTGTACAAACAGATGACAATGTTTAAGTCTCGACGTTAGAGAAAGTAGACGAAGTGAAAAACTAAACATATTCTATTGATGATTCATTCTTTCCTCATGCCTCCCTCCAAAGATTTTACTTGGTGCCCTGTAATTCTGCATTACAACAAAATAAGGACATTTTTTGAAGAACTAAAATGATTTAAATGTGAATTTTTCCTAATGCTCAGTCTTCCCCTTTTCTCAAAGTTAAGTTAAATAGTTGAAAAACAGGCTTCAGAAGTAGGGATCTGAAAACAAATATATGTTAGCTCTAAAGGTCACTTTTAAAAGAAAATGCCACCTTAAAAGTGCTTCCCACTAATTGTTCTTTTTTTAATCACAAAGTGAAACAATTGGTTAAATAATACATTTCCCAAATTATACCATAAATATACTATCACATTTTTTTCTCTCTGCATGTCAGAAACATAAAATTACAAAATGTTTAGTCTTGAGATATAATGTAAATACAGATTTTTAGGGGATACAAAGTACAGCAAGAAAAAAATGTGTAAATTACATATAAGGGTCATAACTAATTATGACCCTTACATGTAAGGGTCTTAACTGCAGTATAACAAATATAGAAACTTTTACAATAAGTAAATAGGCCACTCCTATACATGGTACTTGATTTCCAGGAAACTTTTTAGTAAAGGCTTATAAAATCTTTTTAAGAATACATTTAGCTAAAAATAAAAACAATTTGAAATAGAAATATCAAATTTCCAAGAGAATTGTCCAGCATCTGCTATTTAACTTTACAGATCTTCACCAAAACAGTTCAATGCAGTTACCATTTATAAATTTATACTTTATTCATCATCTCCGACATGAAACAAAGATGTTTTATGTGAAAGCTCCCTCCTGCTTTATAAGCTCCCTGCCCTGGCTCCAAAAAGAACAAAATACTTCAAGGTTTATTGACGGATATGGTTCTGATGCCTGCCCTAACAAGGATTGAAATGGTCACAGGCAAGTGGTTTCCAATAATTTGTTTTCCATAAGAATATAAAAGAATATAGGAAAAAAGTTTTATTTTTTTTTCAGCACTAAAGTTCACCTCCTTAAGTGCAATAAGAATTCAACTTCCACCACCTCTAACCACAAATTACTGAATAAATTTTTGACAGCTTCATAAAATTAAATTTAAAATATTTCATTTTTAAAATTTAGAAAGAAGTAGAAATTGGGATATTTTTAAGGAAAAAGTGTTGTGTTTTGGATCTTAAAACCAGAATCAGTACACAAAATACACTCCTTTGGAAAGCTGAATGCTTTCTAAACACAAGCCTTTTACTGAAAAATAAAAAGAACCCTTCTGCGAGTTGCAACTGTAAAGATGGACGTTTCTGAATTTAAAGTGGAGTTTAATGAACTCTTCAGTATCCAAGTTTCAGCATTAAAATTACTTTTTAGAAATTTCAAATATAAAGGCATAGGGTGTCTATAAAGCTAGAGAGGAGTACTTTGTTCTTAAGTGGTTGGGAGTACAGTAAGGGGAGTCGGGAGCTCTCTCTTCATTTGCCTAAAATTTGCTAAGCATTAAAATATCGGCACGTTTCTCTGGTTCTTTGCAGGAAATAGCTTTACTAATCTAAGTATTTTAGAAATGAGTTATGTGGTCCCCTCTAGGAAATATGAAAAACCATTATTCAATCTCTCAAAAACCTCGACAATATTCAGCAAGACTTTGCATATGCCGAAATGTATAGGGTGGAAGAAAAGGTGCTGCTGAGCTTAATGGAATCTAATTGGCAGGGAGCAGAGGTTGCGGAGGGTCTGAACTTAATTCAGATGCAGAGCGGAGCGGCAGCGCCCACTGACCCAGCGCTCAGAACCCCAGGAGACTACGCTGTAGGAAGGATGTGGGATGCTGAAGTAGGGATGCGCTCTCAAATGCAGTTCTCCACTGGGTCCGCATACACCTCTGGCAACTCGGGCTCAGCCTTTGCCCAGTAAATCGCATTCAAGCTTATACCTGGGGGAGGCGGGGGACACTAGCCGCACCTCAGGCCCCTTTCTGGTCCTTGAGCCTTTGAGCAAGCCCCATTTTACCATATTTCGGTAGTGAGTCAATAGTTTTCTGCTAAACATTACACAATCCCAATGAGGTGATGAGCTCCCCCACACACACACACCACACTGGGTGACTAATCAATAGATAAAATAATTCTAGCCCAGGAAAGCAATTCAATTGGTAATATTATAAATGTTCCTAATCATGTTGATCAAACGAACGTTGTGGAATCCGTAGCCTGAGACTGGTTTCGAAATCTCAGTTCCCAAAAAAGGTGCTTTCGGCTTTTGTCGGGGGTAGAAGTAGGAGTCCAGACGCGCTGCAAGGTCACGGTGCTGGAGCGAGGGGGGTTCGTGCCCGCAACCCTCCTGACCTGCCCTCAGCGCCCATCATCCTAAGGCTCTGGGGGCGGGGGGGGGGGGGGGGGGAGTCCCGGCCCTGCCATCTCCAGACTGTTGTGATTTTACAGGGCAATTCCAAAAAAAAAAAAAAAAAGATCCACGGAGAGACCTACTGGGAGAGGCTGGAGAAATCTCTCAGCCTGAGACCCGGGGCGAACCTCTACCCATTGCCAAGCTAACCCGCGCCGTCCATGCAGGGGCTGCGAGGACATCCCTTCTCCCTTCGAAGTTCTCGGGCTCCAACGGCAGCTCGGGCCGCGCAGCCAGGAAGCCCGAGCCTGGCGCTCGCTCCGGGCGCGCGGAGGAGCCCGGCGTGGGGGTGGGGGAGCCTCAGGACCGTTAGCTCGCGTCGCGGGTGTGTGTTTTTTTCTTTTCCCTCCCTCGCTAAGGTTTCTTTTCTTTTCTCTTCCTGTCCAAATATTTCAAATTTCCGCGCCTTAAATAACAGTCTCCTTTTATTTAGCTCGTTCCCTCGGCAGGTCCGGCCACCCGCTGCTCTCTGCCCCCCCCCTCGGGCCCGGGGCAGCTCGCGCGCGGCGGAGCAGACGGCAGCCCCCGGCCCGGCTGCACGGCCCCGGGTGCACGGCCCCCGCTGCGCGGCCCCAGCCCGGCGCCCTGTCGCCGCGACCTCGCCTGACCCGGCGCCCCGGGCACCCGGAGCCAAGGGAGGCCGCCCCCAGCCCGGGCGCCCGTGTGCCTCCGCAGCTCGGCCTCCCTCCCCGCGCTCGGGCGCCTCCTCTGCCTCGGGGCTCGCCCCCGCGGCCGCCCGGGAGCGTCGGGAGGGCCGCGGCCCCGGGAGCCGCAAGGAGGCCGGCGGCCGGAGCCCGCCCCAGCCCCCACCCCGCGGGTAACCTTGGAGCCGCCCTGGGGTGAGTGCGAGCGCGGCCGCGCCGGGCGGCGGGCGGGAGGCGGGGGGCGGGGGGCAGGGAGCGGGCCTCTGTGCTGCGGGGCCGCGGGCTGCGGGGGCGGCCGGGGTTCTTCGGGCCCGGCCTCGGGCACCGTCCCCGCGGAGGCGGCGGTCCTCGCGCCGGAGGGTCCCCGCGACCTGCGCCGAGCCCGGGGCCGGCGGGCGACGGCGGAGCGGGTGCCGCGGGGCGGGGAGCGGATCGCTGGCGGCGGAGGTGAGCTGGCGGGGACCCGCGCGCCGCCGCCCCCCGCCCCCGCCCCCGCCCCCGCCCCCGCCCGCGCCGGAGCCCGCGTCCAGCCGGTGCCAGCGCGCCCTGCGCCCCGCGGCCCCGCGCCCGGCGGAGGAGCGGGAGGACCAGCGCACCTCGGGCTGCCCGGGCCCAGCCGCCGCGGGCATTGCCGCCGGTGCTGCCCTCCCCGCCTGGACTCCGGGTCGCCCGGGGCTCAGGACGCACGCTCTTTCGGAAAGACCCTCCGCTCGCGGGGCCGGGCGCAGGCCCGCCGGCGCTTTGGGTGGGGCCGCGCGTGCAAACCACCTCCGAGGGGGCTTCTTGTTTTGTTTTCACCCGGAATAGATCCGGAGAGCCAGTGGGGATCTGCAGCGGTGTCTCCAAGAATAAAAACTCTCCAGATCTGGATGTTGACTTGGTAAATTAAGGTTCCAGCGAGATGTGCCATCTGCTGCAGAAGCAGTGTGCAAGCTTCAGGTGTTAGGATGTGAGCTTGGGATTTTTCGGTACTGTCTTCTAATTCCCCAAGACATTAAATAACAGCAGGGTAACACACCCGACAAGTGAGCAAAGGTTATCCTTGCCACCACAGCACCTGCAAAAGCACAAGTGGAACTCGCAGAGTTTGCTTCCTGAGTTCTAAAATGGCTTCTGAACGGTCCAGAGGTACCAGCACATACAAGGAGGGGGACAGGAGTCAGGGAAAGAGTTTGCACTTTTTTTTTTTTTTTTTAAACCACACTGACATTATTACACTTCAGTTAATCCACCTCCCCTCTCCTTCTCCAAGCCCCCATCCTCATTGGTCAAGGAAGAATTTTAGTGTAGGCCTGTTGTATGATTCTATGTACTGCCTTTTTCTCTTCTCTCACCACCCTCCCCCCAAAAACCCAGTCGGCCAGAAATATCAGCTCTTTTGCGAGGAAGTAAAAAAACTACCAATCCTTGTCCAAACTACCCCTCATTTCTTTTGTATATTAAGAAGAAATCCTACATATAACCAATACTGTGCAAGAAGAAATGGTTTTCCTGGACCTCAAACGCTTTTAATTGGCATAATTAAAGTGATATTAATTATATTTTAACATGAAAATAATGGGACAGTTTCTGGAATTGATAGGTGAAAAGCTAAAAAGTACCACGGACATGTTTGGAGACATAGCTTCTGCTCCTCTTTATATTTAATCAGTACACTAGTTACTTAGGAAAAAAAAATAGATCCTTTATCTTGACCATATAAAGCAATATCATGCTGACTAATTTTATTTTAGTTATATGCCTTAGTTTTTCAGATTAGTTATATATAGTGAAAGTTCACTATAAAGCAAAACTGACATCTTGTAATGTTAAACTTTTAATTTGGAAATGCAACAAATTATCACAACCATATTAAAACACAGTCTACTCCCTTGTTTCTTCTAAATGTGCAATGTGCACAACTTGTTGGTAAAGAAGTCTGCCCTGAGTTTAAAATGTTAAAGTGAAAAATAACTCACTGGTCTTTAATAATAATTATTCTATAATTTGGCTATTCTGTGTACAGCTAATGTAACAGTAGCTCCTTGTCTTACATCCTGGAACTGTTGTAAAAGCCATTTGGGCCCAAATAGTACTTGTTCCATAGTTTTCTCCTTCAGATATTCCTACTAAAAAGGGACTGTCCTCAATGATGCAGCAGTGTTCTGATGTACATTGTGCTAATCCAAAAACTTTAGACCAAACCTATACAGGCCATTTTAAAAGGAACATGCACTTCTTCTTATGTTAAAGCCTAAAAAAGATATGATTGAATCTTAACAGTTGAAAGTCTTGGGATAGCTAATTTGCAAATCAGTTATTAAGGTGTAGGGATGATTCAAGATGAAATCGTAAAATTTCATGTACTAGGAGAATAGGTGGGATCAAATTATTGAAGGGAGCAACATTTGATGATGATTAATAGTACAGTATTTCCTATCTCAGTACTCAAATAAGTAATAGTATGTATTCTGGTATGATTTTTAACTGTCAAGATAATAATATATAAGAATTATCATTAGATACAGAAGTAATTGTTCCAGAGTCTCTTTTCCATGGCTAAGTAAAATATAATTAGAACATAGGAGCACCTTTAAAAAAAAAAAAAAAAAACCTTCACTACATAATCACCTATATTTTTGGCTGGCCACCTCTTTTTTCTTTTTTCTTTTTTTCTTTTTTTTTTTAAATTTGATTTTGTGCTTTTTTGCCTCCACATTTTAGGTGATGAACAAAAATAGCATGTAGAAAGAGGTTTCCATTTCTCCCTATTCCTGTTTTCTCAGCCATCTATTTCCCTATTCACAAACGTTACTTCAACTTTAACAATCATATTGTGATGCTAAAAAGTAATTGTTATTCCAATTAATTTAAATTTATCACAGGCCTATAAGTGAAAAAGCACTCAATCTGTATTTTATTTAAAGTTAAATGGAAAAGTGTGGACATTAGGTTGTAGCAAGTGTGTATTTATGTTTTGAATACAAATTTGCTGGAATCTTAAAACCTATCTAATATTTTGACATATGCTAAGACTTTTAGTGCAGGATCAAGATCTAGAAAGTCTTAAATTTCTGGTCTTCAAAAAATAATATATTTTAATTTGCCATATTAAGATAAGACCAATTGTTTTAACTGATAGAAAGTTAAAATGTTGATACTTATAGAAAAATATAAAGAGAGGACTATGATATCAAATCTAATGTGGCTTTTTAAAGTAAATTATTTGTACTGGTAAATTGTATATGTTAATTATAGTGATCATTATTTTACAGTTAAATGTTGCACTGGGCACATGGACCAGAGTTTTCTATGTTTATCTAAAAGGATATAGTTGTTATCATGCAGGTATTCAAAATAATACTTTGTAGTCCTGTCCTAAATGGGTATTTTTATGTACATGCGTGCATGTTTAGATATTCTTTACTAAAGTTCACTACTGAGCAAATAGATATTTTGAACAAATACTGTCAATTCATTTCATGTTACCATTTTAAGATGTAAAATCATGATCTATAGAAATGTAAGCTGATAATTTTTTAGATATAGGTGAAATAATTTTCATTAATGGTCCAGGGAAAGATATAAATTAAAATCAGAGAACTGAAAATACTGAGGCAGGTCCTAGTTCTACCTAGGTTATTTTTTCAAATTCTTGTCATGAGGCAAATATATATGAAAGTGACTTAACATCCACAATTAATATAACCAATTTGAAATAATAGAAATGGAATTGTGATAGGGACAAGAGGAAGAAAGAACATTTAAAATGTTTTAGATAGCTATGACTGTAGGTTAATTTAATTTCAGTTACATGATGGGCAACTTGCTAACTAATCCAAAAGCAAGGACGAAACAAGATCACTGAAAAGATAGCTGCCCAAAAATTCAAAACCAGGGCAAACAAGATCAAAAATTATTTTCATTATACCACTGTGGGAAATATAAACAAGTTAATCTTGATATGGATAATTTAACAATTTCCAGTGTAGTTTTCTACCAATTCACTTGCTTAATGCTTTTAAAACCCATGGTTAGGAAATAACCACTTACTGTTTATGGTCAAAATTTTAAATGACATATGTATGTCTTACTTAAATACAACAGATACGTATTCTGTCCCAAAAGAGCAAGTTCAGCACCTTTCTGAAAGGGAGAGTGGATACCATTGGACATCTGGACTAGAGAAGCCTGAGTAGGGCCACATGGGCAAAAGCACTGAATTTAATGCTGGCTAATTTGCTCAGGAGTGATCAAAATGGCTCTGAGACTGGTATACATTGTCTATAATTGTTTAAATACACAATGTACTTACCGAAAGCAAGGAACTTTATTCAAAGGCACTTAGAGGAAGATATATATTTTTTTGGCATCCAGAAGGACATCGCCGATGTCACAGGGAAAATATTGATGTAGCAACATAAAAGAGAAGTAACTGTACATAATAACATCAGCTGAAGATAAATGACTGTTTTCGATTTCTTAAAAAAGGCTTGTTTTAAATATTTAAAACGCACAGTTCTTCAAATATATGGCTAGTATCTATAAAATACACAACACAAACTTATTAATATTCTAATTTTTAAAATTTCCACAAAGTACTCCAAAGTACCTTTTAGTTCATCAGATCGTATTGAAATATCACGCACCATACCCTAAGATCAGCAAGTAAATATTGTGGTTTATCAATGTAAAAGAATCTTAAAGATCAGTACTATCTAAGGAAAATATCCTTTTTGAGTTATTAGGATGAAGATATGGGAATTTTTAGTAGCACATTTTGTATTCTACAAAAAAAAAAGACATTGTATTTAGGATCAGTGTGAAATTAATTTGACATTTCTAAAGCAAAGTAATATTTTATATCATTGTTTTAAGTTTAAATATGTAGAATTTAACCAATAGAACTGTGGATGGCCATTGTGAGATTTCTTTATTCAGCAACACAATAGACTGAAGAGAAATTAGATCAAGACATAAAATTCAGACATAAAATTCAAATGATAGAACAACAGTGATATTAAACCAACCAAGAGAAAAATTGTCTCACCCCAAAATCTTGTTTATTTGGGGAAAAGAATGTAAGAAAGACTATTTAAATCCCTTTTCATTAGATTAAAAGATTGCTGCCTTCTTATTCAATATTATAGGGAATAAAATCCTAAATATTTATAAAAGATATGAACATCCTAAGATACAAGTGGCTCCCTCCTTAGAAAGTATGATAGTAATTGATCTGGGATGGTTCTCTGAAGATTTTCAATGTAGTTATGAATATGTTAGCATATAAAAAGTACTGAATTGATTTTTGTCATCCTTTAGTAGTCCATTAAGGTGTATATATACAAAGAAAATAGAGGATACTTTAATAAATTTCTTTTTGGAACTTCTTAATTTATACATATACTAATTAAGTTTACATTTCAGTAAAAGGAGAGAGAAAAGGAACAAAATCAAGGAAGTTAATAAACCAATATTTGTTATTTTGTATCTGTATTACCTAATTTAATATTCATAACCTTTCTCATGGATTGAGCTTTATTCTTGAATTTTACAAATCAGTTACTCAGATATGGACTGAGTAACTCCCCCATAATCACAGGCTAGTAATTTATAGCATACAGATACAAACCCATGTCTTCTTTAACTTCATTATGGCCAGATGGAAAGATCTTTGAGGAGAATTACCACATATCAGTCAATTCAACAACCACATATTAAGTACTCATCACTATAGTCACTTACTAGATTTACAACCTTGGGACAAATTATATCAGAGGTTTCCCACATCTGTAAAATGGGGGTAATAATACTTAATTTGTCATGTTATTATAAATAATAAATGAAATGTGTGTAAATCTCCTGGTACTTAGTAAGCCTTTAATAAATGGCAATTATCATTAGTGGAGAATACAAAGTAACAGGAAATCCATTCTTGACCTTAAGGAACTTAAAAAATATTTGGGTAAAGTTTACACATGGCATACACATAACAACTAGAAAGCATGCAAAGTCTAAGTAAGCGCACACACAAAAAGCAGTTTTATTATGGAAATTCTTATTAGAAGAATTATGATATGGATTTAAATATCCTATAGCGGAAAACTTCCCTTATTGAGAAGAAAAAGGAAAAGCTACCTCAAAAACATTGGCTGTTTTTCCAGCATGAACTCTTTGAGGGTGTCTATATCAGCAAATACACCAGGTGAACAATAGAAAGTAACTGCAAGGACATAAAATACATTATTAAAAGCATAAGTAAGTAGGTATTTTGAAAGGTGTCTTCATTTATTTTGAAATAAGTGACTATGATATTCTGATTCAAATGAGAATAAAAAAAATACATAGGGGGATCCCTGGGTGGCGCAGCGGTTTGGCGCCTGCCTTTGGACCAGGGCGCGATCCTGGAGACCCGGGATCGAATCCCACGTCGGGCTCCCGGCGTGGAGCCTGCTTCTCCCTCTGCCTGTGTCTCTGCCTCTCTCTCTCTCTGTGTGACTATCATAAATAAATAAAAAATTAAAAAAAAAATACATAGGAGTTTCCTAAGCATTACATAACGGGATCCATAATAAGTAGTCAGTGTAGGCTAGTGAGTGAATGGTTTTAGAGCCAAATAAACTTTAGTTCCAACTCTGGAACACACTATATATCTCACCTTGGAACAGCCACTTAACCTTTTTTTTTTTTTTCACTTAACCTTTCTGATCCTTATTCTCACATTTGTAAAATGGATATAATTATATTTATGTTACAGCGTTGTAACAAAAGAATAATATTTATTAAGAAGTCATTTTGTGGTCTAATACAGGAAACTTGTTTTGACATAAACCAACATGTTTCCTGAGACTTATATTTAGTTAGATTAATCAGAAAGAAAAGAAAATCCCTCTTAGGTGACCATAACCTTGAGTAACACAGATATTGTGGATTAAGAATAAAAACTTTGAGGGGCACCTGGGTAGCTCGGTGGTTAAGTGTCTGCCTTTGGCTCAGGTCATGATCCCAGGGTCCTGGGATGCTTCTCCCTCTGCCTGTGTCTCTGCCTCTCTCTGTGTGTCTTTCATGAATAAATAAATAAAATCTTTAAAAAAAAAGAATAAAAACTTTGAATTAAGACTTAAAGTCATTGCTACAAGCAACTATATATACATCTGTACATGTGACCATTATGCAGGTATATTCCTTTTAATAACCACTTGTTAAATACCTATTATATATGAGGTATTTTTCTATATGCTGAGTATACAGAAGTGAGTGACTAGGAACTTATTGAAACAAAACACCATATACAGAGTATAATAAGATATTAGATATAATGAAGGCACAAAGAAAAAATAAATTGGACTTGGCAAGTAATAAATACCTGAGAGAAACCAAACTCCATCTTCAGAAAGTTACTCTAGAAGAGTCAATCAGACTTTCATTTACAATAAAATGAAGACTAGATTTTCTTAAAAAAAAATCCCCAAACAAAACAAATAATTGGATAAAATATTTTTTAAACATATTTTGAGGGATGCCTGGGTGGCTTAGCGGTTGAGCATCTGCCTTTAGCTCAGGGCCTAATCCCGGGATCCGGGATTGAGTCCTGCATCGGGCTCCCTGCATGGAGCCTGCTTCTCCCTCTGCCTATGTCTCTGCCTCTCTGTCTCTCATGAATAAACAAATAAATATTTTTTAAAAAACCAAACATTTTGGCATGCAGAGTGTAATGGAAGAAAGTAAGGGTAATCTACAGAGACAAAAAGTGGGGGAAAGTGAGTCCTGATAACAACTGCTCTGGGGGCATCCACTGACCTCTAATGTGTTAGTTTCTTGAGGACACCATAACAGGTATCACAAACTGGGTGGCTAAAACAAGAGAAATGTATTGTCTCACAGTTCTTTTTTTTTTTTTTTTTTAAGATTTTATTTATTTATTTGAAAGAAAGAGAGTTCAAGCAGGGGAAGGGTAGAGGGAGAGGGAGAAGCAGAGCCCGATATGGGGCTCGATCCCAGGACCCTGAGATCATGACCTGAGCGAAGTCACTCAGCCAACTGAGTCACCCAGGTGCCCCTTGTGTAACAACAGTTCTAAAGGGTAGAAGTCTGAAATCATGTTGGTTCCTTCTGAGAGCTGAGGAAGAATATATTCCATTTGGTTCTCCTGGCTTCTGGTAACCCCAGACATTCCATGGCTTGTGGATGGTGTTCTTCCTGGGTCCTGGCATTGTCTTCCCTCCATGTGTGTCCAATTTCCCTGTATTTATAAGAACACCTGTCATAATGAATTAAGGCCCACCCTAATAACCTCATCATACCTTGATCATCTGCTAAAACCATTTCCAAGTAAGACAATACTCACAAGTACTGGAGGTTAGGACTTCAGTGTCTTTTGGGGTAGATACAATTCAGCCCATACCATCTGACAACCTCAAGTTTTTGTTTTACCATTTTTTTTTAAAGACTTCATTTATTTATTTGACAGAGAGAGAGAGAGCACAAGCAGGGGGAGTGGCAGGCAGAAGAAGAGGGAGAAGCAGGCCCCTGCTGAGCAGGGAGTCAGACACAGGGCTCCATCCCAGAACCCCAGGATCATGACCTGAGCCAAAGGTAGACACTCAACCAAGTGAGCCACCCAGATGCTCCTTAAGTTTTGGTTTTAAAGAGAGGCTAAAAGACAGTGGTTAAGACAATGATGAAGTAGGAAGACTGACAGAGAACCCCTTTTTAAAGCTGCACACCGCAAACTGTAACATGCTTAAGGAAAAGTTAAACTGTCTGTACAAACATTTTGCCCATCTGTATTGGTTTTTTTGTTTATTTTCCTTCCTTTCTTTTTTAAGATTTTATTCATTTATTCACAAGAGACACACAGAGAGAGGCAGAGATATAGGCAGAGGGAGAAGCAGGCTCCCTGCAGGGAGTCCGACGTGAGCCAAAGGCAGATGCTCAACCACTGAGCCACCCAGGTGCCCTTGCTTGTTTATTTTCTTATTGAGTTTTGAAAGTCCTTTGTATATTCTGGATACAAGACTTTTATCAAGTATGTGTTAAATATTGCCTCTAAAGTCTGTGGCTTGTCTTATCATTTAGTCTTCTCTTTTGAAGAGAAGTTTTTAATTTAATGAAGTACAATTTATCAATTTTTAAAATTTCCTCTTCATGCTTTGTGTGATCCAAGAAATCTTTGCCTAAGCCAGGGTAAAAAAAAGTTTTTTTCCTAGAAGCTTCATGATTTACATTTACAGGTATGTGATCCATTTCATTTTTTTTTAATTTTTATTTATTTATGATAGTCACAGAGAGAGAGAGAGAGAGGCAGAGACATAGGCAGAGGGAGAAGCAGGCTCCATGCACCGGGAGCCCCAGGTGGGATTCGATCCCGGGTCTCCAAGATCGCGCCCTGGGCCAAAGGCAGGCGCCAAACCGCTGCGCCACCCAGGGATCCCTGTGATCCATTTCAAATAAATTTTTATATATGGTGTGAGGTAAGGGTTGAAGGTTTTTTTTTCCTTTTGTATGTATATTCAGTCATTCTAGGATTATTTCTTAAAAACACCATTGGATTATCTTGATGTCTTTGTGGAAAAATCCATTGGCCATATATATGTAAGTCTAATTATGACTCATGTTCTGTATCATTGATTTATATGTCTTTCATTATACAAATGTAACATTGCCTTGATTACCATAGCTTTATAAGTCTTGAAATCAAACCGATTGTATTTGTTCAAATTTAATTTTGATATTCCAGATCCTTTGATTTCTGTATATTTTTAAATTTTAGAATTAGTAAATCAAATATTAAAAAACGATTGGAATTATGTTGAGTCTATAAATCAATTTGGGGGAGAACGCACATGTCAATAATTTGAGTCTTCTAACCATGAATATCTCTCTACTTATTCAGGTTTAAAGTTTCTTTAATTACTATTTTTCCATTTTCTATATGGATCTTGCATAAAATTTGTCAGACTTGCTCCTAAACATTTCACATTTTTAAGCTTTTTTATTTCAATTTACAATTGTTCATTGCTAGCATACAGAAATATAGTGACTTTTTAAATTCCAGTAGAATTAACATACAGTGTTATATTAGTTTCAGGTGTGCAATATAGTGATTCAACAATTCCATACATCACCCAGTGCTCATCATGACAAGTGTACTCCTTAATTCCCATCACCTATGTCACCCAAACCCCACCCACCTTCCCTGTGGTGGGGGTGTTTGTTCTCTATAGTTAAGAGTCTTGTTTCTTGGTTCATTTCTCTCCTTCTTTTTTCCCTTTGCTCATTTGTTTTGTTTCTTTTTTTTATTTTTAAAAAGATTTTATTTATTTATTCACGAGAGACAGAGAGGCAGAGACACAGGCAGAGGGAGAAGCAGGCTCCATGCAGGGAGCCTGACATGGGACTCGATCCTGGATCTCCAGGATCAGGCCCTGGGCTGAAGGTGGCGCTAAACCACTGAGCCACCCGGGCTGCCCATTTGTTTTGTTTCTTAAATTCTACATATGAGTGAAATCCTATGGTATTTGTCTTTCTCTGACTTACTTATTTCACTTAGCATTATACTCTCTAATTTCATTCTTGTTGTTGGAAATGGCAAGATTTTTTTCTTGCAAGATTTCATTTTTTATGGCTGAATAATATTCCATTGTCTATTATATCACATCTTCTTTATCCATTCGTCTATTGATGGATCCTTGGGCTGCTTCTATAATTTGACTACTGTAAATAATACTGCTGTAAATATAAGGATGCATATAACCCTTTGAATTAGTGCTTTTGTATTCTTTGGGTAAATACCCGTAGTGCAATTCCTGGATCATAGGGAGAAAAACAGTAACTTTTTTTATACTGATCTTATATCCTCCAACCTTGCTAAAATTCCTAATTATTCTAGGTTTTGAGTTTGTTTTGTTTTGGGGGAGATTTTCATGGATAGCCAAATTGTCTATAAGCAAGAAGTTTTATTTTTTTCCTTTCCAGTTTGTATGCTTTTTTTTTTTTTTTTCTTGCCTTACTGTCCTGGCTATCACCTCCAATACAATGTTTAATAGAAGTGATTAGAGTAGACATCTTTGCCTTATTTCTGATCTGAGAAAGAAAGCACTTAATCTTTCACCATGATATTAGCTCTAGATTTTTCCTTTTTTTTAATTTAAATTCAGTTAGCTAACACATAGTGCATCATTACTTTCAGATGTAGTGTTCAATAATTTATCAGTTTAAATTATAATTTAAATGGATGAGGAATTTAATAATTTTTTCTGCTTTTTATTGAGATGATTATTTGTAGTTTTTTAGCCTGTTAAGAGAGTGAGTTATATTGATTTTCTTTTTTGATTTTCAAATATTGACTTACCCTTGCATTTCTAGGAGAAACCCCACTTGCTTTTGATGTATCACACTTATTGCTGGATTTGATATGCTAATATTTTGTTAAAGATTTTAATGAGTATATTCATGAGTAATATTGATTTATAGCTGGGATCCCTGGGTGGCTCAGCGGTTTAGCACCTGCCTTCAGCCCAGGGCGTGATTCTGGGGTACTGTGGTTGAGTCCCACCCCCATTGGGCTCCCTGCATGAAGCCTGCTTCTCCCTCTGCCTGTGTCTCTGCCCCTCTCTCTCTCTGTGTCTCTCATGAATAAATAAATAAAGAATCTTTAAAAAATATTGATTTATAGCTTTCTTTCCTATTAATGTCTTGCTATAGATGGAATATTTGTGTCCTCTCAAAATTCCTATGTTGAAATGTAATGCTCAATGTGATGCTATGAGGAGATGTGGGAACTACTTAAGTCATGAAAGTGGAACCTTCATGAATGGGCTTAGTGCTCTTACAAAAATGAGACTCCACAGAGATCCCCAGTCCCTTCCACCAATGAACCAGAAAGCAGGCCTCCATCAGACATTCATTCTACTAGAGCTTGGATCTTGGATTTCTCAGCCTCCAGAACTATGAGAAATAAATTTCCATCGTCTATCAGTCACCCAGACTATAGTATTTTGTTATAGCAGCCCAGAAGGACTAAGATAACATCTTTTTCTGGTTTTGGTACCACAGTAATGCTGACCTCATGAGTTGGGAAGTGCTCTCTCTTCTGTTTTCAAAAAGAGTTTATACAGAATTAGTATTGTAACTTTCTTAGATGTTTGGTTGAATTAACCAGTGAAGCCCTCTGGAACTGGAGTCTTCTTCATGGCAAAGTTTTTATCTATAAATTCAAATTTTAAAATAGATATGGGCTATTCAGGCAATCTTTGGCAATGTGTATCTTTCTTTCTTTCTTTCTTTTTTTTTAGTGTGTATCTTTCAAGGAATTTGTCCATCTTGTTTTTGTTTTCAATTTTTTTGAAAATAAATTTGTCATAATATTGCCTTATTTTTTTAAATATATGTAGTATATTAAATTATGTCCCCTCTTACATTCTTAATATTGCCAGTTAATATCTTCTCTCTTTTATTTATTTATTTTGATCAATTGAATATATTAATTTGTCAAACTTTTCAAAGAACTATCTTTTGACTTCACTGATTTTCTTTATTGTTTCTCTGTTATCAATTTCACTGATATCTGTTCTTGCCTTTATTATTTCCTTCTAGCTGCTTACTTTCAGTTTAATTGCTCCTTTATTTTAAAGTGAAATCTTAGAGTACTAATGATTCAAGACACTTCTTATTTTCTAGAAAAAGACAGTTTCTCAAATTTCTCTGGATCCCACAAATTCCAATATGTTATGTTTTCATTTTCAGTCAATTAAAAATATTTCTAACTTCCCTTATGACTTCCTTTTTGATCCATGGGCTATTTCCACTATCTATGGTTACAAAATATACTTTGTATTATTTCAGTGGAGATCAAATACATAGGTCATATCAATAAATGTAAATGGGCTTGTTTTGGGGCACCTGGCTGGCTTAATTGGTAGAGCATTGATTCTTGATCTTGGGGTTGTGAATTCGAGCCCCATGTTCGATGTAAAGATTACTTAAGTAATTTTTTTAAACCCAATAAATAAATAAATAAATAAATGGACTTGTTTCACCTATTTTTTGGTAAATATTTTATTTATTTATTCATGAGAGACAGAGAGAGAGGCAGAGACATAGGCAGAGGGAGAAGCTGGCTCCCTCTGGAAAGCCTGACATGGGACTCGATCCTGAAACTCCAGGATCATGACCTGAACCAAAGGCAGAGGCTCAACTGCTGAGCCACCCAGGCATCCCTTTGTTTCACCTATTAAAAGAAAAAGATACTCACATTTTGAGACAAAACAAAAGTCAACCTATGCTTTACTTAAGAGACATACCTAAAATTAAGTGAAACAGAGAGGATTGGACTCCTGGGTGGCTCAGCGGTTGAGCGTCTGCCTTTGGCTCAGGGCGTGATCCCGGGGTCCGGGATGGAGTCCCGAGTCTGGCTTCTTGCAGGGAGCCTGCTACTCCCTTGGCCTGTGTCTCTGCCTGTGTCTCTCATGAATAAGTAAGTAAAATCTTAAAACAAACAAACAAACAAACAAATACAGAGACTAAAAAAAACCAGGATAGGCAAAGATATACCTGATAAATACAAACAAGCTCACTTAAAAAAAAAAGTACAAAAAAAAAAAGTACAAGGAGAAATAGAAACACACTAATTGTATAAATCTATAATACGTGATTCTAAATCTAACACGTCAATTTTAACAAACGATGTAAAAGAGTTCTAAACAGTATAACAAATATGGTAGCTTTAATGCATATATCAAACTTTACCCTCTAATAATAGGAAATATACCTAATTCTTTAGTGCACATGAAGCATTTATGAAATTAGTTACATAGTAAAAAAAAAAATCTCAACAAAAACCATGAAGTAAGTATATTACAAACAGGGACACCTGGATGGTCGAGCATCTGCCTTCAGCCCAGCGTGTGATCTTGGGGTCCCAGGATGGAGTCCCACATCAGACTTCCTGCATGGAGCCTGCTTCTCCCTCTGCCTATGTCTCTGCTTCTCTCTCTCTGTCTCTCATGAATAAATAAATAAAATCTTTAAAAAATGTTTAAGAAAGACACATTACAAACAACATTCTTATTACAATCTAAGAAAACTTGAAATCAAGAGTAAAAATTTTTATTTATTTTAACATATTCTTTACGCCCAATATGGGGCTTGAACTCACAGCCCTAAGATCACGACTTGCAAGAGTCACATACTGTACTGACTGAACCAGCCAGGTTCCCATTTTACATTTTATTTTATTTTGTGAGTAAAAACTTTCTTTTCCCTCTGCCACTTTCTCGCTCTCTTTGTCAAATAAAAAAAAAATTTTTTTTCTTAAAGATTTTATTTATTTACTCATGAGAGACACACAGAGAGAGAGAGAGAGAGACAGAGACAGAGACACAGGCAGAGGGAGAAGCAAGCTCCATGCAGGGATCCTGACATGGGACTCGATCCCGGGTCCCCAGCATCACACCACAGGCTGAAGGTGGCACTAAACCTCTGAGCCACCCAGGCTGCCCCAAATAAATGAATTCTTAAGAAAATAGATAAGCAAAAAATCTTAGTGGCTTAAAGCAAGATTTATTGTTTAATATGATTCTATGGGTTAGCCAGACAGTTCTCATCTGGGCCAGGACAGATGATGCTGGATACTTTAGGATGACCTTTAACAATTTCAAAAAAATGTTCAATTTCACTCAAAATTAGATAAATGCAAAGTAAAAATATAATTCTCACTGATAAGCTGGGTAAAAAAATAAAATTTGGTAAAAAAAAATGTAGTGTACTCTGTTGATTAGGCTATGAGGAAGCAGGCACTCCATTCATTGCTGACAGGAATAAAATAATGCTACAACCTCTATGAAGTGAATTTGGCAACACATAAGAAAACTATATATACATTTATGTTCTAACCCTATAATTTTAATTCTAGGCATTTAACCTGAAAATACACTTCCAAGATAGGAGAAAGACATGCACAAATATTTCATTATGTGTAAGTATTTCTTTGTAAACATTATTTGTAATAGCATTACTATACATTAGCTAATTGAATTTTTTTTAGCTAATTGAATTTAAATTTAAAAATAAACATTATTTTTCAGAGCATTATAAATAGTGTTTATGATAGCATTACAAATAAGCATTTGTAAAAAAAAAACAAATAAGCATTTGTAATAACGAAATATTGTAAATATCCTAAATATCCAGCGACAAGGACTGATAAGAATAAACAGTGACACATTTACACAATTGAAAACTATACAGCCATTTGAAAAGGTAGGAAGAGGGCAGCCTCGGTGGCCCAGCGGTTTAGTGCCTGCCTTTGGCCGAGGGCGTGATTCTCGAGTCCTGGGATCAAGTCCCGCATTGGGCTCCCTGCATGGACCCTGCTTCTGTCTCTGCCTCTCTCTCTCTCTCTCTCTCTCTCTCTCTCCCTGTCCTTCTAATGAATAAATAAATTTAAAAAAAAAGAATGGATAAACAAAATATGATATATTCATACAATGGTATATATTTAGTTATAAAAAATAATGAAGGGCCGCCCTGGTGCAGCGGTTTAGCGCCGCCTGCAGCCCAGGGCGTGATCCTGGAGACCCTGAATCGAGTCCCACGTCAGGCTCTCTGTATGATGCCTGCTTCTCCCTCTGCCTGTGTCTCTGCCTCTCTCTCTCTCTGTCTCTATGAATAAATAAATAAAATCTTAAAAAAAGAAAGTACTAATTAATGGTACCACATGGTTGAAAATTATGCTAAAGATTGACACAAAAGACTATGTATTGTATGATTCCATTTAAATAAAATATCCAGGATAGGCTGCAGAGACAGAAAATAGATTAAGTGTTGTAAGGGGCTACTGGAGGGAGGAAATAGGGAGCCATTGCTAATGGGGACAAAGTTCCTTTTAGGGGTGATAAAAATGTTCTTGAACTAGAAAGTGGTAATCACCGCACAATTTTGTAAAGATACTAAAAAAAATGTCAATTATATACTTTATTGAAAGAGTAAATTCTTTTTTTTTTTTTAAGATTTTATTTATTTATTCATGAGAGGGGATCCCTGGGTGGTTCAACGGTTTAGCACCTGCCTTCGGCCCAGGGCACGTCCTGGAGTCCCGGGATCGAGTCCCACGTCGGGCTCCCTGCATGGAGCCTGCTTCTTCCGTCTGCCTGTTTCTCTGCCTCCCTCTTTCTGTGTCTCTCATGAATAAATTTTTTAAAAATTTAGAAAGAGGGAGGCAGAGACAGAGGCAGAGGGAAAAATAGGCTTCCCCGCAGGGAGCCCAATGTGGGACTCGATCCTGGAACCCAGGGATCATGTCCTGAGCCAAAGGCAGATGTTCAACTGCTGAGCCACCCAGGCGTCCCTGAAAGAGTAAATTCTGTGGTATATGAATTAACTAATCAGTTTTTTTTTTTAAAGAGGAAGAGAGAAGCAAAAACAACAAAAGAACCCAAGCATGGGTCTACTGCCCTTTACTCAATACAAAGATGATGATCTCTAAAAGTAGGACTTATTCTTTAGATATTTTATGTAACTGGTTTTTTGGAGTGCTCGAAAGAGGTTTCCTTATTTATTTCCTTCCACAAGAATGAGGAAATGTGTTTATTTTGGTCACTTCACTATCTTCAGTTCCTAGCATGGTGCCTAGCACATGGTTGACACCCAGTAAATAAGTGTTGAATGAAAAAGAAAAGTAGAATGAATGATAATAGAGTTAAGAAATCCTATCTGGTAATTACCAGTGCAATACTTAGAAATTATTGTATGAAAGTTTGATGGGTAACAGGATATTTACAAGATCCCAAGGGATTACCCCTAAGATTACTTCATCATGAAGGGGAAAAGTATTATTACAATGGAGAGGTCTTTGGACACCACTTTAATCATGTGATCAAATTTAGCATGACCATAAGGGAATTACTTGACATTAGGTAATTCCTGATGTGATACAGAGGGAGCGCAATACTACATAGGAAATTCCTTGCCAAGAATGTTTAATCTGAATCTAATTTTGAAGAGGCAATCAGACAATGACTATGAGATCTTCTATGAGACAATTGGCTAGACTGTTTAAAAATATCAAATATTGTCAAAGAAAAAAAGCAAAGTGATATCTCATTGTGGTTTTAATTTCCATTTCCCTATTGATTGTGATGTTGAACATTTTTTCATGTGTTTTTGGGCCATCTGTATGCCTTCTTTAGAAAAATGTCTATTCAGGTTGTCTGCCCATTTCTTTTTTTAAAATTTTTTTTAAAAGATTTTATTTATTTATTCATGAGAGAGACACACAGAGAGAGGCAGAGGGAGAAGCAGGCTCCTGTAGGGAGTCCGATGTGGAACTCGATCCTGGGACTCCAGGATCACTCCCTAGGCCGAAGGCAGATGCTCAACTGCTGAGCCACCCAGGCGTCCCTGTCTGCCCATTTCTAATCGGATTATTTGTTCTCTTGTGTTGAGCTGTATAAGTTCTTTATATACTTTGGATGTTAATCCCTTATCAGATATATCATTTGCAAATATCTCCTCCCATTCAGTAGATTGCTTTTTTGTTTTGTAGGTAGTTTCCTTCACTATGCAGAAGCTTTTTATTTTGATGTAGTCCCAATAGTTTTATTTTAATGTCTGGAAAAATGTTTCTATGGCCTACATCAAATAAATTACTGCTTATGTTTTCTTCTAGGAATTTTATTGTTTCAGGTTTCATGTTTAGGTCTTTAATTCATTTTAAATTTATTTTTGTGTAAGAAAGTGGTCCAGTTTCGTTCTTTTGCATGTAGTTGTCCTGTTTTCCCAATACCGTTTATTGAAGAGATGATATTTTTCCCATTGTGTATCTTTGCTTCCTTTGTCATAAATTAAATGACCATAAAAGCATGAGTTTATTTTTGGATTCTATTCTGTTCTGTTAACCTATGTGTCTGTTTTTTTTTTTTAATGTCTTATTTATTTATTCATAAGTGACAGAGAGAGAGAGAGAGAGAGAGAGAGGCAGAGACACAGGTCCAGGGAGAAGCAGGCTCCCTGCAGGGAGCCCAATGTGGGTGGGACTCCACCACAGTGCCCCAGAATCACGCCCTGGGCAGAAGGCAGCGCTAAACCGCTGAGCCACTCGGGCTGCCCTGTTTTTGTTTCAGTACCATACTGTTTTGATTACTACAGCTTTTGAAATCCTCGTGTTCTGTTGGTGGGAATACAAGTTGATGCAGACACTAAAGAAAACAGTACAAATTTCTTCCAAAAATTAAAAATTGAATTACCATATGATCCAGTAATTCCAATACTGAGTATTTACCCATAAAAACACAAAACATTAATCTGAAAATATATATACACCCCTATGTTTATTGAAGCATTATTTACAATAGCCAAGATATGGAAGCAACCCAAGTGTCCATTGATAGATGTGGTATTAAAAACTATGAAATTTTACTCAGCCATAAAAAAGAATGAAATCTTTCCATTTACAACAACATGAATGGAACTAGAGGGCATAGTGCTAAGTGAAATAAGGCAGACAGAGAAACACAAACCATATAATTTCACTCCTATATGGAAATTAAGAAACAAATGAACAAAGGAAAAAAGAGAGAAACAAAAAAACCCAAACTCAAATATAGACAACAAACAGGTGATTGCCAGAGGGGAGATGGGTGGGAGGATAGGTGAAATAGGTGAAGTGGATTAATGTACACTTATGATGAGCAATGAGTAATTTATAGACTTTTTGAAACAGTATAGTGTACATCTGAAATGAATATAGCACTGTTAGTCAATTATACTAGAATTTTAAAAATCACTAAAAAATTTTAAAAGACAAATGACCCAATTAAAAGTGGACCTAACAATTTGAATAGATACTTCTCTAAAGGAAATATACTAGTAGTATAAAAAAATGATCACTATCATTAGCAAATCAAGCCCAGAAAGAGATACCACTCTTATATCCAATAGAATGGCTGTAATCGAAAATAATAGGCACATCTGGATGACTCAGATAGTTAAGCATCTGACTCTTGATTTTGGCTTGCATTCTGATCTCAGAGCACAGGGCTCTGCACTCAGCAGTCTGCTTGAGATTTCTTTTTCTCCCTCTTCCTCTGCTCCCCCTGCTCTCTCTCTCCTCTCTCTCTCTCAAATAAATAAATGAGTAAACTATTACAAAAAATAAGACTACAATAAGTGTTGACAAGAATGTGGAGAAATGGAAATCCTCATTCACTAGCAGTAAGAATGTTAAATAGTACAGCCACTCCAGAATACAGTGTGGCAATTCCTCAAATTGTTAAATGAGGAATTAACTGTATAGCCCAGAATCCTACTTAGAGTGTATATCAAAGAAAAATAAAAATATATTCCATAAAACTTGGATACAAATGTTCATAGAAGCATTATTCATAATAGCCAAAAAAGTGGATACAACTCAAATGTCCATTAACTGATAAATGAATATACAAAACGTGTATATTTATAAAATAAGCAGATATTTTAAAATTTGATGAAGCCCATTTTTATCAGTCTTTTCTATTATTGTTTTCTGGTTCTGTCTGCAAAAACTTTGCCTAAATCATGACCATGAAGATATTCTCTTATTTTTTCTTCTAATAGTTTTAGCTTTTTATACTTAGATCTGTTATCCAACCTATCTGTTGTTGGTAGATGGGTGTTTCAGTCTCCAATTTTAGTTGTGGATTTGTTTATTTATCCTTTCAATTCTACCAGTTTGTACTTTACATGTTTTGCAGACCTGTTGTTTGGTGCATATATTTTTAGGATTGCTATGCGTTCTTGCTGGGTTGACCATTTATATAATGTATTTCTCTGTTTTCTGGTTATTTGCTTTGTTCTGAAGTATATATATATATATATATATATATTTTAAAGATTTATCTATTTATTTATGATAGACATAGAAAGAAAGGCAGAGGGAGAGGCAGGCTCCACGCTGGGAGCCCGATGCAGGACCCGATCCTGGGGCTCCAGGACCATGCCCTGGGCCAAAGGCAGGCGCCAAACCGCCGAGCCACCAGGGATCCCCTGTTCTGAAGTATATTTTATCTGATATTAACATAGCCATTACTACTTACTTTTAAAATTTAACAGGTTTACTTATAATTGTTAAAAAGTTGAACTGCTGAAATTTGTTCACTGAAACACTTTGATTTGTATGAATGCTTTATGTTCCCTTATTTATTTATTTATTTATTTATTTATTTATTTATTGTTCCCACATTTATATTAAAAATTCACACACAAACGAAAATGGAAAAACTGCTACTACCTAATTTCTGTCTTCTATTTTTCCACTTACAGTCATATACTTTAGGTGCCTTTTGACTCTATGGGAAAAAATATCTAACATTCAGAGCTACCAATAACAGGAAAAATAGAATTTTTTTATATTTTAGTTTTTTAGAGAGAGAAG
The DNA here is from genome assembly GCF_053574225.1 of Canis aureus. NCBI lineage: Eukaryota > Metazoa > Chordata > Mammalia > Carnivora > Canidae > Canis > Canis aureus. The sequence goes on along the minus strand of NC_135623.1, from coordinate 16,795,046 downwards.
GCATGGGAGCACAGAGTGGGGGTGTGGGTAAGGGACAGGAATAGAGAGAGAGAGAGAGGGAATTTTTTAAAAATTTTATTTATTTATTCATGAGAGACACACACACACAGAGGCAGAGACATAGGCAGAGGGAGAAGCAGGCTTGCCACAGGTAACCTGATGTGGGACTCGATCCCAGATTCTGGATCCCAGGATCACACCCTGAGCTGAAGGAAGACACTTAACCGCTGAACCACCCAGGTGTCCCGAAAGAGGGAGAATCTTAAGCAGGCTCCAAGCCCATTGGAGGCCCACACAAGGCTCAATCTTATGACCCCGAGATCATGACCCGAGCCAAAATCAAGAGTCAGAGCTTAAACCACTGAGCCACCCAGGCGCCCAGAGAATTTTTCTTTTTTTAAAGAATGAAATGTTTTTCATCATAGTGGAAATGTTATGTACCTATGCAGAATGCTAGCTGGATGTCTTTTGGTATAATTGTTACATGTTTGGCATGGATAGCACTCATGTTGATGTCTTCAAAAAGGCCCACAAGATGGGTCTCACTTGCCTCCTGCAAAGCACCAAAAGCTGCAGTCTGGAAGCACAGATTTGTTTTGAAGTCCTGAGCAAGTTCTCCCACCAGCCACCGGAAAGGAAGTTTTCCAATCAGAAGTTCAGAGGACTTCAGATAACATCAACTTCCCGGAGTGCCACAGTACCAGGCCTTTACTACTGTGAAGTAGGTTTCTTCACCCCTCCAGTAGAGGGCACCCTTTTGCCACAGCTTTTGTAACCAGTTTCTTCCTCTGAGCTGTAGCACTGGTGGATTTGCAAGCATTCTGCTTTGTAGGAGCCATGGAATAGAGACCTCCTTATCTCTCTTCTCCTTTGGCTAGAGCTCGGTGAGATACAGGTGTCACTGGTTATTATATTTTTCAACTCTAAACTTTCCATTTGCTCCATCTTTACATTTCCAATTTCTTTACCAAGAATTTTTATTTTTTCATGTTTCAAGCATATTTTTACATTTGTTTCTTGAAGTATTTTTTTAAAAATATTTTTTATTTATTCATGAGAGACAGAAAGAGACAGAGGGAGCACAAGCAGGGGGAGAAGGAGAGGTAGAGGGAGAGGGAGAAGCAGACTCCCCACTGAGCTGGGAGCCCAACGTGGGGCTCCATCCCAGGACCTGGAAATCATGACCTGAGCCAAAGACAGATGCTTAACCATCTGAGCCACCCAGGCCCCCCTGTTTCTTGAAGTATTTTTTTTAAAGATTTTATTTATTTATTCATGAGAGACACACACAGAGAGGCAAAGACACAGGCAGAGGGAGAAGCAGGCTCCATGTAGGGAGCCCGATGTGGGACTTGATCCTGGGTCTCCAGGATCATGCCCTGAGCCAACGGCAGAGGCTCAACTGCTGAACCACCCAGGTGTCCCCTTGAAGTATTTTTATGATGGCGATAGACCCAAAATCTCCGTCATCTTAGAGTGGCAAGTATTGATTATCTTTTTGTTTGTTTGTAATTTACTTTGAGATTTTCCTAGTTCCAGGTAGGATGTGTGGTTTTTGATTGAAACTTTGACATTTTGGGGTTATGTGTTTTGAGACTCTGGATTGTATTTATTTATTAAAAAATTTTTAAAAAGTACGATAAACCAGCAGTAATTCTTTTTTTAAGTAGTAATTCTTTATCATCAAACATCCAAACAGTTTTTTAAATGTTCTTAATTGCCTCATTTTTTGACTATTTTAATCAGAATCTTAATAATGTCCACACTCTGCATTTCATCAATAAATCCCAAGTCTTTTTTATTCTATAAGTTCTCTCCTCCTTTAAAATTTTTCTTTTTTAAAAAAGATTATTTATTTATTCATGAGAGACACACAGAGAGAGAAAGAGATAGGCAGAGATACAGGCTTCTCCCACAGGCAGAGGGATAAGCAGGCTCCCCGCAAGGAGCCCAATGTGGGACTCGATCCGGTACTCCGGGACCATGCCCTGGGCTGAAGGCAGACGCCCAACCTCTGAGCCACCCAGGCGTCCCCTTTAAAAGTTTTCTTACAAAATTTTTGTTGTTCTATTGTTATTGCAGAAACTGGGTGATTTATACTGTCTGGATTTTGCCAATTGCTTCACCATTGAATTCAACTTACCATGCTTCTCTGTTCCCTTTAGGTGTTGGGTTGAGCCATGGATATTATTTAAATCTGTTTTAGCCAGCTTTCTCTGACATTTCTATTGCTAGGGAAGGGAAGTGCAACATGGGGTAGGAGTCAGGGTACAAGTCCAAATTTCCAATTTGGACTCTGTTTATATGTAGGGTGGGGGCTATTCATTACTGCTGGGCAAGGATGGGGTTCTGGTTCCCCACTAGTGCTCCGACTGATACCACTCTGCACGGGAAAGATAGGAGTGCTTCATTTCTGTTCCCAATGTGACCTCCATTGACACTATGGGGGGAGAACAAAGTAGCTTATTATTGTTGGACATTGGTGAACATCCTGGCTCTCTACTAGACCTCCTCTGACACCACTCCCCATTATCCTTTTTCAAAAAGTAATATATTTAATTGTAAGTTTATGTAATTTAATTTTTAAAAATGACTATTTCTAACAATTGGCTCATAAAGTTCTTGAAAATTTAACAATCAACTCTCATGAGCCAGCAGAAGCTGGCTCTAACACAACTCAGTAAAAATGCACATAACCTTTGATCCAGCAACTCTACTGCTAGGAATCTACCCTAAGGAATTCTAAGTTTATCTTCAATTCATCTGAGCAACTGTTTGCTGGGCATGTCTTATACCCACGTGTGTCTAATAGGCATTTCAAATTTATTATGTCCAGAACTAAACCCTCAATTTTTATTCCATAAATTTGTTTCTTCTCCTGTGTTTCCCATCTTAGTTTATAACTGTCATCATCCAAATGCTCAGGTTCATTAGTCCTGACTCTTCTTTTTCTCTTAATCATCTGAACTATTAGCAAATCCTGCTGACTGCTTCACCAATATATATTATAATCTGATGACTTCCTTCTTTGTCATTGAGCCTCGCTGGTTCTAAGTAACCAATATCTGAAGTCATCACTGTGGTTTTGTCTGGCCAAACCTGAGTTTGCCCATCTCTGGGAGTATAGAGTCAATCCCACCTAAGCACTTTCATAAATGGATTCTGGCAAAAAAGACAATTTTGACTTTAATGTTGCAACACGGTCATTTAACTGCTTATGTTCTCTGTGACAAACATCACATAATTCTATACATATATAGAAGATTAAGTAGGAAAAAACAGAAGAAAGAAATCCAGAATTTAGTGATTATAATGCTCTACATTTTCATGTGTAGCATGTTTTTATTTTAAAAATTTTTTTTAATAAATTAATTTTTTATTGGTGTTCAATTTACCAACATACAGAATAACACCCAGTGCTCATCCCGTCAAGTGTCCCCCTCAGTGCCCGTCACCCACTCACCTCCACCCCCTGCCCTCCTCCCCTTCCACCACCCCCAGTTCGTTTCCCAGAGTTAGGAGTCTTTATGTTCTGTCTCCCTTTCTGATATTTCCCACACATTTCTTCTCCCTTCCCTTATATTCCCTTTCACTATTATTTATATTCCCCAAATGAATGAGAACATACACTGTTTGTCCTTCTCCGATGGACTTACTTCACTCAGCATAATACCCTCCAGTTCCATCCACGTTGAAGCAAATGGTGGGTATTTGTCGTTTCTAATGGCTGAGGAATATTCCATTGTATACATAAACCACATCTTCTTTATCCATTCATCTTTCGATGGACACCAAGGCTCCTTCCACAGTTTGGCTATTGTGGACATTGTAGCATGTTTTTAAATGTTAAATTAATTCACATGATCTAAACAAGCCCTTTTTTCAATGGATATTTTAAATTATCTAGAGCTAGTTTGTTCTTTTGAAAAGGTCATTGATACTTTATCTTTGTTTGCATAGAATGGAACAAAGTGATTATATATGAAAATTCGTGGCAAATTCCTCTATATGGAAAACATACTTTTTTTTCCTAAGATGCTCTTTATTTCACTGCTCATACACTTAAAAGTAAACATGAAAGAAGACCTGTTTTATGCCTTTGTGCCAGTATCCTTTTAAATGTCTGTTCTGTTTATTGCTGATTTCTCTGGTTTCTTCACTAGACCCACAAGAGAATAGTTTTCTTCATTTGAAATATAGAATTGCCAAATAGAACACAGTTCTAAATTTGAAATGTTCTGACTTTTATAAAAGTTACCTTGACTTTTTAACTGCAGTAATTACTTTATATGCAATATTTCAGAAAATTATGGCTCATATGATTACTGCTGTTCAAGAAAGTTATATCTGTTAGATGCAATTTTTTTGTTGTTTGGGAAGAATCTAATAAAGGAATTATGTTTACCTTTGTAAACTCTGCATGCACAGAGTTTAAGGAAACCAACAATGGATGCTGTAGTATCCCATCTCTTATAACAGTACGAGAGCTAGTAAAAGTGGATATTTCTTACCAGTATTCTCAACTGTTGGCTTTGCCAACAGACAAGCCAGGGCAACAGGACACACAGAATCATGAATGTGGTAATATATTAAAGTTGGAGACATCGGTAAGAATGCATGTTTAATTACTATAGGTACAGATGGTTAAGTATAGGAATATTGATAGATATGTGTACACACATGGGTTAGTATATGCACACATACTTCTTTGTTCTGTCCGCTGAGAGAGATTAGAAGAAATGACACCCCAAAAATAATGAACACACTTAAGGCTTAAATCTTGGCATCTAATACCATTATCCATGAAAAGGAAACAGGGCTCCTTGGAAAATAGCTGATTCTATGACTAGGGCAGACAATATACAAGATGAACCTGGATCATCTTGTGGTGTCAGAAAGTACAGAATTATTTAACACACACACATATACATACACACTGGTGGGATATGTCAAAGGGGCCTAGGAGCCAACTGAGAAAACTCTTAAATTGCCAACAATTGAATAATTTGAGCAACAAAATAAAAGTAGCATCAAACTATGACCCAAAGTATAACCCAAAGTATAAAATAAATATCCCTAAGTTCATAATGATACAAATACATGACTAAATCAATTAATGGGGAAAATTAGGCAAATTTCCCATGCAGAAGAATTCTCAATACATTATATAGATATTCAAACCTAAACAAAGGGGAACATAAGTTCCTACTCCTTAAATGTAGGTTGCACATAGTGACTTTCTTCCTAAAAATACAATATGGAAAGTTGGGGGGTAGGAATATCTTCATAGTAGAAAAGCCTAACACACGCTACAGTCAGAGGAGATCAAGGTCAATATGCACAGTTCTATGTCATGTTGGTGGTGTGTAACTTTGATATCTTAATGCAACCAAGATATCCATCAGTAGGGGAATGGATAAACTGTGGTACAGCCAGACAAGAGAATATTATTCAATGATAAAACAAAGTGAGCTATCAAGCCATGAAAAGACATGAAGGAACCTTAAATGCATGTAACTAAGTGAAAGAAGCCAATCTGAAAAAGCTGCATATTGTATGATTCCAACTATATGATGTTATGGAAAAGGCAAAAAATAATCAGTGGTTGCCAGAGTTTGAGTGTTTGGAGGGATGAATAGGAAGAACACAGAAAATGTTTAGGGCAGTGAAAATACTCCGTAGGAAAAAAAAAAAAAAGAAAAGAAAATACTCCGTAGGCCACTATAATGACGGATACATGTCATATGTTTACCCAAATCCATAGAATGTGCAACACCAAGAGTTAACCCTAAGGCAAACTATGGATTTGGGGGTGATTATGATGTGTCGATTTAGGCTCACCAATTGTAACAAGCATACCGCTCTGGTCAGGTATGTTGATAATGGGATAATGAGACGACACATGTGGGGGGCAGGGAGTGTAGGGAAATCTCTGTACTTTCTTCTCAATTTTGCTGTGAAACTAAAATTAACATAAATAATAACAAATAACAAAACATTATTAACATGTACATAAACTTACAATTAGCACATCTTTATTGTCTTAAAAAATAATTTATCATTTATTTTTTGTCATTGAAACATTATATTCTACTGGGAAGTCAATTTAGAATCAGCATCCAACACCTCAAACGCAGCTACATGTTTATTTTTATTTTTTATTTATTTTAAAAAATATTTTATTTATTTATTCATGAGAGACACAGAGACAGAGAGAGGCAGAGACACAGACAGAGGGAGAAGCAGGCTCCATGCAGGAAGCCCAATAGGGTACTCGATCCCAGGACTCCGGGATCACACCCTGAGCTGAAGGCAGACCCTCAACTGCTGAGCCACCCAGGCGTCCCTACATGTTTATTTTATTTTATTTTATTTTATTTTATTTTATTTTAAAGATTTTATTTATTTATTCATGAGACACACACACACACACACACACACACACACACACAGAGGGAGGCAGAGACACAGGCAGAAGGAGAAGCAGGCTCCATGCAGGGAGCCTGATGCAGGACCTGATCCCGGGTCTCCAGGATCACAACCCAAGCAGAAGGGAGGCGCTAAACCGCTGAGCCACCCAGGGATCCCCTACATGTTTGTTTTAAAGTAAATTCATAATGGTTCACAATTGCTTGAGTTCACTACTGATGCTATTCTTGTCTTCAACCCCTGTGTTACTACATATTTCTGCACTTAAACAGCAAATTTGATACAAAAATGATAACAGAAACGAAGAAACAAACTTCAGTTCCTTTATTTTTGTCACTTATTATGTCACTCATATCTAACAATATGAGTTCTTAATTGTGTTTAAAACTTTAAAATGCAGAGACATTTGAAAGCTGATAAAAGCAATACTGAAGAAACAAAGACATGTATGTAATTTCTAAAATTTATTGCGAAATAGGATTTTTGTGATTCTCTGCCAAGTCTATCCTTTCTGCTTGCAACTTTTACTATTTGTAGATATGTTGCTTCATTTAAAGAAACTTTTCAAAATTAAAGAGTTTTTCAATCAACAGTAAGTAAAGATAGATTGACAAATCTGGCTATATTCTCTATTGAATATGAGTACACAAAGGCCAATTTTGATGAAGTAATTGACAAAAATGCAGAAGGTATGGTGCAAAAGCAAAATGGCCTTCATTACTGCAACAGACAACTTGTTAAGTATAAGTTTCTTTCCCCTTTAAAAAATAATTATAAAGTATTGGGGGACTTGAGTGGCTCAGTCAGTTAAGCCTTTGACTCTTGACTTTGGCTCAGTCATGATCTCAGGGTCAAGAGATTGAGCTTCACATTGGGCTCCATGTTGGGTGTGGAGCCTGCTTGAGATTTTCTTTGCCTTCTCCATCTGCCCCTCCCCCCAAGCTCATGCTCTCTCTCTAAAATAAATAATTAATGAAAAATTATTAATTTTTATTTTATTTTTAAATATGGCCTTAAAATTTTTTTTTTCTAATTTACTCATTCATGAGAGACGTGGAGAGACAAAGAGGCAGAGACACACAGAGAGGGAGAAGCAGGCTCCATGCAGGGAGCCCCATATGGGACTCGATCCTGGGAATCCAGGATCACACCCCGGGCCGAAGGTGAAGCTAAACCGCTGAGCCACCCGGGCTGCCCAATTTTTATTTTATTTTTTAAAAGATTTTATTTATTCACGAGAGATACAGAGAGAGAGGCAGAGACATAGGCAGAGGGAGGAGAAGCAGGTTCCGTGCAGGGATCCCCATGTGGGACTCAATCCCAGGACTCTGGGATCATGCCCTAAGCTGAAGGCAGACGCTCAACCACTGAGCCACCCAGGTGTCCCTATTTTTTATTTTCCTGTACTGTAATTTTAAATTATTTTAAATTATTTTTGCTATTTAAAAATATTTACTGAGATACAATTGACATATTTTGTAAGCTTTAGGTGTACAATCTATTGGTTTTATTTTTTATTATTTTTTAAAAATTTTATTTAAATTACAGTTAGTTAACATACAGTGTAATATTAATTTCAGGTGAACGATATAGTGATTCAGTTCTTCCATACAATACCTGGTGCTCATCATAACAAGTACCCTCCTTAATCCCCATCACCTATTTGACCCATTCCTACAACCACCTGCCCTCTGGTGAACATCAGTTTGCTCTATAGTTAAGAATCTGTTTCTGGGGATCCCTGGGTGGCTCAGTGGTTTAGCGCCTGCCTTTGGCCCAGGGCGCGATCCTGGAGTCCCGGAATCGAGTCCCGCGTCGGGCTCCCTGCATGGAGCTGCTTCTCCCTCCTCCTGTGTCTCTGCCTCTCTCTCTCTATGTCTATCATGAATAAATAAGTTAAAAAATGATTTTTTTGTCTCTCCCTTTTTTCCCCTTTGCTTGTTTGTTTTGTTTCTTAAAGTCCACATATGAGTGAAATCATATGGTATTTGTCTTTCTTTGACTGACTTAATTTTGCTTAGCTTAATACTCTCTAGCTCCATCCACATTGTTGCAAATGGCAAGATTTCATTCTTTTTATGGCTGAGAAATATTCTATTGTATATATGTATACCACATCTTTTTTTTTTTTTAACCATGTCTTCTTTTTTAAAAAAAGAAAAAAGGTTTTATTTATTTATTCATGAAAGAGGCAGAGACATAGGCAGAGGGAGAAAGAGGCTCCCTTTGGGGAGCCTGATGCAGGAGTCAATCCCCGGGCTCCGGGATCATGACCTGAGCTAAAGGCAGATGCTCAACCACTAAGCCACCCAGGTGCCCCTCTACCATTTCTTCTTTATCCATTCATCTATTGATGGACACTTGGGCTGTTTCCATAATTTGGTTATTGTAAATAATGCTGCCATAAACATTGGAGTATCCCTTTGAAGTAGTATTTTTGTATTTTTTAGGTAAACCTAGTAATGCAATTGTTGCATTGTGGGGGTAGTTCTATTTTCAACTTTTTGAAAAACCTCCATACTGTTTTCCAGAGTGGCTGCACCAGTTTGCATTCCTACCAACAGTGCAAGAGGATTCCCCTTTCTCAGCATCCTTGCCAGAACCTATAGTTTCTTGTGTTGTTGGTTTTATCCATTCTGACAGGTGTGAGATGATATCTCACTGTAGTTTTGGTTTGTATTTTTCTGATGATCAGTGATGTTGAACATCTTTTCATGTGTCTGTTAACCATCTGTATGTCTTCTTTGGAAAAATGTCTACTCATGTCTTCTGCCCACTTTTAAATTGGATTATTCATCTTTTGGGTGTTGAGTTTGATAAAATCTTTACAGATTTTGGATACTAACCCTTTATCAGATATGTCATTTGCAAATTTCTTCTCCCATTCCATGGGTTGCCTTTAGTTTTGTTGACCATTTCCTTTGCTGTGCAGAAGCATTTTGATGAAATCCAAGTTGTTTTTTTTTTTTTGCTTTTGTTTCCCTTGCCTCAGGAGACATATATAGGGATCCCTGGGTGGCGCAGCGGTTTGGCGCCTGCCTTTGGCCCAGGGCGCAATCCTGGAGACCCGGGATCGAATCCCACGTCGGGCTCCCGGTGCATGGAGCCTGCTTCTCCCTCTGCCTGTGTCTCTGCCTCTCTCTCTCTCTCACTGTGTGCCTATCATAAATAAATAAAAATTAAAAAAAAAAAGGAGACATATATAGAAAGAAGTTGCTACGCCGATGTCAAAGAGGTTACTGCCTTGTGTCTCAGTATTTTGATGGTTTCCTGTCTCACATTTAAGTCTTTCATCCATTTTGAATTTATCTTTTGTATGGTGTAAGAAAGTGGCCCAGTTTCATTCTTTTTCATGTAGTTGTCCAGTTTTCCCAAGACCATTTATTGAAGAGACTTTTTTCCATCAGATATTTTTTCTACTTTGTCAAAAATTAATTGATCATAGAATGGTACATTCATTTCTGGGTTTTCTATTTTGTTTCATTGAGATATGGGTCTACTTTTGTGCCAGTACCATACTGTTTTGATCACTACAGCTTTGTAATAAAACATGAAGTCCAGAATTGCGATGCCTCCAGCTTTGCTTTTCTTTCTCAAAATTGCTTTGAGAAAATTGCTTTTATTTCAGAGTCTTTTGTGCTTCCAATAAATTTTAGGATTGTTTGTTCTAGCTTGGTGAAAAGTGCTTATGGTATTTTGATAGCCATTGCATTAAATACGTACATTGCTTAGGAGAGTAGAGACATTTTAACAGTACTTGTCCTTCCAGTCCATGAGCATGGAATATCTTTCCATTTCTTTGTGTCATCTTCAATTTCTTTCATCAATGTTTTATAATTTTCAGAGTAAAGGTCTTTCACCTCTTTGGTTAGGTTTATTCCTAAGTATCTTATTGGTTTTGGTGAAATTGTAAATTGGATTGATTTTTTGATTTCTCTTTCTGTTGCTTCATTATCGCTGTATAGAAATGTAACATTGATTTTGTATACTGTAACTTTTCTGAATTCATGTATGTTATAGCACTTTTTGGTGGAGTCTTTTGGGTTTTCTATATATAATATCATGTTATGTTTCTATATATATTATCATGTCATTTGCAAATAGTGAAAGTTTGACTTCTTCCTTACTGATTTGGATTCCCTTTGTTTCTTTTTGTTGTCTGATGCTGTAGCTAGGATTTCCAGTACCAGTATGTTAAATATGGTTTCTTATGTCTCTTATGGTTTGTCTCTCTCCTTCATTTCGTCTTGTTTTATTTTTTCCTCTCTTTCCCTATGATCCTTTGTTTTATTTCTTAAATTCCACATATGATTGAGATCATATGATAACCATGAGAGACTCTCAACTATAGGAAACAAACAGGGTTGCTAGAGGGGAAGTGGGTGGGGGGATGGAGTAATTGGATGATGGGCATTAAGACAGGCATGTGATGGGATGAGCACTAGGTGTAACTGATGTAACTGATGTAACTGAACTCTACATTTGAAACTAATGATATACCATATGTAGGTTAATTTAATTTGAATAAAAAAATAAATGTGTCCTGGATAGACAAAGAATTTTAAAAAGTGGGCAGAGGATCTGAGTAGACATTTTTACAAAGAAGACATATAGATAACCAACAGATACATGAAAATATGTTCAACATCACTAATCATCAAGGAATTGCAAATCAAAACCACAATGAGATATCATTCACAGCTGTTGGAATGGCTATTATCAAAAAGACAAAAAATAACAAGTGCTGGTGAAGATGTGGAAAGAAGGGAACCCTTGTGTACTGTTGGTGGGAATGCAAAATTGGTGCAGTCACTATATAAAACAATATAGAGATTCTTCAAAAAAATTAAAAATAGAATTACCATATGATCCAGCAATTCTACTTCTGGGTATTTATCCAAAGGAAACAAAACACTAACTTGAAAAGACTTATGCATCCCCCTGTTCACTGCAGAATTATTTACAATAGCCTTGTTATGGAAACAACCCCAGTGTCCATTGATGGATGAATGGATACAGAAAATGTGGTATATATACACAATGGAATATTACTTAGCCATAAAAGGAAAATTTCCCATTTACAATGCTATGGATAGACCTTGAGGGTATTATAACTGAAATAACTCAGAGAAAGACAAATACCATAAAATCTCACTTATATGTGGAATCTAAACAAATTAAAACAACAACAACAACAACAAAAAAAAAACCAAGCTCATAGATACAGAGAACAGATTGGTGGTTCCCAGAAGTGGGGGGTGGGTGAGATATGTGTAAATGGTCAAAGTGTACAAACTTTTCAGTTATAAAATAAATCAGTCCTGGGGATGTGATGTGAGAGATGTGATGTACAGCATGGTGACTATAGTTAACAATACTGTATTGTATATTTGAAAGTTGCTAAGAAGTAGATCTTAAAAGTTCTTATCACAAGAAAAGAATTATAACCATGTAGTGACGGATGCTAATTACATTTATTGTGGTAATCATTTCACAATAGATACAAATATCAAAAAAAATTATGTTGTACACATGAAGCTAATATAATGCTATATGTGAATTATATTTCAGTAATAAAATATTTTCACTGTCCATATTTATTTTCTGGCCATTATGATTATTCATTTCATTTTCTGATTTTTACTAAAAATAATTTTGTCAACTAGAGGAGGAATGTGCTAATAAAACTATCCAAAAATAAATAAATAAAATCATCCAATTCTTGTGTCAAACACACTAAGTCATCACTGCCAATAATAATAACAATTTATTATTTTAAGAATGAGGTTAAGGGGCACCTGGGTGGCTCAGTAGGATAAATGTCTGCTTTCAGCTCATGTCATGATCCCAGGGTCCTTGGATCAAGCCCCATGCTGGGCTCCCTGCTCAGTAGGAAGCCTGCTCTCCCTCTCTTCCCCTCTTGCTATCTCTGTCTCTCTCAAATAAATAAATAAAATCTTTTTTAAAATGAGGTTAAGAATGTTCTCCTTTCCTTTTTTTTTTTAATTTTTATTTATTTATGATAGTCACACAGAGAGAGAGAGAGAGAGAGGCAGAGACATAGGCAGAAGGAGAAGCAGGCTCCATGCACCGGGAGCCTGACGTGGGATTCGATCCCGGGTCTCCAGGATCGCGCCCTGGGCCAAAGGCAGGCGCCAAACCGCTGCGCCACCCAGGGATCCCTGTTCTCCTTTCCTGAACACTCCAATCTCTATATATGACACTTTAGGTTTTTTTTTTTTTTTTAGATTTTATTTATTTATTCATGAAAGACACACAGAGAGAGGTAGAGTCATAGGCAGAGGGAGAAGCAGGCTTCTCGCAGGGAGCCCGATGTGGGAGTCGATCCTATGACTCCGGGATCACACCCTGAGCCAAAGGCGGACGCTCAACCACTGAGCCACCCAGGTTCCCCGGCACTTTAGTTTTTATATTTTACTGAATCATTCATCAATTTGTGTATCTTACAAAATTACTAATTGTCTTATCTCTCCAAATAGACTAAATTCCATGAGGGCAGTTCATTTAATAGGAAATCAATCAATAAATATAAGTAAAAAATACTCTCATGGCATCCTGACTAGACTAAAAAATGAATTTGATTTTGAGGTGGAAAAAGGTTAGCACTGAAGTGTAATTATTCCAAATTTAGATGTTCATGTTCTGAGGCAACATCATTCTTAATCACGAAAAAAAAATAGTTATAACCATGACATTCTCCTCCTTTGTAGCAATGTCTTTGGTATTACCCATATCACATATCCAAAGCCCATCTTTGATTTTCTTTTTTTTTTTTTAAGATTTTATTTATTTATTCATGAGAGACACAGAGAGAGAGAGAAAGAGAGAGAGAGAGAGAGACACAGGCAGAGGGAGAAACAGGCCCCATGCAGTCTGATGTAGGACTCGATCCCAGGTCTCCAGGATCAGGCCCTGGGCTGAGGGCGGTGCTAAACCGCTGAGCCACCCGGGCTGCCCCCATCTTTGATTTTAGCCATATCTATTAGGTCATCCCAATTCACTTCATATTGTCCTTGTCCTATTCAAAAAGTCTATCTTCTTTCCTAGAGTCTTCAGACATTATGAGAGCCTACTTAGCCCATTGGGCAAGCACAGCTCAGATAAGTGGGGGATTTAACTTCTTCTGAGGCAACTTGCAATTGATAGGATGTGAGATTCATGGATAAATGCTCCAGCCTCTTTAAAGTGGATTACAAAAAATTCAACATGTCCTTATATTTGATTTCCTCTTTCCCTATTTCACTTTACTTACTGCCTCCCTGCTGGTTCCTGGGATGACCTCCTAAATAAACTACCTGACTCCTAAATAAACTGTCTGCATCCAAGACCATGTCTATGACTCTGCTTTCAGAGAAACACAAATTGAAAATATACTCAACCACTATATTTCAATAACATTAGGGATTTTGTAGTTCTGTGAAAAGGGCAAGCTCTTTCTTGCCTCAAGGTTTTTGTATATGCTATTCCTTCCACTTTTTTGTGCATTTTCCCACCTCATCAGTCAGGTATCAACTTAAAAATCACTTCGTAAGGAAACCTTTCCTGACTCTATAAAGTAGCTTAGATGGCTCCTTGTTTAATGCTCTTATTAACTAGTACTTTTCTTTCATGGGTCTTATTATAACTGTAGTTGAATATTTATTTGGGTAATTTTATTTATTTATTTTATTTATTTATTTTTTTTAAATCAATTTTGATTCTTTTTTTTAATTTTTTATTTATTATTTATGATAGTCACAGAGAGAGAGAGAGAGAGAGAGAGAGAGGCAGAGACATAGGCAGAGGGAGAAGCAGGCTCCATGCACCGGGAGCCCGATGTGGGATTCGATCCCGGGTTTCCAGGATCGCGCCCTGGGCCAAAGGCAGGCGCTAAACCGCTGCGCCACCCAGGGATCCCTGGGTAATTTTATTTTAAAAAAAAATTTAAAAGATTTTATTTATTTATTCATGAGAGACACACACGCACAGAGAGAGGAAGAGACACAGGCAGAGGGAGAAGCAGGCTCCATGCAGGGGACCTGATATGGGACTCGATCCCGGGAATCCAGGATCACACCCTGGGCCAAAGGCAGGTGCCAAACCACTGAGCCACCCAGGGATCCCAATTTGGATAATTTTATGTCTAAAGTTGGATTTCTGAGTTAGGCTGTAAGTTCCATGAGATCAGGGATGATGTCTATTCACAGTAGTATTCTCAGCATCTAGTAAAAATCTGGAACCCTTTGAGTAGTCAACAAATATGTACCCAGTACCTATCATTGGTTGAGCACTTTTCTAGACTCTAGGGATACAGTAAAGAACAAACCAGACAAGAATTCTAACCTCATTCTATGAGGGAGAACCAAGATGAAAACCAAAATATACAAATAAAATCTGTGGTATGCTAGAGGGTGGTAAATGCTATGCGAAAAAAAAATCAAAGGAAAAAGAAAGTATTGTGGGAATTGCGATTTTAAATAGGGTGATTGTGGAGGGAATCAATAGGTAAAATTTGAGAAAACATCTAAAAGTTATGAGCCATATTGCTATCTGGGTTAAGAGTGTTCAGACAGAGGGAAAAAAAATGAAAAGGCCCTTGGGCAAGGGCATGCCTGTCGTGGGCATATTCAGAGAACAGCAATGAAGCCAATACTGTAGAATTAGTAGAGTGAGTGAGGGGAAAATAGAGATTACATCAGAAGTACTGGGGGATAGTGAGGCAGATAATGTATAATCTTGGAGACCACTGTCAAAATTTTACCCTGAGTGAGATGAGGAGAAACATTTAAAGCTTTGAGGAGGGAAATAATATGATCTGATTTCTATTTTAACACTAAGATGTGTGGAAGGGAAGAGTTGTAATCATTGACTATAGAATTTAAATTAGGTAATTAGGTAAGAAAAGTGTGAGGTCATAAGTGGGATGAAGGATAATTAAAAGGTCACAGGAACAGTCTTGGGGCTTTGAGACTTATTGGAGTTATGATCTTAGAGAGAGTAAGTGGAAAGACAAATGATGGTTGGACAGTATGATGCTTGGAGTTGAGATTATAGGAAGGTTATAATTACAGGTAAGACAAGGTCCAGAGTGTTACAATGGTAGTGATTGGTAGATGTAGGTTGGAAAAAGAGTCAAGTAATGAAATACACATAGTCTAAAGGAAATTACAGTCTCAGGTAAGAGGGATGACCTATTGATCTGTGCTTTTTATAGAGGTTGGTATAAACAGGGACAAATGACCATCACAAGGTTATTTCTGATGGCCCCAAGGAAGATGTTTGTGGCAAAGTAGCGAATATTGCAAGAGAGAAGAAATCTTGTTAAAAGCTGAGAGTTTTGTGCCACACCTCAAATTCTGGCAGAGGTATTAAAATATTCAGAGGGTCCCTGAATAACAAAATTTAACAATTATTGAATGTCAATAATTCAGAATAACTGAATAAATGTAAGAAAATTTTGGGGTCAACTCACTGAAGTCTGGCTTCAATCCCTACCACTGTTATGAAGAATGCCAGTGAGCCTGCTTGGGTTTTCTTGAGAGGGACTCCATACAGGACTGCTTGAGAGTGAGGTGACCTCAATAGATAGGTGAACTGTCAGAAACTAAGGTTGAGGGGAGTTGTAACAATAAGCTAGGAGAGTCATTAGGTATTGTAGAGAGATTCCGAATTGAAAAGAAGGGTCTACAATTGAAAAAGCCCACAAAAGTACTCTATGAAAGAGAGAGCTACTAATTGTGCAACTGGCCTAAAGAAGACCCTAAAGGCAGATTATAAGTAAGTCAGTTAAGGGAGATTTTTCTGCCTCTTCCCTCTTCTCCCTCTCCCTTGTTTCAATCCAGATATACCCTAGTGAATAGGAAGGGGGGAGTGAAAGAGCAAGGTAGTAAAGTAGAACAGAAGTCAATTACATTACTCTCCTCAACTCGGGGTTTATATCTATCACAAGTCAAGCTGGATAAAGAAGTTTAAACTGTATGCAAGTTTGAAGTAGGAGAGTTTGGACTGGACGTTTTTAGTTTCAAACAAAAAACTCCTTTATTTGACTGGAAGTTACTAAAAATAATCTGAAAAGCTATGAAACATCTTGAGATATCATCCAAGGGTGGGAAAGAAAAAGTTGAGAGTAGTGTTGAAAGAATCTGGGGGAACAAACAACGTTATTTTCTGGTAGCACTATACCAGGTCCAGGTTGTTAGTAAAGAGGCTACAATTACAAAGTAGAATATGATAAGTGACATAGGAAAAGAAGAAAAGTTCTTTGAGAATTGGGTGAAAAAAAAAGAACCCAGGAAGTAAAATGGAAGGAGCAGCAATTAAGCATGACTTGAAAATAATGTTGGATACTTCAGAGTAGATAGAATTTAAAGCTGAGAAGGAAAGACTACTAACTAACAAGTCACATTAGCCTGGGTTCCCTAGAAAACAAATCCTGAGGCAAAGCTGAAGTATTAAAGTAAGACTGAGGAAAATAGGGTGCCTTGGTGGCTCAGTCAGGTAAGCATCTGACTCGATTTCAGCTCAGGTCATGATCTCAGGGTTGGGGGATCAGGCTGGGAATCAGGCTCTTTGCCCAGCAGGGAGTCTGCTTGAGATTCTCTCTCTTCCTCTGCCCCTCCCCCTTCTCTCTCTCTCTCTCTCTCTCTCTCAAATAAATAAATCTTAAAAAGGAGAGAGAGAGAGAGAGAGAGAGAGAGAGAGAGACTGAGGGAAAAAGGCAGTGAAGTAGGGAGAAGTTGGTAGCAAATACTATGTATTGCATTGCTAAACTGGCTATTACTTCTCAAAGTTAGACAGCCAGCAGCAATTTACCCAAACAGGATATCTGCAGACAAGTTATACAGAAACACTTGACCCAGACATACCAGACCAGAGAAGAATGAAAAAAGAATCTACTGGTTGACCCCTCCTGTGTCCTGTCCCCATTGTCAAAGTTTTCCCCTGACAGAGTTAACTACCCTATATTTTCTAGTCATTTGGCCTCTCCTATACTTTTTGGATAAACAAGATCTCATACTCTATGGCATGATCCCTTAGTTGAGTCTGGAATTTGTGGGTGGAGTCTGAGACTTAAAGATTCAGTTGTGAAACAATTTGGATCAATTGCAATCTTTTTAATTGACCAAAGAGGCAGTAGCTAGGGCTGACCAAGTAGCTGAGGGCCAGGAAAACTGGTAGAAAAACTGAGGCAATGCTGGAAAGTATCAAATATACTCCCAAATCTGTAACTATAACCTACATATTCCCACTTGGATTGTCTACAGGTATTTTAATCTCAATATGTCTAAAATATGTTCAAACCTTTTTTATTATGATATATTATATACCCAAAGAAAACTGGGGGAAAAAGCCATGGAAAGAGAGAATATATTTGCAATACATAAAACTTACACAGGACCCATTCTAGAAGAATATACTAAAAAGCTCCTTTAAATCATTAAAAAGTAGGGGTGCATGGGTGGCTCAGTTGATTAAACAATTGGCTCTTGGTTTCAGTTTAGGTTGTGATCTCAGGGTCATGAAATCTAGTCCTATGTTGGTCTCCACACTTAGCACAGAGTCTGCTTTGGGACTCTCTCTCCTTCTCCCTCTGCTCTGTCCCCCTGTTCTCTCTCTAAAATAAATAAATAAATAAATAAATAAATAAATAAATAAATAAATAAATAAATAAATCTTTTTAAAAAGTAGAAAACTCAGTAGAAAAAAATCTTTTGCAACATACATTTCACAAAAGGGAAAATCCAATGCCCCTAAATAACATGAAAACAGCTCAATTTAATTAGTAATCTGGAAAATTCTCTTTAAATCATGATAATTCCACCTGTGGGTAGGATACGGTGGGAAGGAAAAATAAATGTTCTTTTGTAACAAAGAAATGGATAAATTCCAAAAATGTTTTTAAATACATCAATGTTCATTTAGATGAATTAGACTTTTATTTATTTTTTTAAAGATTTAAAAAAAATAAAGATTTTTATTTATTTATTCATGAGAGACATAGAGAGAAAGGCAGAGACACAGGCAGAGGGAGAAGCAGGCTCCATGCAGGGAGCCCAATGTAGGACTCGATCCTGGAATTCCAGGATCATGCCCAGGACCGAAGGTGGTGCTAAACCACTGAGCCACCCAGACTGCCCTGAATTAAACTTTTAATGGGAAGAGCCCTCTCCAGGTAACTTGATAACAACCAACAGTTTTCTTTCCTCATTATATTTATTAATTCTAGGCACTGAGGAGTTGGGCTTGGCCAAACAGAGGGATTCCCTTGGGAGAAAAAGGAAACAGAAAAGCATCTGACAGCCATTGGCTGGTATAATGGATAGGAATTTAGAGGTACACCGAATAGAAAGAGAGAAAGAGAGAGAGAGAGAAGTAAACCATAAGGAACTCTTAATGATAGAGAACCCTTAATGATAAGGGTTGATGGAGGAAGGTGGGTGGGGGATTGGCTGAATGGGTAATGGGTATTAAGGATGGCACTTCTTATGATGAGAACTAGATGCTATATATAAGTGATGAATTGCTAAATTCTATTCCTGAAATCAATATTACCCTATATGTCAAAACCTAGAATTTAAATAAAAATTTGAAAAAAATAGAAGTACACCATATATGGAGCCAGTTTATCATAAGGGTCATTTTCTAACTGAGTGGAGCAGGAAGCAAGAGAACCTGGGCCAGGGAGGAAGTGAAATTGCATAGGGCAGGAGACAGAGTCTTGCTGAATTAAATGGGCCTGCAATAAACACACATCAGGCCTCCCTCCCTCCCAATAAATTTGCTAGGTTTCATATCTGCATGAGAAGAGAAGCAAAACATTAAGTTTAAAACAAGGAAATTTCAGAGCTGAGGAGATAGAGACTCACCAGTCTTTCGTAAAAGCCTGAAATGGGCACACTGAAGGATGGGGCTGGGCTGAAAAGGTAGAGTGAAATCTCTGTGGTTTCCTGTTGTTCAGACCTCTGAATGAATGTCCATTAGTGTGTTAGGCTTCTCCCACAGTAGGTCAGTATTGCAGACTTACCAAAATTCCAATTAAAAGCTTAGAAGGGGGCAGCCCCGGTGGCGCAGCAGTTTGGCGCCGCCTGCAGCCCGGAGCGTGATCCTAGAGACCCAGGATCGAGATCCACATCGGGCTCCCTGCATGGAGCCTGCTTCTCCCTCCTCCTGTGTCTCTGCCTCTCTCTCTCTCTCTCTCTCTTTTTGTCTAAATAAATAAATAAATAAATAAATAAATAAATAAATAAAATCTTTAAAAAAAGAAGCTTAGAAGGGCCACTTCTAGAGAACGGGGACAAATCAGAGGTGGACTGAGTTTCACTAAACGTATAATTCAGCTTTTGCCTAGTTCACTTTCCAGATTATACTGAGGTGATCTTACCTTATTTCGTTTATTTAGCAGAGAAAAGAGTGAACTATCCCTGGAGGAAAATAACATCACCAGTACTCCCTATAATTACGTTATACACAATGTCTGCATATAATTAAAAATTATAATACACATAAAGAGAAAAAATGACACCAATAAAAAGAAAAAGAAAAAAACAGAGCCAGAACCCAGATGATACATATATTGGAAATAGCAGACAAGGACTTTAAAAATCACTATTAACAAATATGTTTTTAAAACTTAAAGAACAGATTTTTATTTCATTTTATTTTAGAAGATTTTATTTTTAGTAATCTCCACATCCATTGTGGGGCTCGAATTTGCAAGCCAAAGATCAAGAATTACACACTCTGAGGGGTGCCTTGGTGGCTCAGTGGTGGAGGTCTGCCTTTGGCTGGGATTGTGATCCCGGCATCCTGGATCGAGTCCCATGTCGGGCTTCCCACAGGGAGCCTGCTGCTCCCTCTCCCTATGTCTCTGCCTCTGTTTCTCTTTGTCTCTTATAAATAAATAAAATCTTTAAAAAAATTTTTTTTAAAGAATCACAAACTCTTAGATCAATGGGGCAGAGTAGAAAACCAGAAATGAACCCACCACTCTCCAGTCAACTAATCTTCAACAAAGCAGGAAAGAATATTCAATGGAAAAAAAGATAATCCCTTCAGCAAATTACATAGGGAAAACTGAACGGCCATATGCAAAAAAGGAAACTGGACCACTTTCTTAACCCCATACACAAAAATAAATTAAAAGTGGATGAAAGACCTAAATGTGAGACAGGAAACCATCAGAATTACTAGAGAAGAACACAGGAAGTAACCTCTCTGACCTTGGCTGTAGCAACTTCTTACTAGTTATGTTTCTTGAGGCAAGGGAAACAAAAGCAAAAATAAATTATTGGGACTTCATCAAAATAAAAAGCTTCTGCCCACTGAAGGAAACAACAAAATTAAAAGTCACCCATGGAATGAGAGAAGATATCTGCAAAATGACATTTAATAAAGGGTTAGTATTCACTTTTTAGAAGATTTTATTTATTCATGAGAGACACAGAGAGGCAGAGACATAGGCAGAGGGAGAAGCAGGCTCCCTGAGGAAAGCCCGATGTGGGACTCGATACCAGGACTCCAGGATCATGCCCTGGGCTGAAGGCAGGTGCTCAACCACTAAGCCACCTAGGCATCCCAAGGGTTAGTATTCAAAATAAAAATAATGAACTTATCAAACTCAACAGCCAAAAAACAAACAATCCAGTCAAAAAATGGGCAGATGACACGAATAGACATTTTTCCAAAGAAGACAAACAAATGGTTAACAGACACATGAAAAGATGCTCAGCATCATTGATCATCAGAAAAATACAAATCAGGGATCCCTGGGAGGCGCAGCGGTTTGGCGCCTGCCTTTGGCCCAGGGCGCGATCCTGGAGATCCGGGATCGAATCCCACGTCGGGCTCCCGGTGCATGGACCCTGCTTCTCCCTCTGCCTGTGTCTCTGCCTCTCTCTCTCTCACTGTGTGCCTATCATGAATAAATAAAAATAAAAATACAAATAAATAAAAAAAATACAAATCAAACCTACAGTGAGATATCATCTCACACCAGTCAGAATGGCTAAAATTAACAACACACACACAAAAACCCAACAGGCTTCCTCAGCAAGAATGCTGAGAAAGAGGAGCCCTCTTACACTGTTGGTGGGAATGCAAACTGGTGTAGCCACTCTGGAAAACAGTTACCAAAAACTGGATCGTTTCTTGAGAACTGGAGGTTTCTCAAAAAGTTAAAAATAGAACTACCCCACATCCAACAATTGCATTACTAGGTTTACCCCCATAATACAAAAATACTGATACAAAGGGATACATGCACCCCAATATTTATAGCGGCATTATCAACAATAACCAAAAAAGAGTCCAAATGCCCATCGACTGATGAATGGATAAAGAAGATGTAATATATATATATATATATATATATATATATATATATATATATATAATTAAAAAAGAATAAAATCTGGCTATTTGCAATGTCATGGATGGAGCTAAAGAGTATTATGTCAAGCAAAATAAGTCAGTCAGAGAAAGACATATACCATATGATTTCACTCATATGCAGAATTAAGAAATGAAACAAATGAACATAAGGGAGAAAAAAAGAGGCAAACCAGAAAACAGACTCAACTATAGAGAACAAACTGAAGGTTACTGGAAGAGAGGTGAACAAGGAGATGGGTTAAATGGGTGATGGGTATTAAGGAGGGCACTTGTTATGATGAGCACTGGGTGTTGTATGTAAGTGATGAGTCACTAAATTTTACACCTGAAACTAATATTACACTGTAATACTACACTGTATGTTAACTAACTGGAATTTAAATAAAAACTTTGGGGAAAAAGAGTGGAATACTCTAATAACTGAACCAGCCAGGTGCCCCAAGAAGAGATTTTTTATTTTATTTTATTTTTTATTTTAGAGAAAGAGCATGAGCAGGAGGAGCAAAGGGAGAGGGAGAGAGAATCTCAAGCAGACTCCACGCTGAGTGTGGAGCCTGACTTGGGGCTAGATCCCAGGACCCTGAGATTGAGCTAAGCTGAAACCACGAGTTGAAGACTTAACCAACTGCACCACCCAGGCACCCCTAGAAGAGATTTTTAAAAAGTGTTTGAAAAGGTGGAAAACTTCAAGAGCGAGTTGAAATGTATAGAAAGGAATCAAATAGACACTCCAAAACTGAAAATACAACACTGAAATAATGAATTCATTAAGTGGGTTTAAAAGCAGATTAAAAAGACCACTGAACTTAAAAACAGGTCCAATGAAAAATACCCAAACTGAAGCATAAAAAGAAAAAAGATGAGAAAAACAGAACATAAAAAATGTTAATGAAATATTCTACATTCTTTTTTTTCATACTGTCTTCCAAATCTAGTGAGTTTTACTTTTGCAGTGCATCTTAATTTGAACTAGCTACAACACGGCACCTGGCTAGCTCAGTTGGTGGAGCATCCAACTTTTGATCTCAGGGTCATGAGTTCAAGCCCCACACTGGGCAGAAACCTACTTTAAAAAAAAAAAAAAGAACTAGGTGCATCAAATACTTAATAGCCACATGCAGCCTAGTAGCTACCAAATTGGACAAAACTCTAGACATGTCAATATTTTTCTTTACTTATTATAATCATTACCACATAAGTCAGTAAATTCAAAGTAAATCAAGGGGACGCTTGGGTGGCTCAGGGATTGAGCATCTGCCTTGGGCTCAGGCATGACCCTGGGGTCCCGGGATCGAGTCTCACATCGGGCTCCCTGCATGGAGCCTGCTTCTTCCTCGGTCTGTGTCTCTGCTTCTCTCTCGGTGTCTTTCATGAATAAATAAATAAAATCTAAAAAAAAAAAAAAAAAAGTAAATCAGGACTTCTATCACAATAGAAGAATCTTACAATAATCTAGCTCCACTTATTCCCCATCCTCCCTTTGTGACATTGTTGTCATATGTTTTATTTCTATATATGTAATAAACCCTACAAGATTGCATTATTGTTACTTTTTAAAAATCTGTATTCTTTTGTACCAACTCACATATTTACCCCTATGGTATTATTTATTCTTTTCTGCAGTTCTGTACCTCTTCTGGGATCACTTTCCTCTAACTTGAAAATCTTTTAGAATTTATTATTGGGTGGGGCTATTGGCAACAAAGTCATTTAGTTTTCTGTCTGTCTTTCTGTTACCTCATTTTGAAGAATATTTTTTTCTGGGTATAGAATTCTAGTTTGGGAGGGTGTTTGTTTGTTTAGCAATTTAATGATATCATTACATGATCTTTTTGGCTTTAGCTGAATGTCAGTTGGAAATCTTGTTGTTACTCTTTTAAAGAATACTTTCTTTTTTCTCTGTATGCTTTGAAGGATCTTGGTTCTTTTTCTTTTATTTTCAGCAATTTTTCTGAATTGTATCCGGTCATGGTTATCTTTGCATTCATCCACAACTTCTTGAATCTGTGTAATACTATCTTATAATCAATTTTGTAAAGTCCTTGATTATCATTTCTCAAATATTGCTTCAGCCCCATTCTCTTTTTCTTTTCCATTCCAGACTCCAGTTATATATTTATATATTTATATGTCTATATATTTATTTATATATTTATTATATATATGTTGATTACATGTTTAAATGATAATATCTTAAATATATTTGGTTAGATAAAAACATTGTTTAAAGTAATTTCACCTCTCTCTTTTTGCTTTGTAAATGTGGCTACTAGAAAACTTAAAATTACATATATAACTTATGTTATATTTTGGTTAGACAGCACTATTTTAGAGCAGTGATTCTCAAACAGGATTAATTTGGCTATCCTGGGGAACATTTAAAAATGTCTTGGAAATTTGGGGATGTCACAACCTTGGGTGGAAATTTGGGGATGTCACAACCTTGACTAGGTACAGGTCTTAGATGCTGGTAAACACCTAGAATGCACAGGACAGTCTCCACAACAAAGAATTATCTGCTCCAAAATGTCAGTAGTGCTGAGGCTGAGAAAACCCTTTCTTTCTTTCTTTCTTTCTTTCTTTCTTTCTTTCTTTCTTTCTTTCTTTCTTTCTTTCTCTCTTTCTTGGAAACCCTGCTTTAAAGTGATCTTTAATATAATAATACCTAGTGTGTAACTAAAAATTCACTATTCTAAAAGAAGAAGATGAGGACTATGGGAAAAGGTTAATAAGGAAACATAGATGAAACAAATAGCAAGATGACATATTTAAATCTAAATATATCAGTACTTAAATGTACATGGACATTGATTAAAAGAAAAGTATTGTAAGAATGACTGAAAACAAGACCTGGGGATGCCTGGGTGGCTCAGCGGTTTAGCACCTGCCCTCAGCCCAGGGCACGATCCTGGAGTCCCAGGATCGAGTCCCACATCAGTCCCTGCATGAGGCCTGCTTCTTCCTCTGCCAGTGTCTCTGCCTCTCTCATGAATAAATAAATAAAATCTTTAAAAAAACCTCAACAAGATCTGATTATATACTGTTTACAGGAAACATGCTATAAAGACAAGAACAGGTAAAGGTAAAAAATGAACCTTAATCAAAAGAAAACTTACAGCTATGTTAACATGGGAAAAAGTGAAGCCAAGGCAAGAAGTATTGTTAGATATAAAAGGGGACATTTGATAATGATTAAAGTTATTAATTCAAAAGGAACACACAGCAATCCTAAGTTTATATGCACCTAATAACATAGCTTCAAAATATATAAAGCAAAAAAAAAAAAAAAAGAAAGAAAGAAATAGAAAAACAAAAAGAAAAACAAAGAAGAAAGAAAAAGAAAAAAATCCAAATGGTCTTATACCTATTAAAGAAATGGTATTCAAAACTGAAACCCTTTCCACACAAAAGAACTCTAGGCACATATGGCTTCACTGGTAAATCATTCCTAACATTTTAGGAAGGAAATAATAACGGTATTAACAGCCTCTTTCAGACTATAGTGAAAGAGTGAACACTTTACAATTTGTTTCATGTAGCCAGCATAACTCTAATTATAAATAAAGACATTGTAAGAAAATAAAATTATAGGCCAATATCTCCCATGAACCTAGATGCTAAAATTCTTAAAAAAAAAAAAAAGTATTAAGAAATCAAACCTTGTGATCTGTAAAAAGAACATATCATGACCAAGTTAGATTTATTCCAGGAAGCAAACATGCTTTAACATTTGAAAAAGCAACTAACTAATTTATTTTACCACATAAAAGAATAAGAAGGAAAAAAATAAAATCATCTCAATAGCAGCAGCAAAAGCATTTAATAAAGTTCAAAATGAATTCATGATAAAGGGACGCCTGGGTGGTTCAGCGATTGAGCATCTGCCTTCGGCTCAGGGAGTGATCCTAGGCTCTGGGATGGAGCTATATTGGGCTCCCCGTGGGGAGCCTACTTCTCCTTCTACCTATGTCTCTGCCTCTCTCTCTCTCTCTCTCTCTGTCTGTCTCTCATGAATAAGTAAATGAATCTTTTAAAAAAAAGAATTCATGATAAAAACTAAGAAAAAATAACTTTAAAATCTGATAAAAGTTATTTACATAAAACCTACACTTAGGTTACATCTCCTTTAAATCTGATAAGATGTTCACTATCATCTATTCAGTATTATACTAGAGGTCTTAGGCAGTGTGATAAGAAGAATTTTGCAATATGTGAAGATTGGAAAGAAAGTAAAAGTTGTATTTACAGATAATATGATTATATATATCAAACCCAAGAAAATATACAAAAAAAATAGGTGATTTTGGCAAGGTAGCTAGATGCAAGGTTATTAGATAATAATTAATTGTATTTCTATATTCAAGCTAATTCTAAAATTTATATGGAAATGCAAAGTATTTAGGTTAGTCAACATAATCCTGAATAAGAATAAGATTTGAAGATTTACTGCAAAGGTACATTGGTTAATATACTGTGGTAGTGGCAAAAGAATAGACATTTGTGTCCTTCCCCCTCCCTTCCCAAATTCATAGGTTAAAATTCTAACCTCCAATATGGTAACATTAGGAGGTAGGGCCTTTGGAATATAATTAGGTCTTGAATGGAGCCATCATAAATGGGATTAGTGCCCCTATAAGAAGAGACAGGAGAGTTTGCTCTCTATTTCTCTGCTCTCCACTATGTAAGGATACAAAAAAAGACCCATCTAGAAACCAGGAAGCAGGCTCTCACCAGACACTAGCTCTGTGGGCATCTTGATCTTGGACTTCCCAGCCTCCAGAACTGTAGGAAAAAAAATGTTTGTTGTTTACACCAACCAGTCTATGGTAATTTGTTATAGCAGTTTGATGTGCAACAGTAGACATACAGACCAATGCTGTTACAGAATAGAGTTCAGAAATAGATTCATATGTATATAGTCATTTGATTTACAATGAAGTAAGTTAAGTAACTGTAACTGCAATTAAGTGGCAAAAGGATTTTTTTTTAAGTAGTGCTAGGTAAAGTGGATACCTGTTTTAGAAACAATGAAACTTAACCCCTATTCATACCATCTATAAGAATTAGTTGAGATGAATTGTGAATCTAAATGTGAAGGCTAAAACAATTAAGTTTAGAGGGGCAAACATAGGAGACTATCTTTATGATCTTGTGGTAGGCAAGGATTTAAATAGGTCACAAACACTAACTCTAAAATAAAAATTAATAAATTAAATTTAATTAAGAACTTCAGTTCATCAAAAATACTAGTAAGACAGTACAAAGGAAGGCTATAGTCCAGAGAAGATGTTTATAGCACATACAACTAACGAAGAACTTGTACCTTGAGTTTACAAAGATCTCCTACAAATAAGATGAAGGGAAAAATTAATTAAAAAATAACGAAGGAATTCAACAAGTATTTCTGAAAGAAGGTATCCAAATGACCAATAAAAATCAACATCATTATCATCAGGGAAATGTACTTTAAAACTACAGTGAGGGGCACGTGTCTGGCTCAGTCAGTAGAGCATGCAATTCTTGATCTCATGTTGGAATTTAAAGATTTTAAAAATAAAATCTTAAGGGGCTTCTGGGTGGCTCAATAGGTCAAGTGTCTGCCTTCAGCTCAGATCATGATCCTGGAGTCCCAGGATGGAGCCTGTATCAGACTCCCTGCATCAGTCTCAGTGAGGATTCTGCTTCTCCCTCTCCCTCTGCCTGCTGCTTCCCCTGCTTGGACTCAATCCCCCACCCCCCTCTCTCTGTCAAATGAATAAAGAAAATCTTTTTAAAAATAAAAATAAAAAATTACAAATAGAGTTTCCATACGATCCAGTAATTTCCTACTAGGTATCTATCTAAAGAAAACAATAACAGTAATTAAAAAAAAATGAACCCCTATGTTTATTGCAGCATTATTTACAATAGCCAAGATATGGAAGCAACCCAAGTATCCACTGATAAATTGAATAGACAAAGATGTGGCAATAATGGAATATTATTCAACCATAAGAAAGAATGGGATCTTGCCATTTGCAACATGGATGGACCTAGAGGGTACAATGCTAAGTGAAATAAGTCAGTCAGAGAAAGATAAATACCGTATGACCTCACTCATATGTGAAAATTGATAAATAAAACATGATCAAAATAAAAAGAGACAGACTAAAATATAGGGAATAAATTGGTGGTTGCTAGAGAAGAGGTGGCTGGGAGGATATGTGAAATAGATAATAAAGGGGATTTAGAGTATACTAATCATGAGGAGCATTGAGTAATATATAGAAGTGTTGAATCAGGGGCTTCTGAGTGGCTCAGTTGTTTAAGTGTCTGCTTTTGGCTCAGGTCATGATTTCAAGGTGTGGGATCAAGCCCTGCATCAGGCTCTCCACTCAGCAGAGAGTCTGTTTCTCTCCCCTACTCTCCCTCTGTGTGCTGTCTCTCTCTCACACAAATATGTAAATAAAATGTTTTTTTAAAGAGAAATGTTGAATTATTATATTATACATCCAAAACTAATATAACACTGTTAATTGACTCGAATAAAAAATAATAAAACTGAGGAATAAAAACTTCATAGTTATATACTTAATATATTTTGCTACATGGATATTAAGCTTAAGGAAAAATGGTGGCATGGCTATCACTAAACATCAGACTATATCATATTCAGAATGAATTTTCAAGTTATAGGATTTCATTGGAGACACTTCTTTTTTTCTTTCTTTTTTTTTTTGATTTATTTTTTATTGGTGTTCAATTTGCTAACATACAGAATAACCCCCAGTGCCCGTCACCCATTCACTCCCACCCCCCGCCCTCCTCCCCTTCTACCACCCCTAGTTCGTTTCCCAGAGTTAGCAGTCTTTACGTTCTGTCTCCCTTTCTGATATTTCCCACACATTTCTTCTCCCTTCCCTTATATTCCCTTTCACTATTATTTATATTCCCCAAATGAATGAGAACATATAATGTTTGTCCTTCTCCGACTGACTTACTTCACTCAGCATAATACCCTCCAGTTCCATCCACGTTGAAGCAAATGGTGGGTATTTGTCATTTCTAATAGCTGAGTAATATTCCATTGTATACATAAACCACATCTTCTTTATCCATTCATCTTTCGTTGGACACCGAGGCTCCTTCCACAGTTTGGCTATCATGGCCATTGCTGCTATAAACATCGGGGTGCAGGTGTCCCGGCGTTTCATTGCATTTGTATCTTTGGGGTAAATCCCCAACAGTGCAATTGCTGGGTCGTAGGGCAGGTATATTTTTAACTGTTTGAGGAACCTCCACACAGTTTTCCAGAGTGGCTGCACCAGTTCACATTCCCACCAACAGTGTAAGAGGGTTCCCTTTTCTCCGCATCCCCTCCAACATTTGTTGTTTCCTGCCTTGTTAATTTGCCCCATTCTCACCGGTGTGAGGTGGTATCTCATTGTGGTTTTGATTTGTATTTCCCTGATGGCAAGTGATGCAGAGCATTTTCTCATATGCATGTTGGCCATGTCTATGTCTTCCTCTGTGAGATTTCTGTTCATGTCTTTTGCCCATTTCATGATTGGATTGTTTGTTTCTTTGGTGTTGAGTTTAATAAGTTCTTTATAGATCTTGGAAACTAGCCCTTTATCTGATATGTCATTTGCAAATATCTTCTCCCATTCTGTAGGTTGTCTTTGAGTTTTGTTGACTGTATCCTTTGCTGTGCAAAAGCTTCTTATCTTGATGAAGTCCCAATAGTTCATTTTTGCTTTTGTTTCTTTTGCCTTCGTGGATGTATCTTGCAAGAAGTTACTATGGCCGAGTTCAAAAAGGGTGTTGCCTGTGTTCTTCTCTAGGATTTTGATGGAATCTTGTCTCACATTTAGATCTTTCATCCATTTTGAGTTTATCTTTGTGTATGGTGAAAGAGAGTGGTCTAGTTTCATTCTTCTGCATGTGGATGTCCAATTTTCCCAGCACCATTTATTGAAGAGACTGTCTTTCTTCCAATGGAGAGTCTTTCCTCCTTTATCGAATATTAGTTGACCATAAAGTTCAGGGTCCACTTCTGGATTCTCTATTCTGTTCCATTGATCTATGTGTCTGTTTTTGTGCCAGTACCACACTGTCTTGATGACCACAGCTTTGTAGTACAACCTGAAATCTGGCATTGTGATGCCCCCAGATACGGTTTTCTTTTTTAAAATTCCCCTGGCTATTCGGGGTCTTTTCTGATTCCACACAAATCTTAAAATAATTTGTTCTAACTCTCTGAAGAAAGTCCATGGTATTTTGATAGGGATTGCATTAAACGTGTATATTGCCCTGGGTAACATTGACATTTTCACAATATTAATTCTGCCAATCCATGAGCATGGAATATTTTTCCATCTCTTTGTGTCTTCCTCAATTTCTTTCAGAAGTGTTCTATAGTTTTGAGGGTATAGATCCTTTACATCTTTGGTTAGGTTTATTCCTAGGTATCTTATGCTTTTGGGTGCAATTGTAAATGGGATTGACTCCTTAATTTCTCTTTCTTCAGTCTCATTGTTAGTGTATAGAAATGCCACTGATTTCTGGGCATTGATTTTGTATCCTGCCACGCTACCGAATTGCTGTATGAGTTCTAGCAATCTTGGGGTGGAGACTTTTGGGTTTTCTATGTAGAGTATCATGTCATCGGCGAAGAGGGAGAGTTTGACTTCTTCTTTGCCAATTTGAATGCCTTTAATGTCTTTTTGTTGTCTGATTGCTGAGGCTAGGACTTCCAGTACTATGTTGAACAGCAGTGGTGAGAGTGGACATCCCTGTCTTGTTCCTGATCTTAGGGGAAAGGCTCCCAGTGTTTCCCCATTGAGAATGATATTTGCTGTGGGCTTTTCATAGATGGCTTTTAAGATGTCGAGGAATGTTCCCTCTATCCCTACACTCTGAAGAGTTTTGATCAGGAATGGATGCTGTATTTTGTCAAATGCTTTCTCTGCATCCAATGAGAGGATCATATGGTTCTTGGTTTTTCTCTTGCTGATATGATGAATCACATTGATTGTTTTACGGGTGTTGAACCAGCCTTGTGTCCCAGGGATAAATCCTACTTGGTCATGGTGAATAATTTTCTTAATGTACTGTTGGATCCTATTGGTCAGTATCTTGTTGAGAATTTTTGCATCCATGTTCATCAGGGATATTGGTCTGTAATTCTCCTTTTTGGTGGGGTCTTTGTCTGGTTTTGGAATTAAGGTGATGCTGGCCTCATAGAATGAATTTGGAAGTACTCCATCTCTTTCTATCTTTCCAAACAGCTTTAGGAGAATAGGTATGGTTTCTTCTTTAAACGTTTGATAAAATTCCCCTGGGAAGCCATCAGGCCCTGGACTCTTGTGTCTTGGGAGGTTTTTGATGACTGCTTCAAAACAGGCCAACGCCTGTTCAGGTTTTCTATTTCTTCCTGTTCCAGTTTTGGTAGTTTGTGGCTTTCCAGGAATGCGTCCATTTCTTCTAGATTGCCTAATTTATTGGCGTATAGCTGTTGATAATATGTTTTTAAAATCGTTTGTATTTCCTTGGTGTTGGTAGTGATCTCTCCTTTCTCATTCATGATTTTATTAATTTGAGTCTTCTCTCTCTTCTTTTTAATAAGGCTGGCTAATGGTTTATCTATCTTATTAATTCTTTCAAAGAACCAACTCCTGGTTCTGTTGATCTGTTCCACAGTTCTTCTGGTCTCGATTTCGTTGAGTTCTGCTCGAATCTTTATTAACTCCCTTCTTCTCTTGGGTGTAGGATCTATTTGCTGTTTTTTCTCTAGCTCCTTTATGTGTAAGGTTAGCTTTTGTATTTGAGTTCTTTCCAGTTTTTGAATGGATGCTTGTATTGTGATGTATTTCCCCCTTAGGACTGCTTTTGCTGCATCCCAAAGATTTTGAATGGTTGTATCTTCATTCTCATTAGTTTTCATGAATCTTTTTAATTCTTCCTTAATTTCCTGGTTGACCCTTTTATCTTTTAGCAGGATGGTCCTTAACCTCCACGTGTTTGAGGTCCTTCCAAACTTCTTGTTGTGATTTAGTTCTAATTTCAAGGCATTATGGTCTGAGAATATGCAGGGGACAATCCCAATCTTTTGGTATCGGTTCAGACCCGATTTGTGACCCAATATGTGGTCTATTCTGGAGAAAGTTCCATGTGCACTTGAGAAGAATGTGTATTCAGTTGAGTTTGGATGTAAAGTTCTGTAGATATCTGTGAAATCCATCTGGTCCAGTGTATCATTTAAAGTTCTCGTTTCTTTGGGGATGTTGTGCTTAGAAGACCTATCGAGTATAGAAAGAGCTAGATTGAAGTCACCAAGTATAAGTGTATTATTATCTAAGTATTTCTTCACTTTGGTTAATAATTGATTTATATATTTGGCAGCTCCCACATTCGGGGCATATATATTGAGGATTGTTAAGTCCTCTTGTTGAATAGATCCTTTAAGTATGATATAGTGTCCCTCTTCATCTCTCACTACAGTCTTTGGGGTAAATTTTAGTTTATCTGATATAAGGATGGCTACCCCTGCTTTCTTTTGAGGACCATTCGAATGGTAAATGGTTCTCCAACCTTTTATTTTCAGGCTGTAGGTATCCTTCTGTCTAAAATGAGTCTCTTGTAGACAGCAAATAGATGGGTCCTGCTTTTTTATCCAGTCTGAAACCCTGTGCCTTTTGATGAGGTCATTAAGCCCGTTCACATTCAGAGTTACTATTGAGAGATATGAGTTTAGTGTCATCATGATATCTATTCAGTCCTTGTTTTTGTGGACTGTTCCACTGAACTTCTTCTTAAAGGGGAATTTTAAGAGCCCCCCTTAAAATTTCTTGCAGAGCTGGTTTGGAGGTCACATATTCTTTTAGTTGCTGCCTGTCCTGAAAGCTCTTTATCTCTCCTTCCATTTTGAATGAGAGCCTTGCTGGATAAAGTATTCTTGGTTGCATGTTCTTCTCATTTAGGACCCTGAATATATCCTGCCAGCCCTTTCTGGCCTGCCAGGTCTCTGTGGAGAGGTCTGCTGTTACCCTAATACTCCTCCCCATAAAAGTCAGGGATTTCTTGTCTCTTGCTGCTTTAAGGATCTTCTCTTTATCTTTGGAATTTGCAAGCTTCACTATTAAATGTCGAGGTGTTGAACGGTTTTTATTGATTTTAGGGGGGGATCTCTCTATTTCCTGGATCTGAATGCCTGTTTCCCTTCCCAGATTAGGAAAGTTTTCAGCTAGAATTTGTTCAAATACATATTCTGGCCCTCTGTCCCTTTCGGCGCCCTCGGGAACACCAATTAAACGTAGGTTTTTCTTTCTCAGGCTGTCGTTTATTTCCCTTAATCTATCTTCATGGTCTTTTAATTGTTTGTCTCTTTTTTCCTCAGTTTCCCTCTTTGCTATCAACTTGTCTTCTATGTCACTCACTCATTCTTCCACCTCGTTAACCCTCGTCGTTAGGACTTCTAGTTTGGATTGCATCTCATTCAATTGATTTTTAATTTCTGCCTGATTAGCTCTAAATTCTGCAGTCATGAAGTCTCTTGAGTCCTTTATACTTTTTTCTAGAGCCACCAGTAGCTGTATAATAGTGCTTCTGAATTGGCTTTCTGACATTGAATTGTAATCCAGATTTTGCAACTCTGTGGGAGAGAGGACTGTTTCTGATTCTTTCTTTTGAGGTGAGGTTTTCCTTCTAG
This sequence comes from Canis aureus, assembly GCF_053574225.1. Lineage (NCBI taxonomy): Eukaryota > Metazoa > Chordata > Mammalia > Carnivora > Canidae > Canis > Canis aureus. The sequence goes on along the minus strand of NC_135623.1, from coordinate 16,761,538 downwards.
TAATTTTGCTCAGTTCAGCGTGGCCAAAAGCAAGTTGTATTGGGAAAAGGAGAAAAAGAGAGGAGAGAAAGAAGGAAAGAAAAGAGAAAGAGAAAAAAAAGGGAAGAAAAATAAAGAAAAAAAAAGAAGAAAAAGAGAAAGAAAAAGAAAGGAGAAAAAAAAGGGGGTGGGGGAAGGAAACAAATCAAAAAGCAAAACAAAACAAAACAAAACAAAAAAACAAAAAAAAAAAGAACCACCGGGGAGTATCTTCTGATTCTGTGTACTTTAAGTCCCTTGGCTTCTCCTGGAAGTTGTCAGTCTAGCTGGTGTTCTCGGGGAGGGGCCTGTTGTGCTGACTTTCAGGTGTTAGCAGTTGGGGGAGCTGCTGTGCCCCTGCCTGGTGCAGGGCTCAGTGGGGGTTGTTTACCCCGTGAGGCCGCAGGAGGAACAGCCCCAGTGGCGGGGCAGCTCTGGAAACCTGGATTCAGCTCCGGCAGGAACTCCGTCTGCAGGGCCTGGAGGCTCCGGGGCGGGGCCGCTGATCTGCTCAGCTCGGGGCAGGAGCGTCCTTGCTGTCCTGGGCCCTCCCGGCCTCTGCCTGTCCTGGGGGGAGGCCGGATCCTGGGCTGTGTCCCGGCGCCCTGTGCTCCGGAGCCTGCGCTGGTGGATTCGCGCTCCCGGGGCCGTGCAACCCCCTCCGCGGAGCCGCCCCCGAGCCCCCCCGAGCTGCTCCCGCCCCGCAGCCCCCTCCGCGGAGCCGCCGCCCGAGCCCCCCGAGCTGCTCCGGGTCCCGCTGTGCGCGCTGCAGCCCTTAGGGAGCTCGGCGCACTCTCCTGGGCGCGGAGTTGCTGTTACTGTCCCAGGGAACCCGAGGGCATCCCCGCCCTCCTGGGTCCTGCTCCAACTCCCTGCGAGCCCCTTTCCGCCCGGGAAGGTCGGTGCAGCTCCTGCTTCTCCGGGACGAGGCTCTCCTGTCCTGGGGACCCTCGCCCCGGCCTCAGCCCGGCTCCTCCGGGGCCCCTCCCCCTTGGAGGCCTTTGTTCCTTTATTTCTTTTTCCCCGTCTTCCTACCTTGATAGATGCGCGAACTCTTCTCACTGTAGCATTCCAGCTGGTCTCTCTTTAAATCTCAGGCCGAATTCATAGATTTTCAGGATAATTTGAAGGTTTTCTAGGTAATTTGGTGGAGACAGGTGATTTGGAGACCCTACTCTTCCGCCATCTTGCTCCTCGGGCTCTTTTTTTCTTTTTAAAGATTTTATTTATTTATTAGAGACAGAGAGAGAAAGAGGCAGAGACACAGGCAGAGGGAGAAGCAGACTCCATGCAGGGAGCCGGACATGGGACTCGATCCCAGGACCCCAGGATCACGCCCTGGGCTGAAGGCAGGTGCTAAACTGCTAAGCCACCGGGGCTGTCCTGGAGATACTTCTTGACCTGGACTTTGCCTTTCCAGAAATATTTATTCATTGTACCAACAGGCTCCTATTTATTTGTTATAGCTAAATATTTAGTGTTTTCTATAATATGCCACACACTTTTGAAACTTTGCAAATGCTGTTTTCTGCCTAGAATATCCTTTTCATCTCTTTATCCTACTCCAAATTTTCCTGAGTAATTTATACACAATTTTAAGTCTTGATTCAATTAGTATCTCGTCTGAAGAACCTCCGCAAGACATCTCAGATACAGTTAGGATACCTCTTTGCTATGGTTTTGTTGTTGTTGTTTTAGATTTTTAAAATTTATTTATTCATGAGAGATACAGAGAGAGAGAGAGAGAGGCAGAGACACAGGCAGAGGGAGAAGCAGGCTCCATGCAGGGAGCCTGACGTGGGACTCGATCCTGGATCTCCAGGATCACTCCCTGGGCTGCAGGCGGCGCTAAACTACTGCGCCACCGGGGCTGCCCCTCTTTACTATGTTTTTGCACACCCAATCATAGCATTTTCAAACTGCATTATAAGTTTTTGTTACTTGTGTGACTGTTTCACTAAATTGTGAATTCCTTAAGAACAACCATCTTATATTTGGTGTCTTTAAAAAATACTATTAAGGGATCCCTGGGTGGCGCAGCGGTTTGGCACCTGCCTTTGGCCCAGGGCGCGATCCTGGCAATCCAGGATCGAATCCCACGTCGGGCTCCCGGTGCATGGAGCCTGCTTCTCCCTCTGCCTGTGTCTCTGCCTCTCTCTCTCTCACTGTGTGCCTATCATAAATAAAAAAAAAAAAATACTATTAATACATAACATAGTCTGACATAAATTAGGCACAATAAAAGTTTTTGTAAGTAACTGAACAAGAGAACAATTAGGGGAAAACCTGATAGATTACTGTATTGAGTTTCTTCTATATGTTTAATGTAGTGTCTGTGGCTTTTCTATTATGGAGAAACTCAAAAGACAGAACTCCGTAATTCCTGACTTGAGTACTACAAGGATGGCATTAAATTTACTTCCTTCAGGGAGGTACTTAAATATATAAAATTGTTTGTATTCCCAGAAACAATTTTAGCAGTCAAATGACTTGAATAGAGGATAAATGATTTTGCCCAAGGAAGGTCCAACAATTAGTAGATCTATAATCTTTCCTTAAGAATAACCAGGAGAGATAAAACTGACCAAATCAGGCTAACATAGTTTATTCATATGATCATTCATCATGAATAGAATGTCATTAAACATTAGAAGGTACAGAAATGATGGTTTTCATAGCATTTAAAAATTCATTTATCATTTTAAATTTTTAAAAAGTAATCATCTTCATTTCATCATTAACAAAACAGTGCTTTCTGAAGATATTACATACAGAGTATACAGGATTAATTATCTTGTACTGGGACAACTGGGTGGCTCAGCAGTTGAGTGTCTACCTTCAGCTCAAGGTATGATCCCAGGGTCTTGGGATTGAGTCCCATATCAGGCTCCCCACAGGAAGTCTGCTTCTCCTTCTGCCTATGTCTCTGCCTCTCTCTGTCTCTTATGAATAAATAATGAAAATCTTTTAAAAAAATTATCTTGCACCAAAATAATGGGTATTTGATTGACAATCTGTGCAGGTGTATCTTAAATTCAACCTAGTTGTATTACTCTAGGATAATGCACTTTTTAGATCAACAAAAGATGTTTGCAGTATCACACCAAAGCTTATTGAAACCATGTGTTTGGTCCCTATATTCTTTTTTAAAGTAGCTTTTAAATTATAAAACATTAACTTAGCAAATATACAGTCAAATGTGTTTTCAAGACATGATTATTGCCTTCATTTCATTATATTTTTTAAAATTGGAATTTTAAGCTAACACCTCTCAAAAATCAATGTAACAGATCACGTTAAAATGTATAGCAGCTGCTTAGTTTGTTGTAACGTATATTTGAGATTCCCTCATCCATACATTCTTTTTTTTTCATACATTCTTATTGTTTTTTTAAAGTTTTTATTTTAATTCCAGTTAGCTAACATACAGTGTTATATTAGTTTCAGATGTACAGTAAAGTAATTCAACACTTCCATACATCACTCTGTGCTCTCATAAGTGCACTCCTTACTTAATCCCCATCATCTATTTAACCCATCCTTTCACTACCCTATTGGTTTTGATAATGATCTGAGGTAAATCTTTTTTTAACCAGATAATCCAAAGAACAAATCTGGATATGGTACAATTTAGTCTAAATACCTTATGATGTTTTTTTTTTAAAGATTTATTTATTTATTTATTCATGAGAGAGAGACAGAGAGAGAGGAGGAGACACAGGCAGAGGGAGAAGCAGGCTCCATGCACCGGGAGCCCGACGCGGGACTCGATCCCGGGTCTCCAGGATCGCACCCTGGGCCAAAGGCAGGTGCCAAACCGCTGAGCCACCCAGGGATCCCCTTATGATGTTTTAATAGCAGGAAATCCTGTTACAAATTTGTTAATAACATCTACTTCTACTAAGATTTTATTTTTTTTTTAAATTTTTTTTTTTTTTATTTAAGATTTTAATAGTAATTTTGCTTTTGTAAACTTACAGTCAAAATATTATTTGGGAATGTGTATGCAAAACCAAATTTGGAAGTAAGTGAACTACAGTAAATTTTTAACAGGAACACAACTTGAGAATTTGGAAAATTATCATTTTAACAACATAAAATAAGCATTTCTCATAAGAAGCCACCTGTAACACATTAAGTATAAATCATAGTTTCTCAAGTGCTGTTTGGGGACCTTTATGTTGCAATTCCAGAAACATAAATTGATTAAGCAAGGGTATTGTTGCATTTGGGATGAGCAAAACAGTGATGAAAGATAGGTCTTAAAATATTTGGGGGAGAAACACTTTGGAATTTACACTCGATATAGAGTAAATGTGGGGGAAAATAATAAAGTAAGAATTTAATGTATAAATATCTACATAGCAAAGGATCATTAATTTACTGATCTTACTAGATTATTTTATAATTGTGCCATGAACAGATTCCCTTTTATTAAAAAATATAACCAAACAGGGGCGCCTGGGTGGCTCATTTGGTTAAGCATCTGCATTTGGCTCAGGTCATGATCCTGGGGTTGGGCTCCCTGCTCATTCTCCCTCTCTGTCTGCTCTTCCCCTTTTGCTTATGCTCTGTCTCTCATTTTCTCTCTCTCAAATAAATAAATAAAACCTTTAAAAAATATGTAACAAAACAGCACCGAAGTTGTAAATTAGAAGAAAAATTATATATTTTAACATTGAAATGCAACAAAATACAGAGTTCAGTCCTAATCCTAGAGCCTCTTAAAACCTTTACTAAAAATCCTCATTATTTTTTAATATTTATAATGCTTACAAAGTATCAGCTACCATTATAAGCATTTTATAAGTATGAAATTATTAAATCCTTATAATAAACTCATTTTACAAATGAAGAAAAAAATTGCTTTTGCTTGGGTAAAACCTACAACATATTGAAGTTAAGTAACTTGCCCCAGTTCACCAAGATAGTAAGTGGCAGAACCAGCCTTTTTTTTTTTTTTTTTTAAGATTTTACTTATTTATTCATGAGAGATGAGACCCAGAGAAAGAGGCAGAGACACAAGCAGAGGGAGAAGCAGGCTCCATGCAGGGAGCCTGATGTGGGACTCGATCCCAGGACTCCAGGATCACACCTGGAGCCACCCAGGGGTCCCCAGAACCAGACTTGAACACAGACAATCGCTCCAAAGACTATGATTTTATTCACTCTATGCTATGCTGCTACCCCAATGCCTAATATTTAGTCTTCAGAAGATTAACTAGTATCAGATGTAGAACTAAACTAAAATGGAGTCATTTATGTCAATGACAAAATGGGAAGGGTCAATGCAGGTGCATAAAGAAAACAATCTAACCTTATAGGAATTTATAGCTCTTCTTGCAAATCAGCAGAGGACACCAGCCAATCCCCCAAACTCCAAGTCTGTTTTCATCATCTCTGGACTTCCTTGTTCCTGTGGCTCAGCTATCCTGATCCAAATAAGAAAACTACTAGGCAGCCAATCAGCTGAAAAAGCCAAATAACTTCTGCATTCATCTCATAAAAATCTCTTGTTTTGTAAGCAACTTCGAATTCATCACTTCTGCATTCTTGAGTTCCTGGTTTGCAAGTCAAAAGCCTTGCAATGAACTCATCTTTATGCTTTGTTTTATTCAGTATGTGGAGTTTGGCTTTTGACACAGGGAATAATAATGCATTTTGAAATTTTTTAATTCAACAGAATATCAAAGAATATAAAAGCTAAGGGCATTTTATTCTACTAAAACTCCCCATAGATAGTTGAATTCCCCATAAATAGTTGAATAGCAGGAATTTCTAACCTGTCTTCTAAAGTCACATGAAATTAACCTCATTTTTTTCACACTTACTCTTCAAATATGTGAAGGAAACTGACTGTGTTCTAAAATGTGTTCCTCATTCGTACTTTTTCTCCTCTGAATCTGCCCCAATCTGTCTTGTATCTTTTAAAGTGCACCATTCCTAAACTGAATTCCACATTCAGGGAGGTTTTTTGTTGTTGTTGTTAACTAAAACAGAGTAGCAACATTACTATTCATTCTAAATACTATTAATGTAGATGACTATTGATATTTTATTTTATATTTTATTTTATTTTATTTTGTTAGTAGGCTCCATGCCTAGCAAGGAGCTCAATGTGGGGCTTGGACTCAGAACCCTGAGATAAAGACTTGAGCTGAGATCAAGAGCCAACCGCTTAACTGACTGAGCCACCTCAGCACCCCATATTTTTATTTATTTATTTACATAATCTCTATATCCAATGTAGGGTTGAACTTATGCCCCAGAGAACAAGAGTTGCATGCTCTACTAACTGAGCCAGCCAGGAGCTGACTTTTTAGATAGCAAAAACTTACAGACTTGCATCAAATTTATCATAAAATAAAGCCTCTAAGATTTTTTTCACATATATTCTGCAGCTTGCAACCGATTTACTTATGCAGTTGATTTTTGAACATAAATTTAAATTTAGCCTTATGAAATTGAATCTTACAGAAGATCAGTCTATCATTCCAGTCTATTGAGATCTTTTAAAATCCCAGTTATCTTTTTTTTTTTTTTAAGATTTTATTTATTTATGCACTAGAGACCGGCAGGGACACAGGCAGAGGGAGAAGCAGGCTCCACGCAGGGAGCCCGACGTGGGACTCGACGTGGGACTCGATTCCGGGTCTCCAGGGTCACGCCCTGGGCTGAAGGCGGCGCTAAACCGCTGAGCCACCCGGGCTGCCCAAAATCCCAGTTATCTTAACAAATTAGCTATCACTTCTTGTTCTTCTCCACCGAAGTTGATTGGGACACTATCAACTTATACATGATATTTATTTATACATGATAGTCATTTAAATACCAAACATGAAAGAAACAAAGCTCTACTACTAACTTAAAAAATTATTTATTAAATGAACTGTTTACTTTATAACAGTTTGAGATGTATGTAAATATTACAAAGATAGTACAGAGACATATACCCCATATCCAGTTTTTCTATTATTAACATCTTACATTGTTAGTATGGTATATTGTCAAAATTAATGAAACAATATTTATATATTACTATTAAGTAAAGTCCATAGTTTATTCAGATTTACCCTGTTTTTCCCTAATAGTCCTTTACTGTTCCAGGATCTCATCTGGGATACCACATTTTATTTATTTATTTAAATTCAATTAGCTAACACACAGTACATCATTAGTTTCAGATGTAGTTTTCAATAATTTACCAGTTGCTTATAACACCTCTTGTCTCTTTAGACTACTCTTGGCTGTGATGGTTTTTCAGACTTTATTTTTTATGACCTTGACAGTTTTGAAGAATCCTTTTTTTTTTTTTTTTTTCAAAATACAAGGATACAAGAATAAATTTTTGTGAAATTGACCTGGTGTTTTTCTCATGAGTAGAATGAAGTTACAGGTTTTGGGGAGGAAGACCACAGAGGTAAAATACCATTCTCCTCAAATCTTATCAATATGACTGCTTTCGATACTATCAATATGACTTATCATTGTTGATACTAGTCTTAGTCACCTGTCTTGAGATTGTTTGCCAGCATTCTCCACTATAAAATCACATTCTCCCTTTTAAAAAAAAATATTTTTCCATGATTTACCCTTTGAGAGAAAGTCAAAGAGTGTGCAGCTCACACTTGTGAAGCAGGGATTTCTGCTTCATCTCTTTAAAAGTAGATAATTTATGTAAGTTATTTGGAATCCTGCATGCGATACTTGTCTATTCTTTCTCATGTATTCATTTATTTAATCATTTAATTATATCAATATGGGCTTGGGGATATTTATTTTAGACTTTGAGTTATAATTTGATACTATTTCATTTATTTTTTTTTGTTCAAATTGTTCCAGCTTTGGCTGTTGGGAGTCCTTTCAGATGGCTATGTCAGCCCTTCAACATACTCTCATCACTTGGGTGGGTGTTTGAGCACTTTCTTATTTTCTGGCACTACTTTTTTTTGTTTGTTTTTAAGAAGTCTCTGTACCCAATATAGAGCTCGAATTCATGATCCTGACATCAAGGGTTGCATACTCCACTGAATGACCCACCCAGTTGCCCCTCTGGCACTAGTTTCTTACTTTCTGGCTCATATTGTGTACTTGTTGCCCCAGTTATAGAGTTATCCATCTCTCTAAGGCTTATCAGTAGCTTTTTTTAAAAAAATATTTTATTTATTTATTCATGAGAGACAGAGAGGAAGGGAGAGAGAGAGTGAGGCAGAGACACAGGCAGAGAGAGAAGCAGGCTCCATGCAGGGAGCCTGACATGGGACTCCATCCCGGGTCTCCAGGATCAGGCCCTGGGCTGAGGGTGGGGCTAAACTGCTAAGCCACCCGGGCTGCCCTTATCATTAACTTTTAATGACCAAATACTTCTTCAAGTTTAAAACGGACCTATAATTCTTACTCACTGAGTATTGTTTTTAATATAAATACACATTTTATTGCTGAATTATCAAGTCAACATGGCTATGTTATCCACTCACTGTTGTCACAAGCAATTAGGTCTAGAGAGTGTGTGAGCTGAAGTCCAGACACAACATATAATGGTTTCCTTATTCTAATAAAGGTCTATTAATACTTTCTAATGACATTATCCAAAGAAGAGAAGAGTTGATATGACTTATAAAACACAGGCTATATGCATGTATGACTGAAAAGGACTTATAGAACGAAGTATCACAACCTGAAAATAAGTCTAATTATGAAGCTGTTAAAAAAGCAAATAAAATCCTAGCATCCAGAAAAGAAGAGCAATATGCAGCAATTTGTAATTATCCCTCTTTATACCAGGTAGATACTTATTAGACTGATTTTGAGTCAATAATAAGTTACATAACCTCAGAAAGACAAAGCTTTTTAGAGAAAGCTTACAGAATACTCATGAAAAGGATGAAAGGGTAGGAAAATGGAAAAATTAATAGTTAAGATTAAGGAAAATTATATTACTCTAGAGAAAAGACAGATACAGTGTTATTTAACAGTGCTCCTAAAGATTATGACACGTCTTTCAGTGCCTAGAAGAGATTTAGATATTACTGAAATAATTTAAAAAATCACCTGATACTGTATATTTATGTGGATAGCTGAGGATACCCTTTTGAGACTCCAACCCATAAATCTCTCAGAGATCAAATTTAGGATGCAATTAATTTAATCACTTGGAAGCTGAGTCCAAAAATAAAACAAATCTAAAACCAACTTATTGTTGGCATAATGTGCCCTTCTAATAATAGCTGAAGGCCTAAAACACTTGCACATAGATAATTTTAGTCAGTTGTTTAATTTTCAGTTTCAGTATATGCTACATAGATATCTCGTATCTTGGAAAGTTTTAGTGCAAGAATATGTAGGTTTGTGGTAGTCATAGCCAATGCAAAAGACAAAATTATAAAATCGAAAATACTAAGAAAGAGGCAAAAGTATTATTATTTTGCAGATAAAACGATTGAATATGTAGATAATCTAAGAGAATCAACTGAAGACTTTTAGAAATGTGAAAATCTTTAGTAAGTAGTTGGTTGCATAATATGCAAAAGTTGAAAGTTTTACTATATAAGATAAAAACATTATGATGACAACTACCATGAAAAAAATCTAAAGGATGTCTAGTTAAGAACTTGATAAGAAATATTCAAGACATATTGAAAAGCATAAACAAGATGGACATAAGGAAATAAATAGAAAAAATATAAGCATAGAAAAATGCTACTTCTCCCCTTATTAATGGATATACTTAATACATTCATCCCCTTATTAATTGATATACTTAATACATTCACAATCAAGATAAAAAATTTTTGGAACATAATGCCTTCAGAAATTCTTCTGAAAACATTAATATTGAGAGGTCTGTTTCCAGCAAATTGTTGGATTACACACTCTGAAGGGCTTTCCTACTACTGTATAATGACATCCTGGATAAAATACAACAAGTATATATTTTTTAAAGCTTTGCTGGCCATTCAATAAAGTAAAGGAAATTTCCAAGAGCCAAAATAAAGACAGTGATGTGAAAACAGAATTGTGAGGGGTTAGTAAATTCTGAAGTGGAGGTTTCACTGGAGTTAGATGCCAATACAAACACTTATATTGCGAGGCAGAATGTAGATCCTGCCTTGAAGTAAAAAAGCAGAATTCAAGATTCAGATAATTAACAGGAAGATAATAAAAAACACCTCATGAACAGGGCTGAAATTGTTCCATATTTATATCACTCCTGCTTATTATTAGGAGCAAGCATAAATCCTCTTTGAAGGAAAGTAATCCCATTTAGACCTTCATGATTCTATATATTGAATTTAATAAATTATGTGAACTCCCCACAATACCAAACACACAAGGAAACAAGTTACCACGAGTAAAAGTCAGCAAAATGATAACAAATTTAGACCTCCAAAAATTTCATATATTAGAAGATCAGATAAAGAATACAAAAACTAAAATATAGAATGGTATTTTTAAATTATCAATAAACAAGAAATAAAATGATTAGGCAAACTTGAAAGTAAATAAAACTTTTAGAAATGAAAAGTAGAATAAGAGAAGTTTTAGGGGCAACTGGGTGGCTCAGTTGGTTAAGCATTTGCCTTTGGCTCAGGTCATGATCCTGCAGTCCTGGGATGGAGCGTATTGGGCTCTTTGCTCAGTGGGGAACTTGTTTCTCCCTCTCCCTCTGCTGCTCCCCTTGCTCTTCTCTCTCTCTCTCTCTCTCTAATAAATATGTAAAATCTTTAAGAAAAAAAGAAGTTTTAAAAAAATCTGTTTCTGAGTGAACAGATTAGCTACAGAAAAATATGGATAAGAGATGTAAAATAGAAAGGAAGATGGATATAAGGCAATTTCCAATAATAAAGCACAAAAAGGTTAAAATAGAAAATAGGAAGAAGAATTTAAGAGCTAACATACCTCTAAGACAATTTCAAGAAAGAATATGGGAGATGGAGTATTCCAAGAGATTATAGCTTAGAATTTTCCAGAAATGATAAAATATACAGATATATTTTAATATAAAAATATAAAATTATAAAATATGCAGATAATAAATGTACAGATATATCAACAATAGTATTTACCATACAGGATAAGCAAAAACAAAGTAAAACCAAAAAACCCACTCCTAGATATATTGCTGACACATTTGAAAAACAACATAGATGAAAAAGATGAAAAAGATATATTCTAACAATAGCCAAAAAAAAAAAAAAAAAAGGACAGGTAAAAAGAAGACATCTTAGAAACAATCATGGAAGCATAAAAAAATGGAGTATCTTCAAAGTGCTTAGAAAAAAATAACCACCAAAAAAAAAATAAAAAAAAAAAAGAAAAAAATAACCACCTAAAATTGTACAGCAAAATTATATTTCAATAATGATTTTTTAAGTGCTTTTAGAGTAACAAAATAGATGTGAAATTATTACCAAGAAACCTAAATTAAAAAAATCTTCTAAAGGATTAATTTTAGGAATAAAGAAAATGTTCCCAGCAGGTAGTCCACAATACATAAAGAAAAAGTGAATACATAAACATGTAGAGAAATCTAAACAAAAATGGCCTATTAACAATAATAACAAAAAAATACTTTGTGGTGTTAAAAATACAGAATTAAGAGGAAAGGACTTCTAGCTTGGGCAGAATGAAAATTTTGACAAATCCATTCACCTCAAAACAACTATAAACCTGGAAAAAATTGTTTAATTTTTTTTTCACGTTCTGGAAATAGACCAGAGGGAAGCAACGAATTGAAAAGTGTTGTGAAGAACCACTGAATAGTATCAGTACGTGGAGTTCTTGCCTAGGGCTGCTTGCATCCGCAGAATAACAGGGAAATATGATCCATATTCAAGAAAAGTGCGATCAACAGAAACTGAGTCTAGGTGGGTCATGATATTGGAGTTAGCATAAAATGACTTCAAAGCAGTTATTATAAATAAGTTCAAAGAATTAAAGGAAACCATGTTTAAAGGTTAAAGAAAACTATGATGAGAATGAATGAACAAATATGGCATATCAATATAAATAGAAATTATTAAAAGAAGCAAATTTTAGGGTTTATAGGCTTTATTTTACAAATGTGAAATGATTAGAATGAAAAATTCACTAGATGTGATCAACTGCAATTTAAGTGCTGTTTTTTTTTTTTTTTTTTTAAGGAATCAGTGGGGACGCCTGCGTGGCTCAGTGGTTTAGCGCCTGCCTTCATGCCCAGGGCGTGATCCTGGAGTCCTGGGTTCCAGTCCCACATCGGGCTCCCTGCATGGAGCCTGCTTCTTATTCTGCCTGTGTCTCTGCCTCTCTCTCTCTCTCTCTCTCTCTGTGTCTCTCATTAATAAATAAAATCTTTAAAAAAATAAAAGAATCAGTGAACTTGAAGCTAGATCAATAGAACTAATTTAAGAACACAAAGTAAAATTACTAAAGTTTTTTTTTTTTTTTTTTTTTTTTTTAGGAACAGGGAAGAGAGGGCAGAAAAGTATTTGAAGAATAATGGCTGAAACCTTTGCAAATATGATTAAACAAAGAAAACATTAACTGAGATATCAAGAAGCTCAAAAATACAGTTACTAGGAGAAAATCTTGAAAGTAGCAAGAGAAAAAAGATTATCAAGTGTAGAGAAACAACAACAATATGATTAACAGCTGACTTCTCAACAACAATGACCAGACAATAGGCAGTGGGATGATATATTCAAGGTGCTGGGAGAAAAAAATGTTATCACCGAAGAATTATATAATGAAAATTCAGGAAAAAAAAGGTATTTCCAGATTAAACAAGACTGAAAGAATTCAGTCAGGAAGTCCTTCAGGCTGAAAGGAAATGATATGAGACACTAACTTAAATCCACAGGAAGAAATGAAGTGTGCCAGAAATGGTAAATATATGGGTAAATATAAAAACCTGTATAAATATCTATAGTTCTTTTTTCATTTCTTAATTTAAGAGACAAGATTGTATGGAAGCAACAATCATAACATTATATTGTTGAATTTATAACATATACAGATAATGTATGACAATAGTAGTACCAAGGATGTAGCTATAATTTACTGGAATTGATCAGTATTGACCTTAAGTAGATAATCATGAATTAATATGCATATTGTAATTCCTAGAGCAAATATAAAAATAAGTACAAAATATTCAGTTAAAAAGATAACCAGAGGAATTAAAATGATATGCTAAATGTAGTTGTTTAAAACAAGAATGCAGTATAGAAAAAATATTACATTAGACATTTGGAAAACACATAGCAAAATAGCAGATGTAAATCTAACCATATCATAATTAATTAAATGTGAATGGATTAAAAACTACAATTAAAAGAGAGAGTTTAAGGCAGTATAACAGGCAAGATTTAACTATATGCCATATACAAGAAATACACGTTAGATTTAAAGACACAAATAGATTTAAAGTAAAATTATCATTCAAAGAGTAACCATAAAAAAGTCAGAATGACTATGTTAATATCAGATAAAATATATTTTAAAGTGAAAAGACACATTTCATAACGTTTTTTTTTTAAGATTTTATTTATTCATGAGAGACACACAGAGAGATGCAGACACATAGGCAGAGGGAGAAGCAGGCTCCCTGGGATCATGACCTGAGCCAAAGGCAGACGCTCAACCACTGAGCCATCCATGTAACCCACATTTCATAATGTTAAAAAGCTTGATACATCAGGAACACGTAACAAGTAAAAATTTACACACATTTAACAACAGAGGCACAAAAAACATGAAGCACAATCTGACAGAATTAAAGAGAAAAATTGATAGTTCCACAGTTTGGGGTACAGATGTCAATACACCTTTCTCAATAATTGACAAAATAACCAGGCAAAAATTTAACAAGGAAAGAGAAAACTTGACTATTTACCAACTTGCCCTAAGGTATTTTTTGGACTAGTCCACCAAACAACAGCAGAATACACCTTATTTTAAAGAATATATAAACTATTTCCAGAATTGATCACATGCAAGGTTATATAGTCACATGAAAAAAGTCTCAGTAAATTCAAAAGGACAGACGTCATTAATCTATGGATTTAAATTAGAAATCAACAATAGAAAGAAATTTGAGAAATCTTCAAATGTTTGCAAATTAAACAACATAACTTTAAATAAAAATCAAAAGAGAAATTAGAATACATTTTGAAAAGAATGAAAATTAAAACACAACATACCAAAACTTGTGAGACAAAATGAGTGTAGATTAAAAATATAGCTTTAAATGCATATATTAGAAAAGAGGAAAGGTTTTTAGCATATGTCTAAGCAATAACTATAACAAAACAAAAACCAACCAAAAAAAAAAAAAAGCAAATCAAAAGCAAGCAAAACAAGGAAAGTAATAAATCAATGAGAGGAAATCAATGAAATAGAAAATAGAAAACAGGGGATCCCGGGGTGGCTCAGCGGTTTCGCGCCTGCCTTTGGCCCAGGGCGCGATCCTGGAGTCCCGGGATTGAGTCCCGTGTCGGGCTACTGGCATGGAGCCTGCTTCTCCCTCTGCTTGTGTCTCTGTCTCTCTCTCTCTATGTCAATCATAAATAAATAAAAATAAATCTTAAAAAAAAAAAAGAAAATAGAAAACAATTTCGAAAATCAATGAAACCAGAAGTTAATTCTTTAAGAAAATCAACAAAATTGCTAAACATCCATTTAAATCGACAAAGAAAAACAGAAAAGACTCAAATTACCAAAATCAGGAATGGAAAAAGGGATATAGTTACTATTGTCAATCCTATTGGAAAAAAGCAATTAAAGGGATTATTTTCGACAACTTTGCACCAATTAGGCACTTTAGATGACATTGACGAATTTCTAGAAAAACAAAAATTGCCAAAGTTGACTTAAAGTACTAGAAAATCTGAATATACATATAACAAGGAAATTAATTAAACTAGTAATAACAATTTACACACACAAACACACACAACCACTTGTGCTCTGAGGCTCAGGTAGCTTAACAGGTAAATTCTTTTTTTTTTTAAGATTTTATTTATTTATTCATGAAAGACACACAGAGAGAGGCAGACACACAGGCAGAGGGAGAAACAGGCTCCTTATGGGGAGCCTGACGAGGAACTCGATCCCCAGACCCCGGGATCACAACCTGAGCCAAAGGCAGATGCTCAACCACTGAGCCACCCAGGTGTTCCACTTCATAGGTAAATTCTATCAAACATTTAAAGAATAAAATAATGCCAATCCAAATAAACTATTTCAGAACATCTGAACCAATGTTCAGATGATGCACTTTTTCCAGCTCAACTTATAAGGCCAGTAGTACCCTGTACCAAAGCTAGATGAAGATATCACAAGAAAATAAAATTACAGCCCAGTATCCCTCATGAATTCAGGTATAAAATCTTTAACAAAGTATTAGCAAGTAGAATACAGCCATATATAGAAAGTATTACACACCATGGGCATGTGAGATTTATCCTAGTAGTTAGTTTAACATATGAAAATTCATTAATATGGTGCATCATATTAATAGAATTAAATAAACATGATAATTATAGTCAATACAAAAAACATTTGACAAAATTCAACACTTACTAATGATAAAATCTTTTAACAAACTAAGAGTAAGAGAACTTCCTCAATCTGATGAAGGGCAGCTAACAAAGCTTTGGACATCTAGAATGGATAAAGAAGATGTGGTGCACACACACACACACACACACACACACACAGGAATATTATTCAGCCATAAAAAAGAATTAAATGACATGGATGGAGTTTTGAAATGACATGGATGGAGATAGTATAATGCTAAGCAAATAAGTTAGAGAAAGACAAATACCATATAATTTCACTCACATGTGGAATTTAAGAATCAACACAAACAAGCAAAGGAAAACAAAAGAGAGAGAGAGACAAATAAAGAAATAGACTCTTAATCATAGAGAACAACTTGATAGTTACCAGAGGGGAGGTGGGTAGGAGGATGGGTTAAATAGGGGATGGAGATTAATGAGGGCAACTTTTGATGAGCACTGACTGATGTATGAAATTGTTGAATTACTACATTGTACACCTGAAACTAATACAACACTGTATGTTAACTATACTGGAATTGAAATAGAATTAAATCTTCAAAAATTTTATTTATTTACTTATTTATTTATTTAGTTAGTTATTTGAGAGAAAGAGAGAGAGAACAAGCAGGGGGAATGGCTGAGGGAGAGCGAGAAGCAGGCTCCCCACCAAGCAGGGAGCCCAATGTGGGGCTCGATCCTAGGACCCTGGGATCGTGACCTGAGCTGAAGGCAGATGTTTAATTGACAGAGCCACCCAGGCATCCTAAAAAATGTTTTTTAAAAAGCCTTACATATTTAAAATCATATTTTAATGGTACAAGACCAAATATTTTCTCCTAATATCAAGATCAAGTCAAAGAAGTCCTCTCTCACCACTTTCTATTGAACATTTTACACTAAATTCTGGCCAATGCAATGTGACAAGATAAAGTTAAAGGTATACAGATTTACAATGTATTTCTTTATTCCTATTTAATGTTTGTACTGATTACATGTATTCAGATATAATTTTATGTCTGTTGAATTTAATAAGAAATTTGACTTGATTTTTCTATGTCTTTAAAAACTATTGCATTTTTAAAAAAGATTTTATTTGTTTATTCATGAGAGAGAGAGAAAGAGGCAGAGACACAGGCAGAGGGAGAAGCAGGCTCCATGCAGGGAGCCCGACATGGGACTCGATCCCAGGTCTCCAGGATCACACCCTGTGCCTAAGGCAGCACTAAACTGCTGAGCCACCTGGGCTGCCCCTATTGCATTTTTAAAGTAATGCATTTTAATTTTATTTTCCCAAAGTATTATTATGTGATAGATGGGTTTTAAAAAACAGAACCTGAACTTTCCCCACTGGAAATTTGAGAAGTGCTGCCCTAGACTAGTTTGCTATCCAGGGTCTCTAACTATATAGAGAGTCTGGCAATACTTATGTAGATTCCAAAGCTTCTGTTCAGCAGGCTGACCAGTGCTATAAAATAAACTCTATATAATCAACCACCCATTACTTATTAAACGCATTAATGAATCCAAAAGAAGAAAATTAGAAAAGGGAATTATTCATCCAAGACCACATAAAAGGAAAAACAAAACCACAAATATTATCAATACCCATCTAAGCAATGTCTAAGGGTAAGGGTAGGTAGCCACATTATTTATTTCCATTATATTTGCAAAGCCATGCCTACAAGACATTGATACTGTTGCCAAAGAAACTGGAATATTCTTATTCTTTTAATAGTATTAATATTTCTATGGACTCATAACTGTGGAATTAACCATTACATTCAGTCTCTGGATTAGTGACTTCATACAGGATGGTGAACTAGCAGTAGTTGTTGGCTGTCTCAGTTAATTCTGTTACTGTCCCTGAGCTCCAAGCTCACCCTTCTATACTCTGCTTTGTGAGGCTATTTCTTGGACGCTGCAAACTCTGGGTAGCTAATATATTTCAGGACAATTCTCACCAACCAACACAAAGACTGAGAAAATTTCCAGGAGGTTGAAAGTGGCTCTGCCAAAAGGTGGCAGTTGAGAAGGACTACAAGCCTTGGGCAGAAAGAAGAAACTTGCTGTTCCTGTTTGTTCTTTTTGGGCCTGTGTGGGCTTCCTACTTATTTGCAGTTCCTTTAAGTGGCATCCCAGTAATTATTTACCCATGGCAATACTTTCTTCCTATCACATCAACTAAATCCAGGATGCAGTTATTCCAACACTTGTAGAACCAGCTTCATTGTTCCCTATTCCCTCTAAAGGTACTAGCTTCAACTGGGTACCCCCTTCAAAGAAGGTAGTCCCAGGCCTAGGTTGGCAAGATCTCTGTTCAAACTTAATGCCATTAGTAATAGTCAAGCAGCACGCCTACTGAGATGTCTGAGTTTCATCTCTGTCTCCCCTTCTTTAAGTTTCCAAATTTTAGTAATTCCAATCTCTTCACCTCTTCTCAGCCACAGGAGTTTTAGCTGCCTTCTGCAGTTGCTACTTCTGGGATACCCTACAGTTCTCTGTTTACCCTTTCAGTTACATGGGTAAAAATAATTATATCAAATTTGTTGTATACACATGACTAGTATGGTTGCTGTTCCTTGACAGACTCTGATCCACTGGCTCCCTTCAGTGAATGCTTTCTGGAGAAGCCACAGGAAGGAGGAATTGATAGATCTCAGATCCATTCTTATCAACTAATTCAAGAACTGTGAGAAAATTTTAGGAAGACTGAATATTTCTAGGACAAACTGTAGAGAAAGAGTGTCCTAGGCCCATAGAAGGCTAGGGACCACAGACGGACAGATTTCTTTTTTTTTTTATTTATTCATGATAGTCACAGAGAGAGAGAGAGGCAGAGACACAGGCAGAGGGAGAAGCAGGCTCCATGCACCGGGAGCCCGACGTGGGACTCGATTCTGGGTCTCCAGGATCGCGCCCTGGGCCAAAGGCAGGCGGTAAACCGCTGCGCCACCCAGGGTTCCCGACGGACAGATTTCTAATTGCACTCTTTTCTCTTTACTATATTGCATTATATAAGTCTGACAACAAAAACAAAACAAGTGTGATCTAAATTGGGAAGATTGTTTTTTTACTGGCTGGTGACTCCTATTACTTTATTACACTGAAAACACAAATAAAGTAGAACACCCAGGCAGAACTGATCAAGAAAAAAAAGAGATCAATAAAATGTGGTGGTGGGGAGAGTGTGGGGGAAGGGAGGAGGGAGAGGGAGTTAGAAAAAAAAGGAGAGAAGAAATACAGAATTAGAATCAGAAAACAATCATAGATATATCCAATATATTTTTTTAAGATTTTATTTACTTACTCATGAGAAACACGGAGAGAGAGGTAGAGATACAGGCAGAGGAAGAAGCAGGCTCCCTGTAAGGAGCCTGATGCGGGACTGGATCCCTGGACCTCAGGATCACGCCCTGAGCCAAAGGCAGACGCTCAACCACTGAGCCACCCAAGAGTCCCTATATCCAAGATTTTACACTAATAAAAGAAATTATGAAAAACTATATGCCAAAATATTTGAAAACTTAGATAAATAGACAAATTCCTGGAAAGGGTTTTCAAATGGAAGAAAAAAAAACAGCACAACATTCAGTAGAAAACTTTCAGAAAGAGATAACATACAGAAGATAAAATGGGAGTCCATTCCCTCTTCCCTATTTTTCTTTTCTAAGTGCTAGTGTCAAGTAGTAGAGTTCTATTAAGTTTTCAAAGAACATAGAAAAGAAGTAGCACTAATTCTTTTTTTTTTTAATTTTTATTTATTTATGATAGTCACACAGAGAGAGAGAGAGAGAGAGGCAGAGACATAGGCAGAGGGAGAAGCAGGCTCCATGCACCAGGAGCCCGACGTGGGATTCAATCCCGGGTCTCCAGGATCGCGCCCTGGGCCAAAGGCAGGTGCCAAACCGCTGCGCCACCCAGGGATCCCTAATTCTTTTTTTTTTTTTTTAAAGATCTTACTTATTTAATCTGAAAGACACACACACGCACACACACACACACAGAGTGTACACAGAGGCAGAGGCAGAGGCACAGGGAGAAGCAGATTCCATGCGGGGAGCCCGAGGTGGGACTTGATCCTGGGTCCCCAGGATCACAGTCTGGGCAGAAGGCGGCGCTAAACTGCTGAGCCACCAGGGCTGCCCAGTAGCACTAATTATGATATAATAATAATAATTATGAGATAATAACCTTGACAGAACATCCAAATATAGTACAAGAAAATTGTAAGCCAATTCCACTTATGAAAATACATGTAAAAATCCTAAACAGTAGCTAATTGAATGCCACAGTATATTTAAAAAATGCAACATGATCAAATTTAATTTAGCTTACTAACATGAGGAAACATTATTGAAGTTAGATATTTTGGATAGTTTTCTCAATCACTATTTCTCTCACCAATTATTTGAAGGCTAGAAGTCTTAAAAAACAAAACCCAAACATCTTCTAGATCCCTTTGCAGCTAGGGTTCTGAATATAAATCAGGTTCTACCAGTAGAATACACCACACCAGTGAGATTTAGAAGGTGAAAGTGAGATAGATATCTATTTAGCTGTAGTTCTGGTCTGTTGATGCTAGAAAGCAAGTTTTGTAAACATGCAGCATTCTGCAAAAGCATTCCAGTATCCAAAAGTAAGGATAAGTGTCCACATTCTTTGTTTATTCCAATCAGATTTGCAAAGCCATGCCTACAAGACAGATTGATACAAGGAACTGTTGCCAAAGAAACTGAAATATTCCCAGTTACCTGTGAGTAAAGAGGCAATAGTCATGGCAATGCTTCTTCATCTGAATTCATACTTTGTAATATCCTGTCTGTTGTATTAGATACTCATATGCTGCCTTGTGTGTAAGAGACTGTTGTAACAGCAACTTCTTTTTTTTAAGTTTTTATTTAAATTAGCTAATTAATATACAGGGTAATATTAGTTTCAAGTGCACAATATTAGTGATTCAGCACTTCCATAAAACACCCAGTGTTCATCACAAGTGCACTCATTAATCCCCATCACCTATTTAGTCCCCCCCCACCTGCCCTCTGGTAACCATCAGTTTGTTCTCTATATTAAGAGTCTGTTTCTTGTTTTGCCCCTCTCTCTTTCTTTCTCCTTTGTTCTTTTTTTAATTTAAAATACATTAGCCAACATATAGTACATCATTAGTTTCAGATGTAGTGTTCAATAATTCATCAGTTGTGTAAAACACCCTTTGCACTTAGATGCAGTGGCCTCGGTGATAGTTGTCCCCTAGTGTATCACTTCAGAATTATTCTGGTAGTAATTCCAGGATACTTATTCAAGAAGCTTCTCCTACTACTCTCCAAAGATTTTGTGGATGGAAAGTAAATAACTGCACACTGACAAGTTAACTTATTTGTATGCTGTGGCAAAACATTTGGTAAAACTATTGTCTGATAAATTGGAAGTAAAATTATGTACTGACTGGGGTTAGAAAATAAAAACATGTAGTATACATTGGCTATTATTCGCTGCTTGTAAAAAGATGTTACAAGAAAGAAATATGCTCAGAGAAGAATTATCCAAATTTCAAGGAGAGATAAAAGATAATTCATCTGCTAAGGGAGACTCTTCTGCCTGTGGATTACAATCTAAGTTGACTCATACCTACCAGGGTTGGAAAAATTCAGCTGCTCATATTCCTCCAAACAAGAGAGTATATAGCTCCAGATTCTTCTCAAGATTCTTCCATTAAGACTTTTCTTCCAGGATGAATAAATTACAAAATAAACCAGCTGCAAAGATTGGGTTAAGAGTGATGCCTTCCAATTCAAGATTGTTATTAATTTAAGTGGACTCAAGATAGCTGCCATTTATCTGTACAAGATCAGACAAAAAATGTAAATAAGTTAGTCTCAAAAAAAACAACAACCTGGACTATGATTCTTTTTTTGAATTTTAAGATTTTAGCTTTGAACTTTATTTTATTTTTTTATAATTATTTTTATTGAGTTTGATTAGCCAACATGTAGCATAACACCCAGTGCTCATCCCATCAAGTGCCTCCTTCAGTGCCCATCACCCAGTCACCCCAACCTCCCACCCACCTCCCTTTCTACTACATGTTGGTTTGTTTCCCAGAGTTAGGTGTCTCTCATGTTCTGTCATCCCCACCGATATTTCCCTCTCATTTTCTCTCCTTTCCCCTTTATTCCCTTTCACTATTTCTTATATTCCCCAAATGAATGAGACCATATGTTTGTCCTCCGATTGACTTACTTCACTCAGCATAATACCCTCCAGTTCCATCCACATTGAAGCAAATGGTGGGTATTTGTCGTTTCTAATGGCTGAGTAATATTCCATTGTATACATAAACCACATCTTCTTTATCCATTCATCTTTTGATGGACACCGAGGCTCCTTCCAGTTTGGCTATTGTGGACATTGCTACTATGAACATTGGGGTGCAGGTGTTCTGCCATTTCACTGCATCTGTGTCTTTTGGGTAAATCCCTGCAGTGCAATTGCTGTGTTGTAGGGCAGTTCTATTTTTAACTCTGAGGAACCTCCACACAGCTTTCCAGAGTGGCTGTACCAGTTCACATTCTCACCAACAGTGCAAGAGGGTTCCCCTTTCTCCACATCCTCTCCAACATTTGATGTTTCCCGACTTGTTGATTCTCACCATTCTCACTGGTGTGAGGTGGTATCTCACTGTGGTTTTGATTTGTATTTCCCTGATGGCAAGTGGTGTGGAGCATTTTCTCATGTGCTTGTTGGCCATGTCTATGTCTTCCTCTGTGAAATTTCTGTTCATGTATTTTGCCCATTTCATGATTGGATTGTTTGTTTCTTGGGTGTTGAGTTTAATAAGTTCTTTATAGATCTTGGATACTAGCCCTTTATCTGATAGGTCATTTGCAAATATCTTTCCCTTTCTGTAGGTTGTCTTTTAGTTTTGTGGACTGTTTCTTTGGCTGTGTAGAAGTTTTTTATCTTGATGAAGTCCCAATAGTTCATTTTTGCTTTTGTTTCCCTTGCCTTCATAGATGTATCTTGCAAAAAGTTGCTGTGGCCAAGTTCGAAAAGGGTGTTGCCTGTGTTGTCCTCGAGGATTTTGATGGATTCTTGTCTCACATTTAGATTTTTCATCCATTTCGAGTTTATCTTTGTGTCTGGTTTAAGAGAGTGGTCTAGTTTCAGCCACATGCAGAAGAATGAAACTAGACCATTCTCTTACACCAGACACAAAGATAAACTCGAAATGGACTATGATTCTTAACACCTATAATTGTCTGGAAGTATATCAGAAACCTTCTAAATATTTTAGGAAATTGTGTTGCCAAAGAAACCATAACCTGGCTTGAAGAAGCCTGTGGTTGTGTCTAGGTATAAATATCTTTGAGCTTATCATACTTGGGGTGTGTTGAGCTTTTCTGATGTATAATGTTTTTCATCAAATGCAGGAAGTTTTTTATCATAATTTCTTCAAGTATTTTCTTCTGCTCCTTTTTCTTTCTCCTCTCTTTCTGGTACTGTCATTATGCATTATGCATTATATATATACATCACTATGCATATATGAGGCTGCATGTTTGAGATTATCCAGTCTGAGGACAGAAAGAAAAAAGAATGAACAAAAATGAACAGGGTCTCAGAAACCTGTGAAACACCATCAAACATATTGACATATATATAATGAGAGTCCCAGAAGAAAAAGTGAGAAAGATCAGAAAGACTATTTGAAGAAATAGTGGCCAAAATCTCCCCAAATTTGATTACAAAATCAATCTACACATGCAAGAAGCATAGCAGGCTCCAAGTCAAATAAATTCAAAGATATCTGCATCTAGACACTCCAAATGAAACTATTGAAATCCAAAGAGAAAATCTTGAAAGCAGCAAGGGAAATGCAACTCATCAGGCAAAAGACCCCCAAAAAAAGATTCACAGCAGATTTCCAATCAGAAATCTGGGAGGCAAGAAGTTGTGAGTTGACATCTTCAGAGTGGTGGGAAAAAAGACTGTCAAGTATTCTATATCAAGCAAAATCACCCTTCAAAATTGAAGGAGAGGGATCCCTGGGTGGCGCAGCGGTTTGGCGCCTGCCTTTGGCCCAGGGCGCGATCCGGAGACGCGGGATCGAATCCCACGTCGGGCTCCCGGTGCATGGAGCCTGCTTCTCCCTCTGCCTGTGTCTCTGCCTCTCTCTCTCTCTCTCTCTGTGAGACTATCATAAATAAATAAAAATTTAAAAAAAATGTTCAAAATTGAAGGAGAACATAAGGATAACAAAAGCTAAGAAAATGCTTCATTTGCACACCTGTACTACAAGAAATTAAATACCAAAGGGAGCTTTCAGGCTAAAAACTACACTGCAGTATCATTTCTCACCTGTTAGATTTGCCAAACTTCACAAGCTTTTCAACACTATTTTGGTGAGGTTTCAAGAAATAAGCACTCTCATACATTTCTGATGGGAATTAAAAATAGTCCATTCCCTGTTGAGGTGAATGTGGTATTATCTAATACTATATATATAGTATATATAGTATATAGTATAGTATATATAGTAATACATATACTAATATATATAGTTATATATAGTTATATATAGTTATATATAGTTATATATATATATATATATATATATATATATATATATATATATATCCTTTGACCAGCAATCTCATGTTTAAAAATTTACCCTGGAAACGAACTAGGGGTGATAGAAGGGGAGGTGGGCGGGGGGTGGGGGTGACTGGGTGACAGGCACTGAGGTGGGCACTTGACGGGATGAGCACTGGGTGTTATTCTATATGTTGGCAAATTGAACACCAATAAAAAAAATTTATATATAAAAAAATTTAACCTAGGATCCCTGGGTGGCTCAGCGGTTTAGCGCCTGCCTTTGGCCCAGGGCGTGATCCTGGACACCCAGGATCGAGTCCCGCGTCGGGCTCCCCGCATGGAGCCTGCTTCTCCCTCTGCCTGTGTCTCTGCCTCTCTCTCTCTCTCTCTCTGTGTGTGTCTATCATGAATAAATAAATAAAATCTTAAAAAAATTTACCCTGAAGACACATCTCTAGGAATATGAAAATACATATGCACAAGGTTATTCATTATCCCATTATTTGTAATTATTTGTAAACAGAATACAGAAAAAAAAAACAGAAATGCTCATACATAAGAAATTGGATGAATAAATTACAGGACATCCACACAATAGAGCATGCAGTTGTAAAAGATAATGAGGAAGATCTGTATAAACTGAAATGAAGAGATTTCTAGGATATAATGTAAAGTGAATAAAGCAAATTTAAAATAAATATGCTATCTTTTATGTAAGAGATAAAGGGAAACAAGAAACATAAACATATAAACATAGTATATATATATATATATATATATACACACTTTAAAAAGTAGCATAGGAAAGAAACACAAACCAATAACTAATGGAAATTACAACGTAGCAAATATAATGAGACAAATTGACATAATCATTATGATTTGGCCAAAATACATAACCTGAATTTAATCCTAAGGAAGCATAAGAAAAACAAAAATCAGAGGATATTCTGCAAAACAACTGTCCTACACTCTTCAAAAGCGTCAGTATCATTAAAACTTTAAAAAGTCCATTCTAAGGGGACCTGGGGGTCTCAGTCAGTTAGGCGTCTGACTCTATAAGTACATATATATATGTACTTATATATACTTATAGTAGCCAAAAAAAAAAAAAAAAAAAAGACAGAAAATAGAATGGTAGTTTCCAGGTACTGGGAGGAGGAGAGAATGGGGAGTTGTGTGTGTGTGGGGGGGGGTTTGTTTTGTTTTAAATTTTTTTATGAAGTAATTTCTGTGCCCAACATGGTGTTCAAACTCACAACCCCAAGATCAAGAGTTGCATGCTCTACTGGCTGAGCCAGCTAGGTGCTCCAGGAGTTATTGTTTAATGGAAATAGAGTTTCAGTCTTACAAGATGAAAACTACAAGATGGAGAGTTATCCATCTCCACAGCTCCATCTTCATAGCATGTGATGGTTCCACAATATTATAACTGTATTTAATACCACTGAAGTGTACACTTAAAATGGTTAATATGGGTAAATTTTATGATAAGTGAGTTTTACCACAACACAAAATTGAAACATATGTATGTGTGTTTGTGCGTCTAGAGAGAAAGGAGTGATAATGAAAAACTAGCAAAATATTAAAATTAGTGAATTTGAGTGATTGGTATACAAAATGTACTATTTTTTCTTTTTTAAAGATTTGTTTATTTATTTGAGAGAGAGAAAGAGAGCAGAGGGAGCGGCAGAGGGAGAGAGAATCCCAAGCAGACTCCCAGCTGAGGTGAGTCCCATGTGGGACCCCAAGATCATGACCTGAGCCAAAACCAAGAGTCAGGCACTCAACTCACTGAACCACCCAGGAACATCATAAAATATGCTATTTTTGCTGTTTTTTAGGTTTGAAATAACTTCAAAATAAATTTTTAAAAAAGATATCGATTACCCATACCATCAGATGGTTTTTATTATAAAGGTCTGCATTAAGTGAATGTATGATGTGATGATGAGTTTGAGAAATCACTATTGAAAGATGAGAGATGGTAATTTTGAAGAGTTGCAAAGCTCAGAATAAGTCCAAAAGAAAATAATTTCTGAACAATAACATTACCAAAATAGAACTTATGAAACGTAGTTCTTAATATAGATCATGTTGGAAATAGGCTACTAGATTAGAATATGTTAGAGTATGTAATTTTAAATAAGTAGTACAGGTTTTTTAAATAAGTAATTTTAAAATGAGGTAAAAATATATTAGACTTATTGCAAAGGGGAAAAATTGGCCAAATCTTGTGATGGGTAAGTTATGTCAAATAAAGAACTGAGAAATCAAAGATTTCAAGTTTTCCAGTATAGCTAACAATAATAGTTACACATCATAAGAGAAAAATGTAAAGAGATAAGAGTTTAGTGATAAATTTTTAAAATAATGACTTTTATTTTTATTTTTTTAAAGAGGGATAAACATTTTTAAATTGTTGAAATATATTGGTAAATTGAGTAATCTACATTGTAGTACTAAGTGGCTACACATGGTCATCCTCAAATTAAGAACTTTCCAAATACCCCACTAACCATCAATCACAAGTCCTTGAAAATACTATAGGATTAACTTGATGAGATGCTATGATCACACAAAGGAGAATAGGAGAATCAATGACTGCAAAGGATTCATGGTGACATCAGCCTTCGACTAAAAAGAAAATAGAAAATCAATCAAAACATGCATAAGGCATGCAAATTTTGGTGGCTTATTTTTCAACATTGCAATGTCATACATTGTTCCTAACAGAAGAAATCCTCTGACACTTACACAAAGCTGAAAACCAAAACATAAAAAACAGTCAAGAGAGAACCGTTAAGAATCAATTTAACCGTTTTACAGCTAAAAATTAATGTGACATAAAAATAGTGAAAGATAACCCACAAATATATTACGTTAGGGATTCATTTATAGTGCCTTCTTATCTGAAGTTATAAATAGAATAAGGATTTTTTATATAAAAACTATCAAAAAAGTATCAGTGAAAAGACATGATCTTCATGAGCTGTACTGAATGGCCAGGGAACAAGTCCTGCGAGACACAGCAGGCTAGCTCCAGATACCAGCAGTTTGTCAGCTTGTCTTTCACAGAAGGACCCCAGAAAGTTCCATATACCCGTGTATTGTTGACCTGATTCCTTTCTAGTACAACATTCAACATGTACCCATGGTTTCAATTACAGACTTAAGAATTTGGGTGGAGAGGGGAGGCGGAGCAGGCGACTATTTAGAATTTCCTTGGAAATTTCTGTACACATTATGATGTCCTGTGGAATGCAATTCCTTCCAAATCTCAATGAGCAAGCTCTTGATTATTGAGTCATGATATTTTCTTCTAATTTTTGTGTACAGTCTTTGTTTGATTAGATATCATATTGATAGCTTCAGATGGCAGACCTACTTATATCCCTCCATAGTTTCTCCTCTTGTCATCTTCCATTATCGATTCTTCTGTAGCATCTTTAGCTGCTCCTGCAGGGCCTAGGCTGGTCCCTGCGCTGGTGGCGGTAGAGTTACTGCAGCCCATCGCGCCGCTGGCCGGGTGAGCGGCGCTCAGGAGCTGGCGGCCTAAAATAATGACTTTTAGATGTTTTTAGGAAAACCAATCAGAGACAGGTTCACCTTTCATCTTTTCCATAGCAAGTTTTTCATTTCACTTTTACCCATTTCTAGCTTCCTTCTTAGCTGCTTTCTAAAATTTTAATACATTCTTGCTGCATACCTTTGGTTGTTTTTGGAAATCCTCCCCACCCACTCATCAAATTTTCCTCTAAAATTTTCCTTCAGAACAATTCTTTAAAATTATTATATTAGCTATTTCATCAAATGTAAGCAATTACTATATTACTATAGCTATGGTGAGCTCAAATTGCAATAGTCTTAAATATTATTCACATTTATATATAGTTAACTATAGATAATAGTTAATTATTATTAACTATACCCATTTCCATCTACTGTGCAAAAGTCCTGATTTTTTAATTAACTGTTTTCTGTAATTTTGGTAAGTTTTTCCTTGTTAAAGACTGTAATAGTTCTTTCAGGATTCTTTAATGAAATACCATAGACTGACTGGGTTAAGCAACAGATATTTATTCTCTCACAATTCCAAAGGCTGGAAGTCCAAAATCAGAATGTTAGTATAACCAGTTTCTGGTGAGAAACCTTCCAGGAGTGCAGACAACCACCTTCTGGCTGTGTCCTCACATGGTGGAGAGAGAAAGAGCAACTCTGATATTTTTTCTTTAAAGGCCATTATTCCCATCATGAAGATCTGATCTCATGATCTTATCTAAACTTAATTCTCCTCCAAATGCCCCATCTCCAAATACCTTCACATTGGGGATAATCCTTTAACATATGAATTGGAGGGGTGCATCATACAGTCCATAGCAAAAACCTGGCCTTTATATAAGTTTAATTTATATTAGTTTATGCCATTTGGATGTTATTCTTAATCCTGGCAGTAAAGATGGAGCAAGAGATCATTTAAAACACATCCATTAATCTGTAAAGTATAAAAGATCCAATTTATGTCTCTATTACCAACTTTGAATATCATTTCATTATTTAACATTCTCTTTGAAAATATGTTTACAAAAAATAAAAATCTTGACAATAAAATGTAGTAATTTGAACATCTGAAATGCAAAATTAGTATTATTATAATAAATAAATGAAAATTGGTGATGATTTTGTGGTATACAATAGAATGTCACTTTTCTCTGTTCTCATTCTCAAATTCCCACATTAACATGTTAACCATGGCACCATCTTGTGGATATTTTATCAAATAGCTGAGCTGTGCAAACACGTATATGGAAACAATGAAAGCACATGTATTAAAAAAAAAAAGAAAAATTTAAAACAAAGTAAGTTAATAAAATAAAATGTTGGCAAGTAATTTTCTTCAATCTTTTTCAAAGGGCTTTAACTAAGGACGCCTGAGTTGCTCAACAGTTGAGGGTCTGTCTGCCTTTGTCTCAGGGTGTGATCCTGGAGTCCTGGGATGGAGTCCCGCATCGGGCTCCCTGCATGGAACCTGCCTATGTCTCTGCCTCTCTCTCTCTCTGTGTCTTTCATGAATAAATAAATAAAATCTTTACAAAACAAAAACAAAAACAACCCTCCCCCCCCCCCAAAAAAAAACCCACAAAAAAAACCAAAGGGCTTTAATTATATAAGTAAACTCTTGAACCAGCTCCAGCTTGGTTACTTTTTCTTTTTAAGGCATTTTCTGTACTAACTGCTTATATTAAGTTTCAAACTGGCCAACTGGTTCTGAATACACTAAATAGATTGTATTTAGTGTGTATAACGTATGCACATGTTTGTTTACACATATAAATATAGGGGTACCTGGCTGGTTCTGTCAGAGGAGCATGCAACTCTTTATCTCAGGGTCATGAGTTCAAGCTGCATGTTGGGTGTAGAGATTTCTTAAATGAATAAATTTTTAAAAATACATATAAATGTGTGTGTATACTACTGTAATTTTATATTGATCTAACTTCAGGCTCTATTAAAAGATGGGAATTGACAGATTAGGTTAAAAAAATAAAATAATAAAATAAAAAAGAAATTAAAGTTAGGGGGATCCCTGGGTGGCTCAGCGATTAAGTGCCTGCCTTTGGCCTAGGGCCTGATCCTGGAGTCCCGGGATCAAGTCCCACCTCAGGCTCCCTGCATGGAGCTTGCTTGTGTCTCTGCCTGCCTTTCTGTCTCTCTCTCTCTCTCTCTCTGTGTCTCATGAATAAAAATAAATAAATAAATAAATAAATAAATAATCTTTAGAAATTAAAGTTAGTTACCTATTGGCTATGAACAACTTACTTTGAATCTAATTTTTCTGAGGTAGAATGAAACATACTGGCAATTGTCAAATATTAAAGGAGATATAATAAAACACACCAAGTTCTGATAACATCAAAACTATATATTATTTTTTTAAGATTTTTATTTTTTTATTTATTCATGAGAGACACAGAGAGAGAGAGAGAGAGAGAGAGAGAGAGAGAGAGGCAGAGACACAGGCAGAGGGAGAAGCAGGCTCCATGCAGGGAGCCCGACGTGGGACTTAATCCCGGGTCTCCAAGATCAGGCCCTGGGCTGAAGGCGGCGCTAAACCGCTGAGCCACGCGGGCTGCCCTATATTATTTTAATATGAAGGATTTAAATGTCTATTTTTAAAAAGATTTTATTTATTTATTCATGAGAGGCACACAGAGAGAGGCAGAGACACAGGCAGAGGGAGAAGCAGGCTCCATGCAGGGAGCTCAATGTGGGACTTGATCCCGGGACCAGGATCACGCCCTGAGCCAAAGGCACACGCTCAACCACTGAGCGATCCAGGCATCCCTGATTTATTTATTTTTAAAAGATTTTATTTATTTATCAAAGACAAAGAGAGAGATACAGAGACACAGGCAGAGGGAGAAACAGGTTCCATGCAGGGAGCCCGACGTGGGACTCGATTCTGGGTCTCCAGAATCATATCCCAGGCTGCAGGCGACGCTAAACCGCTGGGCCACCGGGGCTGCCTAGATGTCCTTGATTTAAATGTCTATTGACTGTGATAGGAAAATATACTAAATATATTTTAATTAGAAAGGTATTGATCACACTTTTTTTTTTTTTTTTTTTTTTTTTTTTTACTTTTTTAAATTTATTGATAGTCACACACAGAGAGAGAGAGGCAGAGACACAGGCAGAGGGAGAAGCAGGCTCCATGCACCGGGAGCCCGACGTGGGATTCGATCCTGGATCTCCAGGATCGAGCCCTGGGCCAAAGGCAGGCGCTAAACCGCTGCGCCACCCAGGGATCCCGATCACACTGTTTTGATAACTTCGTCAGAGAGTATGTGGAAAAATCACTGGTGAAATTGATGAGATTTTTCAAAAAAAATTACTGAAAGTGTTTTTCTGTAACACTTTCATTGTAGTTTCAGAATTTAGAGTTTACAACCACATTTAAAACCTTTCATTACTGGGGTGTACGGATGGCTCAGTTAAGCATCTGACTCTTGATTTTGGCTCAGGTCAGGATCTCAGGGTCAAGAGTTGGAGCTCCAAGTGGGGCTTCATGCTGGGCATGGAGCCTGCTTAGATTCCCTCTCTGTATCTCTCCCTCTGCCCTTACCCCCTACCTCATGCACATGCTCTATCTCTCTCTCTCTAAAAAAAACTTAACAAAACTTCTCATTACCATATTTACACAAAAGAGAAAGGAAAGAGGAATAACATCTCTTGTAAACCCTACTATATGCCAAGCATTTAGATACATTACCAATAAAAAGTATACTAATCCTTTGAGTTGGTATAATTATTTCTACTTTTCAGGTAAGGAAAACTGAGACTCTGTAGGGTCATAGAGTAGTAAGAAGTCATAATTTTAGCTTAAGTCTTCAAAGTCTAAATTCTTGTCAAAACACAATCCTGCTTCCAAGAAATTTAGATAGATATCAGAGATTTTAGTCCAGAGATTAAAATAGAATCTTAAAATATATTTACTCAAAGTCCTATATTTATGCCAAATTAACATTGTTTAATTTTTCACATACAAAATTTAAAATATATTAAACTTAACATTATTGCATTTTGAGACAAAACTCTCCCAATAAGACCATACTTTGAAAGTATAGAAATGCTAGGTATATTATTATAAAATTCTAGATAGCTGTAAATAAGAATAAAATATAAAGAGAGAGCAAATTTTCTTTCTTTCTTTCTTTCTTTCTTTCTTTCTTTCTTTCTTTCTTTCTTTTTTTAGGGGAAGGAGGGGCAGAAGGAGAGAGAGAATCTTAAGCAGACTCCACACCCAGCATGAAGGCCCAGGTGGGGCTTGATCTCATGACCCTGAGATCACAACCTGAGCTGAAATCAAGTTGAACACTCAACCAACTAAGTCACCCAGGTACCCCCAAGACCAAATTTTCTTTTCCTTTCTTTTAATTAATTAACATATAATATATTATTGGTTTCAGAGGTAGAGGTCAGTGATTTAACAGTCTTATATAACACCCAATGCTCATTGCATCACCCAGTTACCCTCTCCCCTCTAGTGACTCTTAGTTTGTTTCCTATGATTAAGAGTTTCTTATGGTTTGTCTCCCTCTCTGATTTCATCTTGTTTCATTTTTTCCTCTCTTCCCCTATGATCCTCTGTTTTGTTTCTTAAATTCCACATATGAGTGAGATCATATGATAATTGTCTTTCTCTAATTGACTTATTTTGCTTAGCATAATACCCTCTAGTTCCATTCACGGCATTGCAAATGGCAAGATTTCTTTCTTTCTTTCTTTCTTTCTTTCTTTCTTTCTTTCTTTCTTTCTTTCTTTCTCTCTCTCTCTCTCTCTCTCTCTTTCTTTCTTTCTTTCAAGGCTGATATATATTAATATGTGATTATATATTATATTATATATTAATATATATTATACATATTATTATATATTATTATCACATATTTTTTATCCATTCATCTACCGATGGACATCTGGGCTCTTTCTATAGTTTGGCTATTGTGGACATTGCTGCTATAAACATTGGGGTGCAGGTGCCCCTTCAGATCACTGCATTTGTATCTTCGTGATACATACCTAGTAGTGCAATTGCTGGGTCATAGGGGAGCTCTATTTTCAACTTTTTGAGAAAACTCCATACTGTTTTCCAGAGTGGCTGCCCCAACTTGCATTCCCACCAACAGTGTAAGAGGGTTTCCCTTTCTCCATATCCTTGCCAACATCTGTCGTTTCTTGACTTGTTAATCTTAGCCATTCTGACTGGTGTGACGTGTTGTCTCACTGTGATTTTGATTTGTATTTTCCTGAAGCCGAGTGCTGCTGAGCATCTTTTTCATGTGTCTGTTGGCTATTTGTATGTCTTTGGAGAAATTTCTGTTCATGTCTTCTGCCCATTTCTTGATTGGATTATTTGTTCTTTGGGTGGTAAGTCTGATAAGTTATCAGATATGTCACTTGCAAATATATTCTCCCTTTTTTTGGCTGCCTTTTGGCTTTGTTGTCTGTTTCCTTCACTGTGTAAAAGAAAAGCTTTTTATCTTGATGAAGTCCCAATAATTCATTTTTGCCCTTGTTTCCCTTGCCTTTGGAGACATGTCTAGTAAGAAGTTGCTGCAGCCGAGGTCAAAAAGGTTGCTGCCTGTGTTCTCTAGGATTTTGATGGATTCCTGTCTCACATTTAGGTCTTTCATTTATTTTGAGTCTATTTTTGTGTATGGTGTGAGGAAACGGTCCAAATTAATTCTTCTGCATGTGGCTGTCCAGTTGTCCCAACACCATTTGTTGAAGAGACTTTTTTCCATTGGATACTTTTCCCCACTTTGTCAAAGATTAGTTGACCATAAAGTTGAAGCTCCATTTCTGGTCTCTATTCTGTTCCATTGATCTAGTGTCTGTTTTTTTTTTTGTTTGTTTTTGTTTTTTGTTTTTTGGTTTTTTTTTTTTTTTGTTTGTTTTTGAGGACCATACTCTCTTGATGATTATAGCTTTGTAATAGAGTTTGAAATCTAGAATTGTAATGTCACCAGTTTTGGTTTTCTTTTTTTTTTTCTTTTTTTTTTTTTTGGTTTTCTTTTTCAACATTCTTTTGGCTAATCAGTCTTTTCTGGTTCCATACAAATAGCTCTCTGAAATAAATTGATGGTATTTTTTTTTTAAGATTTTACCTATTTATTTGAGAGAGACAGATAGAGATAGTGATAGTGATAGAGAGCACAAGCAGGGAGGAGAGGGAGAAGCAGGCACCCTGTCCAACACGGGGCTTAATCCTGGGCAGGACCCCGGGCAGACGCTTAACTGACTGAGCCACCAAGGTGCCCCAGTTGATGGTATTTTAATGGAGATTGCTTTGCACGTATAGATTGCTCTGGGAAGCATAGACATTTTAACAATATTTGTTCTTTCAATCCATGAGCATGGAACATTTTTCCATTTCTTTGTGTCTTCCTCAATTTCTTTTATGAGTGTTCTATAGTTTTCTGATTACTGATCCTTTGCCTCTTTGGTTAGGTATATACTTAGGTATTTTATGGTTTTGGGTGCAATTATAAGTGGGATTGACTCCCTAATTTTTCTTTTTTTCTCACTGTTAGTGTATAGAAATGCAACTGATTTCTGTGCATTGATTTTATATCCTGCCGCTTTGCTGAATTTCTGTAGCAATTTTGAGATGGAGTCTTTTGGATTTTCCAGATAGAATATCATGTCATCTGCGAAAAGTGAGAGTTTGACTTCTTCTTTGCCAATTCAGATGTCTTTTATTTCTTTTTGTTGTCTGATTTCCGAGGCTAGGACGTCTAGTATTATGTTGACTAACAGTGGTGATAGTGGACATCCCTGCCATGTTCCTGACCTTAGGGGAAAAGTTCTCAGTTTTTTTCCCATTGAAATGATATTTACTGTGGGCTTTTCATAGATGGGTTTTATGATATTGAGGAATGTTCCCTCTATTCCTATACTGTGGAGAGTTTTAATCAAGAAAGAATACTATACTTTGTCAAATGCTTTTTTTGCATCTATTGAGAGGATCACATGGTTCTTGTCCTTTCTTTTATTAATGTGGTGTATCACGTTGATTGATTCATGGATGTTGAATCACCTCTGCAGCCCAGGAATAAATCCCACTTGGTTGTGGTGAATAATCCTCTTAATGTACTGTTGGACCCTATTTTGGTGAGAATTTTTGCATCCATGTTTATCAGGGATATTGGTCTGTAATTCTCCTTTTTTAGTGAGGTCTTTGTCTGGTTTTGGGATCAAGGTAATGCTGGCCAAAACTGAAACAGAAAGAAATAGAAAACCTGAACAGACTCATAACCAGCAAGGAAATGAAGCAGTAATCAATCATGCAGGGAATGATCCCAATCTTTTGAAGACCAAATTTTCTCAATGGTAATTCTTTTTTTTTTTTTTTTTAAGATTTTATTTACTTATTCATGAGAGACAGAGAGGCAGAGTGAGAAGCAGGCTCCATGCAGGGAGCCCGACGTGGGACTCGATCCTGGGTCTCCAGGATCAGGCCCTGAGGCCGAAGACAGCGCTAAACCGCTGAGCCACCCGGGCTGCCCTCAATGGTAATTCTTAAGCATCAATATCCCTTAAATCATTGTTTTCTTTTTTTTTTTAAGTACTATAGCTTAAAATTATTTATGTCTTTTAAAAATTAAAAAGAATATCATGCTAAGAACACTTAAGATCTACCTGCTTAACAAATTTTTAAGTATACAATACAGTATTGTTAGCTATAGGCACAGTGTTGCTCAATAGATTTCTAAAATTTGTTCATCTGAGTAACTGAAACTTGATACCCATTAAAAAAGCAATTCCCTATTCTCCCTCTTTTCAGTACATGGAAACCACTATTGTACTCTATTTGTATGAGTTTGACTATTTTAGATACTCTATAAGTGGAATTATGTAGGATTTATCTTTTTAAAAAGATTTTATTTATTTATTTGAGAGAGAGAGAGAGAGAGCGCGGGGCGTGGTGGTTGGCTCAGAGGAAGAGGGAAAGAAAACCCCAAGAAGACTCCATGATGAGCACAGAGGCAGATGCAGGGCTTGATCTCACAATCCAGAGATCATGACTTCAGCCCAAATCAAGAGTCTGAGGCTCAACCAACTGAGTCACCCGGGTGCCCCAGTATTTGTATTTCCATGATTGACTTATTTCACATAGCATATTATCTTTTAGGTTCATCCATGCTGTTGCATATGGGTAGATTCTCTTCTTTTTTAAGGCTGAATAGTATTTCCTCATATGTATATATTATATTTTCTTTATCCATTTATCCGTTTATGAACATTGAGTTTTTTTCCCCACACCTTGGCTATTATAGTGTTGTAATAAACACTTGAGTGCTAGTATCTCTTCAAGATCCAGATTTCAATTCTTTTGGATATATACTCAGAAGTGAAATTGCTGGGTTAAATAATAATTGTATCATTTTTTTAATGAATCTGCATACTATTTTCCATAATGGCTGCACCATTTTATATTATCCCCAATTTGTCCATATCTGAGCCAACACTTGTAACCTTTTGTGTTTTTATTACAGCCATCGATGTTTTTTTAATTTATTCAGTCATGAGAGACAGAGAGAGAGAGGCAGAGACACATGCCGAGGGAGAAGCAGGCTCCGTGCAGGGAGCCCGACGTGGGACTCGATCCCGGGTCTCCAGGATCACGCGCTGGGCGGAAGGCCGCGCCAAACCGCTGAGCCACCGGGTCGCCCCGTGAGGTATTATCTCATTAAGGTTTTGGTTTGTATTTCCCTGATTAGTGACAGTGAGCATTTTTTTCATACCTAGCGGCCATTTGTATGTTTTCTTTGAAGAAACATCTATCACAGTCCTTTGCCCGTTTTTTTTTTTTTTTTTATCTTTTAAAATTTCTGTGATGCTTTTTATTTTTTAATTTTTTTAATTGGAATTCAGTTTGCCAACATATAGTGTAACACCCAGTGGTCATCCTTCAAGTGCCCCCTCAGTGCCCATCACCCAGTCACCCCATCCCCCCGCCCACCTCCCCTTCCACTACCCCTTGTTCGTTTCCCAGAGTTAGGAGTCTCTCATGTTCTGTCTCCCTCACTGATTTTTCCCACTCATTTTCTCTCCTTTCCCCTATAATCTCTTTCACTGTTTCTTATATTCCCCATATGAGTGAAACTGTATAATGTTTGTCCTTCTCCGATTGACTTATTTCACTCAGCATAATACCCTCCAGTTCCATCCACGTTGAAGCAAATGGTAGGTATTCGTCGTTTCTAATGGCTGAGTAACATTCCATTGTATACATAGACCACATCTTCTTTATCCATTCATCCTTCCATGGGCACCGAGGCTCCTTCCACAGTTTGGCTATTGTGGACACGGCTGCTATGAACATTGGGGTGCAGGTGTCCTGCTGTTTCACAGCATCTGTATCTTTGGGGTAAATTCCCAGCAGTGCAATTGCTGGGTCGTAGGGCAGATCTATTTTTAGCTGTTTAAGGAACCTCCACACAGTTTTCCTGAGTGGCTGTACCAGTTCACATTCCCACCAACAGTGCAAGAGGGTTCCCCTTTCTCCACATCCTCTCCAACATTTGCTGTTTCCTGTCTTGTTAATTTTCACCATTCTCACTGGTGTGAGGTGGGATCTCATTGTGATTTTGATTTGTATTTCCCTGATGTCTTTGCCCATTTTTAAAAAATATTTTATTTATTTTATTTATATAGTCATGAGAGACACACAGAGAGAGGCAGAGACATAGGCAGAGGGAGAAGCTGGCTCCCTCCAGAGAGCCAGATGCAGGACTCAATCCCAGAAACCCAGGATCATGCCCTGAGTCAAAAGCAGATGCTCAACCCTTGAGCCACCCAGGTGTCCCTAATTCCAGTATATTTAAACATAGCATTTTGTGTTTCAATGTTTTTAAAAAAGATTTTAAACCTTTTTAAAAATATTTTATTTATTTATTTAAGAGTGAGCAAGAGAGATAGCATGAGTGAGAGGCAGAAGAAGAAGCAAACTCCTCACTGAGTAGGGAGCCTGATGCCAGGCTCAATCTCAGGACTCTGGGTCATGACCTGAGCCAAAGGCATACACTTAACTGCCTGAGCCACCCAGGCACCCCAAGAATCCTTTTAAAAAAGATATATTTATTTATTAGAGAGAGGGAGAGCATGAACAGGGAGAGGGGCAGAGGGAGAGAATCTCAAGCAGACTCCCTGCTAAGTGCAGGGCCTGATGTGGGGCTCAATCCCAAAGACCCCAAGATCATGACCTGAGCTGAAATCAAGAGTTAGAAGCCCAAATGACTGAAGCACTGAGGTGCTCTGGGAGAGAGAGAGAATCTTCAGCAGGTTTCAGGCCCAGTGGGAGCCTGACTCAAGGTTCGATCTCACAGTCCTGAGATTATTACCTGAGCCAAAAACAAGAGTTGGATGCTTAACCAACTGAGCCACCCAGGTACCCTTTTGTGGAGATTTTTTTTAATTAAAAAATCATTTCTTTAATAGATATATGGATATTGACATTATATTTTTCTTCCTGAGTGAGTTTTGTTAGTTCCTTTCAAGGAATTTGTCAATTTGATTGTTATCAAATTTATTGTCACAAAGCTATTCATTATAGTCTCCTTTAACGTCTATAGTACCTGTAGTGATGTTCTCTTTTCATCCCTAATGTTGACAATTTACATCTTCTTTCTATTATTGATCAATCCTACTAGAGGTTTATATATTTTATTGATTCTTTCAAAGTACCTGCTTTTGTTTTCATTGACTTTCCCCAATTTTTCTGTTTTCAATTTTATCAGTTTTCTTTTATTTCCTTCTTCTACATGCTTTGGGTTTTATTTGCTTTTTCTAAGTTGGAATAAGTTAGTATGTACTTGAGACATTTCTTATTTTCCAATAGAAGGTTTTAGTCCTACAAATTTCCCTCTAACCACTGCTTTAGCTACATCCCACAAATCCTATTATGTGTATTTTCTTTCCTTTCTTTTTCTTCTCAAGTTGCTTTAAAAAAGTTTTAAAAAATATAATTCATACATGGTATATTTCACCTATTTTAAAGTGCATAATTCAGTAGTTTTTAGAGTATTTGTTAAGTGGGTAATTATCACAACACTCTAAGTTTCGAATATTTCATCACCCTTAAAACAAACCTTATACCTATTAGCAGTCATTCCCATTTCCCCACACGACCCTAAACAACCACTGATCTATTATTGCCTATCTCAAAGAATTTTCCTATTTCACATCAACTTAATCATATAATATGTGCCTTTTCATGTCTGGCTTTTTTTTTTTAAATTATTTATTTATGAGAAACACACAGAGAGAGACAGAGACATAGACAGAGGGAGAAGTAGGTTCCCCATGAGGAGCTTGATGTGGGACTTGATCCCAGGCCTGCTAGATCATGACCTGAGCCAAAGGCAGATGCTCAACCACTGAGCCACCCAGGTGCCCCATGTCTGACTTCTTTTATTTAACATAGTATTTTTAAGATTCATCCATGTTGCAGGATGCCCGGGTGGCTCAGTGGTTACGTGTCTGCCTTTGACTCAGGGTGTGATTCCAGAGTTCCAGGACCAAGTCCCACATTGAGCTCCCTGCATGGAAACTGCTTCTCCCTCTGCCTGTGTCTCTGCATCTCTCATTAGTAAATAAAATCTTAAAAAAAATAAGATTCATCCATGTTGCAGTAGGTATCACCTACTTTATTCCTTTTCATAGTCAAATAATGCTCCATTGTTTGGATATACTGTATTTTATTTACTCATACACCACTCCACATTGGTTTATACAGGTCTTCTTAACTTTTTAATGCCTGTGTAGTACTCCATGATGTATATTTACCACAGTTTATTCCAATCGGCCCCCTGCAAATGGATGGGCAGTAAGTTTTCAAATTAGGAAGTGTGAGTACTTGAGCTCTGTTCTTTTTCAAGATTGTTTTGGCTATTCTGGATTCCCTACATTTACATATGAATTTTAGTATTATCAATTTCTGTAAAAAGGACAGGTTGTATTTTTTTTTAAGATTTATTTACTTATTTATGATAGACATAGAGAGATAGAGGCAGAGACATAGGAGGAGGGAGAAGCAGCCTCCACACCGGGAGCCCGACACGGGACTCAATCCCGGGACTCCAGGATCGAGCACTGGGCCAAAGACAGGCGCTAAACTGCTGAGCCACCCAGGGACCCCCGGACAGGTTGTATTTTGACACAGATTGCTGGGATTACTTTGGAAAGCACAGACATCTAAAAATATTAAATCTTCCAATCCAAACATATGAGATGTCTTTCCATTTATTTAAGTCTTTAAATTTTTTTCATATGTTTTATTTTTTTTAAAGATTTTATTTATTTATTCACGATAGACAGAGAGAGAGAGGGAGAGAGAGCGGCAGAGATTTAGGCAGAGGGAGAAGCAGACTCCATGCCAGGAGCCTGACGCGGGACTCAATCCCGGGACTCCAGGATCGCTCCCTGGGCCAAAGGCAGGCGCCAAAACGCTGAGCCACCCAGGCATCCCATGTTTTATCATTTTTAGTGATATGCACTAAAGTGATAGTGATATGCAAGAAGTGTCTTCTGCACTTCTTTTGTAAAATTTATTTCTGGGGCACCTGGGTGGCTCAGTCAGTTGTGTCTGACTTCAGCTCAGGTCATGATATCAGGGTCCTAGGATTTTTTAAAAAGATTTTATTTATTTATTCATGAGAGATAGAGATAGAGATAGAGATAGAGATAGAGAGAGAGAGAGAGAGAGAGAGGCAGAGACACAGGCAGAAGAAGTAGGCTCCATGCAAGGACCCCAATGTAGGACTCCTTCCCAGGACTCTGGGATCACTCCCTGAGCCGAAGGCAGACACTCAATCACTGAGCCACCCAGGCATTCCAAGATTTAGGATTTTCTATCATATCATACTCAAATAGAGATGGTTTTACTTTTCCTTTGCAATCTGGGTATCTTTTATTTCATTTTTCTGAATAATTGCACTGAGTAGGATCTCCAGTACAAGAATGAATAGAAAATGGCAAAAGTGGACATCCTTGTCCTATCTTAGGGGGCAAACCTACAATATGATTCTAGCTGCGGATTTTTCATAGATGTCTTTTGTCAGGTTGAAGAAATTCTCTTTTATTTTTCACTTATTATTTTTTAATGACAGGGTATTAGAATTTGTCGAATGCTTTTCTGCATCTAGGAATGATTTTTGAGTTTTCCCCATTATTCTATTAATATAGTATAATAAATGTATTCTTCTGTTTTTATTTTTAAATTCAATTAATTAATATATAGTGTATCATTAGTTTCAGAGGTAGAGTTCAGGGATTCATCAGTTGCATATAACACCCAGGGCTCATTCCATCAAATGCCCTCCATAGGGACACCTGGGTGGCTCAGTGGTTGACCATCTGCCTTCAGCTCAGGTCCTAATCCTGGGGTCCTGGGATTGAGTCCCACATCAGGCTCCCTGCAGGGAGTCTGCTTCTCCCTTTGCCTGTGTCTCTGCCTCTCTCTCTCATGAATAAATAAATAAAATCTTTTTTAAAAAAGTGCCCTCCTTAGTGCTCATCATCCAGTTGCCCGCCCCCCCCCAGCACCCCTCAGTTTGTTTCCTATAGTTAAGAGTCTCTTATGGCTTGTCTCCCTCTCTGATTTCATCTTATTTTATTTCTTCCTCTTTTCTCTATGATCCACATACGAGTGAATTCAAATAACGGTGAATTCCACATATGAGTGAAATCAAATAACTGTCTTTCTCTGATTGATTTATTTTGTTTAGCATTATACCTTCTAGTTCCATCCAGATCATTGCAAATGGCAAGATTTCATTCTTTTTGATGGCTGAATAATATTTCATTGCATATATATCATATTTTTATCCACTCATCTGTTGTTGGACATCTAGGCTCTTTCCATAGTTTTGCTCTTCTAGACATCACTGCTTTATAAACATTGGGGTGCAGGTGCCCCTTTGGATCACTATGTTTATATCCTTTGGGTAAATACTCAGTAGTGCAATTGCTTGGTCACAGGGTAGTTCTATTTTTAACTTTTTGAGGAACCTCCATACTGTTTTCCAGGGTGGCTGCACCAACTTGCATTCCCACCAGCAGTGCAAGAGGATTTCCCTTCTTCTGCATCCTCACCAACATCTGCTGTTTCTTGACCCATTCATTTTAGCCATTCTGACTAAAATGTATGAGGTGGTATGAGGTGGTATCTCATTGTGGTTCTGATTTGTATTTCCCTGATGCTAAGTAATCTGGAGCATTTTGTCATGTATCTGTTGGTCATTTGTATGTCTTCTTTGGAGAAATGTCTGTTCATGTCTTCTGCCCATTTCTTGACTGGGTTTTTTTGTTGTTGTTGTTGCTGTTTTGTTTTGTTTTTACTGTTTTTTTTTGTTTGTTTGTTTTGGGAGGTATTAAGTTTGATAGGTTCTTTACAGATTTTGGATACTAATCCTTTATCATATATGTCATTTGCAAATACCTTCTCCAATTCCATAGGTTGCCTTTTAGCTTTGTTGAAAATTTCCTTCACTATGCAGAAACTTTTTATCTTGATGAAGTCCCAGTAGTTCATTTTTGCTTTTGTTTCTCTTACTTTTGAAGACATGTCTAGCAAGAAGTCGCTCAAAAAGGTTGCTGTCTGTGTCTATGCTTTCTAGGATTTTGATGGATTCCTGTTTCCCATTTAGGTCTCATCCATTTT
Organism: Canis aureus; assembly: GCF_053574225.1. Classification (NCBI taxonomy): domain Eukaryota; kingdom Metazoa; phylum Chordata; class Mammalia; order Carnivora; family Canidae; genus Canis; species Canis aureus. Next base: position 16,719,151 of record NC_135623.1, on the reverse strand, counting down.
GAGTTTATTTCAGTGTATAGTGTAATAAAGTGGTTCAGTTTCATTCTCCTGCTTGTGGCTTCCCATTTTCTCAACACCATTTGTTGAAAATACTGTCTTTTCCATTGGATATTCTTTATTGATTTGTTGAAGATTAGTAGGCTGTTAAATATTACAGGAATACCTCACACATGAGGAGCTGCTTCTCTCTTGCTCCTTATAAGATTCTGTGCTTTGGCTTTCTACAGTTGGCTATGTTGTCTTTAGGTATGGGTCTTTTTTAGTTTATCCTCTTTGGAGTCTCTTGAGCTTCTCTATTGTGCAAGCAAATGTTTTTCATCAAATTTGGGACGTTTTCAGCCATTGTTTCTTCCAGTATATTTCCTATTTCCTTCCCGTCTTCTCCCCTTTCCTCTCCTTCTACAAGTACCATCATGGATATGCTGGTATACTTGATAGTGTTCCCAAGTCTCAGGATCTATTTTTGTTCATCTTAGTTTTCTTTCTGTTCCTCTGTCTAGATAATTCTTCTGCCATCTCAAATCTGCTATTGAACTTTTCTAGTAAGTTTTTCATTTCAGTCGTTTTCAACTCTTGAATTTATATTTGGTTCATTTAAATCATTTCTATCTCTTTATGGATGTTCCTTATTTGGTGAAGCATCATTCTCTTACCTTCCTTTAGGTCTTTAGAAATAGTTTCCTTTAGTTCTTTAAACATATTTAATAATAGCTAATTTAATGTTTTTGTTAGTAAGTCTAGTGTCCAATCTTTCTCAGGAGTAGTTTTTATTAGCTCCTTTCTTCCAGTATGAGTCATACTTTATTTCTTTGAATCTCAAAATTTCTGTCAAAAATAGACACTTTAAATAATATGTGACAGCTATGGAAATCAGATTCTTACCCTCTCCAGGGTTTATTATTATCGATAGCTGTTTATTTATTATTGTTGTTTATTGTTGCTATTTACTTAGTGACTTTCCTTAACTCATTCTGTAAATTATATATTCTTTTTCATGTGTGGTCCCTGAAGGCTCTGCTCAATTACCTCAGTGGTTAGCTAACAATTACAAAGATTTTCTTAGGTGCTTGGAATCAGCAAATCTCCTAGTCTTTGCCAAACTGCCCATTGGGGCACTTTCAACTCTCAGGAAGGCAGTTTACAACTCTGCTTTAGCTGTCACTTCCTGTTTATATAGACTCAAGGTCAGTCATAAGTGAGAGCTTAAAGCTTTATTAGGTCTATCCTGCACATACATACAGCTCTGCTATACATGCTCACAGCCCTATGCATTTGCATTGCCTAATAAATTTCTGGGACTATGTCAGAGTTTTTTAAGACTCTGTGTGGATATCTTATTTCCTAGATTTTTTTAAAGGTTTTTGGTCAGCTTCTTGTTTACCCTATCACTGCCACCCTAGGCAGTCTTAATGTTCAACAGTTGCCAATGACTGTTTATGACAAACACTCCAAGGTGAGCTCTGAATCAGGTGAAATAAAGCAAGCCCTCTGTGTGAAATTTTCCAGAGAATAGTCAGGTAGGTCAAATAAGGACAATTCTCTGATAATAGAGATTTGAGCAAGCTCCTCCTCATGGATGCAAGGCTTCTGATTTTCACCATGACTGTGAAACTGTTGGTTTTCAAGGATATCACTCAACTGGAGACAGGAAAATGGAAATAAGACAAGTAAACATATTTCAAGGCTTACAGTGCTTACAAAGTCACTTAAGTTATTTTTCTTAAACAAATGGTCCATGGATTGCTGCAAACATGAGGCTAATTTCCAGAGTTCTAGAAAAAGTTGATTTTGACAATTTTGTCCACTTGTTGTCTTTGCTTTTAAAGAGGGGAGGATTTTTGGAGTTGTTACTTCATTGCTTCCACTAATGTTACCCATATTTTCATTGTCAGTCAATTTAGAATATTTTTAATTTCCCCTTAAACATTCTGCTTGAATATGGGTTATTTGGTAGTTTTTTCCAGATTTCTTTGTGTTCTTTATTCTTAGTTTAATTCCATTGTGTTCAGAAATATACTTTGTATTATTTAAATTATTTTATATTTCTTGAGTTTGCTTTATGACCTGGAACACTGTCTATCTTGGCAAATGTACCATGTTCAAGTTCTTTTAAGTCTTTGATGGTGGCACTTATTTACATCATGCCAGGGAAGCTCTGGTATCTCAGCCTTATTAAATATAGTTTCACTCATATGGGGAATATAAAAAATAGTCAAAGGGATTTTAGGGGAAAGGAAAGAAAATGAGTGGGAAAAATTAGGGTGACAAAACATGAGAGACCCCTAACTCTGGGTAACGAACAAAGGGTAGGGGAAGGGGAGGTGGGCAGGGGGATGGGGTGACTGAGTAACAGGCACTGAGGGGAGCACTTGACGGGATGAGCACTGGGTGTTATACTATATGTTGGCAGATTGAACTTCAATAAAAAATAAAAATATATAAGCTATTGTTGAGTCCAAGTTCCATAAACAAATCAAGTAAGCTGTTAAGCTGCCATGAGTTAATGCATTAAATCCAGTGTAATATTCCACTTTCCTTGGTCCAATTCCTTCAGAGTTACTCCCACATTTCCCAGATTTCTGCTGATATATATTGGCAAAGCCTTTCAATCATTTCAGTGGTGTGTAAGCTATTTCTTCCTGGGTAATAGTGTTACTTGATTCTATGGAGCATGCTGAAAATTGACCCTTAATTGGGGTCTAATGGTAATAAGAGATGGCTATGGTTGGTCTTAAAAAGAATGAGCATCCCCTTTTAAGGCATCTGTGCCATAGGAGGGCATCACAAAGTTTTCTAGAAAAGGAAGGCTAGTCTACTCAGAAACAAAAGGGCAACTACTTTCATAGCAAGTGAAGCCCAGAGTGACAGTCACATCTGGGTTCAACCAAAAGTTCCCATTCCAAGTTTCAAGATCCTATTCTTTCCAATTGCTATGGTCTAAATGTTTGTGTTCCCCCAGACCCCAATCTACATATTGGAATCCTAACACCCAATGTGATGGTGTCAAGAGGTGAAGCCTCCAAAAGTGATTAGGTCCTGAGAATAGAGCCTTCATAAATGCAATTAGCACTTTTATGAAATAAATCAGCAGAATGTCTTACCCCCTCCCACCATGTGAAGATATGAGAAGGCTGTGATGCATTCAATGGCCCTCACCCAACCATGCTGGCACTCTGATCTTAGACTTCTAGCCTCCAGAACTGTGGGAAATAAATTTCTGTTGTTTATAAGCTACCCACTCTGTGACACTTTGTTGTAGCAGCCTGAATAGACCAAGACACCAGTCAATTTTCTAAGTTTTCCTCAGAAACTTGGTAGAACTATTAATTCTACTGACACTGTAATTCAGCAATATATGTAATTAGATTTTACATATTCTTTCTAGGAATATCAGCCCTGTGGCCATAAGATATCAGATTATTTTTATGACTGTCAAGGCAGCTCTCTGGTTCTTAGATCATAACTTCAGCTGAGAGATAAAAGATTTGAACTTGTCATTTTCTTTCTGTAAATGTTCAAGACAGTCAGTCGGATACATTTCATACTAGTTCTTTTAGTCATTATCATAACATTCAACTACAGCAGTCACTTGGGCTCATAAGTGAGTTGTTCCAGTTGTTATCTATTAACAATCATCTTCAGGTAGTAGCATGATTACTTGTGGTGATATTGCTTAACATGAACTACTAGCATCCCACTTCCTATTGGCAAGGATCTCAGCACTGCATTCAAGCCCAAGGGCATGACTAAACAAATCCCCAAATTCAATCTTTTCTGGTCTATCTCTTGGGACCATTCCCAGTACCAAATTTGGATTAGTTGGGGTCCACTTAGCAGAAAGAAACTACACAGTAATCTAAACAGGGAAAGAATTATGAATTGTTATCAAAAAGAAAAGAGAACTCTAAAGAAGAGTAGAATAGGAGATATAGGGAGTAGCACTATCTGTAGGACTGAGCAGAGCATTCAAAGAAATACAAATCTGAAAAAGCTCTCTACCCACCATTGGACATGGTGTAGCTGTGGCCCACTGAGGTACCAGGGGAAGTCATCTAGAAAGGTGCTCCACTGATAGAACTCACCGGGGCTGCCACACACTGTGCAGAAAGTTGCCTCCTAAGGGTCCAAAGCAGGCCATTAATGGTAAGATACCACATGCTGATGCTCACTAAATGCTGTTGGCTGCCACATATTGAAGAAGCCATTTACTACAGAACCTGCTGAGAAAAGCATACTAAAACCAGGAAGAGAAATCAGTTTTTTTCTTCAGTGTCTCTCCAGCAACCTGTCCTGACAAAGATTAACATTGTATCATCAGGCAAAACAGAGATGTTTACAGGTTCAAGTTCTATTTTACAAAGCAGGCACTGAAATGTGGACATGAAGCTGAAAGGTACTCAAAACATCTCTGAACAAACTACTTATTAATCTCAATGGTGAGAAAACTGATCCCTTAATCAAATGACAGAGGTTAACTTCACCAATGATGTAAGAAATCAGCATGGATGCTACTTGATGGGATGTAATTTAAAAATCCAAGAATGATTTTTTTTATGTTCCTGCCAAAGATGCATAACTGAATCTAATTATGAAGAAACATCAGAAAAAAACCAATAGACATTCTACAAAATAGCTCTCCTGCCTTGTTCAAAACTGTCAAGATCCTGAAAGTCAAAAAGGACTTAAGAAATTCTTCTATATTGAAGGACAATAAAAGAAATCTGACCACGAGAATCTTTTTGCTATAAAAAACATTTTGGGAACAGTTAGTGAAGCTTTAGTGGGATTTCTAGAGGTTCTTTGTACTGTGCTTACAGTCTTTCTGTAAGTTAATATTATTTCAAAGCAACATAAGAGTAAGTCAAATAAATAAGACAGTCCTATCTGTTAATACTGTTACATGTCTCACCAAAGCAAATACAAATTCCTTAGAATGCCTTCAAAGAATTCACACGGATAGAGTTCAAAAACATATAAGCTCATAGTAAAAAAAAAAAATCATAAAACACTTGAGGAAATGACATATCATATATGAAAGCCAGCATAAAATCAGATAGTAGAATCAGATCCACAGACTTCAGGATCATCATAAACATAACATAAAATGTTCATGTTTACTATATTTTTTAAAAAGAAGGAATTGAAAATATAAAGAGCAAGAGATTATTTTTTAAAACAACAAACAATATGGAAAACAACGGAATTTCTAAAAAATGGAAAATGTTATACTCAAAATGAAGATTATGAAGATGAATTTGAAGGGATTATTTTACACTTAGCACAGGAAAAAATGATAGTGATTAAGACACATGGAGGATAGATTAAGAAGGAGGCCTAATTAGTTTTCAGAAGGTGAGGACAGAGTGAACGAAGCAGCAATACTTTAAAAGATAATGTCTTAGAATTATTCAGAAATTAGAAAGGATACCAATCTATAAGTTCAGGAACCCCAAAAAATACCAAGTATGATAAACAGAAAATCTATACTTAAATATTAAATAGTGAAATCAGAATATAAGACCAAGAAAATCCTAAAAACTAGCCAGAGAGAAAAAACCATAAGCCTGTGAAAAGAATGCTATTAGACTGATAGCTGACTTATTAATACTAGCAATAAAAGTTGAATGAGAATAGAGAAAGTAAGTTTCAACCTAAAATTCCCATTTTGTTGAAAATATTTAAGAACAAATTCAAACTAAAGATACTTTTAAATGTTAAAGAACTGAGAGAATTTGTTACAAACAGATCCTTAGTAAAAAACATTTTAAAAGAGAAACTTCAAGTAGAAAGAAAGTAAACAGAAGGTCTGTGAAATGTGAGGTGAATAAGCAAGATGGGATAAATAACTCTAAATCTAAAAAGAATAATTTTTATTCAAGAAGGTAATTCTAACCAAACTGATTTTTTTCTTTCTGAGTTTTTATTTAAATTCCAGTTAACAGACAATGTAATATTGGTTTCAGGTGTACAATTTAGTGAGTCATCACTTATATATGACACTCTGTGCCCATCACAACTGCCCTTCTTAATCCCTATCACCTCCTTAACCCATACTCCCACCCACCTCCTCTCCAGTAATCCTGTTTATTCTCTATAGTTAAGAGTCTGTTTCTTGGTTTTGCTCTCCCCGCCCCATGTTCATTTGTTTCTTAAATTCCACATATGAGTGAAATCATATGGTATTTGTCTTTATCTGACTTATTTTGCTTAGCATAATCTAACTCCATCTATGTTGTTGCAAATGGCAAGATTTCATTCTTTTTGATGGCTGAGTAATATTCTAGTGTGTGTGTGTGTGTGTGTGTGTGTGTGTGTGTGTGTGTGTGTACGCCTCACATATTATTTACCCATTCATCTGTTGGACATTTGGGCTGTTTCCATAATTTGGCTATTGTTGATAATGTTGCTATAAACATTGAGGTGAATGTGTTCCTTTGAATCAGTATTTTTGTATGCTTTGGGTAAATACCTAGTAGTGCAATTGCTGGATCATAGGGAAGTTCTGGTTTTAACTTTTTGAGGAATCTCCAAACTGTTTTTCAGAGTGGCTACACTGGTGTTTGCATTCTTACCAAGAGTTCAAGAGGGTTCTCTTTTCTCAGCATGCTTGCCAACACCTGTTGTTTCCTGTGTTGTTAATTTTAGCCATTCTGACTGGTGTGAGGTGGTATCTCATTGTGGTTTTGATTTGCATTTTCCTGATAATGAGTAATGTTGAGTTCACGTGTCTATTGGCCATCTACATGTCTTCGTTGGAGAAATGTTTACTCATGTCTTCTGTCCAACTTTTTAAAGATTTATTTTTATTTATTTATGATAGACATAGAGAGAGAGAGAGAGAGAGAGAGAGAGAGGCAGAGACACAGGCAGAGGGAGAAGCAGGCTCCCTGCCGGGAGCCTGACACGGGACCCGATCCCGGGACTCCAGGATCACGCCCTGGGCCAAAGGCAGGCGCGAAACCGCTGAGCCACCCAGGGATCCCCTTCTGTCCATTTTTTAACGGGATTATTTGTTTTTGGGGTGTTGAATTTGATAAGTTCTTTATATATTTTGATACTAACCCTTTATCAAAATATGTCATTTGCAAATATCTTCTCCCATTCTGTGGGTTGCCTTTTAGTTTTACTGTTTCCTTTACTGTGCAGAAGCTTTTTATATGGATGTAATCCCATTAGTTTATTTTTGCTTTCATTTCCCTTGCCCCTGAGACATGTCTAGTAAGAAATTGTTGCTATGGCCAATGTCAAAGAGGTTATTGCTATGTTCTCCTCTAGGACTTTTATGATTTCCTATTTCACATTTAGGTATCTCATCCATTTTGAATTTATTTTTGTATATATAGGGTAAGAGAGTGGTCCATTTTCAGTTTTTTGCATGCTACTGTCCAGTTACATTACAAAGCTATAGTTGTCAAGACAGTATGATACCAGGATAAAAACAGACACATAGATCAATGAAACAGAATAGAAAAACCCAGAAATGAACTTTCAAGTATGGGCAATTAATCTTCAACACAGCAGGAAAGAATACCCAGTGGAAAAGACAGTCTCTTCAACAGATGGTGTTGGGAAACATTGATTTTTAAAAATAATAACATCATCAGGGTTAAAAAAAAGCAGAAGTACAGGCTAAAATAACATGTAAGTCAGGAAAATCTGATCTAAATTATTCTACTGATTCACTTATTCCGAGGATGGTTGTTTTTATTTTGTCTTTATGCCTATATTTCAGTATTGTGGAATAAAATCAAATGTCTGCCACTCAAATATTTAGATTAAATAATGCAAACAGAAAAAATAATTAAAGTATTCTAGAATCTTGGTGTTGTTTGAGAAAAGGATAAACATTCAATAATTTTCATCTTTGATACAGTAAATGGAAATATAAAAAGTAACCACTAATATATTAGAAATAGAATATATACTTCCTGAAATAGTAGTGGGTAAAAAATTAAAATGACAAGAATTCAGAAGTTGCAAAAAAAAAACAAAAAATAAAAACGAGATAACAAAATAAGGTAAGACAAATCCAAGTATATTAATAATTGTAGTACATAAAAATATATAAAATCTCAGTTAAAAGACAAAGACTGATACAGTGGATGAAAAAAGATCTAGCAATACCTGGTTTACTAGAGACATACCTAAAACCAAAGAATACAGTAAGGTTACAAACTAAATAGTTGGACAAAAATATACCAGGAAACTATTAACCACAAGAAAGTTAGTATCATTATATTAATTCAGAAATAGGTTTCAGTGGAAAAAATATTAACAACACAGAGAATAATAACATAATTTAAGAAGTTTAATAATTCTAAATAATTTTAATATGTACCTAAAAATTGTCATACATATATATATCATTTCTCACCATTACTACATATATATGTATATATCCTATATATATATATATACATGACATAGGATATATATATATATACATGACACATATATATATACATACACTACATATATATATATACACACACACATACATGACAAAAACTGACAGAATTACAAGGAAAAATAAGCAATTCTACCAAGCATAGTGGAAGACTTTTATTATTATAAAATAAAATACAGATAAAGAGTAATACATGGATGTGTATATATATATATATGGTGAATACCCTTGAAACTAGGTGAGAAAAACATACAATTCAGTATGTCCCTCCTGTTATTTCCTGCAAGTTGATAGCTACATCCAGTGGTTTCAATAGACTCAGTGTTAATGGTTTTAACAGCCATTGCTGCCTAATGCTTACAACCATTAACTCACTAAGACTTCCAAAATGCTAATATTCTAATGCTAACATTTCTTTTTTATTAGGTAAAATACTTCCTTAAGGTGACACTTCTCTTTGTCTATTATTTGGGTACCAAATGATACAGTTTCATGTAGGAAATGTAGGATAAATTCTTGATCTTTCCCTCTATCAGCTTTAAAGTACTGAATTTGTTTCCTATCATTTTCTGAATGTGATCAATTTTTTTATTACTATGAACTCATGGATTCTATGAATTTCAATCTATTGTAATTATGATCCTTACTGAAGCTCAATTTGTCCATATCTGGCCAGTGGGAACCTCTTCAAGTTTAGTCATGTGTCCTTTTGATTTGATACTTGTAATCTTTGATAGCTTCCTTGCTATCTAGTATGACAAGGTGTTCTAGGCTCATCTTGCATATTTCCTGAACTAAACCATTTTTCTAAGAAGCTCTGGTTTCTTTAAGTGGCAAATGTTAGTTTTAGGCTACAGTCTGGGAATGTGGGTGCTAGGGTTGCTCATTATTATTGGGTTGGTCATTTCTCTATTCCTTCTTAGTGGACAAAACTATACATACATATATATGCATGTGTACATATACATACACACATCTATATGATACCTCACATGTTCATATTAACACTTCCAATTCAAATGTTTTTTATTTACAATGCTTTTATGACCTCTCTATCTTCTGTATAATTTCTCTATTTCCCCTCTTCCATACTGAGAATCTTGGATCTCAGAATATGGGTATGATGGTAATAAGAGATGGTAATAAGAGACTTTAATATACTCTGTCAATAACTGATATATAGATTTTTAAATGCAGTTATATAGACTATATGAGTATAATTCACAAGCTTAATTTAATGAGAATACTTAAGACATTGCATTTCCAACTGAATAATTCATGTTTCAATTAGGGTCTCAACAGTAAACACATGGCACACTTGAAAAAGGACAATTCATTAAGAGTTTATTTATAAAGGAATATTTTTAATATGTAGGTACAGGGAAGCCACAAAGGATAGTCATTAACCTAGAGTTTCATAGTAGCTGTTGAATTAGTTTGGGTTTGTTTGTTTGTTTGTTTTGTTTTGTTTTGTTTTTAGAATTACGTATCTTTAAAGGAATAGTAGTTGTTAGGCAAGAGACACAGCCATGTAACCTTGCAAGAAGTAATCCACTTGCAAAAGAATAATTACCTGACCTCAGCCTTATCCCTCCCTCCAATTTCCTGCTGGGGATCTTTCACCTAGATTACTTACTGCAATACTTCATAATTTGTTCATGCTTCTTCCCTTGTTTTCCTTCAGTACATTCTCAGCACAGTAGCTAAAATGTTCCTGTTAAAACACAATAGATGGGGCAGCCCGGAGGGCTCAGCGGTTTAGTGTCACCTTCAGCCCAGGGCCTGATCCTGGAGACCGGGGATCGAGTCCCACATCGGGCTCCCTGCGTGGAGCCTGTTTCTCCCTCTGCCTGTGTCTCTGCCTCTCTCTCTCTCTCTCTGTCTCTCATGAATAAATACATAAAATCTTAAAAAAAAAACTACAATAGATGATTTGGGGGAGATGGCAGAGTAGGAAGCACCATGAATCTGTCTCCCTACTTAGACAACAGCTGCACTGTCAGAATCTGCCTGATATAACTAATTTTGAAACTCTGGAGTCTGTTGAAGGCTTGCAACTTCCAGGATAAGGCCTGGACAGGTAAATTGTGGTTAATTTTAGCCAATTTCAGCTCTTAGCACAGTAGCAGCTACCTTCCCCTCAGCCCCCAGACACATGGCAGCCAGCTGTACATGTGTTCCTAAAGCATCTTGCACACAGCTTGTGGGAGCTAGGATGTGTACCTGTCCTCCAAATATTGGTGATTTGTGCTCTGATGACTGATTGCTGCAACTGGTCACAAAAGTACAGAAAAAGAGGCTGGCAGTCATTGTTGTACATCTCCAAGAGTTGTAAGCCCCTCCCCCTCTAGCTGAAGTGACTTTCAGGACGTTTAAAGGGTTTGTGCCCTTTTTTTTTTCTACCCTTCATTTTTTGCTTTTCTCCTTTCAGTAGCCAGACATTAAAGACTAGTATATTCAAAAACAACTGAATATATGGAGAAAACCACAAAGTGACTGTGCATTCCCAGAAAAGAGTTAAGAAAACATTAAATTTATTTGTTAGGCTGATCCTTGAGACAGAAATAGCACAGAAAAAAAACAATTAAAAAAGCAGGAAGAAAAGGGACCTGTGGGACACTAATACTCATTGTGGAAGTCCCAGAAGGATAAGAGAAAGAGAAAGGGGCAGAGAGAATATTTGAATAGAAAATGGCTGAAAAGTTCCCAATTTGAGGAAAGACATGAATATTGACATTCAAGAAGCTCAACAAACTCCAAAATAAGATGAACTCAGAGAAACCCATGACACATTATAATCCAACTTGCAAAAGCCAAAGAGTAAACCTTGAAAGCAGCCAGAGATAAGCATATTAACACACACAAGGGATTGCCAATAAGATTATTAGCAAATTCTCATTAGGAACTTTGGAAACCAGCAGGCAATGGGCCAATATATTCAAAGTGCTAAAAGGAAAAAGTGTCAACCAATAATCCTATATCTGACAAAACTGTTCTTCAAAAGTGAGGGAGAAATCAAGACATTCTCAGATAAACACAAGCTGAGAGATTTCATAACCACTAGACCTGCCTTGCAAAAAATACTCAAAGAAATCCTACAAGGTAAAATGAAAGGACACTAGATGGTAACTTGAAGCTATATGGAGAAATAAAGATCTCAATAAAGGTAAACACACAGGTAATTACAAAACCTATTATTATTGTAACAATGATATATAACTTTTTGTTTTCTATGTAATTTAAGAGACTAATGTTTAAAGATTAAAATATTCATGTAACTTGGGTTTGTATCTCTAATCTTGTTTTCTATATAATTTAGAATATTAACACATTTAAAAAATTATTAGTTTATGTTTTGGGGCACACAGTGTATAAAGATGAAATTTTGTGACACATCAACCAAAAGGAGTGGAGTTGGAAATGTAAAGGAGCAGAGTTTTTGTATGTGATTAAGCTAGGCTGCTACAAATTCATTTAGAATGTTATAACTTTAGAATGTTAAATGTAATACCCATAGTAACCACAAATAGCTATTGATTATACACAAAATAAATTAAGAATTTTAATACTTCATTACAAAAAATCAACAACCTAATAAGACAGGAATGCAGGAAATGAGAGCCAAAAACCTATAGGGGCATGCAGAAAACAACACAATGATAGAAGCAAATCCCTTTTTATCAGTAATTACTTTAAATGTAAATGGATTAAATTTCCAGTCAAAAGACAGAGAATGGCAGAATGGATTACAAATGCATGACTTCTTTATAAGAGACTCACTTAGGATCCAAAGACACAAACAGGTTGAAAGTGAAAGTATGGAAAAAGATATTCCATGAAAATACTAACCAAAAGAGCAGAAAGAGTTATACTAATATCAGACCAAAAAGACTTTAAATCAAAAATGTTTATGAGACAAAGAACATTATTTATTAATAAAAGTTTCCATTCAGAAAGAAATATAACCATTATAAACATTTATGCACCTAATGATAGACCATCAAATTATATGAAGTAAAAACAGATAGAACTGAAGGGAGAAATATACATGTGCACAATAATAGCTGGAGACTTCAATACCTCTAACAATAATCTGGTTGATAGAGCAGCCAGATAAAAGATAGTAAGGAAATAGAACACATAACCAATGCAATAAACCAACTACATCTAATAGACATATACAGAATACTCCATACATCAATAACAGCATACCCATTCTTCTTCAGTGCACATGGAACATTTTCCAGCATAGACCATATATTAGGCTACATATTAAGTATCAATAGATTTTAAAAGATAGATATCCCACAAAGTACCTTCTCTGACCAATAGCATAAAAAATCAATAACATAAAGAAAACTAAAAATGCACAAAATTGTGGAAATTAAACAACACACTTTTAAACAACCAATAGATCAATGAGAAATCACAGGGAAATTAGAAAATACTTAGAAATGAATGATTATGAAAATATAATATACAGAAACTTATGAGACCCAGAAAAAGCAACGATAAGCAGGAAATTTATAACTATGAATACCTACTTTAAAAGCAAGAAAGAGCCGAAATCAACAACCTAATATTAAAACTTAAGAAACTAGAATAAGAACTAACTAAACCCAAAGCTAGCAGAAGGAAGGAAATATTAAGATGAGAACAGAGAGAAACAAAATAGAGGGTAGAAAAACAATAGAAAAATCAATGAAACCAAAAGCTGGTTCTTCAAAAAAGATGAAAAAAATGGACAAACCTTTAGGTAGACAGACTAAGAAAAAAGAGAGAAAACTCAAATTACTAAAATCTGAAATGATAGTGAGGGCATTAATGCTGATTTTCTATAGAAATGAAAAGGATTATAACAGAGTACAATGCATAATCGCCAAAAATTTATTTATTTATTTATTTATTTATTTATTTATTTATTTATTTATTTTTAACAATTGTTTATGGTTTATTTTTTTAATTTTTTAATTTATTTTATTTTTTTATAATAAATTTATTTTTTATTGGTGTTCAATTTACCAACATACAGAATAACACCCAGTGCTCATCCCGTCAAGTGCCCCCCTCAGTGCCTGTCACCCATTCACCCCCACCTCCCGCCCTCCTCCCCTTCCACCACCCCTAGTTCGTTTCCCAGAGTTAGGAGTCTTTATGTTCTGTCTCCCTTTCTGATACTTCCCACACATTTCTTCTCCCTTCCCTTATATTCCCTTTCCCTATTATTTATATTCCCCAAATGAATGAGAACATACACTGTTTGTCCTTCTCCAATTGACTTACTTCACTCAGCATAATACCCTCCAGTTCCATCCACATTGAAGCAAATGGTGGGTATTTGTCATTTCTAATGGCTGAGTAATATTCCATTGTATACATAGACCACATCTTCTTTATCCATTCATCTTTTGATGGACACCGAGGCTCCTTCCACAGTTTGGCTATTGTGGCCATTGCTGCTAGAAACATCTGGGTGCAGGTGTCCCAGCATTTCATTGCATCTGAATCTTTGGGGTAAATCCCCATCAGTGCAATTGCTGGGTCATAGGGCAGGTCTATTTTTAACTCTTTGAGGAACCTCCACACAGTTTTCCAGAGTGGCTGCACCAGTTCACATTCCCACCAACAGTGTAAGAGGGTTCCCTTTTCTCCACATCCTCTCCAACATTGGTGGTTTCCTGCCTTGTTAATTTTCCCCATTCTCACTAGTGTGAGGTGGTATCTCATTGTGGTTTTGATTTGTATTTCCCTGATGTAATTGCCAAAAATTTAGATAGCCTAGATGAAATGAAATCAGGGTCTCAAAGAGATAACTGTACACCCTTGTTCATGGCAGCATTAGTCAAAAGAGCCAAGTTATAGAAACAGTCTAAATGCCAATCAACAGATGAATAAAGAAAATGTGGTATATACATAAAATGGAGTATTATTCAGCCTTAATAAAGGAAGGAAATTCTACAATATGTTGCAACATGGATGAACCTTGGAGACATTATGCTAAGTGAAATAAGCCAGTCACAAAAAGAAAAATATTGTATGATTCTACTTACCAGAGGTACTTGAATCTATCATGAAGATAGAAGAATAATGGTGGTTGCCAGGGGCTAGGTGGACGGGAGAAAGACAAGTCAGTGTTTAAGTCAGTGTTCAATTTTACAAGATGAAAAAGAGTTATGGAGATGGATGGTGGTAATAGCTGCATAACAGGGTAAATATACTTAACACTACTGAACTTTACACTTTAAAATGGTTAAGATGATACGTTTTATATCATGCATGTTTTACCACAACTTTTAAAAAATGGCAGATCAGGTTATTTGTCAGTTCAATATCCTTCAATTTTTATCTCATTCAGAATTAAAGTCAAAGTCTATTAAAACCCACAAGGCCTTTCATGATCTGAACCCCCTCTTACCATCTTACCATCTACCTCCCGCATATTCTGTTCCTACCACATAGACCTCAGCACCTCTGGATCCATCTATTGGAATGCAAGCTCCACAGATATCAACTTGTCTCTTCTTTCCTATTTCCTTCAAGTCCTCCTTGGCCATCTGACCTAAAATTGCAATAATCACTACCACATACTTCCTATGCCCAAGCTCCGCTTTACTTTTCTGTTTAGCATTTGTCATCTAAATGTGCAACACACTTTGTTGACATTTATTTATCTTGTTTACTGCCTTAATCTCCAACCAGAATGTAACTCCTTGAAGACAAGGACTTGTGTCTGATTAATCATATGTCTCACACATATAAGAGATCAACAAATATCTGTTGGATTAACGAATGAAAAAATATGGTTCAAAAAGTAATAAAGTTAACCTACATTTTATGTACATTAAAAAAATGATTAATGTATTTTCACCAGTCTGTATAATGTTTTCCTGAACTATTCACAGTTACTAAATGCTAGCTTTGGCTTGCTTAATGATAACTTAGAACTCTGCCTATTTCACTAGATGCTCTCTTCTTTTCCTCCACTCTATAGATGGGGCTAAATGAACTTGGAGACAAAGGCCAAAAATAGGTAGAAGTACACAGGCATAGGCCTTGGAATCAGATAAACCTGGATTTACATCCCAGACACTCCACCTGATAATGTAGGGTTTTCAAACCTCTATGTGCTTTCATTGTCACCAAGACAGTATGAAATAGGGAAAAGTATATTGGCTTAAGAATCTGAGAGTCTTGGATTCCAATGCAGTTGCATCTTTGGGCAGCTATTTAATATATAACTGAATTTCCTCATCTATAAAGCGAAGATAATATCTCTTTCATAGGGTTCTTGTAAAAATATACCATAAAGCACCTGACACAGAAGGTAACCAGTAAATGTTCATTTCTGTTGCTAATATAGGGTAGTCATTAATTTTCAAAGATAATTTTGTTCATTAGTGAGAGGCATGTACCCTGGAGGGTTTTTTTTTTAAATGATTGCTACCCTCCAAACGAGTCTAGGATGGATGTGTTTCAATATTGCTAATAATCCACTTAGAAATTAAAGCCAGAGGTATATTCCTCTTAGCAAGATTTTACCCACAAATACCATTTTGAAAGGCATGGAAGGCAGAAAGTGAGCACTGCCAGCTTACAACATTCCTCTTGCATCCACTTTCTGTTTTCTATTACAGGTGGAATCTCATTTTAATGAATACCATTTCAAACATCTGTTTCTACATACTGAGGCTATTTTTGTGTTCTAGCAGATGGGCCACAGGAACTGTGCTCTGTTGACTTGGCTAAAACAAATTCTTAAAAAATGAAAATTCTTTCTTTACAAGAGCTGTTTATGCAGAAGTATTTTCATAAGAGGCAATTATCATTTGTAAGTGATATACCCTGGCCAAAGCTACTTCCAAGAAAATAGACCTGGGTTGTGGGTGTGTGGAAGGCAAAGTGGGCTGGAAAGCAAGAGAAAATTAAGGAAAAATGGAGCAAAAACCTCAAGTTAGCTCTGTTGGAAAGTACAAACCTTAAGCCAGAACTCCACTTGTAAACAGCCTCTCTTTTCCAGGGCTTACTACACATGCTGCTCCTCCACCAAGACTTTCCTCGTCCCTCCAGATGTGTCACTCACTTCTCGGCCTCCTGTACCGGTCCTCAACCTGTTGTAGTAGCATTTACCAGGGGTTTCTCTTACGCTATACAAAATAATTATTTTGCGTGTCTCTTCCTTCTAGGAGCTCGGATCTCTAGGACAAAGGTTGATTCGACTTGCTATGACCAATTCCTAGGACAGCTTAATTTAGAAGAGATGTTGAATAAATTCTCATTGAATTTAGTATATATATTAAGTATTGATATGCTCCAATCGAGTATTTTTTACTTATATTGGATGCTTCTTGAGAGCAAAAAATGTTTCCACAGGATCTGACACCCAAATGCTCAGTGCTGTGTTGGTTGGAAAAATTACTGATATCAATATATCAAACTCGGTAAAAACCACAATCAGACTTTTAACGTTTTTCTCAGCTCTTTGGTGCCCAAATAAATCTGCTACATGACACTGAATTAACGCCGAGGGCAAGTGACGCAAACACAGCGTGCGCCCTGGGGAGGCGGCCAGGCTTGGTGCGCGGCGGGAGAGGCAGACAGTGAGGACCAGAGAAGTGGCCTGCAAGGGGCCCCCGGGAGCGTCGGGGGGGGGGGGGTCGGTCCTCCTCCCTCTGATTACACCACCCGGGGCTCAGGGACAACGTGAGCCGGCCATTCGGAGAGAGGCTCCAACTCCCGAAGCCGCCGCGCCTCGTCTGCCGTCCCCGGGGTGTCGCTTCACGTGGCCCAGCTTCCCGCCCGTGAGGCTCTCACTTCCGGCGGCGAGGCCCCAACTTCCGGGGAAGGCACCGCCCAGTCCCGGAAACGCTGGGCGGGCGCCGCAGGTCCCGGCTGCGGGCGGACCAGGGCGGAGGCCGTTGGCCTTGCTTGTGCGGCGCCGACTTGCTCCGGGCCGTCCAAGAGCGTCTTCCTCCGTTCATGCTGCCTCAGAAGCTTCAGAACCTCGGAGGACGTGCCCTGCTCCTCCTGCTTCCGCGGATGGGCTCAGCGGAGTCTCCCACTGCCCGTCCGAGCGGTGGCTCCTCCTTTGGCCCTCGGTGTCTCTGCTCCGTTTCCGGCACCCGCTGGGCTTTGGGACTCCGTAGTCGAGGACCGTTTCCGGCCCAGAGCCCTGGACGCTCTGGACTTCAGCTAACTCTTGGGGATTGCAATGAGGAGCCTCTTGCCCTGCGTGTAAGGGAAAGGCCAAAATCTTTGTAACAGGGTGATGAGAGTGCGAAAATCTAAAAATGTTGCCCGATTCTGGCCCTTCCGGAACAGCCTTTGGGATAAGATAATCCTGTTTACTCTTCCTTACATCTGAACACTTTCCTCAAAGAGACCAGCTTCCAACCGCGCAAATTAAGGTAAACTCCGGGAACCTCCCCTCGCATAGGACTTACTTCTGCAGGGGCTTTATGGTAACAAGGTGAAGCGCTGTCCATGTACCCCTCAGTGTCTCGCTAACTCACTCCGAGATTAAGGTGTACTGAATCCTATGAACAAAGAAGGCATAGAACATGACAAAAGTAACCATTTCTACCTGAATATATTTTCCATTATTATAATCCATCAAATATGTTTTAACTAATGCAATTCATTTTATCCACTGTCAAGAATATATATTCAAAGTTTCTTTTTTTTTCTTTTTAAACTTTTTTTTAAAATTTTTATTTATTTATGATAGAGAGAGAGAGAGAGAGGCAGAGGGAGAAGCAGGCTCCATGCACCGGGAGCCCAGTGTGGGATTCGATCCGGGGTCTCCAGGATCTTGCCCTGGGCCAAAGGCAGGCGCCAAACCGCTGCGCCACCCAGGGACCCCTCAAAGTTTCTATTTCTACTCTTGAACCTCTGTATTCCCACTCAGTTTATGCTACCTGTGAATTTAATTGTGAGCCTCCTTAATGCCTAGTGAATAGGAAAAAGAAAATTCAAAACAAGTTAGAAGTTGGTATAAATATAATAGACTCACTGTTTATTAGTTATATGACTTTAACCAACTTCTTTATCTTAAATTGGGTTTCCCCACAACTAAGACTCTGAGGCGAGGATAGGGATACAAAGAAATTTGGGAAGCCTAGTGAGGAAGTGAGACAATGAATGAAAGAAAGCCAATGAAGTGTGTTAATGAGCAGGTTACTACTGAGAGCAGTTGGAATTCAATCCACTGGTGATCCCCTAAGAGGCTGTATAGGGGGATACCCGGGTGGCTCAGCAGTCTAGCGCCGCCTTCCGCCCAGGCCGTGACGCCGGGGTCCCGGGATCGAGTCCCGGGTTGGGCTCCCTGTGTGGAGCCTGCTTCTGTCTCTGCCTCTCTCTCTCATGAATAAATAAATAAAATCTTTTTTTTTTAATTTAAAAAAAAAAGAGGCTGTATAGAATAAAACTCAGAACTGGTTCACTGAGGGACAAGAAAACTGGGATATTTACCTCCCTTCTCACTTAAAGGTTATTCTTCGGAGTATTAACTGGCTGGTACTTCCCTCAAGTAGCATGCTCCTGTTGGTAGAGAAAACCTTCAGGCAGAAAGATGGTTGAGATAGGAAACTCTTGGTATGACACTGTGAATTGCCACTGAAGCTGCAGGTATCCTCCATGGTGGGCAAGGCAGATATGGGCAGGCCACTGATGGTGCCTCATATATTCATTAAGCCTTAATTTGTTTCTCTGCAAATGAGATAATAATTAAAGATTATGGCTAGAGTGATACTAAGTTCCTAGCCCATAAAAGAACTTTAAAAAATCTTTGTATATGTTAATATAATAATGTGTAATAATAGTTCAGCACCCTTTTTTATATTTATTTTTTTTGTTGTAGTTGACACACTATGTTACCTTAGTTTCAGGTGTTCAACTTAGTGATTCTACAACTATACATTATGCTATGTTCGCAAGTGTAGCTACCATCTGTCACCATACAACGCTATTACAATATCATTGACTGTGTTCCCTGTTGCTGTGCCTTTCATCCCTGTGACTTATTCATTCCATGACTGGAAACCTGTACCTCTCACTCCACTTCATCCATTTTACTGGTCCCACACTGCCTCGTACTTTCCCAACCACCAGTTTGTTCTCTTTTTAGAATTTTTAGCATACATTGACATTTACTTGTGGTGCCACTCTGTTTGTGGGGTACAGTTCTGTGTCCTCTAGTCTACGTATATTCACACTTATTTGGATGCTTAGTTGTCATGTTACCTAGAAGTCCTTTAGGTAACTCTTTGATTCTTTAATACCCTGTTTCTTCCCCTGAATTATTTATGTCTCTCCACTAGGCCATAATGAGAACAAAGACAGTGTAATTTTTCCTTCAACAAAAATGTGTGAAGCAGTGTGACAAATGAGGGATCTTAAATATTAAAAAGAAGGCCTCACTTTCAGGATTTTACAGTTCAAGTTAAATAATGAAAATATATTATGATATTCTGATAAAGGTAAACCCAAAGTTTTATAGAAGCAAATAGAAGGAATTAATTCCAGAATTTAGTCTGGAAGGATACAATGACTGTTAATAGTAGTTATCTGGGGAGAGGAAAGTGTATGTGTGCGTATGTGTGATATTTGGAGGAGAGAGGTCAAGATAAGGAATAGTTGACTTCTATATTTTGCTGTGTTGTGTGAATCCTTTAAAAGAATATGTACTTATCACTTGCTTATGCAATTAAAGAAAAAAAAAAGTTCACATAATGAAGGAGTTGAAGGGGTACCAGAGAGAGGAAACAGCAAAGGCACGGAGACTTTAGGTCCAGAGAATGCATTATATTCGGGGAGGTAACAAGACACATTGTATAGGTGTCTCATAATAAGCCTAAAGAGAAGGGTCATGAAATCAAATTAGTTAGATCTGGTCCAACCCAATTTTGTAGGCTCTTATAGTAGGAAACAAGAAAAGCCTGAGACCATTACCCAGCAAAAGTGAAAGAGGAAGAAATGGAGGATACCAGATATAAGAGGTAACTTAATGCATAGATATGGAAGGTAAATGAGCACCTGTCTCAACTGAGTTCTGCAAGAGAACTAAACCCGGGTTTTGTTTATTATAAACAAGGGTTTATATGTAATATAAACCTTGAGGCATCTATTATATGTAATAGATTAATTTCCTATGCATCTGGAATAGTATTAATTATGTATGTTCCAATTATGATCCTTGGAAAATTGAGAAATAATTATTTTTTGTGTTCAAATAAAGGTCCTAGATTGAGAAAGGCCTAGATGATTGTATGGAAGATAGTTGTTTATTATTGGCTAAAATATGTCCAATCTGTGTAGAAGCAAATTTGAATTTAGTTTTCAGTATATTGAATTTGAGGTATTTATGGCACATTTAGGAGAAGAGATGGGATAGCTAGTTGAGTTATGGTGCTTATGGTGAAGATCTAGACTGGAAATAAAATTTAATGAGTCATCAGCATATAGGTGTTGTAATTAAAGTCATAGGTTCAGGTGGATCACCCAATTAGTATAAAGGAAAAAAAACCTAAAGATTTAAAATAGAGTCTAAGGGAACTATGACATTTGGGAGATGGGCATTAGAAGATGAACCTGCTAAGACTCTAAAGCAAGAAATAGAAACCTGGAGAAACTTATGGCATAGAAGGCAATGAAAAAAAGAATTATAAGAATGAAGGAGGGATCAACTGTGTCATTATTATAGAAAAGTGTCCATTGGCCATAATAATATGAAGATCAATGTGGACCTTAGTAAGACCAGCTTTGGAAGAATGTATGGGCATAAGTAATATTAGAATGAGCTGAAAGTGAATAGGAGGTGAGAAAGCAGAGATAGAGTGAACAGCATTTCCAAGAGGCCTGGCCATGAGGAATAATAAAGGGTTTATTTGTCTTAAAGAAGGAAGAGGCTTTGAATGTTTATATGTGAATAAAAAAGATTAATAGGGAGAAAGGAGGAAGAAATAGTTCTGAAGGAAGAGAGAAGTGATGATTAAT
Source organism: Canis aureus (assembly GCF_053574225.1). Taxonomy (NCBI): domain Eukaryota; kingdom Metazoa; phylum Chordata; class Mammalia; order Carnivora; family Canidae; genus Canis; species Canis aureus. The sequence goes on along the minus strand of NC_135623.1, from coordinate 16,697,754 downwards.
GGTTTCTGAGCTCAGGTGGAAAATTAAACTATAGATAGAAGGGAGATTCTTCAACCAAAACTGGAAAGAAATACTTATGCAGATTAAATTACAAGTAGTGTGGAGTAAATTAAAGGAGTCTTGGCCTAATGGCTCCAGATTCCTCTATGAAATAGGAAATCAGGGATCCCTGGGTGGCGCAGCGGTTTGGCGCCTGCCTTGGGCCCAGGGCGTGATCCTGGAGACCCAGGATCGAATCCCACGTTGGGCTCCCGGTGCATGGAGCCTGCTTCTCCCTCTGCCTATGTCTCTGCCTCTCTCTCTCTGTGTGTGACTATCATAAATAAATAAAAATTTTAAAAAAAGGAAATCAGGTCATCTGCTGAGCTAGTGGGAGAAAGAGATTAAATGAGAGTTTGAATAAAAAGATGAAATCTTGAAATAGTTAATGAAGGGAATGAGAGGAACAGAAAGAACTAAGAGTTATTGAAGGTCTAATAAATGGTAGCCTATATGGTGAAAGCTGTATATACATTACTGCGTTTAATTCTAACAGTTGTCGTTTTATATGTATCCAAAAAAGGATAAATATCTGCTCATTTTTCACAGCTAGTAAGTAACAGAGCCCAAATTTGAACCCAGAGTTTTTCTGGCCTCAGATCCTATGACTGATATACCTCTAGGGTTTAACAAAACCCAAGAGAGTATAATTAAATTTGTGGACTACAAGATTTTGTGCTGGATAGGGAAAAAAAACAGGGCTGGAAGTAAAGCTAGAGAGTAATAATAAATTAGGAGGAAGTGAGAGGGTCAAGGGCTTAGGAATATCAAGGTGTGCATTATCTGTTTAACCCTCACAATCCTTAATAAAGTAGATACTACCACTATTTGCATTTGCCAGATGAGGTGGTTTTGACTTACTTTCTTAAACTAAACTGATGGGATCAGATTTTCATCAGACACCTTTTATGGTTAATTTTATGATTAATTTTCTTACTAAAAATTTTATGATTTTTTTAAATGGTTAATTTTCTTAATACATTTTCACCCTCCACCATTTCCTCCATTCCCCTATACTCCCTCTGGGAACTATCAGTTTATTCTCTATAGTTAAGAGTCTGTTTCTTGGTTGGTCTCTTTTTTCCCTTTACTCATTTGTTTGTTTATTAAATATTACATATGAGTGAGATCATACGGTATTTGTCATTCTCTGATTGACTTTTGCTTTGCATTATACTCTCTAGCTCTATCTATGTTGTTGCAAATGGCAAGATTTCATTCTTTTTTATGACTGAATGGTATTCTGTTATTTATTTATTATTTATTTATTTATTTATTTATTTATTATTCATTCAATGATCGATAGACACTTGGGCTGCTTCCATAGTTTGGCTACTGTAAATAATACTGTAAATAATTTACTACTATTTTGTAATATAACTTGAATCTGGAATTGTGACACCTCCATTTTTTATTACATTCTTTTTTAAAATTTTTTTATAAATTTATTTTTTATTGGTGTTCAATTTGACAACATATAGAATAACACCCAGTGCTCATTCCATCAAGTGCCCCCCTCAGTGCCCCCCGCCCACCTCCCCTTCCACCACCCCTAGTTCGTTTCCCAGAGTTAGGAGTCTCTCATGTTCTGTCTCCCTTTCTGATATTTCCCACTCATTTTTTCTCCTTTCCCCTTTATTCCCTGTCACTATTTTTTATATTCCCCAAATGAATGAGACCATAAAATGTTTGTCCTCCTATTGACTTACTTCACTCAGCATAATACCCTCCAGTTCCATCCACGTTGAAGCAAATGGTGGGTATTTGTCGTTTCTAATGGCTGAGTAATATTCCATTGTATACTCTTATTACATTCTTTAGCATGTAACAAGAGATGCATTTTTTTCCAATGGCATTTCTAATTCTAAAATTTTATGAAATAATTTTAATTGTAATAATTAATGATTTTTTAAAAGATTTTATTTATTTATTCATGAGAGACAGAGAAAGAGAGGCAGAGACACAGGCAGAGGGAGAAGCAGGCTCCACGCGGGGAGGGACTCGATCCCGGGACTCCAGGATCACACCCTGAGCCCAAGGCAGGTGCTAAACAGCTGAGCCACCCAGGGTTGAGGACCCCACTCCCCTGCCATCTGGCCCCACCCCTAGCACAATAACCTTTAGGTCCATCCATGTTGTCTCAGGTGGCATAATCTCATCCCCTTTATGGCTGTGTAACATTCCATTGTGTGCATGTACACCACATTTTACTTATCCATTCATTTACTCACGGGTACTTAGATTGCTTCCATGTAAATCATGCTGAAATAAACCTAGGGGTACACACATATTCTGGAATTAGTGTTTTCATTTTCTCTGGGTAAACAGCCAATAGTGGAAGTATGGGAATGTATGGTCATTCTATTTGTAATTTTTTGAGGATCCACCATTCTGTTTTCTACGGTGGTTTTACCAATTTACTTTCCCACCAGCGGTTCACCAGCGTTCCTTTCTCTCCATATCTTTGCCAACATTTGTTGTTTCTTTTTAATGTTAGTGATTATAACAGGTATGAGGTGATGTCTCATTGTGGCTTTGATACACATTTCCCTGATGATGATTGATATTGAGCATGTTTTCATGTTTCTGTTGGTATACCACATCTTGTTCATTCACGCAGCTATCGATGAACATTTGACTGCTTCCATAGTTTGTCTACTGAAACTACTGCTGCAATAAACATGGGGATGCATCTTTCTGTCTTAATTAGTGTTTTTGTGTTTTGGGAGTAAATAATAACCAGTAGTACAACACTGGATCAAAGGGTAGTTCTATTTTTAACTTTTTGAGGAAACTGCATACAGTTTTCCACAGTGGCTGCACCAGTTTGCATTACTATCAACAGTACAAGAGGGTTCCTTTTTCTCCACATCCTTGCCAATATTTATTTCTTGTGTTTTATGTTTAGCCATACTGACAAGTGTGAGGTGATATCTCATTGTGGTTTTGATTTGCATTTCCCTGAGGATCAGTAGTGTGGAGCATCTTTTCATGTGTCTGATGGCCATCTGGATGTCTTCTTTGGAGAAATGTCTGTTCTTGTCTTCTACACATTTTTAATTGGATTATTTGGTTTTAGGGTATTGAGTTGTTATAGTTCTTTATATATTTTAGACACTAACCCTTTATCAGATATATCATTTGCAAGTGATCTTTTCCCATTCCCTAGGTTGCCTTTTAGTTTTGTTGATTGTTTCCTTCACTGTGCAGAAACTTTTTATTTTGATATAATCACAATAGTTTGTTTTTTCTTTTATTTCCCTTGCCTCAAGAGACATATCTAGAAAAATATTGCTTAGATCCAATGTCAGAGAGCCTGTGCTCTCTTCTAGAATTTTTATGGTTTCAGGTCTCACATATAGGTCTTTAATCCATTTTGAATCTATTTTTGTATCTGTCAAAGGAAGTGATCCAGCTTCATTCTTTTGCATGTGGCTGTCCAGTTTTTCCAGCACCATTTGTTGTGAAATTGTCCCTTTTGTTTGTTGTATATTCATTCCTTCTTTGTTAAAGATTAATTGATCATATAATTGTGAGTTTATTTCTGGGTTTTCTACTCTGGGTTTTCTAGTCTCTTTCTATTGACCAGTGTGTCTGTTTTTATGCTAGTACCATACTGTTCAAATCACTACGGCTTTATAATATAATTGTGATGCCTCTAGTCTTGCTTTTTTTTCTCGAAATTGCTTTTGTTATTTGAGGTCTTCTGTGACTCCATACAAATTTTAGGATAGTTTGTTCTGGGTCTGTGAAAAATGTTGTTGGTATTTTGATAGGGATTGCATTAAATGTGTTCACAGGGATGCACCGTGATATTTATAGCAGCTATCTACAACAGCCAAATTATGGAAACAGCTCAAGTGTCCATTGACTGATTAATGGATAAAGAAAAACTAGTATGTATGTGTATATATATGTATATATGTATGTATGTATACACATGCACATATAATGAAATATTATTCAGCCATAAAAAAGAATGAACTCTTGTCATTTGTAATGACATAAATGGAGCTAGAGAGCATTATAATAAGTGAAATAGGTCAAATAAAGATAAAAACCAAATGATTTCACAAATGTGTGGAATTTAAGAGACAAAACAACCAAGGGAAGGGAAAGAGAGAGAGACAAACTAAGAAATAGACTGTTAACTATAAAGAACAAAGTGATGGTTACCGGAATGGAGGTGGGTAGGAGGGAGGGTTAAATAGATGATGGGGATTAAGGAGTGCACTTGTTGTAAGGAGCACCGGTTATTATATGGAAGTGTTGAAACACTATGTTGTACACCTGAAACTAATATTAAACTGTATGTTAACTAACTGAAATACAAATAAAAACTTAACAAAGAAATGATCCTGTTTTTTTGTCCTTTCTCTTATTTTTTTAATAAATTTATTTTTTATTGGTGTTCAGTTTACCAACATACAGAATAACACCCAGTGCTCATCCCGTCAAGTGCCCCCCTCAGTGCCCGTCACCCATTCACCCCCACCCCTCGCCCTCCTCCCCTTCCACCACCCCTAGTTCGTTTCCCAGAGTTAGGAGTCTTTATGTTCTGTCTCCCTTTCTGATATTTCCCACACATTTCTTCTCCCTTCCCTTCTATTCCCTTTCCCTATTATTTATATTCCCCAAATGAATGAGAACATATAATGTTTGTCCTTCTCCAATTGACTTACTTCACTCAGCATAATACCCTCCAGTTCCATCCACATTGAAGCAAATGGTGGGTATTTGTTGTTTCTAATATTCCATTGTATACATAAACCACATCTTCTTTATCCATTCATCTTTTGATGGACACCGAGGCTCCTTCCACAGTTTGGCTATTGTGGACATGTTCTTTCTCTTATTGATGTGGCATATTACATTGATTGTTTTATCAATATTGTACCACCATTGCATTGCCAGAGTAAATTCCACTTGATTATTATAAATGATTTTTTAAATGTATTGTTGGATTCTGTTTACTAATATTTTGTTGAGATTTTTGCATCTGTGTTCACTGCTCTTTATTTTGTGGTGTCTTTATCTGGTTTTGGTATCAGGTAATGCTGGCCTCATAGAATTTGGAAGTTTTCCTTCCTTTTTACTTGTTGGAAGAGTTTGAAAAGAATAGGTATTAGCTCTCTTTAAATGTTTGGCAACATTCACCTGTGAAGCTGTCCAATCCTGGTCCTTTATTTTTTGGGAATATTTTGATTATGGATTCAATTTCATTGTTGGTAATAGATCTATTTACATTTTCTATTTCATCCTGCTTAGTTTTGATAGGTTGTATGCTTCTAAGAATTTATCCATTTTGTCTGAGTTGTTCAGTTTCTTGGCATATAGGTTTTCATAATATTCTATTATAATTGTATTTCTGTGATGTTGGTTATTATTTCTCCTTTTGTTAGTGATTTTATTTGGGTTCTCTCATGCTTTCTCTCTCTCTCTCTCTCTCTCTCCCTCTCTTTTTTGATAAGCCTGGCTAAAGGTTTATCAATTTTGTTGATCTTTTCAAAGAACCAATTCCTGGTTTTATTGATCTGTTCTATTGATTTTTTAGTTTCTATATCACTAATTTTGCCTAATATTATTATATCTTTCTTTTTCCTGGGTTTGAGTTTTGTTTGTTTGTTTGTTTGTTTGTTTGTTTTTTAGATCCTTTAGACATAAGGTTAGGTTGTTTATTTGAAAATTTTCTTTCCTGTTGAGGTAGGCCTGTATTGCTATTAACTTCCCCCTTAGAACTGCTTTTGCTGCATCCCAAAGATTTTGGATTGCTGTGTTTTCATTTTAACTTGTTTCCATGTAATTTTTTATTTCTTTTTTTATTTTGTGGTTGACACATTCATTGTTTAGTAGCATGTTATTTAACCTCCATGTGTTTGTGGTCTTCCTAGATTTCTCCATGGTTTTCCTAGTTTCATAGCATTGTGGTAAAAAAAAAAAATACATGGTATGACTTTGATTTTTTTCAGTTTTGAGACTTATTTAGTCGCCTAATATGTGATCTCATCTGGGGAATGTTCCATGTGTACTTGAAAATAATGTGTATTCTGCTTTAGGATGGAATGTTCTGAATATATCTGTTAACTCCATCTGGTCCAGTGTGTCATTCAAAGTCACTGTCTCCTTGTTTATTTTGTTTGAATAATTTGTCTATCAATGTAAGTGGGGTGTTAAAGTTCCCTACTATTATTGTATTACTGTTGATTCTTTATGTTTGCTATTAACTATTTTATGTATTTGGGTACTCCCATATTGGATATGTAAATATTTACAATTGTTATATCTTCTTAATTGATTGTTCTGTTTATTATTATATACTGTTCTTTGTCTGTTATAGTTTTTGTTTTAAAGTCTATTTTGTCCAGTATAAGTCTTGCTACTCTTTCTTTTGACTCCTTTGTATGATGAATGTTTCTTCATCTCTGCACTTTCAATCTTCAGGTGTCTTTCGGTCTCAAATGAGTCTCTTGTAGGCAGCATTTGGGGGGGGGATATCTTGTTTCTTTAATCTACTCTTTTACCCCGTGTCTTTTGATTGGAACAGTTAGTCCATTTGCATTCAAAGTAATTATTGATAGATATGTATTTATTGCCATTTTTTAATTATTTTATGGTTTCTCTAGATTTCCTAGATCCTTTATTCTCCTCTCTTCCATGGTTTGCTGACTTTCTTTAGTGATGTACTTGGATTCCTTTCTCTTTATCTTTTGCATATCTATTACTAGTTCTTTACCATCTGGATTGTTTTCTGTTTTCTACTCCATTGGTTTTCACTTTAGTTTTTAATACTCTTTCTTCTGTTTACTTTGGGCTTAATCTGCTTTACTTTAGTTTTTAAGGTTTTTCACATGTTTTCCCCCTAATATTGCAGTTTTTTTGGTGTAAGTTTTCCTCTAAATTGTGCTTTAGAGGTATCCCACAAATCCTGATAGGTTGTGTTTTCATTTTATTTGCGTTGAGTGCTCTATAAATATTAATTAGATCCATGAGGACTTATGGCTCCAAAGTTCCCTGGGGATAATTTCCATCCCAGTCAAGCCTAAAGGGAGAAAGAACATGGAGAAGGGTTCTCAAGAGGTTTTTATGACATCACTTCCATTCAAATTCCATTGGTTAGAACTCTGTCATATGGCTTCACCTAATGGTATGGGAAGCTGGGACATGTAGTCTAGCTTTTGCCTGGGAAGAAGAGGAAAATGTATTTGGACAAACAACCAGCAATCTCTTTCTATTTTCTGGAAGAGCTTGTATAAGATAAGAAATACTTGCATCATGGGTATACAGTAGAAATTGTAAAGTTATTGGGGCCTGCTGTTTTCTTTGGGGGAAATTTTGTAACTGCTGATTCAGTTTAATGGATACATGTTCATTTAGGTTTTCTGTTACTTCTTGAGTCACTTTTTGTAAGTCACTTTTTAGGTACATATAACTTTGTGTAAGTTTTAAAATGTATTAGAAAATTTTTCAAAGTATGTTCTTATTTTAATCTCTGATGTAATTGTAATTATGTTCTCTTTCTTCATTTTAAATATTGTTTACTATACCTTTTTTTACTTGGTTATTAATCTAACTAGAGATTTGTCAATCTTATTAGTCTTTACCAAAAATCTTAGTTTTATCCCATTAACTTCTGTTCATTATTTTCATTATATTACTTGGGCTTATTTTGCTGGTCTTTTTCAACTTATAATTTGGATAATAAGCTCGTTATCTTTCAGCTTCCTTTTCTAATATATGTGATTAGAGCCATACATTTTCCTTGAATCTAGCTCCAGCTCTGTTGCTACAAGTATTTGTACATATATCATTATTATTACCTCTATGTATTTTCAACTTCCACTGATTTCTTCATTAATGCATGAGTTATTTATAATGTGAGTTTAAATTGCCACAAGTATGGGAGCTTTTCTCAGGGTATATATTGTTATTAATTTCAAAATTAATTGTATTATTCTTAGAGAATGTGGTATGTGTAATAATGATTCTACAAAACTTGTTGAATCTTGCTTTATGGCCTGGTATATGCATGTTAAGTTTGAGATGTATTCCTGTTTTTTTTGTTGTTGTTATTAAATCCTTCCAATATTATCTCATTTATTTCTAATCCTAATTGTGTAAGATAGATAGTATGACTCCCATTTTTCAAATAAGAACATTAAAGTCCCATTAGCACAGTAACTTTTCCATATTCACAGGACACGTCTAGTTATTCTTTTAACCACTTAGAACAAATACCAAATAAAAATGAGTGGGAAGAATTAGGATGACAAAACATGAGACTCTCCTAACTCTGGGAAATGAACAAGGGATAGTGGAAGGGGAGGTGGGCGGGGGGGTGAGGTGACTGGGTCATGGGCACTGAGGAGAGCACTTGATGGGATGAGCACTGGGTGTTATACTATATGTTGGCAAATTGAACTTTAATAAAAAATAATATATATATATATATATAAAACAAAAACAAAAAATGTATGGTCAACTTTTTATACTGGTTGCATATGAGCCTTATTTATATCAAATTATAGATTTTTACGCCTTCAAGGCAAGGATTCATTCTTATTTAAATAGCTCTTTATCCCTCACTTGGTGTCTGAAACAGTATTCTACACATATTTGGTGCTCAAAAGATTTTTTCTTGATGGGGTACCTGGATGGCACAGTCAGTTGTGACCAACTTGGTATTCACTTACATCATGATCTCAGGATCATGAGATTATGCCCCACATGGGGCTTCACAAGCACAGAGTCTGCTTGAGACTATTTTTCCTCCTTCTCCCTCCCCCTCTGTTCTTCCCCAACTTGCTCACCTCTCTCAAATAAATAAATAAATAAATAAAATATTTAAAAAGAAAGATTTTTGTTGAATTGGAGTAAACTTGAGACTGAAATCTGTCAAAACTTAAAAAGTATAATAAACAGGTAATTTGCGAATACTCAAAGAATAAAACAGAACTTGTAGTGCTGGAATAATTGCAAAAAATAATCTGAAAACACTCCTGGTATAAGTACCTAGTAATTAAAAAAAAAGTACCTAGTAATTCTGGGAAAAAATATAGATATAGGTGTTTATAGGTAACATTAATATCTATCTATATCCTCTAAATACCTCTATGTATCTGCCTGCATACCTGTCTAGATTTAGATATGTTAAAGGATATATATATATATGTAAATATATGCAGTTATAGCTATATAAACATATATCCTTTATATTAATATGAAGAATATATTAGATATAGAGACCTGTTAAAGGATAGATGAACTAACAAAGAGAGACCTACAAAGTCAATAAAGGTATAGATATATAAATGGAAGAAAAACTAAGTGAATATAGTTTACTGATGCCAAGGCAAAAGAGTGGCCAATAGTGACCTTTTAATTTTTATGTTAATGAAGTTATTAATGACCTTGGAAATAGACATGAAGAAGTTGAAATTCTCATTTTAAAAGTTTAGGCTGCAAATGGTAAAAACAAAACAAAAGATCAACTGACCTATAAGCTGGAGGGTGCCACCGTTATTTATTTTAAGATTGAAGAATCATAACCTGATTTAAGACTTAATGTTCTTGCCTAGCTTCTCTTACTCATTCTGTAAGATTCAGCTCAGATATTATCTCTAGGACTCTACCTGCAGTTGATCAAACTGCCTCTGTTATCTTAGCACTGTCAAAGGTCATTATTATAGCACTTGGAATATTTTAATGAATATATCCAATTAAATGTCTTGTTTACTACAGATTATAAACTCCATGATCATGTGTTTCATCTTTCAATCACCAGTTTTTTGTATATTTTTTATTGGAGTTCTATTTGCCAACATATAGCATAACATCCAATGCTCATCCCGTCAAGTGCCCCCCACAGTGACCCAGTCACCCTGTCACCCAACACCCCACCCACCTCCCCTTCCACTACCCCTTGTTCGTTTCCCAGAATTAGGAGTCTCTCATGTTTTGTCACCCTCACTGATATTTCCCACTCATTTTCTCTCCTTTCCCCTTTATTCCCTTTCACTATTTTTTATATTCCCCAAATGAATGAGACCATATAATGTTTGTCCTTCTCCAATTGACTTACTTCACTCAGCATAATACCCTCCAGTTCTATCCAAGTCGAAGCAAATGGTGGGTATTTGTCGTTTCTAATGGCTGAGTAATATTCCATTGTGTATATAGACCACATCTTCTTTATCCATTCATCTGTTGATGGGCACCGAGGATCCTTCCACAGTTTGGCTATTGTGGACATTGCTGCTATAAAATTGGGGAGCAGGTGTCCTACCATTTCACTGCATCTGTATCTTTGGGGTAAATCCCCAGTAGTGCAATTGCTGGGTCATAGGATAGTTCTATTTTTAACTCCATGCAGTTTTCCAGAATGGCTGGACCAGTTCACATTCCCACCAACAATCAATCACCAATTCTTGACAAAGATTTGGCAATAGAAAGTTCTCAGGCAGTGTTTAACTAAATTATGGAGCTTTTTAAAATTTACCCTTTCTATAGATGTACTTGTGTCCACATTTTGTACTTATTTCTTCCATTAAAACACCTATATATATAAAAAAACACCTATATACTTTTTAATTGCATTTATTCCTTTTTACATGTATGACGTTCCTATATACATACTTATACTATTACATGCTTATAAACAACATACTTATTTTATTAATTTTTGTAATACTAGCATTTAGCACAGTGCCTGTCATTCATTTATTGAATATTCAATCACTTCTCAAGTAAGCAGTCATTATTCTAAACTCTAAGAATACCATAATGAAAAAGACTTATCTTCTGGTAGAGGAAGACAGAATAGACAACCAGTAAAGAAAATTATTTACAGTAGTAATTATTAAAGACAAAGAAACAGGTGATATGATAGAGTACCTGCTGAAAGTGAAGAATCATTATTTATTTATTTATTTAGAGAGAGGGCACACATGAGCAGGGGGAGAGGGAGAGAGAGAGAAAGAATCCTCAAGCAGACTCCCCACTGAGCAGGCTCAATCTCAGGACTCTGAGATCTTGACCAGAGCTGAAATCAAGAGCCTACTGCCCAGCCAACTGAGTCACCCCAATGGACTCATTACTTTAGACAAAACACTTAAAAGCAGAATCAAGAAAGTAAAAATACTATTTTTGCATATAATGTTTTTTAAAAATATGTATATTGACTAAAACTTTAAGGAGGGGATCTTAATGATTACAAAGTCCAGTCTTTTCATTTTACAGAGAACATGTGACTTGTTAAAGGTATTAACAAATATATAATTTGTCTTTCTTTTGGTAAATTGGTTTGGAAACTTTTAGATTCTTTATACCTCATCGGGACTTCCCTGAGATGTAAATGACCTATTTGAACCAGGGACTATGATGCTGTCCTAATCACACCCATTTTCTTCCCTAATGGAGATTTGAAAAGAAAAGAAAAAAGATAAAGAGGAGGGCAGAGATCTTTAGTAAGAGAAAGTTAAGTGGGCTATAGTCATAGGGATAACAATAAAGAAAGTTCTAGAAAGAGACTTCTAGCATCTAAGTAAAGTATCATTATATAGGAAACTTCAAAAAAATTTTTTTTGGTTTTTCTAAGACACTCATGGTAGAAAATACTCACACACACACACACACACACACACACACACAATGGTTTAGAGTAGAGAATTGTAACTATAAGCCCTTACCCTAGGGATAACCACTGTTGATTATTTTCCTTATACAAATATTTCTCTCCCTTCCTTCCTTCCTCCTTTCTTCACAAAAGTGAATTTGTATTATTTATATATATATTTAAAATTTTTTGGAAAACAGAATAGTGAAAAAAAGGAAAAGGACAAAGGATAACAAACACTAAATACATATTTTTTGGTCATATAAGCTTCAGATATTTAATATTTTAAAGAAATAAAACATTACAGATAAAGTCTAAGTTTATGTTCCATCCAGAGTCTCATTCCCCTCATCCCTTCTCCAGACACAACAAATATCATGAATTTAATGTATTTTAATACTTGTATTAATGTTTTTTAAAAATAGTATTATTTTGTGTTTTCTTTTAATGTGCATACATGGACAGTACATAATTGGAATAATTGAATACAGATTTATGGGAATTGCTTTTTGCACTGAACATTACATTTTCAGTTCTCTTCATGCTGATATATATATAGTTTATTCATAAATCATATTCATTATTCATAACCTTGATGAATTTTCACTGAACACATTTATGTGACCAACACTCTGCTCAAGAAACAGAACATTATCAGCATTCCTAAATTCCCCAGATAACTGTGTTTGAATTTTATTTTGGCCTTCTTTTGCCCACCATTATTTATGAAATTTATCTATTTTGTTGTGCATAATTGTATATAATTGTAGTCTATTCTTTCCCATTTATAGGATATTTTGTTTTCTTAATTCAGTTTTTAAAATTTATCCATTCAAAAATTGATGGGTATTAGTGCAGTTTCCAATTTGTGGCTCTTTCAAATAATGATACTATAAACACTCTAATACATATTTTTCTGAATGTATATATGTGTGTGTGTGTGTGTGTGTGTGTTTCATTTTGGTATATGTCTAAAAATTGTTGGGTCATGCATATGTTCAGGTTTAATAATAGAGCCAAACAATTTTCCAAAGTATTGTACAAAACCATATTCACACCAACAGTGAATGAGAATTCAGGTTGGTTTTTCTGCCTCCTTGGCAACACTTGACATTTTCTGTCCTTTTCATTTTAGGCTCATATAGAGTAGTTGTTATTATCTCATTATGGTTTAATTGGTAATTCCCTGATTGTTAATGAAATTTTCATATGTTTATTGGCCATTTAGATATTCTTCTTTATGATATCCTTAAATACTTAACTGACTTTTTTCTAACAAATCTAAAGATATTAGGGTCTCTATTCTCCACCCAATCTAGATAACGCAGGACCTTAGCAATATTTAGATTACTATCTTTCCCTCACTTAGCGGTTGTGTGCCTTCAAGCAAGTTCCTTAACCTTATTTTGCCTCATCTGTTTCTGCATCTGTAAAATGAGGAAATTTTAAGTACTTAACTCCCAAGTTGTTGTGAGAATTAAATGAGTTTAAATATATAATACATTGAACAGTGCCTGGCATGTAGTATTTACAACATGAATTTAGTTATTGTTGTTGGCAAAAGGATAGACAATATATATCAAGGGGACAGAATAGAGATTCCAGAAATAGATGGACACAAATATAGCTACTTGATTTTTGACAAGGGTGCAAAGGCAACTCAGTGTAGAAAGGATAATCTTTTCAACATATGGTATTGGAACCACTGGGTATACATATCCACAGGGAAAAAAAAGGACCTATGCCTTATACCTTATGTAAAAAAATAATTCTAAATGAATCATAAATTAAATGTAAAACATGAAACTATAAATCATTTATAGGAAAACATAGGAGAAAACTTCTGGCTTGGGTTAGGCAAAGAGTTCTTCTCAGATAGGACCATAGCATAATCTCTATAAGCAAAAAGTTAATAAATTAGACATCACCAAAATTTGAAAGTTTTGCTCTATGAAAGACACTCTTAAGATAATTGAAAAGACAAGCCATAGATGTGATGAGAATATTTCCAAATCACGTATCTGACCGAGGACTTGAAGTCTAAAAGATCAGCAAAGATTTAAACAAATATTCACTAAAGAAGATATATGGGTGGCAAATAAGCACATGCAAAGATGCTCAAAATCATTATTCATTAAGGAAATACAAATTAAAACCACAGTGAGATAACATTGTACATGTTAGAATGGCTGAAATAAAACTAACAGTAACCAAGTGGTGGCAGTGATACAGAGCAAGTGGCACTGTCATATAATGCTGGTGGGAAAGCAAGATGGTACAGACACTTTGGAAAGCAATTTGGCAGGTTCTTACACATTTAAATATGCATTTGCTATATGACCCTACTGAAATAAAAATTTATGTTCAAACAAACACCTTTATGCAAATGTATAGCAGCTTTAATCTAACAGCCCCAAACTGGAAACAACCAAATGGTACATCTGTAAAATGGAATGTTACTCAGCAATAAAAAGAAACAAATTATTGGGCAGCCCCGGTGGCGCAGCGGTTTAGTGCTGCCTGCAGCCCGGCGTGTGATCCTGGAGACACGGGATCAAGTCCCATGTCAGGCTTCCTGCATGGAGCCTGCTTCTCCCTCTGCCTGTGTCTCTGCCTCTCTCCCTCTCTCTCTCTGAATAAATAAATTTAAAAATCTTAAAAAAAAAATTATTGATACATGCTACAATGTGGGTGAATGTCAGATGCATTACACTGAGTGAAAAAAGCCAGATTCAAAAGGCCATATGCTGTATGATTCCATTCCTGGAAGAGGCAAAAGTATAAGGATGGAGAATAGGGATGGAAAATAAACAATGGTTGCCAGTAATTAGAACTTGACCACTAAGAGGCAATTTTGAGGGAATTTTGGGAGGCGATGGAAGTGTCACATAACTTGGTTATGGTGCTGTGACAAATATTTTTTGTATTTGTCAAAACTTAACAGAATTGCACACAAATACACACACATGAATTTTACTATATAAATTTTTTTAAAATTAAAGTAAAATCCTTCTTAGATTATTTCTCTGAATATTGCTTCTCTGCTACTATTTTTTCTTTTGGAATCTCTGTTACTTTTACATTATATACTCTTAATTTTCTCTAAGTCTCACAATTTCCTTATATTTTTCATTTCTTTATGTAATTGTTGTGCCCAAGATCGCGAATTGGAGAAACCGCCAAGGAGCCGACACCGATGCAATCACACGAGGGTTTATTTACAAGCTCGAGCCTGGGTCCAAGTATAGCCGACACAGCGGAGCAGGGACTTGGACCCTGAGACTAAGAGGCTTAGCAACTTTATAGGGGCCAGTGGCCAATGGGATACGCAGAAAGTTTCACAGTCATGCTGGTCCTCTGAGCCGGATTTCCGGTTAGGGTATGTCCTGGTCTTTGACTAGGGTGGGGCAGTGCCCTAAGTAATGAGCAGGTCAGCACAAGGCGGGTAGAGCCCGAAATAGAGCCAGTACTGCTCTGCTTGTCCAGGGGTAGGGGATTTTGTTCAGTTTCCTGGGTCCCACAGTAATTAGATGAGTTTCTCAGTGTTATCTTTCATCTCATTAATTGTGTTCGATGAATTTATCTTAAAATTTTTGAATTTTTAATTTTCCAAGATTCTGTCTTAGTCTCCTATTAGTGGTTCTGGAACCCCTTCCCTCAGAGCTTTTGTTAATGTAGTAGAGTCATTCACAGCACCAGAGGATGATTCGGTCAAGGTCTTGTCTCGGTGATATTCTCTGCTTCTAGCTAATTCTCGCTTCCAGATCTCAGTGCTTCATATGCCTGTGGTTTTAGCCTCTACTTATTTATCTGTTGCTTTTATTTTATTTTATTTTATTGTCCATAGAAATCTTTCTCTTTTTTCGCCCAAAGTTTTATTTAAGTAATTGTTGCACCCTATGTGAGGGCTCAGATTTATGACCCTGAGATCAAGAGTCACATGCTCTTCCAACTGAGCTGGCCAGGTGCCCCTAGAAATTTTTATCTTATATTTGAGTAGAACTATGTCTTTTTAAACTTTTAAGAATACATATTTTATGTATCTTGCTTGCTTGATGTATTTGAGAGAGAGAGCAAAAGAGAGCACACAAGCCCAGGGCGGGGCAAAAGGGAGAGGAAAGGCAGACTCCTTGCTAGGCAGGGAGCTCCTTGTGGGGCTTGATCCCAGGACCCTGGGATCATGACCTGAGCCAAAGGCAGATGCTTAACTGACTAAGCCACCCAGGTGCCCTACTTATCTTGCTTTTATCAATGAACACTATCTGATATTTCATTATACAACGATGCCAGTGATTCTCAACTGGGGGCATTTTGCCCCTCAAAATACATTTGCCTGGAGACATCTTTGGTACAATGCACAAGACAGTTCCTACAACAAATTATCTGATCCAGAAGATCAATGATATTGAAGTTGAGAAACTCTGCACTAAATAATTAAAGAATATGATATTTTTCATATGTGACATCATCATTACCTATTTAGTTGCCTTTCTAATGTGCACTTAGAGGGTTTTTTTTTTTTTTGTATTATAAGTATCACTTTGATTAATAGCCTTCTATACCTTTTTGTATAATTCCCAAATGTAGACATTTTCTGAACCCAAAGAAAACTAAGATTTGAGAGGCACCATCTTGGAAGCTGGAAATTACTTAGGAAACAACAAAAGTATGGGAACAACAAAGTTTTTATCGTTATATTTTTAGTGGAACTTATAATATGTTCATATATAAAAATCTCCCATTAGTTTTATTTTTTAACATTTTATTTAAATTCATTAGTTAACATATAGTGTAATATTAGTTTCAAGTGTACAATTTAGGATTCAGCATTTCTATGCAACACCTGGTGCTCATCACAAGCCCCCTCTTTAATCCCTATTATCTATTTAACCCATCCCCCCCCCACCTCCCCTGTGGTAATCATTTTAAACCCTTTTTTTCCAGGTAATATGCAATTGACCCTTAAACAACATGGGTTTGAACTGTGCAGGTCCACTTATATGTGGATGATTTTCAATATAGTACAGGACTATTAATGTATTTTCTCCTTCCTATGATTTTCTTAATAACATTTTCTTTTCTCTAGCTTATTTATTGTAAGACTGCAAAATATGTGTTACTCGACTATTTATGTTATTGGTAAGGCTTCCAGTCAACAGTAGGCTACTGTTTATATATGTATATATGTAAGTAGTTAAGTTTGGAGGGAGTCAAAAGTTCTATGTGGATATATAGCTGCACAGGTTGGCACCCCTAATCCTCATGTTGTTTAAGGGTCAGCTGTACTCCTAAATTGTTTCAAGGCCCTTCATGTTCTATACAGCTTTCTTTGAAAGCTTCCTACAGCCTGCTTAATGGTTAGGTATCACATTTCAGAATCTTATGGAGTACTTGACCAATTTGACTATAACTACCTCTTGCATCCTTTATTTTTTTTAAAGATTTTAATTCTTTTCAATACATACAAGTATTAATGATGATTGGTAGTAGGGAAAAGATAATAGAAAAAAAAGAGGACTGGCTTTAATCTGCTGCCTAATCTTAGTTCAAGTGCTTCTCTTACCTAGACCTCAATTTTATTATCTGTAAAATGAAGAAGTTATACCATATAGTTCCTATAGGCTTTTCTAATTATAAACCTGTGATGTGATATGCTGTTATTTTATACTACTTCTATTTAGCTTTTGGCCATGATTATCTATTGTTCCTGGGATAAAATAGAGATAAAACAAAGATGTCTAAAATATTTTAAAGTTCCTTATATTCTTTATTACCTTCCATCTGCCTTCTTATAGTGATTGACAATACAAATTTTAAAATGAAAAGTGTCTTCTGTTGAAGGACTGTGAAGAATGATACTGGAAAAATAAGAATTTAGAGGTAGACTGGGAAAGGAGAAAGCTAGATAAGAAAAAAAGAGGTCACAGCTGTACAAAAATAAACAAAAGCTAGGTATCAAATCTAGGCAGGGTCAGATCCCTAATCTCCATGAGGCCCTGTGTAATTCTCAAATTCAGAGTCTTAAAATTTGTTAGAATTGCACAGGACCCTAGAATTCGGGTCTCCCAACTTTCTAGTCTTAACACTACGCTATGTAATATCATTTAAATTATTATGTCACTTAATTTTACCTTGAGAGTGAAGATACATGCATGAAATAATCTTTTATAATTTATTTGTATAGGTTTTTTTAACCACTTAACTTATTTTCTGGCTGCTGGTGCTGTTACTTTGGGAATTGGTTTCTTTGCTTTGGCATCAGCTTTGTGGTTTCTGATTTGCAAACGAAGGTAAGGTTTGTTAGAATGTTTAACTTTTCTTTCCTTTTTAAAATTCAAATGAAAGCCTTTTTCACTTGGTATTAAATAACTATAACAGCATTGTTTCTATAATTTGAGGTTTGGTTATAGACCCTTTGATTGAGGAGGAAAAGCTTTACATGTTTAAAATAGCCTGGAAAGATAACTCCTACTAGTATAATAGTCTACTTGAGTAGTGTAATAGCAATATTCATGCATTACAATTTTAAGGATTAATGAGATATATTTTATTCTCTGGAAGACATGAATTCAAATTATAAGGCTAGAAATTTTTAAATTTTTTTATTTTTAATTTAGAGGTTAAAAACATTACAGAGATAGACTCTCTTTCTTTAGGAGATACTCAAGAGAAGAGCTGACAAAATGCTCTGGTATAGTCTAAATATAGTCTTTTGCCAGGGACAGAAAACCCTAAATTTGGTGGTTTTGATTATTTAGTTCAGTATTGTTTTGTTTGGTGTTTAAAAATGTAAATTGTAACATGTTCTTGCACACACTCCTCCAGTATTCCCTTATCTCAGCAAATGAATACATAATATCTGTTCACTTGCACAAGTCCGAAAACTGGAAGTTATTCACTTATTCATTCTTTTTAACAAATATTTATTGGTGCCTGCCATTGTTCTAGGTACCAAGGATACAACTGTGAACAAGTCAGACAGGGTTTCTGTTCATAGACTGGCAGTGCCACTGGGAGGAGACAGATAATGAAAAATAAAGTGGTCGAAGAATGTCTCTTCAAGCGGGCAGTATTTAATCCAAGATCAGAGTTAAAAGAAGGAGCAAAACATGTGAAGACTTTGTCAAAGAGCTCTCTAAGCTGAAGGGGATAGCAAAGATCCCCACATGGGAATGTTCGTGGTATTGTTCAGTAAAAAGAAAGAAAGCTAGTGTATATAGAGTGTAGTGAGTGAGGGAAATAATGAAGAGATTGAAGATGTAGATAGGGCCAGATCACATAGGATGTTGTAGGCTAGAATGTAGACTTTGGATTTCATTATTTATGCCATTATAAAGTTTAAAGTAGGGTAATCATTATCCTAATATTATGATAATTATATTAATTATCAATTAATATTGAGTACTTACTACTACATACTAGGCACTATTCTAAGTGCTTTATATATGATCTCATTTAGACTTCATAACCACCCCATGAGGTAGCAGTAATATTATCTCCCTTTTAAGGATACTATATCATCACCCATTGGGGATTTGCATTTTTATAACACTTTAAAATTTGATATATAATTAATATGCAGTAAAGTACATAGATTTTAAATGTACGATGATGAATTTCAGCAAATATATTCCCATGTAATCACAACCCCAGTCAAGGTATACAATTTTCCATCACCCTGGAAAGTTTCCTCATGCTCCTTTCCAGGCATCACTCCCTACCTCCCACTCAGAGGCAATCTTTATTCTGATTTTTATTACGATAGATTAATTTTGCATAGTCTTGAATTTCATGTAAATGGAACCATATGGACTTTTTTATGTCTGCTTTTTTGACTTAACATAATATTTTTAGATTCATTCATGTCATTGTATTTATCTCTATTTCATTCTTTTTATTGATTTTTATTCATTGTATAAATATACCTCAGTTTATTCTTTTAAAGGACAGTTGGGTCATTTTCAGTTTTTAGTTATTAGGAGTAAGGCTGCTATGAATGTTCTTATATAAATCTTTTTGTACATGTGCTTTCACTTCTCTTGGGTAAATACCTAAGAGTAGAATTGCTGATCATATGGTTAACTTTGTAGCAAATTGCTAAACAGTTTTCCAACATGGGTACTCCCAACGTACTCCCACCAGCAATCTATGAGAGTTCTAATTCATATTTTTTAAAAGATTTTCCCCACTTCTCTGTGAAGCCTGAATTTTAGTTGAGCAAGAGTGAAAGCAGGGAATGTTAGGAGGCTGTTACATAGTCCAGGTCAGAGATGATAGTGTCTTGGACTAATATGGAAGTAAAAGAGATGAAAAGAAGAGATTGGATTTAGGGTGTGTTTTGCAGGTAAAGTTAGCAGGGCTTGTTGATGGATTGGATTCGGTAAGGAAAGATAAGTGAAATGGCAGAATTAATACTAACACCTCCATTTCTACCATGAGCAGCTGAGTAGTTGATCTTGCCATTTGCTGAGATGAGAAGATGATTAGAGAGGGGAGCATGTGGAGGAAATAGTGATAAACTAGGAGTTGCATTTTAGATGTAAGCTTGAAAGTCTGTTGAAATCCATTAGAAATGTCAAATACTCAGATGTACATGTAGGAACTTCAGGAGAGAATTCAAGCCTGAAGATTTCGGATATCAATGTATAGAGGGTATCTACGGCCATAGAACTAGGTGAGACTAATGAGGGAGTTAGAACCTAAGACTATGTCCTTCCAACATGAAAAATCTAGCAAATGAATAGGAAGAATCAATGCTGAGAAGAAAAAGCAGAAAGGTACACTGTCAAGGGTGGCAAGATTAGAAAATGTTTCCGGGGGTAATGGGAAGATGGTGGAGTAGGAGGACCCTAAGCTCACCCTGTCCCATGTTTACAACTGGATATCACTCACATCCAAGTCAATAAACCAGAGAGTTACCCGAAGACTAGCAGAACAAACTCCACAATTAAACGTAAAGAAGCTGCATGGCAAGAGGTTAGAAAGAGCAGAAACTGTGGTCAGGAGCTGCCCATAGGAGGGAGAGAGCTGCAGTCTTAAGAGAGGGTAAAACACCAGGAATCCCACACGGAGAAAACAAATCTCCATAACCTCTGGTCCTGAAAACCAAAGCAGCTGAATTCTGTGAGTTGTATAACCAGCAGGAAGTGGAGCCTAGAGTTTTGAAAGAGGGCTAGTGGGAGCCCTTAAAGAGTCCTTACCCTTAAAGAGCCCAAGGAAAGGCAACATAGAAGTGACAGTTTGCAGAACTGAGGGAGATCTGTTTATACTGATTTCAGAGAGTGTTGGAAGATTTCTCTGGAAACAAAGGAGCTGGCAGGTGCCATTTTCCTCTCCTGGCCCCCAGCATAAACGCGAAATCACCTGCAGGAGGTGTACTGTGGCTTGCCCACGAGTTCTCCTGAGGACTCAACAACTCCAAGCCTGCTGGACTTAGCCCTGGGCTCAGTGCAATTTTTGTTGACACTGTCAATGCTGTACCTACCCAGTGCTTCTACATGCTGTGCCCTCACAGCCACCACACTTTGGGAGGTCCAGCCTAGGACTAGTGGGTCAATGCAAATTTTACTAACACTTCATGTGTCCAGCCCAGACACCAAGTGCCCCTGATGGCCACCACCACCCTCATATGCTGTACCCTGGCCGCCACTTGGCTTTGGGAGATCTGGTATAGGACTAGGAGTTCAGTGCAAATTTTGCTAACACCACTGCCCCACCCCCAAGCCCTTCTTCTGTCACACCCCCTCAGAGCTGGCCTACCTGGATCTCACTAACATAGAAAGCAAACATAGCCCACAACAGGCAAAGAGTCAGTGCAGATGTCTGGACTGAAATGAAAAGTGACTCAGACACCATAGCAGGATGCAAGCAACACACATAGGAGACTCCTCTGAAGAGCCAGGTTCTAGTGAATAGGGGACACTGCACTGCAGAGCACTACAGGACCTCTTCTTTGTAAAGCCACTACTTTCAAGAACAGAACATACAGCTGACTTTCATAACACACAGAAATGGGCATAGAGAGGTAGACAAATGAGACAGAGTCCCAAATGAAAGAACAAGACAAAATCACAGCAGGATATCTAAGAGAAAAAGAAATAAGTAAGATGCCTGATACAGAATTTAAAGTAATGATCATAAAGATACTCACTGGACTTCAGAAAAGGGTGGAGGACATCAGTAAGAATCTTGACAAAAACATAAAAAAAATTACATATCAGAGATGAACTCAATAAATGAAACTAAAAATATAATGGATGTAATAAATAGTACACTACAGGAAGCAGAGGAATGTATCGGTGACCTGGAGGATAGAATAATGGAAAACAATCAAGCTGAACAGGTAAGAGACAAATACTACATAATGAGAATAGACTTCTTTCTTTTTTATTTTTATTTATCCGTGAGAGACGCAGAGAAATGCAGAGAGAGAGGCAGAGGCACTAGCAGAAGGAGAAGCAGGCTCCCCGCAAGAAGCGTGGGACTCAATCCCGGGTCTCCAGGATCATGACCTGGGCTGAAGGCAGAGCTAAACAGCTGAGCCACCTGGGATGCCCCAAGAATAGACTTATAGAACTCAGTGGGTCCTTCAAGCATAATAACATGTTAGAGGGATACCAGAAAGAGAAGAGAGAGAAAGGGAGGCAGAAAATGTCTTTTCAGAAATAATAGCTAAAAACTTCCCAAATCTGGGGAGAGACACAGAGATCCAAATACAGGAGGCACAGAGACTCCCCAAAACTTCAATCAAGAAGGTCCACACCAAAACACTAAGTAATTAAAATGACAAAAAAAATGATAAAGAATTTTAAAGATATCAAGAGAAAAGAAGACAGTTACATATACAGGAAACCTTATAAAGATATCAGCTGATTTTTCAGCAGAAATTTTGCAGGCCATAAGAGAATAGTGTGATGTATTCAAAGTGCAGAAAGGGAAAATTCTGCAGCCAAGAACACTTTACCCAGCAAGGCTATCATTCAGAATAGAAGGAGAGATAAAGAGTTTCCCAGACAAAAGTTAAAAGAATTCATGGCCACTAAACCAACTACAAGGAAGGTTAAGGATTTAACGGACTCTGCGATGGAAAACAAAAGCCATAAGTAAGAATAAGAAAAATAAGAATCACAAAATAAAAGAGTATAAAAATGATTCCAAATATCTAAATTGTAGAGAGGAGAGAAGTAAAGAATGACTTTAAAAATAAGTGACCATCAGCTTAATATGGACTACTATATGTAAAAGATGTTACATATTAACCGAATGGTAACCACAAATCAAAAAACAGTAATAGATATGCAAAAAATACAGAGTAAGGAACCCAAGTATATCACTGAAAATCCCCCAGCCAGCCATGAAGGAGAGAAAGAAAAGAATCAGAGAAAAACTATAAAAACAACCATTAAAGTAACAAAACGACAATAAATATGTATCTACCTATCAATAGCTACTTTGAATGTAAATGGACTAAACACTCTAGTCAAAAAACATAGGGTGCAAGAGTGGATAAAAAACACAAGACCCAACTATAGGCTTCTTACACAAGACTCATTACAGACTTAAAGACACCTGCAGATTGAAAGTAAGGAGATGGAGAAATATTAATCGTACAAATGGTTGTCAAAAGAAAGCCAGAATAGCAATACTTTTATTGGACAAAATAGATATTAAAATAAAGTCTCTAAAAAGAAACAAAGGACACTATATAATAATAAACAGAACAACCCAACAAGATATAATGATTGCAAATATTATTTACACATCCAATAGTGGAGCACCCAAATACATAAAACAGTTAATAACAAGCATAAAGGAAATATTCAATAGTAATACAATAATAGTAGGGGACTTTAACACTCCCCTTACATCAATGGACAGATATTCCAATCAGAAAATCAGCAAGGAAACAATGACTTTGAATAACACACTGGACCAGATGGATTTAATGGATATATTCAAAATGTTCCATCCTAAAGCAGCAGAATACACATTCTTTTCAAGTACACATGGAACACTCTCCAGAAGAGATCACATATTAAGGCACAAAATAAACCTCAAGAAATTAAAAAAAGATCAAAGTCCTACCATGCATATTTTCTCACCACAATGTTATGAAATTAGAAATCAACCACAAGAAAAAATCTGGAAAGACCACAAATACATGGAGGCTAAATAACATGCTACTAAACAATGGGTGGGTCAACCGTGAAATAAATGAAATTAAAAAGTACATGGAAACAAACAAAAATGAAAATACAATAGTCCAAAATCTTTGGGATCCAGCAAAAGAATTATTTTTAAATTTATTTTTATTTTTTAGAGCTAGAGAGAGAAAATGAGAGCAGGGGAAGAGGGAGAGGGAAAATTTTTTTTTGTATATTTTTATATTGGAGTTCAATTTGCCAACATATAGCATAACACCCAGAGCTCATCCTATCAAGTGCCCCTCTCAGTGCCTGCCACCCAGTCACCCCATCCCCTTGCCCACCTCCCTTTCCACCACCCCTTGTTCGTTTCCCAGAGTTAGGAGTCTCTTATGTTCTGTCACCCTCACTGATATTTCCCACTCATTTTCTCTCCTTTTCCCTTTATTCCCTTTCACTATTTTTTATATTCCCCAAATGAATGAGACCATATAACGTTTGTCCTTCTCTGATTGACTTCACTCAGCGTAATACCCACCAGTTCTATCCACATTGAAGCAAATGGTGGGTATTCATCGTTTCTAATGGTTGAGTAATATTCCATTGTGTATATAGACCATATCTTCTTTACCCATTCATCTTTTGATGGACACTGAGGTTCCTTCCACAGTTTGGCTATTGTGGACATTGCTGCTATAAACATTGAGGTGCAGGTGTCCTGCCTATTCACTGCATCTGTATCTTTGGGGTAAATCCCCAGTAGTGCAATTGCTGGGTCATAGGGCAGTTCTATTTTTAAGAGACAGAAAATCTTAAGTAGGCTCCACACCTAGCACAGAGTCTGATGTGGACTCAATCTTATGACCCTGAGATCATGACCTGAGCCAAAGCCCAAAGTTGGATACCTAACAGACTGGGCCACCCAGGCAACCTCCCCACCCCCCACCAACAAAAGCAATTCTAAGAGGGAAATTTATAGCAGTATAGGCCTACCTCATGAGTAGAAAAATCTTAAATCAAACCCTAGACCGAAAGAAGCTAGAGAAAGAACAACAAACAAAACCTAAAAGGTTTTACAGAATAAAGGAAATAATAAAGATTAGACCAGAAACAAATTATATAGAAACTTAAAAAAAATAGAACAGCAGATCAATGAAGCCAATGAAGCCAATGAAGCCAGGAGCTGATTCTTTGAAAAGATCAACAAATTTGATAAACCTCTAGCCAGACTCATCTGAGAGAGAGAGAGAGCGTGAAAGGACTCCAATGAACAAAATCACCAATGAAAGGAGAAATAACAACTAACATCCTAGAAATACAAATAATTTTAAGAGAATATTATGAAAAACTGTATGCCAAAAATTAGACAACCTAAAAGAAATGGATAAATTCAGAGAAATATAATCTATGAAAACAGAAATAGGAAGAAACAGAAAATTTGAACAGACCTATTACCAGCAAGACGATTGAATCAGTCATCAAAAAACTCCCAAAAAACAGCAGTCCAGGGCCAGATCGTTCACAGGTGAATGCTACCAAACGAAGAAGAGTTAATACCTATTCTACTAAAGCCATTCTAAAACATAGAAGAAGAAAAACTTCTAAATTTATTCTGTGAGGCCAGAATTATCCTGATATCAAAACCACATCAGAGATGAACATTGATGCAAAAATCTCAAAAAAATACTAGCAAACAGAATCCAACAATACATTAAAAAAATCATTCACCACAACCAAGTGGGATTTATTCCTGGGATGCAAGTGTGGTTCAATATTCACAAAATAATCAATGTGATACATCCCATCAATAAAAGAAAGAATAAACAGAAAAATCTCAACAAAATACTAGCAAACAGAATCCAACAATACATTAAAAAAATCACTCACCACAACCAAGTGGGATTTATTCCTGGGATGCAAGTGTGGTTCAATATTCACAAAATAATCAATGTGATACATCCCATCAATAAAAGAAAGAATAAACAATAAAAGAAAGAATAAAAAGAAAGAATAAACATCAATAAAAGAAAGAATAAACAGTTGACACAGTACAACATTCATTCATGATAAAAACCCTAAAAAAATAGGTTTAGAGGGCACATACCTCAGTCTAATATAATAAAGGCTATACATGAACAGCCCACAGCTATTATGATCCTCAGTGGAAACACAGAGCTTTCCCCTAAGGTCAGAAACAATACAAGAATGTCCACTCTTACTACTTTTATTCAACATAGTACCAGAAGTCCTAGCCAAAGCAATCAGACAACAAAAATAAATAAAAGACATCTAAATTGGAAAGAAGTAAAACTCACTCTTATTTGCAGTTGATATGATACTATATATAGAAAATCCTAAAGACTCCACCAAAAAACTACCAGAACTGATAAATGAATTTAATAAAATCACAGGATACAAAATCAATATGCAGAAATCTGTTGAATTTTTATACACTAATAATGAAACAGCAGAAAGAGAAATTAATAAAAGAGTCCCATTTACAATCTCACCAAAAATAATAAGATACCTAGGAATAAACAAAGAGGTGAAAGACTTCTACTCTGGAAACTATAAAATATTGATGAAAGAAATTAAAGATACAAATGAAAAACATTCCATGTTCATTGCTTAGAAGAACAATTACTGTTGAAATGTCCATACAACCCAAAGTAATCAGAGTTAATGCAATTCCTATCAAAACACCAACAATATCTTTCACAGAACTAGAACAAAAAATCATAAAATTTATATGGGACCACAAAAGACCCTGAGTAACCAAAGCAATTTTGAAAAAGAGAAAGCTGGAGGTATCACAATTCCAGATTTCAAGTTATATCACAAAGCTATAGTAATCAAAACAGTATGGTACTGGCACAGAAATAGACACATAGATTAATGCAACAGAATAGAAAACACAGAAACCCATAATTTGGTTGTCAGTTAATCTTCGACAAACCAGGAAAAAAATATCCAATGAGAAAAAGAAAGTCTCTTCAACAAATGGTATTGGGAAAACTGGACAGCCACGTGCTAAAAAATGAAACTGCACCACTTGAAGAGAGCAAAGGCAGTAATTTCTGACATTGGATCTAGCAACATTTTTCTAGGTATGTGTCTCCTGTAGCAAGCGAAATAAAAGAAAAAAATAAGCTATTGGGACTACATCAGAATAAAAAGCGTCTGCACAACAAAGGAAATAGTCCAATTAAAAAATGGGCAGAAGACATGGATATTTCCCCAAAGAAGACATCCAGATGGCCAACAGACACATGAAAGGATGCTCAACACCACTGATCATGAGGAAAATGCAAATCAAAACCACAATGAGAGATCACCTCACACCTGTCATAATGGCTAAAATCAAAAGCACAAGAAGCAACAAGTGTTGTTGAGATGTGGAGAGAAGGGATCCCTCTTCCACTGTTGGTGGGAATGCAATGTAGAGCAGCCAGTGTGAAGACAGTATGGTGGTTCCTCAAGAAATTAAAAATAGGGTCACCTGGGTGGCTCAGTAGTTGAGCATCTGCCTTTGACTCAGGGCATGATTCCAGGGTCTGGGATCGAGTTTTGCATCAGGCTCCTTGCAGGTAGTCTGCTTCTCCTTCTGCCTATATCTCTGCCTCTCTCTCTGCATCTCTCATGAATAAATAAAATATTTAATTTAAAGAAAGAATTTAAAAATAGAGCTATCCTATGATCTAGTAATCGCACTACTGGGTATTTACTCAAAAATAATCCAAAAACATGAATTTAGAGGGATACATGCACCCCATGTTCATTGCATTATGTACAGTAGCCAAACTATGGAAGCAGCCCAAGTTTTGATTGACATATGGATAAAGAGGATGTGGTATAATAGACAATGGAATATTATTCAGCCATAAAAAATAAAATCTTGCCATTTGCAGTGACATAGATGGAGCTAGAGAGTATAATGTTAAGCAAGATAAGTCAGAGAAAGACAAATACCATATGATTTCACTCATATGTGGAATTTAAGTAAAAAACAATGAGCAAAGCAAAAAAAAAAAAAAAGAGAGAGAGAGAGAGAGAGAGAAACCAAGAAGCAGATATAGTGAACAAACTGATGATTATCAGCAGGGAGGTGAGGGGGAGATGGGTGAAAAGGTGATGGGGATTTTTTTAAAGATTTATTTATTCTTGAGAGACATGGAGAGAGAGGCAGAGACACAGGCAGAGGGAGAAGCAGACTCCCCAGAGGGAGCCCAATGCAGAACTCATGCCCTGAGCCAAAGACAGATGCTCAACCACTAAGCCACTCAGGCATCCCAGTGATGGGGATTAAGGAGTGCACTTGTCATGATAAGTACTGGGTGATGTATGGAATTGTTGAATCACTATATTTGCACCTGAAACTAAGATAACACTGTGTGTTTACTGGAATTTAAAGTTAAAAAAAAAAAGAAAGAAAAAAATAGAAAATGTTTCAAGAAGGAGGAGAAGATGATGTTGATAGTGCTTAAATTGAGAAAGATGAGGATAGATAATTTTTGAATTTGGCAAATGGAAGTTATTGCTGATCTCTGACAGTTTTGGTGGAATGATGGGCTCAAAAGTTCACATTTGAATAAAAGGATGTAAGATAATTGAATCAAGTATAGACCTCTCTTTAAAGAAGATGGGTTGTTTTGTTTTTTTGGTGAAGGCGACTTGATAAATGGAGAAGTAGCTGGAGGAGAAGGGTTGTTTTTCTCTAAAGATTGAAGATATGCTAGATACCTTCCTCTCTCTTTCACACTTCCCCCAAATTTGAACCATCACAAAGTTCTTTTTATTTTACCTCATAAATCACTCAAATCTGTCCTTTTCTTTCAGTTACCAGTGCCCCCATCTCATTTATCATTATTCCTCATATAGATTACTGCAGTATAACTGACCCTCTACCTTCACTATTGTCCTCATTATATCTCTTCACATTTCTAATCAAGTCACCCAACCATTTCATCCCATCCTCATTATATTATAAAGGACTTCCCATTGCTTTTAGGATAAAGACAAATGATACGACTTTTAAGGCCTTACATGGTCTGCCCATTTCATCTCCCACTTTCTCTTGCTTTCACTGCTTCTGCTTCACTATCCTAATCTGGCCCCTAGGTCTTTATACTGATATTTTTTCTGACTGGAATATTCTTTCTTCTGCACCTCCCTTCCTTCACAACACTCTACCTAATAGCTTATTATTACTTCAGATGCTCAATTCAAGCATCTTTTTCCTCAGAAAAGCCTTCCCTAACCTCTCTAACCAGATTTATTCTCTTTGCTACATATTCCCACAGTACACCAGGCACCCTTCCTTGACAACGTTTTCCAAAATCATAATTTTTCATTTTCTTGTCAGTGTTTTATTAATATCTGTCTTCCTTAATAGTGTTTAACCTCCACGAGAGCGTCTGCCTTTGGCTTACATTGTGATCCTGGGGTCCTAGGATCAAGTCCCACATCAGGCTTCCTGCATGGAGCCTACTTCTCCCTCTGCCTATGTCTCTGCCTCTGTGTGTGTGTGTGTGTGTGTCTCATGAATAAATAAATAAAATATTTTTTAAAAATTTGTATTCTATGAATAAAATAGGTGTAATGAATCAGTAACATATGAAAAGAGAATATATATTTTGGTTTGTGTTATAAAAATAAGAATATAGTAATATTTTTTATTTTGAACCTTTGTGTATAACTATTGGAAATAATAGTTTAAGTGGTTTATAATGGAACTCATGTTTAATAATATTCTCTACCATATATTTTTCAGAGAAATATTTCAAAATTCCAAATTTAAAGTAACTGATGAGAGATGCAGGCAAAGATCATCAAAGGCAAATATTAAAGCTCATTCTCAATGTGTCTTTATTTCTCGAAATTTTCACACTGGAGGATTCCAATTACAGGTAGTGTATAATATTTTATAGAAATCTTTTCAAATAATTTATATGATACTATGTCATTAACATTGTTGTCTTTAAATTTGAAGGACAGAGTATCCACTGTTATTTTTAAATTTGAGAGATAGTAACATGGAGCTAAATTTAAATTACCTAAGCTAGTTAGTTTTTATATTATAGGAAACTGAAAAGCTAATTGAAAATGTCTGCTTTTATAATTGCTTCTGTATATCTCTAGCCTGAGAACCTATACTCCTTTTATTGAGATTGCTATAGGAATTAAGATAAATGGTGTAAGAAAAGCAAAGCAAAATTACCAGGCCTATTTTAGGAAAGTGATTTGGAAGTAAGAGGATACTCAGATAACCAAATAATTTAACAAAACCAACTAATTGAAATTAAGTACAATTTAACAAGGATTTATTAAGACTTCGTTGCATTCTAAACTCTGGGAACCCCCTATTAAGGATGATAAGATATGCTAGAATAATAAAAGTGGGAAAGCCAGACACATAGTTAACTTCCTGTTATGTGGTGTCAAAACAGTGTTACATGGACAAAGTAAAATAAGGGAGATACCAACAGAAATTTAAAACTGTGATATAACTAAACAAAACTAATATTAGTGGTTTATGGTATCATTATTATTATGATAGCATTAGTAAATAGCAACAAATTGATAGGATATCAAAGTTTCATAGTACATATTGAATATTGAACTCAAGTTGAACTCAGCGTTCACTTGCTTAACAAATATTTTTCAAGTGTCTTAAATATGACTAGTTTTGGCACTAAGGCTACATAAACAAAAAAGATATGAGTTCAGACCTAGATGAGCCCAAAGTTAGTAGAGAAGAAAAACATAAACTAAAAATTACAACATAATGTGGTAAGAGCCACAAAATTGAAGAAATACAGACAAGGAAGCATAAATTCAGGAAAGCTTCACAGAGAAATTTTTAGCTGGATTTTGAGAAACCAATAGAAGTTTGCCAGGAGGAAAGAGAGTGAAGGACATCCATTCTGTGTTCAAAGGCTTGCAGCTATGAAAGTAACATGTTCAGTAAAAATGTTACAATGTTTGGGGCCTAGAGTTCACAGAGGGAAGTGGTGGGGGATGATCCTGGAGATAAGGTTATGAGAAAACTCATTTATAGCCTGGGGTTTGGGATTTTACTCCATAGGCTTTACAGATCCACTGGAGGCATTATGGGATTATGGTCAAGAGCATAGACTGTAAAGCCAGTTAATGCAGGTTAGAATTCTGGCTCTACCACTACTAGCTGTGTAATCTTAGGCAAATCACTTAACTTCAGTGTGTCTGTTTCCTCATCTGTAAATGAGGATGATTTCATCTCTAAAGAATCGTTATGGGAAGTAAATTAATTAGTATGTAAAAAAAACACTCAGAATTATGCTCACATAGTGAGCACATTACAAATTTACCATTATGACTACTGAAGGGTTTTAAGCAGGTGGATTTAATGATCAAATCAATTCTAAAGATTAATAGCTCTGACTTTGAAATAAAAGATTGTTTGAAATTGAGATTTCATTCAGAGAAAAATGTTTCTATGCATGCATTTAATATTAATTGAATTTACTGAGTATCCATCACATGCTAGGCATTTTGCTAGGTACTTCAGTATAATGATGTCTTCATACCTAATGATAGATACAGACAAACAGACAATTACAAAAATGTCATGAGTGCTATGATGGAAGAAGTGCACATATAGTAGTACTGTTTATTTATTTTTCATTCAACAAATACCTAATAAAGGCATATATGCTAGGTACTGTTCTAGGCAAATGGAAATTTGGTAGTGAACAGGAAAGATAAGAGTCCCTGTTCCCATGAAATTTATAGTCTAATGGGAGAGATAAATAATATACAATTAAAATATTATTCAGGACTCTTGTTAGTCACTGATAGGAACCTAATTCAGAAAAAAAGAACAAAACGTAGTATGAAAATATGGTAGGAAAAGAATAAGGTAGTGCTGACTTCATCCACAATCAATTTAAGTACCAAAGGATTCTTTTTCATATCGTCCCTCTTTTTCTCATCTCAGTTTCTGCCTGTGTATCAGCCTCTTCGTCACCTCCTAGAAGTAGTCAGGATAATGAAAATTGTAACAAAAGATATGGCTTAATATATAGAATTAAAGCTTAATTTCCAAAAAAGCATTTATTGTGAAATACAGTATACAAACAAAAGAATACCCACAAACAACTTAAAGACTAATAAATGTAATTATTTATACCCACCACCCAAAATAAGAAATAGAATATTACCATTACCTTTGAGGTGTCCTGAGTCTTCATTTATCTCTTAGAGTCAATATCCCCACCCTTCGACCCATTATCCTATAATTGCAGTTAATCATTTCTTTGCTTTTCTTTATGGCTTTACCACAAATACTGTAGATCCTTGAACAATGTATTATTAAGTTTTACATATTTTTAGACTACATGTCTAGTATACTCTTACTTTTTTGTACTGTTCCTGAGATTCATGTAGGTTATGTACTGTTTCTGAGATTCATGTAAACATATATATACTCATAGTTTATTATAGACTTTTTTTACAGTATTCTATTTTATGAGCAAATCAATTTTTACATTTCGCAAATAAGCCTAAAATTAAAAGACCTCAAATAGCCAAAGGAAAGAACAAAACTGGAGGTATCACAATCCCAGATATCAAGATATGCTACAAAGCTGTAGTAATCAAAATAATATGGTACTGGCACAAAACCAGACACATAGATCAATGGAACAGAATAGAAAACCCAGAAATGGACACACAACTAATATGGTCAACTAATCTTTGACAAAGCAGGAAAGAATATCCAATGCGAAAAAAAGACAGTCTCTTCATCAAATGGTGTTGGGAAAATTGGACAGCAAAAGAATGAAACCGGACCACTTTCTTATACCACACATACAAATACATTCCAAATGGATGAAAGATGTAAATGTGAGACAGAAAACCATCAAAATCCTAGAGGAGAACACAGGCAGCGACCTCTCTGACATCGGCTCTAGCAACTTCTTACTTAGACATGGAGGCAAGGGAAACAAAAGCAAAAATGAACTATTGGGACTTCATCAAGATTAAAAGCTTCAGTGTCATGTCTAAAACCTTTCTCTAAGGTGGTAAAGATTTATGCCTATATTTTCTTCTAAAAGTTTTAATAGTTATATTTAAGTGTTTGATCTATTTTGAGTTAGTTTTTGTATATGGTGTGAGGTATGGGCCCAACTTCATTCATTTGCACGTACATATCTGGTTGTCCCAACACCATTTGTTGAAAAGACTATTCTTTCCCCAATGATTGTCTTGGAACACTTGTCGAAAATCAATTGACTATAAATGTGAACGTTTATTTTTGAAATATCAGTTCTATTTCATTGATCTATATATCTGTCCTTATATCAGTACTACATCTTAATCATTGCAGCTTTGAAGTAAGTTTTAATTTCAGGAAGTTCTCCAACTTTGTCCTTTCTCAATATTATTTTGCTGTAAGTTTTATATTTTATATTTCTTTGATCGACTTTTAGTTAATTTTTAAAATAAAGTGTGAGGTTTAAGTCAAAATTCATTTTTTTGGCTACTGATGTCTAATTGTTCCAGCACTATTTATTGGAAAGGCTATCCTTTTTACACTGAATTGATTTTGCAGCTTTTGTCAAAAATCTGTTAGGCAAATATGTGTAGGTCTATTTCTGGATTCTCTGTCTGTACTGTTGACCTCTGTCTATTTCTACCAGTACCATACTCAATCTACATGGTAACTCATAAAATTGAGCAGGATGGTTCCTCTAATTTCATTCTTCTTTTTCAATATTTGGGTTTTCTTTCTTTCTTTCTTTTTTTTTTTTTTGGTTTTCTTGTTTGTTTTTTGTTTGTTTTTTGTTGTTTTTTTTTTGCCTATTCATATACATTTTAAGATAAATTAATCTCTAGCTACAAAAAATCTTGTTGAGATTGTGATGGAAATTATATTTAGTTTATAGATCAGTTTGGAGCAAATTGCAATCTTTATTAAAATTGATATTTATGTTGACCTGTGTTCTGTGACCTTTATAAATAAATTTACTTATTACTTTTAGCAGCTTTTTTTTTTTTGTGGACTCCATAGGATTTTCTTCAACACAATCATATCATCTATGAAAAACATCAATTTTACTTATTGTCCAAACTTTATGCTTTTATTTTATTTTCTCATCTTGTTATACTGGATAAGACCTCCAATATAATGATGAATTAGAAGTGTTGAGAACAGTTAGCCTTTTTGAATCCCTGATGTCAGAGAGAAAACATTCAACTCTTCATCAGTGAGTAGAAGGTTAGCTATGGAATTTTTGTAGATGCATATTATCAGGTCAAGGAAATTCCCTTCTATTCTTAGTCTAATGAGAGATTTTTTTGTTTTGTTTTTTAAGTCATGAAGTTTGCTGAATTTTGCCAAATGGTTTTTCCACATCTTTTGACATTGTTTACATGGATTTTCTCTTTTGTTAATGTGAATTACAATGTATTTCAAATGTTAAACCAAGCTTGTATTCCTGGAATAAACCCCATTGGATTTGATTTACTGATATATTTTAAATCACTATTACATCTATGATCATGAGGGACATTATTCTACAATTTTATCTTGTAATAGCTTTGTTAGATTTTTAAAAAGATTTTATTTATTTGTTTGAGAGAGAGAGAGAAAGAAAGAAAGAACATGAAAGAAAGAACAGGGGGAGTGGCAGAGGGAGAAGCAGACTCCCCACTGAGCAGGGAGACTGATGCTGGGCTCAATCCCAGGACCCGGGGATCATGACTTGAGCTGAAGGCAGATGCTTAACTGACTGAGCCCCTCTTTGTTAGATTTTAAAATCACAGTTATTCTGGTCACAAAACAACTGTGAAATGTCTTCTGTTTTTAATAGTATCCACTTATTATCCTTCTGATGTCTGTAGAATCTTTAATAATGGCACTCGTTTTATTCCTCATTATATCTCTCTTTTCCTAAATCAGTCTTGCTAGGAATATGCAATTTTATTATTCTTAGAGTTTTCCTCTTTTATAATATAAACATTTAATGTTTAAATTTTCCTCTAAGTACTGCTTTTGCTGCATCCCACCAATTTTTATCTTTTGTTTTCATCATTATTCAGTTCAAAATATTTTAAAATTTCCTTTTGTTGTTTTTCTGATATTGACATTTTTGAAGAATACAGTCAGTTATTTTATAAATCATAGACTCATTTTGACTTTCCTTGTGATCAGATTCATTTTATCACTTCTGAAGACATACAATGTTCATCTGCTTCCTCTAATGATTTTAGTTGATCACACAATCAGGATGTTATCTGTTCTTCACCCATTGTATTATTCCTATTTTTACCCTAACAATTAAATAATCTGTGTGATGACACTTTGTAACCATGTAAATATCTTTTCTTCATCAAACTCTACTTACCAGCTTAATAGCTGGTAAATAAATAAAACCATTCTACTACTTCCATCTATATTTGTCATTTGGCTTTCTACTATAAGAAAAAAGCTCTCTTTATTTTATTTTTTAATTTGTGTAGACTTATGGGTTTGTATGCTATTCAGCAGATGATAATCCATTGTTATACTTATTTTGATGTTCAAATTTTTCCAAATTTAACCAATGGGAACTCCTTTCAAGGTTGTTTCTCTTTTTTATATGTCTCTGTCATTTTTCGAGCTCTTACTTCTGAAACTATAGCATTATTTTTAATAGTTGGAAGAATATTTATTGTATTAGTATCTATGAATCAATACATTTAAGTATTTCTTTGCATTAAGAATTTTAAAATGAAGATTTTAAAAAAGCTTAGCAATGTTGTAAAAGACTTTCTGGCAACTGAATATTTACACAAATCCAAAATTATTAACTTGGAATAATACATTTCTAGAAGTAGATTTGTTATATTTCCCTCAAGAAAAATTCTTCCTAATAATGGGCAGCAATATGTAAGAATGTTCATTTTGCTATTCCCTTAAGTTTGGGTGGAATTTCAATCATCTAGGGCCTTATTCTGTGGTCCTCAGACCAGTGAGATTGTCATTACCTGGTCACATCTATTAGAGATGCACAATCTCAGACCCCACTTGAGACCTGCATTTGAACAAACTCCCCAGGTAAGACATAGGCACATTAAAGTCTGAGGGGCAGCATTCTAATATAATTTATATAGGAGTCACAAATTGAATTGATCCAGGTAAGGTA
This sequence comes from Canis aureus, assembly GCF_053574225.1. Lineage (NCBI taxonomy): Eukaryota > Metazoa > Chordata > Mammalia > Carnivora > Canidae > Canis > Canis aureus. The sequence goes on along the minus strand of NC_135623.1, from coordinate 16,661,794 downwards.
AGTCAGGAGCCTATACTGGCATTTATATTTATAAAAGATTAAAGTGACAAATAAGAAAGTTGATTCTGAAAAAAAGTGTTTATATGTTATTCTATATACATATGTGTGTGTGTGTGTATACACGTGACATATATACACACACATGCCCTCACACACACACCCTATATATATGTATATCCGAAACAAACCATTTTGGGGGACAAGACAAATCAGATCAGCATGGAGTATTAACTCTGTTCCCCCAAAACACAAGAAGATAATGTCATTATCTCTCCCCCCACACACACTCCATCCCAAACACCCTATGCAGTAGCCCACTGTTTATCTAGTGGTCTACGGAAAGACTGAATCAGAACTGCTTGTATGTTACAATGCATACCCCAAAACCCCTGCCAGATAATCTGTTAAATAGTAGAGTCTGATATTATGTCCAAGTATCAGCATTTTAATAAGCACACCAGGTGATTCTGATGCCCTGGAGTTTGAGAACTACTACACCATGACAGTTCCTAGAACACATCTGGAATGTATTGTTTGAGCAACTGTTTTATTTGCTTCAAAAGAATAGTTGCATTTTAGTAAAAGTCTTCAGCCTGAATTCACTTTTTTGTTGTTGGTGGTTAATGGAATGAGTAAGTCTAGGAATTCTAATTACTTTTTTAGCCCTTTCTAGTTCTAACAAATGACTCTGAGTTAGTTGGGAGGGAGAGAAATAATCCTGATGAACTCTATTTCACCCTTCCATTCCCTATCCTGAGACTGCCTTCTTGAACCAATTCACATTCTTTCCAGATGATACCTAAACACTTTTTTTTTTCTGTAAATATATTTTGGTGAAATAAACTCATATCATGGAAAAAAAACATTCCATCAAAAATGTATTATGATGTTAAAATAAATTATTCTTATATAAATATGTTAAATATATTAAAGAAATTACCTAGAAACCAGTTTTTAAATACAAATAACTTTTTTTATGTAGGAGGAACAAAGAAAAAAGGAAACAGCACGTATAAAAGGTAATTTTTCTCAACAATTTATTAGAAGAAATCATAATCAACTTAGAGCAATTTGTATCTTAAAGAATGAAGAGGCCTACCTAAATGTTATCTAAATATTCTTTTAATATCATGGAAATTGAAGGGAAGCATTAATGTGTTAGTATGTGGGTGGGCATTTATTTCTTAAAAAACAAAAACTTGGGGCACCTGGGTAGCTCAGTGGTTGAGCATCTGCCTTTGGTGTAGGTCGTGATCCTGGGATTGAGTCCCGCATTGGGCTCCCCACTGGGGGGAGCCTGCCTCTCCCTCTGCCTATGTCTCTGCTTCACTCTCTGTATTTCTCATGAATAAATAAATAAAATCTTAAAAACAACAACAACAAAAAGTTGCAATGTCACATCTTAAATTAAAATGTGAAACAAATTTTTGTTCCTTATTTATACACAAAAGTATCATAGTCAGGGGCACCTAGGTGGTTCAGTTGGTTAAGTGTCCAATTCTTAATTTCAGCTCAGGTCATATCTCAGGGTTGTGAGACTGAGCCTGGCATAGGGCTCCACACTGGGCATGTAGCCTCTTTAAGATTCTCTCTCTCTCTCTCTCTTTCCTTCCACCTCTCCCCTCCTTCTCTCTCTCTCCTCCTCTTAAAAAGAAAAAAAAAGTATCATCGTCAATGCCATATAATAATCCTGGAGGGTCAAAAGACATAAGGATTTTATAATCCTCCAGATGTTGCATATTATGTCTTAGTACCTCAAAACATTACCCTCCTACATAATATTTCTGTTATACATTAATATCAAAGGCCAATATATATAACATATTATAAAAGATACTTAGGATACTATATAGTGTGATATTTTCTAAAACTTAACATTTTTAAATACCAACTGTGCAGCATAATTAATGTAATAGGAGAAGCATGAGTCTTAGAGTACTAGAAGTCTAGATGAAGTCTATTGTGTATCTGATTTGTGATGAGTCATCAGTCTCTAAATCTCGATCTTCTCCTTTGTGAATAATAACTACCTTGAAAAGTTATTGAGAAGGTAAATGAGATATGGCAATATATCAAACTGCTTTGCATATTTTAAGGCACTCTAACAATGTTAGTTGTTACTTTAAGTGGTGTAAAGCCAACCCATAGGTCCTTCCTACTATTGACCAAACAATCTGTAATCTGCCTTCTTACAGAGGCATGTGTTTTTAAATTTATTTTTAAAAATAAGGCAATACTTATCTATAAATATTTAAGAAACTATGTTTTCTGATATTAAGGGACATTCCAGAACTGAGCTTTCTAGCCTGCTTAGAATCTTCTCCTATTAAAACAGGTTGATTTTAGACTAGCCTTTTCTACTCTTGATTATTATGAAATTATTAATCCCCAATTGCATATTTAACATTGTACAGATGATGATAGCAACTCAGAATTTTCACTATTGCATCCTCCTAACCATTTTAACCCTAAAACGAGTCTGAATTTTAAAAAGAAACATTGTCCTTATAAGTAAGATTTGGCTCATGAATATGTAATATTAATAGCAAATCTATTTTTCTTTTACAGCGATTAAAGATCACACTAAAGATGAATTCTGCTTTGCAACAAAAAAGGTCATTTGTGACCCCTCAGAGACTAGCTCGGCAACACATCCCAGCAGTGTTACCTTAAGTTTATCAACACTACCATCTGATTCTTATTACAGCCAAAGTATAGAAGCAGCTGATGACTGGTTTTCTGATGATACTCTAGCAAAAAAGAGCTCTACAATGCCTTTTCTCAGGGAACCTCTAATGGAAAAAGTATTTTCATACCTGTCAACAATTTCATTAGAAGACTGTACTGAAAATGAACTGAATATGACACTTTATGATGATCAGAAAGATGACAGCATTAAGGAAATATTTTCACGAAGACATACAGAGGTTGAAATACAAAACCTTCAACACAATATTGAATGACTTTTTTCTTTTGAAACTTTGTTACACTGAAATCATGGAAAGTTAAAACTAAATTACCAGCTTCTGAGTTTCTTAACATGCTCATACTATTACTTTTCTTGTCCTTTACCGTTGAGTGGTCCTACTTCCCTCACCAATTCTTATTTCTAGAAACAAAATTATAGGAAGAATAGAGTGACATCATGAACATTAAGCTTAACTCCTTGTATCTCATCAAAGGACATAATATATAACATGAATGTACTTCAACATACAAGAGAAATACTTTAAGAAATCTTCAGCACAAATAGATTTTGGAATAAAACATTCATAGCATTTCCTTATACTTTTAACATTTTCAATTTTATTTCAATCTGGGTGGGCCGAGCAGAACACTTCCATCAGCATTTCTGATTTTTAAGTACATAAATCTCCTACCATTCAAATTTATTTTGTCATGATTTTGGTGAACAATATAATTTTGCTCTTTAAGGGGAGCCTGGAACACTGAAAAATCCAGAAAATAATTTTCTTTGCCCTTTCCTATATGTGCTTCTTAGAATGGTTTCCCAATCCTTATTCCACTATGATGGACATGTGGGCAGCTATGTTCTTAAGCAGTTGATTCAAGCTAGATGAATCAGAGTTCCTCCCTAATCTGAGAGATCCCCCCTTCTTTTTTTTACATATTTTTATCATTTTATTAGGAATAATTCCAAATGAGTTACGAAGGAAATTTACTGAGTTTGATGAGTTTTCTAAAAACTCTTAATGAAGATAATCTGAGAGCCCCTTGGTTGGATGTCTATGTTTGGCCCTAAAGGATTTCTGATACACACCATGAAATTAGTCTTTTTCCCCCCTTTCTCCTAAATACTCCCCATGTAATTAGTCTCTTTTGGGGGAAAATGATTAATTATAATAACTTTTTTTTTAATTATAATGACTTTTGTGCTTAAGTCACTCATACCAACACCTGGACATATCTTCCCAATAGATAAATCATACCTATTACAATAAATGAAAAGAAACTTGTCTCGATTAAGAAAGAAGTATTGCCCAGGCCTATCATTTCTGTTCCATGGGAAATATTAAAAAGGATTAGAACACCTCTCTCTTCTGAAGCACCTCATCATTTCTGCTAGTTATCAGTTGTGAGAACATCTCTCTAATATCCACCTCCTATGTCTAAATAAGCTATTTCAGCTCAGCGTCTGTAAGGAACAGAATATACGTAAATTGTTCTCTGTCTCTTGGTGTCCTACCATCTTATGTCTTACTACCTATCCTAGAAAAGTCCTCTCTAATTTTGGTAAAATGCTAAAACATTCCTGGGAATTTGGGGTTGGAGATAAGAGATTCTGGCTTTGATCTGACTAGTCTTTGGGATAGAGGAAACAAACTGGGGAGCTATGGGGTGCCATGTCCCACCTTGCAGTTTGTGAAGGAAACGTAATAAATCTGCAGTAAGAGAGCAGTAAATCACTTGGAAAGTAAAAAACGGAGATGAGAGAATGTGATTCTTGGCTTTCTAATAGTCCTCCATTTCCTTCTTCCAGTCCTTTATGAAGACTGCCCTTGGCTTGGTATGGCACCCTTGTATCCTAATAATAAATTCCCCTGTTTGCTTAAGCTAGCAAGATTTGACATTTTTTAGTGTCCTGTTTTTAACTCTTATTCTGGGCTTTGGTAAGGTACCCTTGTAATTTTGTAATAAATTATCCTTTTTTGCATAAAGTAGAGTTTTGTTTGTTATTACAACCAAAGCATCCTAACCCAGTTCTTGTCATTACAAATGAGAAAGAGATCTGTGCATATAAATTAATAGTTATATTATGATAGAATAGATGGAATTAACTTCTCAAACTTAATACATTTACTTGTTTATTAAAATGTTATTCTATATCATAGGTATATACATTGTTCTCTTTGAAAAGACTAATGAGGGATCCCTGGGTGGCTCAATGGTTGAGCACCTGCCTTCAGCTCAGGTCGTGATCCTGGGGTCCTGGGATTGAATACCACATCAAGCTCCCCAGGGGGAGCCTGCTTCTCCCTCTGCCTGTGTCTCTGCCTCTCTCTCTGTGTTTCTCATGAAAAGACTGATGAATAGTACATATGAAATTACACCAGTCTTCCAGCAGCCCGGGTGGCTCAGCGGTTTAGCGCCACCTTCAGCTCAGGGCGTGATCCTGGAGACCAAGGATTGAGTTCCCTGTCAGGCTCCCTGCATGGAGCCTACTTCTCCCTCTGCCTGTGTCTCTGCCTCTCTCTCTCTGTCTCTCATGAATAAGATTTTTAAAAAATTATTTAAAAAAGAAATTACACCAGTCTAAAACAATCTTATTTTCCAGAACGGTGAAAGATATGAGATTTTACCATTCATGCCCTCTGACAAGTTAGCCTTCAATAGTTTCATGTCTCTTGAGTCAGTGACAAATGACAGTTTATAGCAGTAGCAAGGAGGCTTTTGAAAGAGACCGACACCCATGGAATAGATCATCTTGTCCACTTAATAACATTTCTTCTGATATTGCTCTTTGGGGAGCATTTGCATGAGACTCATTTATATTCATATTCTGTGTCCATTCAGAGAAACTTACCTACATATATCTTTCCTAGACTTCTTGTCACTGATTTTCCAATTGTATTCCTTACAAGTCTCCAACCATTCAGCCAAACCATTACCCACTGCCAGTGAATCAGGAAAAATCTACACCTCTAAACATTTTCCTTCCAGGCTATACAACTAGTTGACTGCTCAAAGTTATGCCTACTGAGACTTTCACCACTGCCTATCAAGGCCATGCATGAGCAGGGCTCTAGACTCCAGCTGTGAACTTTGAGATGATGCTGGAATACCATGTAGAACTATCGGAAAAGCAGGATCAAGTATATTCTTTCTCAGTCAACCAGTGATAAATAACTATACTTGATGCCATTAGATATGTGTTGAGAGAGAGAAGACCATGTGGCAGTAGTAGGAGCCACAGGTATCTTAACTATTTTCTCATATAGTTTCTTTGTGCCTTAAGAATCTGCTCAAATTCAATTTTATACATCCTAAGGCCATTTGTAATTGAGTGTAGATCTGTATGCCTAACTTTGTGGCTTAGCAAATCAGACAACACCAGTTCATGGTGAACAGTTGAACTCAAAACTAAGTTGGTGGCCACGGTCGCATGTTAAGTCCCTACTAGTCTAATAGTAAGCCAGAGGATGTTTCCAAAAGAATAATTATTGGCAGGTGATAACAGTTTTGTTTAGAATCCTATAGACTCTCCTTAACCTAGAGTTGCCTACTAGCGTCTCCAGAGAGTATATCTATTTGCTCCAAACACTTCACATAGCACGGATCTCCTGGGCCAGATGGCCCAAGTGGTAGGACAACTAACTTAGCAGCCTGGATCTGTTGCAGAGCTTTCTACCAGGCCTTACTCAGAACTGGAACTTCTTTCAGGTTACCCAGTAAGTGGGTCCAAGTAGCACATCCAAATGAAGTATATGTTACCTCCCTTATCCAAAGGAGCCCAATACGCATTGTGCCTCTTTTTTAGTGGTTAAAAGTATCAGATGCAACAACTAGTCCTTCACCTTGGGATATCCAGACATGCTCCAGACCACTGGATGCTTAGTAATTTTATTGAGGCAACAGGCCCATGAGTTTCATGGAATTTATTTCCACCCTCTGGCATGCATATATCTTACCAAATTATCTAGCGTAGTTACTAATGCTTGCTCACCATGTCCAGTCAGCATGATGTCACAGATGTCCTGTGGTGTCCATTTGTGTGGGATGAAGATTAAAGCCCATTTATACTAGATATTATGACAGAGAGTTAGATAATGTAGCCCGGCAGTAGAACAGTGAAGGTAGTGCTGACCCTTAGAGATGAAATAAAACTACATCTTGTGGTCCATGCTAACAGGAATAAAGAAAAAAAGTATTTGCCAGAGGAATAGGTGGATAGCAGATACACTAAAAAGTATTGATTTGCTCCATCAATGAAACAACATCAGAAACAGTAGCTATAATTAGAAGGACTACCTGATTAAGTAATTTAAAACAATCCATTTCATTTTCTAAGATTTATCTGTCTTCTGCACCAGACAAATAGACAACTTGAGAAGAGATATAACAAGAATCATGACTCCTGAATCCTTCAAGTGGCATTAACCTCTAATCTCTCTATGTGTATTGCTTTTGGTTTATTATTTTGGGAAGGAGAAACAGTTCTAGTGGGTCCCACTTGATTTTTGCTACCATAATCACCTTCATCCCATGGATTAGGGAACCAATGTGGAGATTTTGCCACTTGCTAAGTATGCCTATTCCAAGTATGCTTTCTAGGACTGGAGTTGATAAGCATGGGTTGGGCTTGGAATCCACTGGGCTCACTAAGATGGACCAAACTAAAACTACATTGATGACTTCACCTCCATAGGCTCCTATTTTGACCAGTGGATCACTGTGACATTTAAAGTCTCCAGGAATTAGTGTCAGTTCACAACCAGTATCTGGTAATCTACTTTTTATCTGGTTATTTCCCTTAGCCCAATGCACTCTCACACTGGCAAATGGATACAAATATTTGGAGAAAAGCCTGAAAGGAAGATTTACAGTGTAATAAAATTTGCAGTGTAATTTTCAGCAGAGCAGCTGGGCCCTTCCTCAAAGGCCATCTTTTATCTAAAAGATTCACTAGCTCAAATCTGGGAAGTAGTTGAGAAACCATATACTTCATACAGCGATGATTCAAGTTAATACAACTATCAGACTTAGAGCTTTTCCTCTTATTTAAATCAAGTAAGCTTTTATAGGTTAAATCTGTCTCCACTGTGATAGAGAATAACTGAAGTGCCTGCTTAGCTCTTTCAGCTCTCCAGCTGTTGTTTTGCCCCTAGATACCTTGGATTTCCACATATACACAAAACAGTTCAAGAATGAACCATGGCAGAGGAACTGAAGAGAAATTTTTCCAAAGAAGACATACAAATAGCTAACAGGTACATAAAAAGGTGCTCAAAATCACTAATCATCAAGGAAATGCAAATCAAAGCCACAAGATGTCACAGATGTCACCTCACACCTGTTAGAATGGCTAAAATAAAAAACACAAGAAATAACAAGTGTTGGCAAGGACATGGACAAAAGGGAATCCTTGGTGGGAATGTAAATTATTACAGCCATCCTGGAAAATAGTATGGATGTTCCTCAAAAGATTAAAAGAACTGGGATGCCTGGGTGAGTCAGCAGGTAAGCATCTGCCTTCGGCTCAGGGCATGATCCTGGAGTACGGGATTGAGTCCCACATCGGGCTCCCTGCATGGAGCCTGCTTCTCTGCCTCTCTCTCTCTGTGTCTCTCATGAACAAATAAATAAAATATTTTTTAAAAAGGTTAAAAGAGCTACCATATTTTCTAGCAGTTCTACTTCTGGACATATTCTGAGAGAAACAAAATCAATATCTTGAAGAGATTTCTGTACCTCCATGTTCCTTGCAGCATATTTTACAATAGCCGAAATTTGGAAACAACCTATTCATCAATGAATGAATGGATAAACACATACACACACACACACACACACACACACACACACACTGGAATGTTGAAGGCATTACGCTAAGTGAGATAAGCCAAAGACAAATACTATGTGGTATCACTTATAGTGAAATCTTTTTTTAAAAATTGCTTTTACAGAAACAGAGAGTAGAATGACCATTGCCAGGAGCTAGAAATTGGGGGAAATGGGGAGATATTAGTCAATGGGTACATATTTTCAAGCATAAGATGAGTAAGTCCTGAGGATCTGATGTACAAGGTATTGACTAGAGTTAACAATACTGTATTGTATACTTGGAATTTGCTAAGAGAGTAGATCTTAAGCTTTTGTCACACACTCAAAAAAAGTAACTATGTAAGGTGATGGAAGTGTTGATTGACTTAATTGTAAAGTTTTACAATGTGTGCATATATCATCATGTTGTATACGTTAAACATATACAGTTTTATTTTTCAGTTTTACTGCCACAAAGTTGGAAATAAACTAGACAAAACAAAAGCATCTCTCAAAGCTACTTCATTAAGTTTTATGGCTTCAAGAAACAGTCAAATGCTCTTAAAGATCATGATGGGGGTGCCTGGGTGGCTCAGTGGTTGAGCGTCCGCCTTCGACTCAGGTCGTGATCCTCGGGTTCTGGGATCGAGTCCCACGTCAGGCTCCATGCAGGGAGCCTGCTTCTCCCTCTGCCATTGTCTTTGCCTCTCTCTCTGTGTGTCTCTCATGAATGAATAAATAAAATCTTAAAAAAAAAAAAGATCATGATAATATCTTCATCAGCAGCCTAGAGATTTAAAAAAAAAAAAAAAAAAAAAAAACCCAAAACTGGAAAGCAATAAAACTTGTGTTCTTTGGGGGAAAATATCTGCTTTGCATGTGTTTGTATGTTAAAATCCACAGAAGTACCATGAAAAACCTAAAAAGGCATATGTGAACTCCCAGGATAAACAAATATTGATATTTTCTAAAAAAAATTTTTTTAAGGTGTGTTAGGTTACATACGGATCAGCCTTTAGTATATGTAGGCCTAATATAGTATTAGGTTCTCTTCTGAGAACTCTGATTCCTTGTGTATTATGATGTCTTCTCACTCTGGCTTTGCACACAAAATATTCCCAGCCCTGGGTGAGCTCTGGGAATTATATGGCCTACTGCTTTCTAACATTCTTTCCCAGCCTCAGGTGGTTTCCTCATTTGCATGCACAGATCAATACTCAACCAAAGATTCCGGGATCTGCAAACCTCCAAAGCTTGTTCTTTGTGCATTTCCTCCTCCCTGGCATCCTGCCTTACTAATAGTAGCTCCTGCCACCTCCTGAAACTACACTATCTGTCTCCTCACCTCAACAAGATCACCAGGATGCAAGGGTGGTTCAATATTCACAAATCAATCAACATAATACATCATATCAACAAAAGGATAACAACCATAAGATCATTTCAACATATGCATAAAAAGCATTTGACAAAGTACAAAATTGTTTCATGATAAAACCCCTCGGGATCCCTGGGTGGTGCAGCGGTTTGGCGCCTGCCTTTGGCCCAGGGCGCAATCGTGGAGACCCGGGATCGAATCCCACGTCCGGCTCCCGGTGCATGGAGCCTGCTTCTCCCTCTGCCTGTGTCTCTGCCTCTCTCTCTCTCTCTCTCTCTCTCTCTGTGTGTGACTATCATAAATAAAAAAATTTTTAAAAACCCTCAACAAAGCAGAAGGAACATACCTCAATGTAATAAAGGCCATATATGAAAACCCCACAGCTAACATCATCCTCAGTGGTAAAAACAAACAAAAAAGTGAGAGATTTTCCTCTCAGATCAGGAACAAAACAAAGATGTCCACCCTTACCACATTTATTCAACATAGTACTGGAAATCCTAGCCAAATAAATCAGACAACAAAAAGAAATGTGTCCAAATTGCTAAGGAAGAAGTAAAACTCTCATTATTTGCAAATGACATGATACTATATATTTTATTTATTTATTTATTTATTTATTTATTTATTTATTTAATACTATATATTCTTAAAACCCTAAAGACTCTATTTTAAAAAACACTACTAAAACCAATTAATGAATTCAGTACGGTCACAGAGTACAAAATCAAATATACAGAAATCTGTTGCATTTCCATACACTAATAATGAAGTTACAGAAAGAGTAATTAAGAAAACAATCCCATTTACAATTGCACCAAAAATAGTAAGATACCTGAAAATCAATTTAACCAGGAGATGAAAGACCTGTACTCTAAAAACTATAAAACATTGATGAAAGAAATTGAAGATGACACAAACAAATGGAAAGAGTCCATGCTCATGGATGGAAAGAAGAAATATTGTTAAAATGTCTCTACTACCCAAAGCAATGTACAAATTTAATGCAATCCCTATCAAAATACCAACAGCATTTTTCACAGAACTAGAACAAAATAATCCTAAAATTTGTATGAAACCACAGAAGACCCCAAATAGCCAATGCAAGCTTGGAAAAGAAAAACAAACTGGAAATATAACAATCCCAGATATTAAGATATACTACAAATCTGTGGTAATCAAAACAGTATATTATTGGCACAAAAATAGACACATAGATCAATAAAACAGAATAGAGAGCCCAGAAATAAACCCATGATTATAGTGCCAATTAATCTTCAACAAAGTAGGAAAGAATATGCAATGGGAAAAAGGCAGTTCTTCAGAAACCGGTGTTGGGAAAACTGGACAGCCATACGCAAAAGAATGAAACTGGACCACTTTCTTACACCATTCACCAGATCAAACTCAATATGGATTAAAGACTTAAATGTGAAGCCTGAAATAATAAAAATCCAGAAGACAGGCAGTAATCTCTCTGACATTGGCTGTAGCAATGTCAGATATGTCTCCTGAGGCAAGTTAAATAAAAGCAAAAATAAACTATTGAGACTACATCAAAGTAAAAAGCTTCTGCACAGCAAAATAAACAACCAATAAAACTAAAGTAACCTGCTGAATGGGAGAAGATATTTGCAAATGAGATAGCTGATAAACGGTTAGTGACAAGGATATATAATCCAATTAAATAACAATACAATTAAAAATGGGCAGAAGACATGAACAGACATTTCTCCAAAGAAGACATCCAGATGTCTTCTGGAAAATATGCTTCACACCACTGATCGTCAGGGAAATGCAAATCAAAACCACAATGAGATACCACCTCACACCTGTCAGAATGGCTGAACCCAAAAGCACAAGAAGCACCAAGAGTTGGTGAAGATGTGGAGAAAAAGGAACCCTCTTGCACTGTTGATGGGAATGCAAACTGGTTCAGTGAGTTTGGAAGACAGTATGGAGGTTTCTCAAGAAATTATAAATAGAGCTAGCCTATGATCCAGTAATTGCTCTACTGGGTATTTACCCAAAGAATACGAAAACACTAATTTGAAGGGAATTATGCATCCCTCTGTTTATTGCAGCATTATTTCCATTAGCCAAACTATGGAAACAGCCCAAGTGCCCATCAGTAGATGAATGGATAAAAAAGAAGTGATACATATACATATATATACACACATACAATGGAATATTATTCAGTCATAAAAATAATGAAATCTTGCCATTTACAACATGAATGGATCTAGAGAGCATAATGCTAAGTGAAATAAGCCATTCAGAGAAAGACAAATACCATATGATTTCACTCCTATGTAGAATGTAAGAAACAAAACAGCAAACAAAGGAGGGGAGAAAAGAGATAAACTAAAAAACACACTGGTAACTATAGAGAACAAACAGATGGTTACCACTGGGGAGGTGAGGGTGGGTGGAGGAAATAGGTGAAGGGAATTAAAAATACACTAATCTTGATGAGCACTGAGTAATATATGGAACTGTCAAATCACTGTATTGTACATCTGAAACTAATATATTACTGTACATTAATTATACTGGAATTAAAAAAAAAATCACCAAATCGAATTTCCCTTCCCAACTCTATAGTATGGAAACTTCTTCCAAAAAGTGAGGAAATCAACTTATTTCTCAAATCTATCTTCTTTCCAATAAAACCAGAGTGATATTTCATAAATGCAAATCTAATATTATCTCATCTCACTTAAAACCCCTCAACTGCTTCCATCTGACATTAAGCCCATTCTTAAATTCTAGATCTAGTCGTCTTAAGCATTTCTAGAATTCATCAGGCTGTTTCATTTACCTATGTCTATTTTATCCTGCACTCTTTTATCTTTAAAAGACAGTTCTTCATGGTCAAAAGGTTCAAACTTCTAATTATAAGAATAAGTTCTGAGGATGTAATGTACAGCATGGTGATTGTAGTTAATCATGCTGCATTATATATTTGGAAGTTGCTAAGAGAGTAGATTTTAAATATCATCACAAAAAAGATGGTAATATGGGACGTGGTTGAGGTATTAGCTAACACTATGGTGGTAATCATTTTGCAATATATATGTTTTTCAAATCAACATGTTGTATACCTTAAACTTACACAGTGTCAATTATATCTCAACAAACTGGAAAAAAATACGGTTCTCTACGTCCTCTATAAAGTCTTCCATAACCACTTTCAGCATTCAGGCACAGTGAATTCCCTCTTCCTCTGTACTTGACAGTTTGTCTAGTACTGAATTCAACTGATGTTATTGTTAACTCTATGGCTACGTGTTCATCACACTACATTAAGATTATTCATATATCTGTCCCCTTCACCACTAGATTATGAGCTCCTTACAAATAGGGCTTGTCTCTTCTTAATGTCTTTATCCCCAGGACTTACCACAATGCATAGCACATAGTAGATGTATAATAACCATTTGAGAATTCAGAAATATTCCTAGTAGCTCATCCTTCAAAATATCCCTCGGATTTATTCTCTTATACCTTATCTGTAGCTACACTTAGTCTTCATATTATCTTGCTTACATTGTCACAAGTGTCACAATTTTCTCCCTGCTTTTTTTCTCTTGACCTTGAACAATTCATTCTCTATACAATGTCCAGTAAAATTTTGAAATATAAATCAGATTACTGTAATCCCCTTTTCAAAAACTGTCGATGTCCTTCTGCTGTGCTAAAATACATTCCAAACTCCTTACTATACCGTATACAGCTTTGTGTGAGGCAACTGCTTCTTGCCTCATTGACTTGGTTTGAAACAGTACGTTCTAGCCAACCTGGCCATTCCATTTCTCCAACACACCACACTTATTTCTGCTGTAGGCCTTTGTACTTGTTCTCTCTACTTGTAATGATCTGATTCTAGAATTTATATGTCTGGCTCTTAAATATTATTCTGATTTCATCTCAAATAGCACTTCCATAGAAGAGACTTAGCTGACTTTCATGCAGAGTAGAACTGCAGAAGAAAAGAAAAACCCCTGTGATGTGATATTGGGTTGCAATTAGAGGTATTAGTATGTATGTATATGCATGGTGTGTTTGTGTGTGTATCTATTTATTTACACTGATACCTCTAAAACTATTATTAGCATTAGTATTTTTATATTATATGTCCTCATGTTACATTTACTAATACATATACCTCATCTCAGGTATCAACGCAGTTAATGCCCAGCCTTGGTTTCTAAAAACTGATCCACATCTCATTATTCTTAAGATAAAGATCAAAGTTCTTTCGGTGATTTGCAAGGCTCTTGGTGATATTACCACTCCCATTCCAGCCCCATTCCTACTTCCACTGCTGTGTCACTTGGCTCCTTTTAGCCCCTCAACTGAGCCTCATCCCTCATGACCTTGATCTTTCTGTGTGTTATCCCCCTCTATCTGGAATGGGACACACCCATTTTGCTCATCCTTCAGATCTCCTTTCAAATGCCACAGGGTGTTGCTCCTTCTCAGTTGGGCACATCTCCTTGTTACTATCACAGCGGTTTACACTTGACCTTGATAACACTCACCAGCTGCATAAAAATGCCTTAAGTTGTACCTTCATTGCATTCTCAATGCCACATGATAGGGAGTCAATAAATATTGGCTGAATCAATGAAATAATGTAGGAGAATATAAGACTCTGTGAGCTCAGCATAGTAGCAAAATTATCAGATACCACCCAAGCAAATATCCCCCTTTCACTTCTGGGAAACTGAGGCCTAGCAAGGAGCAGGAATTTTCCAACTGTTACACAGGGCAAACCTGAGGATTCTGACTCCTGGTCACTTGCATGGTTCCCAGTGTGATGTTCCTAACTTTGCTTCAATGTCCACCTGTCCAAGTCTGATTCATCCTTCAGGATACAACTGATTCTTAAACATCTCAAGGATGCCTTTCTCATTACACTTCAATCCCATCCCAACCCATGTTAGAATTGACTACTCTTTTTTCTTTGTTCACCAAACAGCCTCTAGCTTTGATCTTGTCCTTCAGTGCTATGCTATAGTTGAGCTCTTCAAGTAAGACTATGTCTGACTCTATCCCCAGGGAGGCTTGCATGCAGCAGTACAAATGCAGTATGTGAAGTGTGCTGCAATACCAGAAGAGAGGAATGTGGGATTGTTGAGTAATCCCTAACTCAGCCTGGAGGTCAGAGAAGGTTCCCAAAAGGCAGTGAATCATGACCTGAACAAGTAGGATTGTATTCACAGATGGTGCATCTGTGTTTGTGTATGCTTTGAGTGACACAGGAGCTGATAGGAGATGGGTTGTTTTTGTTTTACGTACCGTAGATTTCTGGATATATAATTCATATAGAATATAAATCACCCATTTAAGTATGTAACTCAACTCTCCAACCATAACCACAAACTATTTTAGAATATTTTCGTAACTCTAAAAGAAATCCCATTCCTATTAGTAGTCACTTGCATTTCTCCTCCTACCATCACTAGACCCAGGCAAAAATAAATAAATAAAAATAAAAAAATATGTGTATACGAATGTATTTTAAGATTTTATTTATTTATTTGAGACAGAGTAAGAACATGACAGAGGGAGAGCACAAGAGGGGTAGGAGCAGAGGGAGAGGGAGAAGGAGAAGCAGACTCCTTGCTGAGCAGGGATCCCAATGCAGGGCACCATCCCAGGACCCTGGGCTCATGACCTGGGCTGAAGGCAGACATTTAACCAACTGAGTCACCCGGCGCCCCATTGTCTCTCTACATTGGCTTATTCTGGACATTTTATGTTAATGTAATCAAACAATATGTGATCTTCTGTGATTAGCTTTTTCCACTTAGATTAACGTTTACAAGGTTCATCCATGTTAGAGTGTATAACAGTCCTTCATTCCTTTTTATTGCTGAATAGTATCCTATTGTGTACATATACCACATTTTTGTTTATTCAGTCATCAGTTTATAGACATTTGGGTTGAGATAAAAAATTTTTTTAAGTAATCTCTATACCCAACATAGGACTCAAGAGTCCCAATAGTCGAAATGAACAAGGGGTGGTGGAAGGGGAGGTGGGCAGGGAGTGGGGTGACTGGGTGACGGGCACTGAGGGGGGCACTTGATGGGATTAGCACTGGATGTTATTCTATAGGTTGGCAAATTGAACATCAATAAAAAATAAGTTTATATATATAAAAAAAAGAGTCCCAAGAGTCCCAAGCTTTACCAACAGAGCCAACCAGGCGCCCATAGACAAATTTTTAATGCAAATTGTTAGTAGGTTGATGTGAGTACAAGCTAGCAAACTAAGTAATTAGTTCCCTTGTATGTAACTGTCTTCTTTTCTCTTTTTGCTTTTAAAATTCCCTATCACTACTTTCTGCCATTTTAATTACTATATGTCTTGATGTGGAACTCCTTGGGTAGATTTTGCTGGGGGCTCTCTGCTCTCTGTGCTCTCTGTATTTGTTTCCTTCCCCAGATTAGAGAAATTTTCAGCCATTATGCCCTCCTGCTGGGATTCCTATAATACAAATGTAATTATGCTTGATAGATTCACTGAGTTCCCTAGGTCCGTTCTCATTTTGCGTAATTATTTTCTCTCACATGCTCAGCTTGATTACTTTCTATTACTCTATCCTCCAGGTCACTAATTCATTTCTCTACTTATTCTAGCTTGCTATTTATTCTATGTATTTTTAATTTCATTTATTTTGTTCTTCATCTCTGATGGGTTCTTTTTTATGTTTTCTATCTCTTTTTTAAGGATCTCATTGATGTGCTGTGCTCTTTTGTCGAGTCTGGTGAATATCTTTTCTTATTTTAATTTTTTAAAATGTGAGCCTTGAACTCAAGTCCAGTGAGTATCTTTATGTTGAGTCCTGGCCACTTTTTCCTTCAGTCCAGTCATCCTTCTCCAGTCCAGCCTTTTGTGGCTGGTAGGGGGAGTGTTTGATCCACAGCCAGAGTGGAATGTGCCATTTTTAACAAGGTACACTCAGAGAGAGAGAGAGAGAGAGAGGCAGAGACACAGGCAGAGGGAGAAGCAGGCTCCTCACAGGGAGCCCGATCTGGGACTCGATCCCAGGACTCCAGGATCATGCCCCAGGCCAAAGGCAGGCACTAAACCGCTGAGCAACCCAGGGATTGCCCAGGCATATTACTTTTTGTTTTGTTTTGCTTTTTTGTTTTTAAGATTGTATTTATTTATTCATGAGACAGAGAGAGAGGCGGAGAGACAGGCAGAGGGAGAAGCAGGCTCCCTGAAGGGAGCCCTATATGGGACTCTCCCAGGACCCCAGGATCACGACCTGAGCCAAAGGCAGATGTTCAACGACTGAGCCACCCAGGTGTCCCCCACACCAGCAATTTTAATGCACAATATGCAGTGAATGAAAAAGACTTACTAAAACCAGTAATACATATACAAGCACTAGTGGTTTTTAATCTCCCCACAGATAACATTATTCCTCTAAGCTGATGAAATACTAAAAC
This sequence comes from Canis aureus, assembly GCF_053574225.1. NCBI lineage: Eukaryota > Metazoa > Chordata > Mammalia > Carnivora > Canidae > Canis > Canis aureus. The sequence goes on along the minus strand of NC_135623.1, from coordinate 16,644,442 downwards.
TCAGCAATATTGATGTGTGTATACACACATATGTATGTGTATGTAAACTATTTTATTTCTTTTTTTGTATTTTTTTTTATTGGAGTTCGATTTTAGGCATATAACATATCCATTTCATGTAAGTCTCTTGCTGTGGTTTGGTCTTCTTCTTTCATTTGGGACATATTCGTCTGTCTCCTCATTTTGTCTAACATTCTGTGTTTCTCTTTGTTAGAAAAGTCAGGTATCTCTTGCTATTGAAAGTAATGGGCTTATAAAGAAAAGGTCCTTTGGTGTCCTACAGTGCAGTATCCTCTGTTCACCAGGACCTGGTTCTTCAGAATGTCCCCTCTGTGTGTTGCATGTGCCCTACTGTTGAGTCCTGGCCACTTTTTCCTTCAGTCCAGTCATCCTCCTCCAGTCCAGCCTTCTGTGGCTGGTACGGGGGAGTGTTTGATCCACAGCCAGAGTAGTGTACCATTTTAACAAGGTACACTCAGGTCTACTTTTGAAATGAGACTTTCTGAAGCTCTTGGGAGCAGGGCTGTATGGATAGGGCACACAATTTTAACAAAATAGGTCTCAGTCATCCACAAGGCCCACTGACCTGGGAACTGCAGTCTTGGCAAGGTTTGCTCCAATCTTCTGAGGGAGGGGTGCAGCTGCAGGACCTGGATTGAAGCAAATATGACTGAAAAGGGTATATCTGCCATAGCTTGGGGTGGGGGGACATGCTGGGGAGAGGAGGAGTTTGTTGTCAGAAATTCAGATAGTGAATGTTGGCACTTTGCTGGTCCTTGCAGTGGCTATGTGTTTACACTGGGGATTGGGAGAGGGAAATGGTGCCTGTTCCTGGGGAAGTCCCTCAGGGAACCCTGCCCCTCAGGCTGAGCTTTTAAGTGTGTAAATAATTCTACCTCCCATGTGCCCCAGGTGGTTTTCAAACTGCTACTTCTATGTTGTATCTCTGAGGGCTGTTTAATCATGCTATCTCTTTAAGGGCAGGGACTCATCTTTCTATATCCTTCTGGGCTCTCCTGGAGGTTAGCCCTCTGATTTTTAAAATTCCAGGCTTTAAAGTCTCCCTGGTCGTAAGCACTCATGAGATTTGACCCTTCTAATTTTCTTTTTCTTAAAGATTTATTTATTCATCCGAGAGAGAGAGAGAGTAAGGGGAGAGACAGAGGGAACAAATCTCAAGCCGACTCCATGCTGAGTGCAGAGCCCAATGTAGGACTCAACCTCACAACCCATGAGAATATGACCTAAGTCGAAACCAAGAGTTGGACATTTAATCTACTGAGCCACCCAGGTGCCCCCACCCTTCTAATTTTGAAAGCCAAAAGTTTTAGGGAGTTGTCTTCCCCTCTTCTCAGTGTGATAACTTGTTTCTCTTCCTTCTCCACATTACAGCTTCCTCCTGCCTTGGGTCCATTTGGCTCTCTGTCCAGTTCACTACCTACTGCGTCTGCCCTTCCTATCCTCTTCAATGTGCCCTCTTCACTATCTTTAGTTGTGGAGGTGGTTCTGGCAGTTCAGGTCAGTTTCTGGGCTGTTTACACTGATGTGTTACCTAGTTGTATCCATGGAATGAGGTGAGTTTAGGGTCTTCTTATTCAGCCATCTTGGTCCCCCTCCTCTCTGATTTGGCATTTTAAAGGGTATTTTGAATACTTTCAACTTTTGGCTCAAGTCTACCTTTAAATACAATTATTTCCTCTCCCCATCCACCATTAAGATAGAATTCAATGGTATCTTTACCTCCTCCCTTCTAAGAGTTTTTATTTAATTTGTTAATTTTTTGTGTGTGAAACATTTTTTTTTCTCCTAAGGCATTATTTTCTAAACAGAACTCACAGTATTCATTTATTAATGTAATAGTAGTATTTGTTTAAAGTGCTTACCAATTGGAACTGGAAATGTGTATTATTTTTTAGATACTCATTGTGTTCACTTTTGGCATGACTCTGGTGGTATGTAGACGCTATCTTCATTCAGGTAAATATGAATAATAATGAACAAATGAATGTTAAAATAATAGTTATTTTAATTAATACCTATCAGATAATACATATTAAAATGCTTCCAGGTAAAAGACTATGAGACATGATTGCTATACTCAAGAGACATAGAAATAATATTTAAAATGAATGTGCACAAGCTAATAAAACTTTTGCAAAAGAAACTACTATTTTGCTGCTGTTGTCATTAAGAGGAAAAAAAAATACATTTTATATTTCCCAGGATTATCCTTATACAAACACAGTATATAAAGACTTGAAGGGAATGGGAAGGAAAGGAAAATATTTGTTGAGTTAGGGTTTACTGATTGTTTTTATTTAATAACATTTTAGAGTTTAATTAGAAGTAAACATTATTAAACTCTATTTATAAGTCAAGTCAAAAATCAATCTTTATTTTGCCATATCAAAGAGAGGAAAACTTCAAGACTTTTAAGAATATTGAAAATAACAGAAAACAAAATCCTAGAGTGCGTAGGTGGCTCAGTCAGTTAAGCATCTACCTTCAGCTCAGATCATGATCCCAGAGTCTTGGGATTGAGTCTCACATCAGGCTCCCTGGAGCCTGCTTCTCCATCCCCAACTGCTCACGCTCTCTCTCTTGCACTCTCTCTCTCAAATAAATTAATTAAATCTTTATTTAAAAAAACAAAAATCTTAAAAATATTCTTAAAAAAACATTTCAAACTGTTATTTTAATCAAAGAAACTGTTGATCTTCCTTAGGAGTGGGAAGGAAGCAAAGGATTTGAATAAAAGCACTCTGATTAGTCCAAAAAGGATTTAGATATTTAAAAATTCTATATGTTTTTATGACCTTTTGATTTATTTAGTCTTATGTTTCTTGGCATCATTGAAACTTCCATAGCTGGTCTTCATAAGAGGCATGTGTCTACATTAATAGAAGAAAGGAACATGTGTTAGAGAGCTGTCTCATTAATTTTCTATTTTTATTTTTTTATAAATTTTTTTTAAGAATTTATTTATTTATTCATGAAAGACACAGAGAGAGAGAGGCAGAGACACAGGCAGAGGGAGAAGCAGGCTCCCTGCGGGGAGCCTGATGTGGGACTTGATCCCGGGACTCTGGGATCGCCCCCTGGGCCGAAAGTGGGTGCTAAACCACTGAGCCACCCTGGCTGCCCAATTTTCTATTTTTTAAAAAATATTTATTTATTTATTTTTAGAGAGAGAGCATGAGAGCATGGGAGTGGCAGAGGGAGAGGGAGAGAGAGAGAAGCCAAAGCAGACTCCCCACTGAGCACAGAGTCTGACTTGGGGCCTGATCCCACAACCCCAAGATTATGATGCAAGCCAAAACCAAGAGTTAGACACTTAATCAACTGAGTCATTCAAGCACCCCTTAATTTTCTATTTTGAATACTTTTTAAGAATGCTATTAATCCTTTTTTTCTTTATTCAACAACTTTTGAGAGAAATTTTGCAATTTCTCAGGTTAAAATAGTGTCTTGGAACTAGGGAAGTTTAAATTGTGTAACAATGGGATCCCTGGGTGGCGCAGTGGTTTAGCGCCTGCCTTTGGCCCAGGGTGCGATCCTGGAGACCCGGGATCGAATCTCACATCGGGCTCCTGGTGCATGGAGCCTGCTTCTCCCTCTGCCTGTGTCTCTGCCTCTCTCTCTCTCTCTCTCTCTCTCTATCATAAATAAATAAATAAATAATTTTTAAAAAATAAATAAAAAAATAAATTGTGTAACAATGTCAGGTTTTCAGAATCTTATGCAAAAACCTGCTGCTGAGACCCAAGGAAGAAAGGGACAAGAGTGACAAACTCAAACACAGAGGAGAATCAGCTACTGTTGAATCTCCTAAGATCTTTATTGACCCAGAAACTTGGTCACTGTCCTTAGTCACAAAAACTGACGGAGATGCCCTTTTCATTTTGGCATTCCTTTGCCTCAGGTGGGAACTTCCAGGACTACCCCTGTTGTGCATTTAAGGAAGTAAGGAGGGAAAGAGTTTGGCAGGGGTTGGGAGATGGAGACATGGATTATACTGTTCTAGTTTCTCCTGGTATGATGCTGCAGTGAGGACCTACCTGGAAAGGGAGATGAAAATCCCCTTGCTCAAATAAGGAGGAATGTAGATATAGTAAATGTGTTTCTATGTGACTGCCAAGCCCTTTGCCTTTTCTTTGAAATCACTTTCTTCCAGCTTCAACCCTTACTGTAGGAATACATGACTGTACTAGGTGGCCCCACCCTCAGCAGCTTTTGACTACAGCAGAATGGCTCAGAGTTCACACCTGGTCCAAGTTGAGTCAATGCTTTTCCTCTTAGAAATTTCAAATTGGTATTCAAAGGTGATGGGATTCAACTGGGGACACCAGGGGGTTGTCTGAATGCACTCCAGAATGGGAGGGTTGCTGGGCATTTTCAGGATGTTTGTATGACGGTGAGGGCTGATCATGACCATTTAAAGCCAGGCATTCTGAGTTTGAATTCTATCTCTGTCTGTTACTCAATGTGTAACATCAGGTACATTAATCTCCCCAAGGTTACATTTCTAAATAAGAAGATTCAGTTAAGAGTACTTACCTTGCAGCACTGATATGAAGGTTAAATGAGATAAATGGTGTAAAATCAATATGGCTGGTTGTGGGCAATGTTTTTGTAATGAAATTGAATAAAATAGAAAATAGCAGGTTACGATTTGACACATAGGTAGGACACATGGTAAGGGTCAGTATTATTTTATGAAATTTTTCTTTCAGATATGTATGTATATAAGCATGTGTGTGAACTGGATCACACTGTGGAAGGTATTTCTTACTATAGGTTGTGGTAATCTTTTTCAATTTAAAACTAGTGTTGCTCAATATGTGATCTAGAGACACCTAATTCAGAATTAACTGAATGTCTGTTAAAAATATAGATTCTTGAATTCCACTTCCCAGAATCAGAATTTCTGAGGGCAGAGTCCCAGAATCTACGTTTCAGCTACTTTCCCAGGTATGTTTTATACATACTAAAATTTGAGTACCAGAGCTTTAAATCTATAGAAAGTATTCAAATGCTAGAGATTATTATATAATTAAGCTCATTCCTTCATTCAAACACTATTTATAAAACCTAACTGTGCTGGGAACTCTATGAGGGGCCTCAAGGAGAAGGCAGTTAATCTCTTTTAAGTAATGTTGCATCTGTCAACATAGGGTTCTAGTATTTTGGTTGTTTAGATATATATTGTTGCATTTGACTTCTTGTTTACAAAAGACAACTAACTCTAAGGCAGGAACTTCAACCACTACACCTCAGAAAGGTGATGAGACATTTCCTCTATTTCCCCAGCGTGTATTTGGGGAAGCACTACCAAAGCCACAGTATGGTTGAAAAAATTGTAATCGAGGGGGTCCCTGGGTGGCTCAGTGGTTTGGTGCCTGCCTTTGGCCCAGAGCGGGATCCTGAAGTCCCGGGATTGAGTCAGGAGCCTGATTCTCCTTCTGCCTGTGTCTCTGCCTCTCTCTCTATCATGAATAAATAAATAAATCTTTTTAAAAAATTGTAATCGATAGTCAAACGTGGATTAGAATTCACATACACTAAAACCTGCTACCCAAAATGTTGTCAATGGACCAGAGGCACTGGCATCACCTGAAAGTTTGTTAGAAATGCAGAATCAGGGGTGCTTGGGTGGCTCAGTTGATTGAGTTCCTTTCTCTGGCTCAGGTTATGGTCCTGGGTTCCTGGGATCAAGCCTCGCATCAGGCTCCCTGATCTTCAGAAGAGACATACTTTTCCCTCTGCCTTCTGTGTGGCTTGTGTTCATGCACTCTCTCTGCCTCTGTCAAATAAATAAATCTTTTAAAAAAAGGAAATGCGGGGATCCCTGGGTGGCGCAGTGGTTTGGCACCTGCCTTCGGCCCAGGGCACGATCCTGGGGACCCGGGATTGAATCCCACGTCGGGCTCCCAGTGCATGGAGCCTGCTTCTCCCTCTGCCTATGTCTCTGCCTCTCTCTCTCTCTCTCTCTCTCTGTGACTATCATAAATAAATAAATAAAAATAAAAGGAAATGCAGAATCACAGGCCCAACCCAGACTTACATTAATAATTGGGAAGCATAGTTAAAGGAAACATGTAATCAGTTAGCTAACTTTTGTTAGTAACTTCATGCAAAGGGAACAATTTCCTAAATAATTATTTAAGGGACACCCACTGCCACATCAGCACAAACATTGGTATTTTGTAGGTATTGTTAACTGACTATAAAATCATATAATCATTGTAGAAATTTTTAAAAATTCAGGAAGCGGGGAATTTATCAACAAAAGACATATTCATAATTCCATTCTCTTTTCTTAAATAAAACATAAAATATACATATTTTACAAAGTTAGAATTATACCATATATACAAGATTTATATTTTATTCTTCATTTGATAGCTACATCTGTGGAGAACATAGCATAACATATAAAGTTGTCAAACAACTCATTCAGCTGTTCACCTGAAACTAATGGAACATTATGTTTAATTGACTACAGGTCAATTAAAATAAAATCTTTTGAGGCACCTGGGTGGCACATTCAGCTTGATTCTGGGTTTCAGCTCAGGTCGAGATCTCAAGAGTCCTGAGATCAAACCTTGTGGTGGGCTCTGTGCTCAGCTTAGAATCTGCTTGAGATTCTCTCTCTCTCCCTCCCTCTGTTCTCACTCTCTCTCCAAAATAAATAAATATTTTTAAGAATCATTTTAATTTAAAAAATGAGGATGTTAATATAGTTAGAATTCCCTTGCTATAGACAAAATGATGAAGGTAGGCTGGACATAAATATGACATCCAATTTTTTTTAAAGACTTTATTTATTCATGATAGACATAGGGAGAGAGAGAGAGGCAGGGGCACAGGCAGAGGGAGAAGCAGGCTCCATGCAGGGAGCCCGACATGGGACTTGATACCGGGACTCCAGGATCGTGCCCTGGGCCAAAGGTAGGCGCTAAACCGCTGTGCCACCCAGGGATCCCCCATGACATCCAATTCTAAAATACCTCTTCTTTTTTTTTTAAGATTTATTTATTTATTTGTGATAGACATAGAGAAAGAGAGAGAGAGAGAGAGAGAGGCAGAGACACAGGAGGAGGGAGAAGCAGGCTCCACGCCGGGAGCCCGATGCAGGACTCGATCCGGGGACCCCAGGATTGCGCCCTGGGCCAAAGGCAGGCGCCAAACCACTGAGCCACCCAGGGATCCCCTAAAATACTTCTTTAAAAGGGCCTTACATATTATTTTGTTTAAAATTATTAGTTATAATCGGAGAAATTTAAACCCATGAAGCAAAAGTGAGTCACCAAAGATAATTTGCCTAGGAAAACAAATTTATTGAGTTTTTTTTGGGGGGGTGGGGCCAAGGCCAGATGGCGGAGGAGTGGGGTGACAACCCACCCACCCCACCAACTTACCCGGATTACTTTTTTTTTTTTTTTTCCGGATTACTTTCAAACCATCCCAAAAACCTACGAATCTGACCCGAGATTTTTTTTTTAATTTTTATTTATTTATGATAGTCACACACACACAGAGAGAGAGGCAGAGACACAGGCAGAGGGAGAAGCAGGCTCCATGTACCAGGAGCCCGATGTGGGATTCAATCCCGGGTCTCCAGGATCGCGCCCTGGGCCAAAGGCAGGCGCCAAACCGCTGCACCACCCAGGGATCCCCTGACCCGAGATTTAAAGAGAGAACAGCTAGACGCTCCAGAGGGAAGGGTGTTGGCTTCTAACAAGGTAGGAAGGCAGAAAAAAATACAACAATATAACGGGATCCCTGGGTGGCGCAGCGGTTTGGCGCCTGCCTTTGGCCCAGGGCGCGATCCTGGAGACCCGGGATCGAATCCCACATCGGGCTCCCGGTGCATGGAGCCTGCTTCTCCCTCTGCCTGTGTCTCTGCCTCTCTGTGACTATCATGAATGAATAAATAAATAAAATCTTTAAAAAAAATATATATATATATATATAACGGAACGGAATCGAGTGGGGGAGGGGCCGCTCGGAGCCGGGCTGAGGGGGCGGAGCCCCGGGACAGGAGGCCCCGCCCCCGAGAAGCGGGAACTTTCAAAACCCGCACCGGATTCCCCACCCCTCCCCGCCCCCCGGGAAGGGCGCTCAGCAGGGAACCCGGCAGCACCGGGGGCGGGGGGGGGGGGGGGGACGGGGACGGGCGGGGCGGGGAGGGCCCAGGACAGCGAGGACGCTCCTGCCCCCGGGCACCCCCAGCTGTGCAGGTCAGCGCCCCCGCCGCGAGCACCCAGGGCAGTGCGGACTGGGAGCTACGGTGGTTACTGGGGGAGCTGACTCACGGCCGGAGACCTGCCCCGGCCAGTGGTGGTGTTCCTCCTGGTGTCACCCTGTGCCTGGGAGAGGGGGCCACCAGGGAACAGGGGCCTCAGGGGGTCAACAGCCCCCACTGAGACCCGCACCCGGCGGTGGCGGGGGGGGGGGGGCGGAAGCTCCCCCAGGTGCACACGCCTGAGAATCAGCACAGCAGCCCCCCCCCCTCCACACACACACACCAGCTGGAAGGACAGGGGAAGAGCAAGCACTTGACCAAGCAGCACTGGAAAGCTCCAGGGGAAGTCGAGGGATTTACAGTATATTGAACCAGAGGGTCCACTCCTGTATTTTTTTCCCTTTTTCCAGTACAACTCGTTTTTATATCAGACTGTAAATTTCCAATTTTTTTTCTCTTTTCTATACCTTAACTATATCTTACCACCTCTTCATTTTTAATATTCTTCCTTTTTGACTTTCATGTTTCTACAATTACAGGTCCTAGATATATTTTCCACTTCTAGATTCCCTTCAGCATACTCAACTTAATTTGGGGAGATATACAAGATCTGTTTTTCTTGTTTTGTGTTGTTTTCTCTGCCTCATTTTGTTTTACAATGGTGGAAGTTTAATACATGACCAGCATGCACCCAGAACCAAATGATATACTGTGCTGGTTCATTCTGTGAGACTCCTCATTCCCATTCTTCCCCCCTTCTTCTATCTCATTATGTTTTGGTGGTCAATGTTGGGGCCCTCTACAAGTATTCTCGTTTTTGTTTTTTTTTTTTTTAATTTCTGGTTTACATAAATTTCAGACTGAGCATCATCTAACACACAGAACTTAATATACTCAAAAACAAGAGGATCAGCCTCTAGGACCCCTCAGGAGGACTACATTTTCCCTCCACTACAACTTCATCACTACCACCATCTCCCAGTCCCCCCCTTTTTTTTTCTTTCATTTTTTTCTATCTTCTTTGGGATTCTTGACTTTTATTTTTTACTACTTTGTTTTAAAACTTGTTTTTCAGTTTTCAGCTCCTTTTGTTTTATTTCGTTCTGATCTTTGTTTTCAATTTCTGGTCGCTAACCTCATCAGAATCATCTAGGGTGAAATTGAAATTTTTAGGTCATGGTTGATATTCTTAACTCAACCCACTCATACAGCCACTCTGCACTGAGAAAAATGACTAGAAAGAACTCACCACAAAAGAAAGAATCAGAAACAGTACTCTCTGCCACAGAGTTACAGAATTTGGATTACAATTCCATGTCAGAAAGCCAATTCAGAAGCACAGTTATAAAGCTACTGGTGGCTCTGGAAAAAAAAAAAAAAGCATTAAGGAATCAAGAGACTTCATGACTGCAGAATTTAGATCTAATCAGGCAGAAATTAAAAATCAATTAAATGAGATGCAATCCAAACCGTAGGTCCTAACAATGAGGGTTAATGAGGTAGAAGAAAGAGTGAGTGACATAGAAGACAAGTTGATGGCAAGGAAGGAAGCTGAGGAAAAAAGAGAAAAACAATTAAAAGACCATGAGGAAATTTTAAGGGAAATAAATGACCGCCTCAGAAGGAAAAATCTATGTTTAATTGGGGTTCCAGAGAGCATTGACAGGGATAGAGGGCCAGAAAGCATATTTGAACAAATCGTAGCTGAGAACTTCCCTAATTTGGGGAGGGAAATAGGCATTCAGATCAAGAGATAGAGAGATCCCCTCCTAAAATCAATAAAAACTGTTCAACACCTCAACATTTAATAGTGAAACTTTCAAATTCCAAAGATAAAGAGAAGATCCTTAAAGCAGCAAGAGACAAGAGATCCCTAACTTATATGGGGAGAAATATTAGATTAACAGCAGATCTATCCACAAAGACCTGGCAGGCCAGAAAGGGGTAGCAGGATATATTCAGGGTCCTAAAGGAGAAGAACATACAGCCAAGAATACTCTATCCAGCAAGGCTCTCATTCAGAATAGAAGGAGAGATAAAGAGCTTCCAAGATAGGCAGAAACTGAAAGAGTATGTGATCACCAAACCAGCTCTGCAAGAAATATTAAGGGGACCCTGTAAAAGAAAGAGGAAGCCCAAAGAAATAATCTACAAAAACAGGGTCTGAGTAGGTATTATGATGACACTACATTCGTATCTTTCAATAGTAATTCTGAACATGAATGGGTTAAATGATCCCATCAAAAGATGCAGGGCTTCAGACTGGATAAAAAAGTGAGACCCATCTATTTGCTGTCTACAAGAGACTCATTTGAGACCTAAGGACACCTACAGCCTGAAAATGAAAGGTTGAAGAACCATTTACCATTCAAATGGCCCTCAAAAGAAAGCTGGGGTAGCAATCCACATATCAGATAAATTAAAGTTTATGCCAAAGACTGTAGTAAGAGATGAAGAGGGTCACTATATCATACTTAAAGGGTCTATCCAACAAGAGGACCTAACAATCATGAATATTTATGCCCCTAATGTGGGACCTGCCAAGTATATCAATCAATTAATAACCAAAGTAAAGACATACTTAGATAGTAATACACTAATAGTAGGAGACGTCAACACCGCACTTTCTGCAAATGATAGATGTTCTAAGCACAACATCTCCAAAGAAACAAGAGCTTTAAATGATACACTGGAACCGATGGATTTTACAGATATATTCAGAACTTTGCATCCAATTGCAACTAAAAACACATTCTTCTCAAGTGCACATGGAACTTTCTCCAGAATGGACCACCTACTGGGTCACAAATCAGATCTCAACTGATACCAAAAGATTGAGATTGTCAGTTTATAGCAGTAATGTCCACAATAGCCAAACTGTGGAAGGAGTCTTGGTGTCCATCAAAAGATGAATGGATAAAGAAAATGTGATCTATGTATACAATAGAATATTACTCAGCCATTAGAGATGACAAATACCCATCATTTGCTTTGATGTGGATGGAACTGGAGGGTATTATGCTGAGTGAAATAAGTCAATTGGAGAAGGACAAACATTATATGGTCTCATTTTTGAAATATAAAAATAAATGAAAGGAAAGGAGAGAAAATGAGTGCAAATACCAGTGAGGATGACAAAACATGACAGACACCTAACTCTGGGAAGCGAAGAAGGGGTAGTGGAAAGGGAGGTGGGCGGGAAGTTGGGGTGACTGGGTGATTGGCACTGAGGGGGGCACTTGGTGGGAATGAGCAGTGGGTGTTATGCTACATGTTGGCAAATTGAACTCCAATTAAAAAAATTTTTAAAAAAAGATTGGGATTGTCCCCTGCATATTTTCAGACCATAATGCTTTGAAACTTGAATTCAATCATAAGAAGAAATTTTGAAGAAATTCAAACATGTGGAGGTTAAAGAGCATCCTGCTAAAAGATGAATGGGTCAACCAGGAAATTAGAGAAGAATTAGATTCATGAAAACTAATGAAAATGAAGATACAACCATTCAAAATCTTTGGGATACAGCAAAAGCAGTCCTAAGAGGGAAATATATTGCAATACAAGCATCCCTCAAAATATCGGAAAAAAAAACTCAAATACACAAGCTAATCTCACACCTAAAGAAACTGGAGAAAGAACAGCAAATAAAACCTACACCAAGAAGAATAAGAGAGTTAATAAAGATCCGAGCAGAACTCAATGAAATAGAGACCAGAAGAACTGTAGAACAGGTCAACAAAACCAGGAGTTGGTTCTTTGAAGAATTAATAAGATAGATAAACCATTAGCCAGCCTTATTAAAAAGAAAAAAGACTCAAATTAATAAAATCACGAATGCAAATGGAGAGATCACACAAATGCCAAGGAAATACAAGTGATTTTAAAAACCTATTATGAGCAGCTATATGCCAATAAATTAGGCAATCTAGAAGAAATGGACGCAGTTCTGGAAAACCACAAAGTACCAAAACTGGAACAGGAAGAAGTAGAAAACCTGAACAGGCCAATAACCAGGGAGGAAATTGAAGCAGTCATCAAAAACCTACCAAGACACAAAGTCCAGGGCCAGATGGCTACCCAGGGGAATTCTATCAAACGTTTAAACAAGAAACAATACCTATTCTACTAAAGCTGTTCCAAAAGATAGAAAGGGACGGGATACTTCCAAACTCCTTTTATGAGGCCAGCATCACCTTAATTCCAAAACCAGACAAAGACCCCACCAAAAAGGAGAATAATGGACCAATATCCCTGATGAACACTGATGCAAAAATTCTCAAAAGATATTAGCCAATAGGATCCAATAGTACATTAAGGAGATGATTCACCATGACCAAGTGGGATTTATCCCTGGGATGCAAGGCTGCTTCAACACTCATAAAACAATCAATGTGATAGATCATATCAACAAGAGAAAAAACAAGAACCATATGATCCACTCAATAGATGCAGAGAAAGCATTTGACAAAATACAGCATCCATTCCTGATCAAAACTCTTGAGAGTGTAGGGATAGAGGGAACATTCCTCAGCATCTTAAAAAGCCATGTACGAAAAGCCCACAGCAAATATCATTCTCAATGGGGAAACACTGGGAGCCTTTCCCCTAAGATCAGGAACACGACAGGAATGTCCACTGTCACCACTGCTATTCAGCATAGTACTAGAAGTCCTAGCCTCAGCAATCAGGCAACAAAAAGAAATAAAAGGCATTCAAATGGGCAAAGAAGTCAAACTCTCCCTCTTTGCAGATGACATGATATCGTACATAGAAAACCCAAAGGACTCCACTCCAATATTGCTAGAACTCATACAGCAATTCGGCAGTGTGGCAGTATACAAAATCAATCCCATTTACAACTGCACCCAAAAGCATAAGATACCTAGGAATAAACCTAACCAAAGAGGTAAAGGATCTATACCCTAAAAACTACAGAACACTTTTGAAAGAAATTGAGGAAGACACAAAGAAATGGAAAAATATTCCATGCTCATGGATTGGAAGAATTAATATTGTGAAAATGTCAATGCTACCCAGGCAAATTACACATTTAATGGAATCCGTATCAAAGTACCATGGACTTTCTTCAGAGAGTTGGAACAAATTCTTAAGATTTGTGTGGAATCAAAAAAGACCCCAAATAGCCAGGGGAATATTGAGAAAATAAAACCAGAGCCGGGGCCATCACAATGTCAGATTTCAAGTTGTACTACAAAGCTGTGATCATCAAGCCAGTGTGGTACGGGCACAAACAGAGACACATAGATCAACGGAACAGAATAGCGAATCCAGAAATGGGCCCTCAACTCCATGGTCAACTAATATTCGACAAAGCAGCAAAGACTATCCACTGGATAAGGACAGTCTGTTCAATAAATGGAGCTGGGAACATTGGACAGCCACATGCAGAAAAATGAAACTAAACCATTCTCTTACACCAGACACAAAGATAAACTCAAAATGGATGAAAGATCTAAATGTGAGACAAGAATCCATCAAAATCCTAGAGGAGAACACAGGCAACACCCTTTTCAAACTTGGCCACAGCAACTTCTTGCAAGATACATCTACAAAGGCAAGGGAAACAAAAGCAAAAATGAACTATTGGGACTTCATCAAGATAAAAAGTTTCTGCACAGCAAAGGATACAGTCAACAAAACTAAAAGACAACCTACAGAATGGGAGAAGATATTTGCAAATGACGTATCAGATAAAGGGCTAGTATCCAAGATCTATAAAGAACTTATTAAACTCAACAGCAAAGAAACAAACAATCCAAGCACGAAATGGGCAAAAGTCATGAACAGAAATGTCACCAAAGAAGACATAGGCATGGCCAACAACATGAGAAAATGCTCCGTGTCACTTGGCATCAGGGAAATACAATCAAAACCACAGTGAGATACCACCTCACACCAGTGAGAATGGGGAAAATTAACAAGACAGGAAACAACAAATGTTGGAGAGGATGTGGAGAAAGGGGACCCCTCTTGTACTGTTGGTGGGAATGTGAACTGGTGCAGCCACTCTGGAAAACTGTGTGGAGGTTCCTCAAAGAGTTAAAAATAGATCTGCCCTACCACTCAGGAATTGCACTGCTGGGGATTTACCCCAAAGATACAGATGCAGTGAAAGACCGAGACACCTGCACCCCAATGTTTATAGCAGCAATGTCCACAATAGCCAAACTGTGGAAGGAGCCTCGGTGTCCATCGAAAGATGAATGGATAGAGAAGCTGTGGTCTATATATACAGTGGAATATTACTCAGTCACTAGAAACGATGAATACCCACCATTTGCTTCGACGTGGATGGAACTGGAGGGTATTATGCTGAGTGAAGTAAGTCAATCGGAGAAGGACAAACATATGGTTTCATTCATTCAGGGAATATAAGAAATAGTGAAAGAGACTACAGGGGAAAGGAGAGAAAATGAGTGGGAAATATCAGTGAGGGTGACAAAACATGAGAGACTCCTAACCTGGGAAATGAACAAGGGGTAGTGGAAGGGGAGGTGGTCAGGGGGATGAGGTGACTGGGTGATGGGCACTGAGGGGGGCACTTGATGGGATGAGCGCTGGGTGTTATATGTTGGTAAATCAAACTCTAATTAAAAAATATACAAAAAAAGGAAAACAAATTTATTGACTGAACTATTATGTATCAAGATCTTTGGGAGGGTGGCCAACTAACTGGTTTGCCTGGAACTGTGGGGTTTTAAGAGGCATGGAACTTTTAGTGCTAACACTGTAATGGTCCCAGGCAAACCTGGATGTTTGGTCACCTAAGTGCTATACATTAGAGACATAACAGTTTATGGGATCTGGCCTCTGCTCAAGTTGGAGACACCTTTTTGAACATATCACTACAATATGGTATGTTAAGCACCAGAAGAGCATCCAGACTGAATGAAGCAAAACTCTGAAGCCTCTAGTATAAGAAAGGAGTCAACCAGATAAGAGTACTAGGAATGAGGCAGTTTGGAAAGCATTCTAGTCTGAAGAATCACTACAATAAAAGATACAGTAGTGAAAAATAACACTAACAATTTACTGACAATTTACTGTGCCAGGCACTATGCTATTGATTATGTCCTTCAATACAACCCCATAAGGTTGGATTTGTCATATGAGTGATGAAGGGTTTCAAGCAGGAGACTGTGTACTTTAAAGATAAAGGATCCCCCTGGTAGTATGTAAAGTGATTTAAAAATAGGTCCACTACATGTATGCTATTTTGAAATACCTTTAACTTTACATCATCTCTCAAATTCAGTCTTGTAAGAGGGATTCCAGTTTCCCAGTACAGTTTAAAATCAAATATGTCCAATACCTTAGCTCTTCTATTCCACTTCTTCTATTCCTTTATCTTTTATTGGCTTTCTACCATGTACAAAATTCAGTAAGAAAAAAAAAATTCAGTAAGGAAATTTTATTAGGTTTTGTAACATGGGCTCCCTCTGTTGACTGTGTAGCAATAAAACAGCAACCCTTTGACATCCAGAAGAAACAAATGCTTTGGATCTTTACAGTAATTCTTTTTTGTTTTTAGGAAAACCAGAGGTCTTTGCTCCTAAATTAAAATAATTTATAAAAGTGCATATGTGACCCAGCTTTTGAGTACTTTAAGTTTTAACCAAAGAAATATTTTTATACTTGTAGACATCATTTTCATTGCTATGTTCCATTTCTTCATCAAAGAGCCATTTACATTCATTAAGCTGGACAGCTGTTTGAATTTCATAATACAATTATCCAGACTTTCCTTTCCTATCATGCCCACAGTCATACAAATGAACTTTATTATTATAAAGTTCCCTTTGGTCTAGTGAGAGAGACCTCTGAGGCAATACGTCTCAGTTGAAGCACAGATCACAAGTATAATTACAATAGTACAACATGCCAGAAAGCAGAAGGATATATTAAATATGAATGAGAAAGGGACCCTGGGTGACTCAGTTGGTTGATTCTGACTCCTGATTTCAGCTCAAGTCATGATCTTAGTGTAGTTAGATTGGGCCCCTCGTGGGCACCGTGCTCTCTCTCCCTCTGTCCAACCCCCCACTCTAAATAAATAAACAAATAAGCAAACAAATAAATAAATAAATACATTTTAAAATAGTGAATATGATAGAATTCAAGCAGATATTTTGGAAAGGATACTGTTTGACCTGAAAAGGACCTAAGCTCCATGACGGCAGGATTTTTCCTGGTTTGTTCACTGCTGTATCCTAAGCTCCTACAACTGTGACTGGCTTAATAGATAGCTACTGAATACATCAGTTGATTTTGAAGTCAGTAAGGATTTTATTGAAAGAAAAAGACAGGGGAAAAGATTATTTTTTGAAAAGGCTTATACTCAAAACCATGGAAATTGTTACCTTTTGCTTAACCTGTCTAAACCCTTCCCCTGGCTCTCCATTATCTCTAAATACTGTCCCCATCCACTTCCCCCATTTTATCTATGTATCCCATCTCAAGCCATTAGAGTAGACAGGTGTCTGGTGTGGAACCAGACATTCTGCATGTCATCTATGTGTTTAAGAAATTAAAGATACAAAATATTATGTTATGTATGAATTGCTCATATACCGGCTAATATAAAATATAATGTAGGTTACTAATGAACATACTGATCTCTATATATGTGTTTCAAATTGGGACCATTCAGTTTAAAGTAATAGAAAATCCAATTCAAATGGGCTTAACTAATGAAAGGATTTATTGGTAATTACAACTGAAATCAAGTAATTGGGCAGGCTTCAGTGCAGTTCAATCAGGCCTTCTCCTCAAATGTTCTTCAGTTGTTTCATTCCCAACTTCCTATGTATGTAGCTTGTGAAGTCCTTGGACTGGGATCCCCCCATGGACACAAGTCCCGCAGCTAGCAGAAAGATTATATGCTTTTTGTATTTACATGCAGGGAGAGAGAGCATGGTTTCTCAAAACCAGTGAGTAAAAGTCCCAAACTTGACTATACTATTCCTGAAGTATCTTCTGTAGCCAGAGGACTGCCAGATTTGATTGATTTGTACCTCATTTACCAGAACAAATTGCCATGTCAAGGGGCATAAGGCTATTCTACTTGGTTACTGCCAGTCAGAGGCTACCTCTAGAGCTGGGGTTGGAGTCAATCACACCAGGAGAGAGGAATAGCTCTCAAAGGAAAATATATATATACATATAGTTAGGAAGGGAGAGAGAAGGTAAATGCTAGATAGACAACTAACGAACCCCTAATAAATATGACTTTTTCAATTGGCAAATATATTTCAAATGTTAGTATTTTTGTTGAGGTCACCAGAATTCCTGCTAGCTGTAAAATTATGAAGTTTTGAGTTTCTTTTACCATTGGCTCATCACCTATTCAGCTCTCTTTCCCTGGGAACCCCCTTTTGCCTTCCAAATTCTTATTGACCTTTAGGGACTACTCTTACCTGGGAAGGCTTCCTTGACTCTCAATCTGGTTAAGCACCTGCACAGGGATCTCACAGCCCCCTGGTTTTCCCCCAGGGCAGCATGTGACGTACTTAGATGTGTTTATCTGTTTCCATGTTGGCTTTCCCACAGGCAAGGGGCTCCTGAAGGACAGGTGATCAGATGCTTTGGCTGGAATAACGAAACCTAATGCAAACTGACTTACACAATAACTTACTATTTCTCAAAATAGAAGTATTGCTCTATGAGTAGGGCAATCTCCAGGATTGGTTGATACAATGGCTCAACAGTGTCATCAACAGCCCATGTTCTTTCCATCTCTCTGACATCTTCAGTGTTGACTTTATCCTTAGGCTGCTAACAAAGTGGCTACAAAAGTGTCAGGCATCACATAATCCAGAGAAAGAAGAGGAACTATCCTATTCTTTGGAATAAGAAAACAGTTTCCATAAGCTTCCCTGAAGGCTTTCCCTCATCTACTTGGTCATCTCTAAACTGGTCAGTGGTAAGAGGAATAAATAGTATTACCACAAAGAGTTTTAGGATAATCAAAGTAGAGTAGAAATTGATAATTGTTTATGCTAGTTACTTCAATAAGGTTTCTGACATTCTTTGGCTCTGTGCATCTGTCTTTGTGACTCCATTTCCCACCGTGCCCTGAAATTCAATACCATAGTCATACCCTGGGCCCTATCCTTACCCTGACCTCCTATATTTCCATCTCACTGTCTTTAGTACTTCAACACCAACAATCCTTCAGTCCCACAGGGATATATATTCCACTGATGATGCTACCACCTTTTTACTGTCTCTTGCCCCCTTCATGTCCTTACTTCCCTTCCTACTCAGCTTAAATGCCATGGTAAATCATTATAAGCACTCCCTTGCTCATATTCGACTCCTTTGCCACCCTTCATTTCATGATACTCTTTTTAAAATTTTTTTATTTTTTAATTTTTATTTAAGTAATCTCTACACCCTATGTGGGGCTCAAACCCATGACCCAAGATCAAGAGTCGCAGGCTCCTCTGACTCAGCCAGGCACCCATATAAGATTTTTTGGTAAGAATGCAACCCTGTTCATGTCCAACTCTGAGTTTATTCTGTGCACCAAGACCCCTGAGTATGACTGGAAGAAAAAATACACACAACAATGTTTATTAGTCTTACTCTACTCTTTTTTTTTTTTTTTAAGATTTTATTTATTTATTCATGAGAGACACACAGAGAGAGGCAGAGACATAGGCAGAGGGAGCAGCAGGCTCCCTGCAGGATCATGCCCTGAGCACAAGGCAGATGCTCAACCACTCAGCCACCCAGATGTCCCAGTCTTCCTCTACTCTTAATGGATCTTTACCGCTGAATAGTAAAGCTGCTCAGCAATCACAATACATCTCATTAGTCCAAGTTGTCTTTCATTCTTCTAGATGATTTCCTGTTAGATCTCCCATCTTCTAAAACCTCCAGTACCTCCTTTCAGTGCTTGCTTTTGGCTGCTTACTCTGCTTCTCATTTTACTGAGAAAACAAAGGCAACTAGAAGAGGACCTCGTTAGGTTCCTACCAGCCCACCTAGCTGCCTAGTTGCATTTGTGCCCATACCCTCTGTTTTCTCTGTTAACGTAGTCACAATCCATGAAACTAGCAGACCAATCCCTCTTTTTGGACAGTAGATCCCATCCCTTTTCACTAACTCAGGATATTGCCCCAGAAATTCTCCCATTCTCTATCCTGCATCACCAATATTTTTCATTTCTACTAAATCAGTGGTTCTCAATCACAGGTGGTTTTTGCCTGCTCCCCTCCCTCTACCTTCCAGGGAACATTCAGTGATATTTAGACACCCTTATAGTTACCACAACTTGGAAGGTTGGGCAGGGAGCCCTGTCATCTAGTGGATAAAATGTCAGGGATGTTTCTAAACATCTTATACTGTGAAGGACAGCACAAAACATTCTGCCAAAAATATCAATGGTGCCCAAATTGAGAAATCCTGAACTAGATCATCCTACCAGCACACACACAAATGCTAGTATTGCTCCCTTAAAAACTACTCTCTCCTGACTTCATATTCCCTTCCAACTTCACCCCTATTTCCTGCTCCCCTTTACTGCAAATGGTTCCAGAAACACTTCCTTCATTTGGTTCCTAGAAACTACATTCTTCTGATTTCATTTCTAATTTTAATAATTCATTCTAGTCTCCTTTTCTAGTGTCTCATGTTCTAACTTCTAAATGTTGGAGTGCCCAGATCTCAGTCCTTGGACTTTTTTCTTCTATATACTCACTTCCTTAGTTGCATCATGTGGCTTCAAATACCTATATGTTGATGAATCCCAAATTTTTATCTCTAGCCTGGACCTCTCCCCTAAACTCCAGATTCATATATCCAATTACCTATTCATCATCTCTACCTGAATATTTAATATGTATATAAAGCTTGGCATGTCTGAACTGAGCTCTAGATCTTTCACTGAAAGCCTGCTTCTTAGTCTTATTCATCAAAGTAAGGTAAAATTCCATTCTTCCATTTCCTTAGGGTAAAACCTTGGCGTCATCCTTGACTCCACTCTTTCACACTCCAATATGATCCATTATCAAACTTACCAAGTGTACCTTTAAAACAGTATATCCAGAATCAGACCACTTACTACCTCTGCTGCTCTCTTCGTGATCCTAGCCTTCATCGTCTCTCCCTTGGATTACTGCAATAACCTCCTAGTTGGTCTCCCTACTTCCACTCTTCCACCTTATCATCAACACTGCAACCAGAATGAAAATTTGAAATCATAGATTATATCACTTCTTCGTTAGAAACCCTCCAATGGCTACCCATCTTTCTCAGAATAAAAGTCAAAATTCTTATAATCCTTACTCTGCCCCAGTTACACTGGCCTCTTTGCTGTTCCTGGATCATATCAAACAACACTCTAGCCTCACAGCCTTTGTACTTGCTCTACTCTTTACCTAGAATGCTCTCGTTTTTGTGAAAATGCAAGGTCTTTGCTCAAAATCATCTTCCTAGAGGGGACTTTCCTGACTTCTCCATCTCACTGATACTTCCTGTCTCCCTTCCCTGCTTTATTTTTCTTCCTGGTTCTTATCCATCTAAAATATATTTTTTACATATTTATTTGTCTGTCTCCCCTTACAAGAATGTAAGCTCCAAAACATAAGACATGTCTGTTTTGTTTACTGTCATATCTGTCAATATGTCATATTGCCTAAAACAATGTCTCACACATAGTAGGTTCCCCATACCTATTTGTAGAAAGAATGAAGCATCCACATTGAGCAGGGATAGACTGTGTCTGACTCTTACCTGAATCCCAGATGCCCAATAGAGGGACAGAATAGGAACTAGTAAAATAAGTGAATTTTCATTGTTGCTTGAATAGCTGTGACTGTCATGTATCCCAGTGCTTTCTTGATTCAAGTGATAACAGTTTCTGTTCTCTCTTCATCCTCAAATTTTCCTGTGAGGAGACAATCAATGATCTCCCTGGGCACTCTTCTTAAGTTACTTAGTACCTCGGATCTCTCTGTTCCCTTTTTCCTTTTCTTGGAACTTTTACCTTGAGACTCTATACCCCAGCCAAGCCCTAGGTATATATAACACCATCATTTCTGTGGGCTCCATTTCTGTAACATCTGCAAGTTTCCACCTAATTGTACTTGCCTGGCATCTTTATCAGACTGATTTCTCCTTCAGGGCAAAGATGATATTCAACTTTTCTGTGTGCCTAGTGCTTGGTAGGGGGTCCAGAACATTGTAGGCACTTTACAAATGGCACTTGGACCAAACCCCTATCTATTTTCTGTCATTTTATAGTCCTTATTCTCTCCATACTTCGATGTAGCCACCATAGTACCTTAATAAATTTATTAGTAGACATGTCTCTGTGGTGTTGTGATGAAGAGGATAGGCTTTGGAATTCAGAGTCTTGGCTCCATATCTTACAGGTTATATAACTTTGGGCAAGACAATCTCTCTAGCTCCTCTTTCACTATTGGTAAAATGAAATAATAATGCTACAGAAATTGTGGTGAAGATTAAATTCAATAGTGTACACTAAGCCCTACTACTCTGGTTCATAATAGCTCAATGAATGATAACACTAATATTTTCTAGTCAACCACAACAATAAGAATAATACCACTATGAATATCTTGATAATCAGGGACTATATTTCAAGCAATCTAGAGGATATGGACCTTGTGATGGAGGAAAATGATGAGAGATGGGGCTGGGGATGCAGTTGGAGCCACATTGGGAAGGGTTAAGGAGGTTAGCCTTTATTCTACAGAAAGTGAAGAATAATGAAAGAGTCATATAACATCTAAAATAAAGAGCAAGCTACTGATGATGATATTTATGAGTACCAAATGAGGAGGGCCAAGAGAGCTACATGGGACCGTGCTAACAACTCATTGAACTTTGTGGTGACTGACATCAGAAATACATTCAGGCTATAGTTACATGATGTCAGATTTTCAGATGAAAACAGAAAACTTTACTCAAACATCTGATTGTTTAGTCTACCCAACATCAAAAACCTGGCTGTTCTGAGACTTTCAGATGTTTGGCTGAATGGCTTAGTTTTTCTCTTCATCTAAGGGGTCTGGTAGACACAATCACTATGATTTTTGTCAGCTTCAGGCTTGTGGGTTTTTTATTTTTAATTATAAAACAGCTTTATGACAACATAAAAGGAATTTAAAAAATTTTTCCCTAATTCTACCTCTCTAAAACAACTGGTTTTATTTTTGCATATTCTCTGTAAAATCTCTATAAAATATAAAGTTTACATTGCTTACCAACAATGAACATACGTTTGTGTCCTTTTCTTTGCACTCAGTGTTATAACATTTAAATTTTAACAAAAGTTGTATTTTAAAATAATTACTATATAATATTATCAACTGTGTGTTAGATGTGTAAGACACATACTAAATTTTAATATCCTAAGATTGTTGGAAATTTTTGTTGCCTCTAATTTTCATTAAAATGAATAACATTTTGTTTATTGATTATTTCCCTCTAAATAATTCATAGGATAGCCAGTTACAGGTCAAAGTGTTTTTTGTTCCAATATAGATTTCTATATTCTAAATGAATTATATGAATTCATATTGATAATAATGAATGAATTCCCTGTTTCAGCACAATCTTATCAACATTGATGTTATGATTTCAGTGTTTTTATTTTGGTCAGTTGAACAGTTCTAGTATAATAATATATAATAATATATAGTATGTTACATATATGTAATATATATGTTTTATACATATTATATGTATATATTATACTCCAGATATATGCTTATCTTCCCTCTTCTCCAAAAACATCAATGAAATGAGAACAAATGATTATTTTAACACTATCAACTCATGAGAAAAGAGAATGCAGGAGAAGTCAGTAGACACATTTTTAGAAGATAGAAAAGTTGGTAGAGTTGAGAAAGCTGAAGTATATGCTGAGGGGAGATTCTAGTTGAAAGCTATAGAAACTAATAAGGATAATAATAATATATTATTCTATATCTTAGTAGCCATCAGGCATTGTACTAAGCATTTTACATTTATAAACTCATTTAAGGGATCCCTGGGTGGCGCAGCGGTTTGGCGCCTGCCTTTGGCCCAGGGCACGATCCTGGAGACCCAGGATCGAATCCCACGTCGGGCTCCCGGTGCATGGAGCCTGCTTCTCCCTCTGCCTGTGTCTCTGCCTCTCTCTCTCTCACTGTGTGCCTATCATAAATAAATTTAAAAAAAAATTTAAAAAAAATAAAAAATAAACTCATTTAATCTTCACAACATCCTTTGAGGAAGGTACTATTATTTTCACCATTTTACAAATGAGGAAATTGAAGAATGAGGTCAAATAATTTGGGCAAGGTCAAAAAGCCAAGTTTCAAGCCCAGGCTATCTGGGTTAAAAGTCCATTCCCTTAATGACTATGCTTTACTGCCATTTGAGAAAGGCTCAGTAATTTGAAGCACAGGGTATTGTGGAAGACAAGAATGAGGTGTAGATATTAGTTGAATGTCTGTGTAGAAAGAACTTAGACTTGCAACCAACTCATCCAACCATAGTGTATCTCCCTATCCTGGCAGGTGACCAGAGATTTGATCTATGGAAAAATTGCATGGGTAAAGCCAAAGAGAAATTAGGCACTTAGCAGGGGGAGAGAAATGCCAACAGAAGACATTAAGTGAATGCACACTCACTTAATGGTAAGACTTTGGGCCTCTTGTCCTCTCAACTTAGAATACTTGGTCGCCAGGCAGCCATACCTGCCTCTGCTACTCAAGGGAAGAATCTGGAGAAACTGACCAGCTTCAGAAGAAAGAACTCCAAATACCGATATTTTGAGGTTCCCATCGAAATACTCAGGTAACCTCCCTATTACCCTATAGTGAAGCCACCAGTTGACAATCCCCATCTACTCACACAGAGCTTCCAATTAATTTTTTTAGTACCTCACTACTAAATATGAAGTGCTACAAAATTTTACCAAATATTTGAAGAAAGCCTTCAAAATGGGAGAAGCCAAAAGAAATCAAGAAATGGAACTCAAAGAAAACAAACTAGGGAGCAGAAGAAAAAATTTTAAACGATCACTATATTTAGAGAGCAAGAATAAATATTATACTCATGAAACAAGAATAGGATGCTTTCTTAAGAAAAAAAGGAATAAAAATAGAAAAAAGAACTCATGAAAATTAAAAACATGAAAGCAGAAAACTTTAAGAATCAATAGAAGAGTTGATCTTCTCATTCCCCCAAAACAGAACAGAAAGACAAGCAACTCAATAATAAAAGAGATAAGAAAACTGGAAGATAAATTCAGGAGATCCAAAAATCTAAACAATGTAAGTTTCAAAAAGAAAAAGTAGGGGCACCTGGGTGGCTCAGTGGTTGAGTGTCTCCCTTAGGCTCAGGTTGTAATCCCGGGGTCCTAGGATTGGGTCTGCCTATGTCTCTGCTTCCTTCTGCCTATATGTCTGCTTCTCTCTGTGTGCGTCTCATGAATAAATAAATAAAAATAAAATAAAAAAGGAAAAAATAAAGAGACAAAGAAAAAGAAATTATTAAAGAAAGAATACAAGAAAAAATTTCCAGAACTTGAAGAATACATGTTTTTAGTTTGAAAGCTATATTAAAGGCTGAGCACAATAAATTAAAAAAAAAAAGTATCAAGGTACATCCTTAAGAAATTTCAGGATACTGGAAGATAAAGTATGCTTAAGCTTCCAGGGCAAAATGATAGTATCCTACAAAGTATATAGAGAGAACCCAAAGGACATTAAATGTCTCAACAACAAAAAATAGAAACCAGAATAGAAAGTAGTAATGCCGTAGAAGTTCTGTGTCAAAATAATTTCCACACTAGAATTCTATATGCTGAGAATTGCCCATCAAGCAGGAAGGTAAAATTAAGGCATACTGAGACTTTCAAAGTTTCCTCTTTTTCAGGAAACTATTAATAGGATATGTGCCACCAAAATGAGGGATAGAAAGAGAAAGAAACATGGAATTGGTTTAAAAAAAAAAAAGTGCATCTACCACAAGAGAGTGGCAAAGAAAATTCTCTGTTGACAGTGAAGGAGAATGCTAGGATGGCAACTGTTTAGTATGTTTGAAGATTGGAACAGGAGAATAGAGGGCTCCAGGATGTGTATCTTCAGGAAAATAAATGGAACAGATAAATTATCTGATATATTTGATAGTGTAGAAAATAGTGACCTAGAGAACAAAGCACAGGAAAAGATAAAATGATTAATATTTCCAGTAAGAAAAGTGTACAAGAAAGGAAACGTAATTATAGTACAGTGCTTAGCTTGGCAGTAAACAATACTTAAAATAATTCAAAGAGTGAATTTTTATTTAGTCAAAAATTATATTTTATCTACATTAGAGAAAGGAAATAAGGGCAGCCCGGGTAGCTCAGCGGTTTAGCGCCGCCTTCAGCCCAGAGCGTGATCCTGGAGACCCGGGATCAAGTCCCCGGGATCAAGTCGTGCATCTGGCTCCCTGCATGAGCCTGCTTCTCCCTCTGCCTGTGTCTCTGCTGCTCTCTCTCTCTCTCTCTCTCTCAATCTTTGTCTCTCATAAATAAATAAATAAATAAATCTTTAAAAAAAAAGAGAGAGAGAGAGGAAATAAGGGCCTAGAGTGATGAAAGGGGGCTGACTCCTCACTTTTCACAATAGGAATTCAAAAGATAATGTCTAAAGTTGATAAATCAAAAAGAATCAGTATAAGCATATTATCTTTTAGTGGAAGTAAATACCAGAATAAATAGCTAAAAGAGTTTGGGGAAGAGGCTTGAGGTTAAGGATGGGAGGAGATGGAGATCACAGTTTTTCACCATAAGTCTGATAGTATTTTTTGGCTTTATAAATAATGTGAATGCATTATTTTGATTATTTTTTAAGTTTTAAAATAATTTTTTTGATGATATTTCATTTGCATTTGGATTTAACTGAAGATTTTTATCATGTGTTTATGTGCTGACTGCCAGTTACTTAACAAGCATTTATGTGTTAGGTGTTTTGCTTGACCCTGGAGATAAATAAAAGAGCAAAATTAAATCTGTACCTTTAAGAAGTTCATAATACAGGTGAGAGAGAAAGATAAATCACATAGTTATTAAACAGATGACAGGTGCTATAAGAGAGAAATACGGAGGGTAGTAGAGGAGCAAAGAGACATACATATCTGGCTTTGCCGTGGGAGGGGTGGGTCTGAGTCCATCATAGAGGAGAATAATTGAAGGGAGGGCTTTCTAGGCAAGTGGGATTGATGTGAAAAGAGTTGGAGGTGTCAGCAAGTTTCCTTTGTCATGTTTGTTAAGGCAGGACGTGCAGAATGCAGGATTTGCCTCAGCCTTTGTTCAATTTTATTTAGGTCGGGTCAACTTTTGTGGCCTTCTGTGGACATTTTAAAATCCAGGAATATGCCTGTTAAAATGCAGCTGGGGTTCTGTCTTTGAGGCAGAAATAATGCCAATAACTAGATGGAAAGGCCAAAGTGTTCAAACTCTTCTTAGATCTGTGTCCTTTAATGGCCTCAGTGTGTTTGATTCATCTGCCCTGTGTGGGGGACCATTGAAATGTAGGTTATGAAAATAAGCTTTTTATCCAAGCCTCTCCAAGCAAAACACAGGACACATTTAATCAGCTTTCAAAATTATGCCCAGTAGGAACTAGCTATTAGCTATGAAAACAAGCACTAGCCTACCTATTGCTAATTTCCCTTTCCCCCATCCCCACTACCACCATCCTAGCTCAGGCCTCATGTCAGACATTATAACTGAGTCCTGACTACTTTTCTCGATGCCTCCAGTCTCTTCTATTCAATCCATTTCCCCTTGCAACCAGATTGCTCTTTCTAAAATACAAACCTAACTGTGGTACTCCTTTGATTTAAAAAAAATTTTTAAAAGGGACACCTGTTGTGGCTCAGTGATTGAGTGCCTTTGGCTCAGGGTGTGATCCCCAGGGTCCAGGATTGAGTCCCACATCAGGCTCCCTGCATGGAGCCTGCTTCTCCCTCTGCCTATGTCTCTGCCCCTCTGTGTCTCTCATGAATAAACAAATAAAATCTTTTTTAAAAATTTTAATAAAAATTTTTTAAAAGAGAGAGAGAAAGAAAAGAAAAGCAACTGCAATGCCTCCCCATGGCCTAGAGGATTAAGTCCTTTGTCTAGCATTCCAGGTCTTCTATTACATGACCCCAAACTATATTTCTAGCACCTTCACCTAACCATTCTTTCATTCTCCCTCTACTTCCTACTACACACACACACATAGGCATCTTTCTTTAAATTTCAGCTTCTCTGAAATGTTATTCTTAGAATGCAAGGAACTTTCCTGCCAACAAATATTTGCATCAAGCATTTGCATTTGTTTTCCTCCCTTAAATCCCCTTTGGCCTGAAAATCTCCTTATCTCAAGACCCAGTTTAAAGGCAGCCTGGGTGGCTCAGCGGGTTAGCGCCACCTTCAGCCCAGGGCACAATCTTGGAGACCCAGGATCCTCCAGAATCGAGTCCCACACAGGGCTCCCTGCATGGAGCCTGCTTCTCCCTCTGCCTGTGTCTGTGCCTCTCTCTGTGTGTCTCTCATGAATAAATAAATAAAATCTTAAAAAAAAAAAAAAAAAAAGAACAATGTCAGGAGAATAGTTAGAGCTCAATGAATATTAGGTCTGCTTTAAAATAGCAATAAATGATAGATAAATGGCACCTGGGTGGTTCATTTGGTTAAGTGATCAATTTTTTTTTTTTTATTATTTATGATAGTCACAGAGAGAGAGAGAGAGAGAGAGAGGCAGAGACACAGGCAGAGGGAGAAGCAGGCTCCATGCACCGGGAGCCCGACGTGAGATTCGATCCCGGGTCTTCAGGATCGCGCCGTGGGCCAAAGGCAGGCGCTAAACCACTGCGCCACCCAGGGATCCCAAGTGATCAACTTTTGATTTCTGTTCAGGTCATGATCTCAACCAGCAGGAGTGGGGCTCTGTGGTCAGCATGGAATCTGCTTGAGATTCTTTCCCTCCCCTGCCCTCACTGTTTCTTTCTCTCAAAACAAACAAACAAACAAGATGTCCTCTTTTCTGAGAGGCTTTACTCATTTCTCCAAGGAAAATTGATATTTCTTCTATTTCTCTAGGAAAATATGAATTGCTTATGATATTTACTTTCACATCTCTCCTAATTTATACAATTTCATAGAAAATGTTCAAAGTGATTTTTTAAAAAATAGAGTTATATTCTATTCTCTTCTGAAGTTTTTGAAAATGTAGTTTCAGAGCTATTAGCTATTCCAATCCTGGATCAGCCACCCACTAATTATGTGATCTTGGACAGGTAACAAAACCTCAGTTTCTATATCTATGAAAAGAGGAATAATATCTTTTATCTTACTGAGGATTCTGTGTTAATTTTCCTTTCAAGGTCTCCTAGGGTCTGCAGATAAAGCCTAAAACACCTGGCCAGGCACATAAAGCTCTTTACCACCTGGCCCTGTGTATCTTTCCAGCTTCATCTCCCCTACTGTCTCTTGTACTTGCTACATCAACAATTCTGAATTTCTTGCAATTTCCTACACTGTTCAGATTTTGAGTTTTTGCACATGCTGTTCATTCTGTCTAGAGTGTCCTTCTTTCACTTCTACTTACTCAGTTCTTTTTTCATCCTTCAAAACTCATTAAAATACTTATTGAGTACCTAATTATATATAGTCTATATTCCTCTGATCATTCAACAATGTCTAAATGCCATCTGGAATAGTACAAACACCTTTAGCTACATCAGAACTGAAAATCAGAACCATTAAAAAAAAAAAAAAAAAAAAAAAAAACAGAACCATTAAGTCTTTGAGTTCACCTAACCTAGCCCAACATGGCCCAAACTGAAGAAATAGTTCTAGAGAGCAAAGATTGACCCAAAGTCATGGAGATCTCAGTTATCAACTATTGTGTAACAAACTATCCCAAAGTTTGGTGGCTTAGATCAACAACTGTTTTATTATTTCTCACAATTTGTGAGTCAGGAATCCAGTCAGGACTAGGTTAGTTGGTTCTTTTGCTCCACATGGAGTCAGTTGAAGTCACTCAAAGGTATTCATTTGGCTTTACAAGCCTTGCCAAGAATGGCTAGAAAGCTGGCTTCATGTGGGCCCTTCTCACCCTAAAGAGAGTCTCTGTGATCTCTCCAGCAGGGTACATTTTGGCTCAGGGCTCAAAGAGACAATGTTCCCTAGAGACAGGAAGTGGAAGTTATCAATCTCCTAAAACTTGGGCTAGGAAACTAGCACAGTGTCATTTCTACAGTATTCTCTTGCTTAGAACAATCTAGAGCCCACCCAGACTCTGGAGGAAGAGACATACCACTTGACAATTGTAAGATGATCAAAGAATTTACCATCTTTAATCTTTCACCATCTGCCCTCTGACTACAAATTACATTGTTCCCACATGCAAAATATATTCATCTCCTCCAAGTCCCCCAACTCCCAAAAAAAAAAAAAAAAAAACCCAGCCTGTTATAGCATCAGACTCTGGACTAAAGTCTGTGAGTTTATTATCTAAATAAATTCCAGGTGTGGATGAAGTTCCCCAGGTGTAGTTCCTAAACTGTAGCTTCTTGAGCATTGTTCCTTTCAAACTGAAGATCTCTGAACTAAAGAGATAAAGTTATCTTCCCCTTACACACCCAACTACAATGGCGACAGGCATAAAATAAGTGAATGTACACTCCAGTTCAAAAGAGGGTGGTGGTGGTAGTGGGTGGGGGAATGGAAGCACATAGCAGTCACTGGTGCAAAGAAATTCTGAAATCTAGCCAGGCACATGTTGCCAGTTCCTTCACTAAAGCCTGGTTCTGCTCCCTGGGAATGAGAGTGTCTGTGACTTTTGGTCTTGCCCTCTGAGTCATCCCTCTTTTTTTCCATAATAAATAGCCCATTTTTGTAGTTGAGTAGTCTTCTCAGCCTGCTCTCTGCCCACAGCAGATCGAAAGTCCGAAGACCTCTTCATTTTGTGTTGTCTCTGTCAGTTTCAGGCCGAGCTAATGTAATCCTTTTAAAATTCAGGGAGTTTCCTGTGTATCAAATTATAATCTACTCCATTATCTAGAAAACACACCCACAAATCTCCTTTAGAGAGCCTTTCTTGACCTTGGGTGCTCTGTGAAGCTGCTGTGGAATGATACCCTCAAGACTCAGAAAACCTATTGTTTAACATTGAGGATCAATGAGGCACAGCATTAAGATTCTTAATTAATTCTTAATTCTTTCTTGCCCCTATGAATAATTTCAAAAGGATCTATGAGATCCAGCCTTAAATCTTTCTGAGGTCTTAACAAAAGATTTTACAGTTGCACTCTTGATTTGTTTTTACCCCGTGACCTTATTTTGCTGACAACACCTTAGATTTGACCTGTAACAAGAGGCCATCTATTCCTTTGAGATCCTTGTGCTGGAAATTGGCTAGAAATACTACCCTGGGCACTTCTTTAGTTTACCTCTCTCTTCTCATATGTTATCATAGATAGCTAGAAAAAAAGCTAGTTGATCCTTTGTACATTCTGCCTGACAAATGCCCAGTCAGATCCCTCACATTCATCAGCTATCTATTTTCCATGTTACCATAAATGACCATTTGCCAAGCCTTCTTCCAGCTTCTGGTCAGTTTCTAGACTGTTCTGCAAGTCTTTACCAACAGTCTTTTCCAGGCCATTCCAAATTTCATTAACAGACTTCAAGGCCCTTCAAGTCTCCACCTAGTCTCAAAGTCAATATCAAATGTCTTAGGTTTTGTGTTATAAAAGTACTCCATTTCCAGGTGTCAGCTTCTGTTCTGATTATCAGTTGTTGCACTTAGTAGCTTTTTTTTAAATAAAAAGTCATTGTGTATCTTAGTGTTGTGGATCATAAGCTTGGATGACTGATTGATTGATTGATTGATTGATTCTTCTCCACATGGAGTTAAATGGAGTCAGTGTATGGTATTCAGGTGGCAGTTTAGCTAGTCTGGAGGCTCCCAGATAGCTTCATTCACATGACTGAGACATTGGCAGGGACAACTGGAAGGCTGGATTCAGCTAAGCCCATTTCCCTCACACAGAAGCTGGGGTCATTCAGGCCCTTCTCTGTGCATTTTAGTCTCAAAGCCTGTCCATGAGGTGCCTCCAGAAGGATGTCAAACATCTCACCTAACATCCAAGGGCTCCAAGGGGCAATATACTAAAGGATAGGAAATGAACATTTCCAGTTTTTTAAGTCCCACGCTTGGAAACTGGCAGTGTCATTTCTGGGATATTTTAATTGTTAAAGCAGTACCAGAGACTGCTCAGATTCAGGAGGAAAGGACATAGACTCCATCTCTTTATAGGAGGAGCTTCAAAATATCTGTGGCCATATTTAATCTGCCACATAAAGAAAGTTAACAGTAAAGCCAAGAGTTGAAACCAGATCTTCTGCCTCAGATGTATGCATGAGTAATTATAGCATTCATTCTATTCATGATTCAACAGACATTTCTGGAATAGCCCTGTCTGCTAGGCATCATGTTAGATGCTAAGACTGGATATAAACATAAAAACATATTCTGGGATAGCCCGTAGTCTAATAAAGTCAGTAGACAGGTTCACAGATCATGCTACATGCTAATATAGAAGTATGCCAAATGCTGGGGGAACACAAAAGAGCGAGGAAATATCTGCACTGGGGAAGAGGGTGTCTCAGGCGGGCTTCCTAAAGAAATGACCTTAGAGCTGAGTTTTAAAAGCTGAAGAGAATTTGCTGAGGAGACAATGAAAGAGTTTCTAGGCATAGGTCAAGGGGAGGCAGGGTGAGAAAGCATGGTATGTTTGGGAAACACTGAGTTCACAAGGTGAAATACAAACCACTCAAATCATTTAATGTCTTTTCCTAAGGCAGTGAGAGAGATATAAGGAGAAAGAGATTGGAGACTTCAACTTAATATTTTTCCAAATGATGAGTCTTAGAGTTGTGATTCCAAAGCTTTTCTTTGTTTCAATATACAAGCCTCCCACCTCCATTTCTTCATTAAATCATGGCAGTAGGTTTAGAAGAAAGTAGGTCAGTTAGTGTTCTATATTTACATCCAGCATTTAAGCTTATTTTAGCATGTGTACAAGTCTGGGTAACAGCCTATATGTGATGAATACTAATCACATGTCTTTTCATGTGGTTATTTGAAAACTATACTTTGAGCCTGACCTTACTACTTGCTTAGAGTAGAATTGATGTGGTACAACTAAGAGGTTATTTGGTCTGGCATCAGACTCCAGCACACTAAGTCAGTGGCCCATTCCACTACCTATCGTTTATGATACCTTTGTGAAAATTAGAAAAAAGTATATCTTCTGGGCAGATACAGTCCTACATCAGGTTTCAGTGGCTCAGAACGTAGAGTAAGGTCTGAATTTTAGTTGCCACTTGTTTCCTGGCCTAAGCTCTATTGTGACATGTACAAGATGTGAAACTCTATATTCCAGCCTTGCTTATTATTGGTGTTCCTTTGTTAAATTCAGAACAGAGACTGTGGACACATAGAGAAGCTAGTTCCTATTTCTTTCTCCCCACATCCCTTGATTCTAATGTATCATGTGACTTTACTATTCAAACACTAAGCAATCATCCTCCTTCTCTGTGCATATTTTCCTCTCTGAAATCTCTAAGGACTGTTCCTTCCCAGCCTGGAATATATAGCTCCATTTGTCAGGAATAAGTTTGGCAAGTATAATACTTATCCATACTTTCACCTGCCTCAGAAAAAGAATTTTTAAAGTTTTTTTTTTTTTCCTAGCACAAACCATTTTGAAACACAATGCCAGGAATAAAGGGAAAGGGAGAAAATATTGCCTACAACCTTGTCTCCTATCAGAATATCGTTTCCATTTCTCCACATTACCTTGGTGACCATTGTCTCCAAGTTCCTAAATTCCAAACTCTGTCAACATGCATGTCATATTTCATTGTTTTAATGAGAGAAAACATTTAATTTTCAATATTTTTTACTAACTGGTATTTCCAAAGAATTTTTCATGTTTCATTTATGTATATATTCAACAAATATTTACATAGTTCCTATAATTTGCCAGGCTCTATTTTAGATGCTGAGGACTCATTAATGAAAATGACAAAGCCTTTACCCTATGAACTTAATTCTATTGAGAGAGATATACAATGAACAATACATACATAGTAAAATATCAAGTGCTATAAAGAAAAAGTAAGGCAAGGCACTAGAGAATAATGTAGAGAATGACAATTTTAGAGAATATCTCTTGAAGTGAGTATATGATTATTTAATCATTTTCCTATGATTATATATATATATATATCTATATATATCTCCTGGTTTTTAATGTAAAGATATTGTAATCACCATAATTTATTTTTTACAGGGCAAACAGTTACCAAGAGAAGATTCTGGAAAGATGGCAGAGTAGGAAGAGCCAAGATTCTGTCTCCTCACTAAGAGACAACTGCATAGCAGAATCTGTCTCATATAACTATGTATTTGGAACTCTACAGTCTATTGATGCCTAGCTTACAACTTCCAGGGAAAGACCTAGAAGATAAATTGTGGCAAATTTCCATCAATTTCAACTCAGCACAGTAGCAGCTATCCATCCCTGTGCACAACTTCTTGGGGCAGCTTGAGCATAGCTTGTGCAAGCCTGGGTGAACAAAAAAGACCCTGTGCTCCAAGTACTGGGGATCTGTGCTCTGATTGCTGTTTACTGCTTCTGATCACAGAGGCACAGACAAAAAGGTAGGCAGCCATTGTGGTTGCACCTTCCAATTGTTGCAAGCCCCTCCAACTAGTGACTTCCAGGCAATTTAAAGGGCTGGTTCTCCTTTTTTGCTTCCCTTCTCTTCAATTCAATTTTCTTCCCCACACCTCTCCACCAGACAGAATTGAAGGGAAAAATAGACAATTCTACAACATAGTTGAAGACTTCAATACCCTACTCATGATAATGGATAGGACAACC
Source organism: Canis aureus (assembly GCF_053574225.1). NCBI lineage: Eukaryota > Metazoa > Chordata > Mammalia > Carnivora > Canidae > Canis > Canis aureus. The sequence continues at coordinate 16,610,220 of NC_135623.1, read as the reverse complement.
ATTCCAGAAGATGACAAGGAAGGAAATAACAGACAAGAGATAAATAAGAAAATAAAGGACTTAACACAATAAACCAACTCCATCTAACAAACATACACAGAACACTCTACCCAACAACAACAATTCTTCTTAAATCCATATGGGACATTTTGTAGGGTAGACCAAATATTAGGCCATAAGATAAGTCTTAATAAATTTAAAAAGATAAATATTATGCAAAGTATATTCTATGGGGTGAAATTAGAAATAAAAATATATAAATATATATAATATATATAAGTATATAAAATATAAATTATATTTTATTTAAAAATATATAAATATATAAATAAAAATAAACCATATACTAAATAATATAATATAATAACATCACAAAGGAAATTAGAAAATACTTAGAGATGAATGATAACACAATATACCAAAACTTATAGGACTCAGCAATAGCAGTGTTAAGGGGGAAATTTATAGCTATAAACACATTAAAAAACAAGAAAGATCTCAAATCAATAATCTAACTTTACAATTTAAGGAAATAGAAAAAGAAGAACAAACAAACCCAAAGATAACAGAAAGAAGGAAATAACACAGACCACAGATAAATTAGAGAATACAAAAACAATAGAATACAATCAATAAAACCAGAAGTTGCAATGAAACCAGAAGATCAACAAAATTGATAAAATTCTCACTAGATGACTAAGAAAAAAGAAGACTCAAATTATTAAAATCAAAAATGAAAGTGGCAACATAACTATTGATTCTACAAAAATAACAAGAATTATGAGAGTACTATTAGCAAGCATATTTCAACAAATTGAATAACCTAGATGAAATGAACAAATTACTAGGGGAAAAAAATCTGAATAGATCTATAACTAGTAAGGAGATTGAATTCACAACCAAAAACTCTCCCAACAAAGAAGGCCCTGGCCTGATGACTTCACTGGTGAATTCTACCAAACATTAAAGAACTAATGCCAATCCTTCGCAAACTTTTGCAAAAAATTGAAGAGGCAATAACAATTCCTAACTCATTCTGTAAGACCAGCATTATTACCCTGATACCAAAATCAGAAAAAGACACTACAAGAAAATTATAGGTCAATTTGTCTTATGAACATTGAATCCTCTACAAAATACCAGCAAATCATATTCAGCAGCATATAAAAGGATTGTACACCAAGATTAAGTGCAATTTATTCTTAGAATATAAGGATTTTTCAATATGCAAAAGCAATCAATGTAATATATCACAATAACAGAATGAAGGGGGAAAAAAACACATAATCATCTCAACTGATAAAGAAAAAGCATTTGACAAAATTCAACAAACACTCATGATAAAAGCATTCTGAAAACTAGGAATAGTAGGAAATGACCTCAACATAATAAAAGTCATATGTGGAAAACCCACAACAAATATCATATTCAATAGTAAAAGACTGAAATCTTTTCCTCTGAAGTCAGGAAAAGGTAAGGATGCCCACTTTCACCACTTCTATTCAAAATAGTGCCGGAAGTTCTAGCCAGAGCAATTAGGCAAGAAAAAGAAAGACATCCAAATTAAATAGAATGAAGTAAAATTATTTCTATTTGCAGATGATATAATCTTATATTTCAAAAACCCTAAAGATTCCACACAAAAAAGCCCCTATTAGAACTAATTAATAAATTCAGCAAGGTAGCAGGAAACAAAGTCAACACAAAAATCAGTTGCATTTTTATATACAGTTCATCCTTGAACAACATGGGTTTGAACCGAGTGTGTCCATTTATGTATGGATCTTTTACAGTACAATATTTTCAATATTTATTTTCTCTTCCTTATGATTTTTTAAATAATACTTTGTTTTCTCTAGCTTACTTGATTGTAAAAATACAGTATACAATACATATAGCATACAAAATATGTGTTAATTGACTATTTTATTGGGAAGGCTTCTGATCAGTAGCTACTATTAGTAGTTAAATTTGGAAAGGAGTCAAAGTTATATATGCATTTTCAACTGCACAGGGTCAGCAGCCCTAACACCTGTGCTATTCAGAGGTCAACTGCATTAATGATAAAGAAGTTGAAAAAGAAATTGCAAAACCAATTTTTTTTTACAACAGCATAAAAAGAATAAAATACATAGGAATTAACCAGGGAGATGAAAAACTAGTACATGAACCTTTTAAAACATTGCTGAAAAAATTTAAAAAGACATAAACAAATGGAAATATATCATATTTATGGAATGGAAGATTTAGTATTGTTAAAATATCCATATTACCCAAAGCAAACTACAGAGTCAATGCAAACCCTATCAAAATCCCAACTACAGTTTTTTATAGAAATATGAAAAGAAATTTTAAAATTCATATGGAATCACAAGGGACCCCAAATAGCTAAAACAATCTCACAAAAGAGGAACTGGGGATCTCACATTTCCTGGTTTCAATGCTTACTATAAATCTATAAAAATTAAAACAGTGTGGTATTGGCATAAAGACAGACATATAGACGAATGGAATAGAATAGATATCCCAGAAATAAAGCCCTACATAATATGATCAAATGATTTTGACACCATTCAATGGGAATGGACAGTCTTTTCAAGAAATGGTGCTGGGAAAAATGGATATACAAAAGCAAAATAATGTATTTGGACCTTTAGCTGACACCATATTTTTTAAAACTAACTCAAAATGGATCAAAGACCTAAATTAATAAACCTCTTGAAAGAAAACAGGATACAACTTCACAACATTGGGCTCAGCAATGGTATCTTAGCTATGACACTAAGTACAGACAATAAAAGAAAAAATGGACAAGTAGGATTTCATGAAAACTAAAATATTTTTACATCAGAAGACACTATCAACAACATAAAAGGAAAACTATAGAATGGGAAAAATATTTGCAAATCATATAGCTGATAAGGGATTAATAATCAGAATATATGGAGAACTTCCAAAACTCAACAACAAAAACAAAACAATCTAATATTGAAAAATAGGCAAAGGACTTGGATAGACATTTCTCCAAAGAAAATATAGGAATGGCCAATAAGCACATGAAATGTTCAGCATCACTGATCATTAGGGAAATGCAAATCAAAGCTACAATGAGATATCACAACACTTTTTAGGATGGCTACTATCAGGAAAACAGAAAATAAGTGCTGGCAATGATGAGGAGAAACTGGAACCCTTATGTACAGCAATAACTGGAGAGTTATTGTTTAATAGGTATAGAGTTTTGACTTTACAAGATAAAAGATTTAAGAGGGTGGATTGTGGTGATGGCTGTAAAACAATGTGACTGTGTTGAATACCACTGAAGTGTACACTTAAAAATGGTTAAAATGGTAGATTTCATGTTACATGAATTTTAACATAATTCTGAAAAGAACACAGGAGTTAATGGAAATGGATTGTGTTGGTGATTGCACAGTATCATGAATGTATTTAATAACCACTGAACCGTATACTTAAAAATGGTTAGGATAGTAAATTTTATGTATATTTTACCACAATAAAAAAATTGGAAAAAATATTACAAAGAACCTAGATATGTTCTATCTGCAGTTTCCCAATGTGTCATGACATTTCTGTCTACTGTGCCTTCTTCTAAGCATTCCTTTCTGAGGAATTCCTTTCTTGAGTCCTTGTCTTCAGTCCTCCCCTGCTGCTCCTAGCCATGCTACAAAGCTCAAGTGTCAAGAAGACTTTTTAACCTTCCTTGGCCAAGGTTTCCATAAAATGTAACGTGCATATAAATCTGAGGATCATGGTAAAATGTACATTCTCATATACTCAGTCTTAGGTAGGGGCTGAGACTTTGCATTTCTAATAAGCTCCTAGGTGAATTAGGTAGTGGTGATCCATGGACAAAATTTGAGTAGGAAGGCTTTAGACTAGTAATTCTCAAGCTTCTTGTCTTAGGAGCCTTGCATGCTCTTAAAAATTATTAAAGACTCCAATGAGCTTTCATTTATATAAATTATATCTATCAATATATATCAAGTTAGAAAATAAGCACACCTGGGTGGCTCAGGCAGTTGAGTGTCTGCCTTCAGCTCAGGTCATGAGGTCCAGGATCTGGGATTGAGCCCCATGTAAGTCTCCCAGCTCAGCGGGGAGCCTGTTTCTTCCTTTCCCACTCCCCCTACTTGTGCTCTCTCTGTCTCTCTCTCTCAAATGAATAAATAAAAAATATTTAGAAAAAACAAAAAAGAAAAGAAAACTCAGGGGCACCTGAGTGGCTCAGTGGGTAAGGTGTCTGCCTTCAGTTCAGGTTATGATACTGGGTTCCTGGAATTAGGCCCTGTGTCAGACTCCCTTCTCAACAAGAAGTCTGCTTCTTCCTTTTTTGCTCCCCTTGCTTGTGTTCTCTGTGTGTGTGTGTGTGTCTCTTTCTGTTAATTAAATAAATAAAATCTTTTAAAAAACTGAGAAATATTTTTAAAAATTTCATTTAAAAATAATAATATTGGGGCACCTGAGTGGCTCAGTTGGTTAAGTGTCTGCCTTCAGGTCAGATCATGATCCCAGGTTACTGGGATCAAGCCCACATCGGGCTCCCTGCTGAGCAGGGAGTCTATTTCTCCCTCTCTTACTTCCCCTGCTTGTGCTCTCTCTCTCTCTCCCTGTCAATTAAATAAATAAAATCTTTTTTAAAAATGATAACAATAACAGTATTAAGCCCTTATATGCTAGCATAAATAATATATTTTATGTTTGCCATATCTCCTTAATATCTGGTTCCACTCTATAATAAATGAACAAATCTAGCAGGCTTAAAATCTGTAAGGTTATAAGCTGAACTCAATGGCACCATCAATCAACTGGATATAATGGATATCTATAGACTACTTTATCCAACAACACTAGATTATACACTCTTCTCAAGCTCACAGGAAACATTTACCAAGACAGACCACATTCTGGGCTATAAAACATGTCTTGCCAAATTTAAAACATTAGAAATCATACAATGTCTGCTCTAGGCCACAAGAGAAGTAAACTAGAAATCGATAACAGAAAGATAGCTAGAAAATCCCAAAATACTTAGTGATTAAACAACACACTTCTAACACATGGGTCAAAGAAGACATTTCTAAAGAAATTAAACAATATTTTGTACTAAATGAAAAAGAAAAGAAAACTTAACAAAATTTGTTTGGATACAGCAAAAGCAGTGCTTAGAGGGAAATTTATAGCATTGAATGCCTATATTAGAAAAGAAGAAAGATCTAAAAATCAACCATCTAAACCTCCATTTTAGGAAACTAGAAAAAGAAAGAGCAAATTAAATTCAAAGTAAGCAGAAAAGGAATAATAAAAATTAGAGCAGAAATCAATGAAATTAAAAACAGGAAATCAATAGAGAAAATCAATTAAACCAAAAGCTGGTTCTTTGAAAAGATCAATAAAATCAACAAGCCTCTAGCCAGGCGAAGTTAAAAAAGGAGAAGACACAAATTCCTAACATCAGAAATGAAAGAAAGGACATCACTGCAGATCCCTTTGAACAATTCTATGCCCATGAATTTGATAGTGTAGGTGAAATCAACCAGTTTCTTGACTCCATTTGCCACACAATTCACACCAGAAGAAATAGACAATATGAAAAACCTCATTAAAGAAATTGAATCAAAAAACAATAATGTTCCAAAACAGAAAGCACCAGGACCAGGTAGGCATACTACCAAATTGGTGAAATCTACCAAACATTTAAGGAAGAAATTATGCCAAGTCTCTACAATTTCCTTCAGAACATAGCAGAGGGAATACTTCCTAACCTGATTGTCCATTTTTATGGAGAGGCAAAAGACTCAGAGTAAACAACAGATAATTGAAGAAAAAAAAGTTGGAGGACTGATGCTACCCTACTTCAAGACTTACTACAAGGCTATGGTAATCAAGACAGTATGGTTTTGGCAGAAGAATGGACAAATAGATCAATAGTACACAATAGAGAGCCCAGATAGTCCCACACAAATATAGTCAACTGATTTTCAACAAAGGTAAATAATACAATGGAGAAAAGATAGTCTTTTCAACAAATGTACTAGACTAGAATGGCTACACAGCCACGTGCAAAAAAATGAATCTAGACACAGACCTTATACCCTTCACAAAAGTTAACTCAAAATGGATCACATCTAAATGTAAAATGCAAATATATAAAACCCCTAAAAGATAGCGCAGAAGAAAACCTACATGGTTTAGGTTTTGCAATGACTTTAGATACAATGCATGGTACAATACATGAAAGAAAATAGATAAGTTGAATTCATTAAATTAAAAAATTTCTGCTGTATGAAAGACAGTGTCAAGCAGATGAAAAGATAAGCCACAGACTTGAAGGAAATGTTGCAAAAGACATATCTGATAAAGGACTGTTCTCTAAGATGTATAAGGAACTCTAAAAACTCAACAACAATATAAACAACCCTCTTTAAAAAAACAAAAAAAAATCTCACCAATTAAGACATACAGATGGCAAATAAGCATAGGAAAGGAAAATTTCAGATAAATGGAAATTAAAAAGAATGAGTTACCACTATACACCTGTTAGTATGGCCAAAACCCAGAATACTGATAACACCAAATTCTGGTGAGGATATGGAGAAACAGGAGCTCTCATTCATTGCTGGAGGAGATGCAAAACAGTACAGCCACTTTGGAAGACAACTTGGTAGTTTCTTTACAAAATTAAACATATTCTTAACATACAATCCAGCAGTTGCGCTCTTTGATATTTGCCAAAATTAGTTGAAAACTTATGTCTACAAAACAAAAAAACTTGCAAACACACTTTTGTGGGAATGTACAATGGTATATTTGCTGTGAAAAACACTATGGCAATTCCTCAAAAAATTAAACATAGAATTACCATGTGATCCAGCAGTTCCACTTCCAGGTATATGACTAAAGAATTGAAATCAGAGTCTCAAAGAAATATTTGTATGCCCATGTTCAGAGCAGCACAATTCATAATAGCTAGAACTTGGACGACACTTGTGCCCATCAATGGATGAATGGACAAGTAAAATGTGGTATACACACACACAATGGAATATTATTTGGCTTAAGGAGGGAGGAAATTCTGCAATATGTTACAATATGGATGCACCTTAAAGCCAGTTGCAGAAGGACAAATACTGTGAGATACTTAGTCAAAAATCACAGAGAAGGGATCCCTGGGTGGCTCAGCAGTTTGGCGCTTGCCTTTGGCCCAGGGCGTGATCCTGGAGTCCTGGGATGGAGTCCCATGTCAGGCTCCAGGCATGGAGCCTGCTTCTTCCTCTGCCCCCCTCACCATGTCTATCATGAATAAATAAAAAAAAAAAAATCACAGAGACAGAAAGAAAATGGTGGTTGCCAGTGGCTGGAGAGAGAGAAGAATGGGCATTATTGTTTATTAATGGATAGTTTGGGTTTTACAAAATGAATAAAAATCTGGAGACGGATGATGGTGATGGTTGCACAATATTATGAATGTTTTTAATTCCACTGAAATGTGAAAATGTTTAAGGTGAGGGACTTGTGGATGGCTCAGTCAGTTAGGCATCTGACTCTTGATCTCAGCTTAGGTCTTGATCTCATGGTCGTGGGTTCAAGCCCTATGTTGGGCCCCATGTTGGGCTCCATGCTGGGCATGGAGCCTACTTTAAAAAATGGTTAAAGTGGCAAATATTATGTTAAGTGTATTTTACCACAGTAAAAAAAATTGGGGGAAAAAACCTCTGTGTGTGGATGTTTATAGCAGTTTTATTCATAATTGCCAAAATTTGGAAGCAATTAAAATGTCCTTCAGTGTAAACTGTGGGACATTCAGAGAATGGAATATTATTTAGTGCTAAAAAGAAATGAATTATCAAGTCGTGGACAAACATGAAAGAACCTTAACTGCATATTACTAAGTAAGAGAAGACAATCTGAAAAGGCTCTACCCTGAATGGTTTCAACTACATGACATTTTAAAGAAGGTAAAACTATGGAGACAGTAAAGAATCAGTATCAGTGGTTGCCAGTGGCAAGAGAGGGATGCATAGGTGGAGCACAGATTTTTAGGTCAGTGAAACTATTCTGTATGATGCCAAAATGGTGGATACACTCCATTATAAATTTGTCCAATGGGCAGCCTGGGTGGCTCAGCGGTTTGAGCACTTGCCTTTGGCCCAGGGCGTGACCCTGGAGTCCTGGGATTGAGTCCCACATTAGGTTCCCTGCATGGAGCCTGCTTCTCTCTGCACCTGTGTCTCTGCCTCTCTCTCTCTCTTTCTCTCTCTCTCTATCATGAATAAATAAATATTTTTAAAAAATAAATAAATTTGTCCAAGCCCATAGAATGTACAACAGCAAAAGTGAACCCTAACATAAGCAAGGATTTTGTAGGTTAGTAATGGGTCATTATAGGCTCATCAATTGTAACAAATGTACCACTCTGGTGCAGGATGTTGTTAATGGGGGAGGCTATGCATGCATAGGCGTGGGCTTTATATAGTAAATCTTTGTACCTTCTGCTCAATATTGATGTGAACCTAAAACTTGTCTAAAAAATAAAATATATTTTTAAAAAAATCTAGTCCAATAGAAGATATCAGACTATCATATCTCCTTCTGCATTAGATCTCCTGCTGCTAGAGAAAACCAGAGCCAGACAGAAGAAGTAGTGAAGGCAAATTTTATTCAGGAGCTGTTGCAATAGGGAAAGGGAGAGCTCACTGTAGAACTGGACTCTATTCTGAATACAAAAAGGACAAGCATGGATTTATGGGCAAGGAACAGGGTGGGATAAATGGATAGAAAATTGCTAAGAAGAAACATCAGGGCTAAGGAGAATTCCGGCTAAACCTCCTTGATAGGATTTTTGCTGAAGGCAGGCTAAGGTGGTCAGATGCAAGACAGGGGTTAAAGTGACTCAGATAGATTCTTGCTAAAACTGGAATATGGGGGCCAATGACAGAACCCAAGTTTAGGGCCTTGAGGAATTTAGAGGAACTTGACTAGAGTTAGGAGTTCTTGTCACTGCAATAGTCCTGGTTACTACTTTCTATTTTAAATTATATTTTGTCATTAGGTCACACTCTGGTCTATAGGGCACTACCCAAGGGCTGCTTTCTAAAGCTGGGCTAGGAAGAAGGATCCTCAAATGGCTACTTCCTTACATGTAGACAACAAAGGCATTCAAGATGTCTTCCCTCATTCCCTTGTTTTTAAACACGGAGAAATACCAGGATGAAAAATGTTGTAGTCCTTTCTCACACCTAACAAAGGTGACTGGTATATGATTCAAATCCTGGCTTTAGCCCTAAATAGCTATGTGAATCCATATTTCCATTCTTGCAAAACAGAAATACCAATGTACACCTTTCTGGGCTCTTATATGTCTGGCTCAGGCTAATAAATGTCAGTTATGACTACATATCTAAAATTGTGTTAAACAATTCAAATTAATATATAGTTGTATATAATAATAATAGATCCCATTTATTTTCTACTGTTACATATTTTTCAACTAAGTGAAACCAAGGATAACTACATGAGGAAAAAAATTTTTTTAAGATTTTACTTATTTATTCATGAGAGAAGACAGAGAGAGGCAAAGACAGAGGCAAAGGGAGAAGCAGGCTCCATGCAGGGAGCCTGATGTGGGACTCGATCCCAGGACTCCAGGATTACACCCTGGGCCAAAGGCAGGCGCTAAACTGCTGTGCCACCCAGGGATCCCTGAGGAAAGTGGTTTTTAAAGAGGGTCCTAAATGATGGCTACAATTCAACAGAAGAGAACAGCATGGCAAAAGATCAGAGGTGGAAGAGCATAGTGAAAATTGAGGGCATAGCAAGCAGCGTTAAGATGGCTGGAATGTAGGATGCGGGGTTGGAGTTGGAGTCATATGGGACATAAAGGTGGGACCCAAATGGTGCAAGGCCTTAATGCCATGCTACATCTCTGAACCACAAGTCTATGAATGCTCTCTGGTCACATTTTTCATGGCTGTAGTGTGGAGAATAGATTGATAGTACAGAAGCAAAGGCTTCATTGAGAAGCTATTGCAAGAGTTCAGAGGAGACAGGGAAAATGGAAATGGGGGGGAAAGAGGCAAATGCCTGAAATTTTTTTCCCAGAGAATCCAATGATTTTACTTTTCAAGCTAGAGTATTAAGTAATGATTCTTGGGAATGTATGAAAGATTCCAATACAAACATGGGATTAGGGAATCCCATATTTAGGTGGAGCTATCAATGGGAAGGAAGGTAAGTCTTGAGGAAGACAGGATGCAGCAAAACGGTTCTATTTAATATGGGATATGAGGACATTTAAGTAAGTGATTTTGTAGAATAGGGACTCCAAAGCTAGAGTACTCATGCCCATACTAGTTTAGAATCCTACCTCCAAGAATCATTTCTGATCCTCACCCACATGGTCTAAACAGTCTCCTTAGGGCTCTGCAAAAACCTTTGGTGGTGGAGGGGAGTAGGGACTCACTGTTTACTGGTCTCCCCAGCTGGACTCTGGGCTCCATCCGGGACAAAGCAGATCCGGTAAAAGAGCTTCCCTAGTGCCTAGCATGGGGTCTTGCGAGGGAAGAAAAAGAATCAGTGACTGGTGAATAAAAGAAAGAGAGTCAAGACCCGCTTCTTGTCCTCTGGGAGCATTCTCATCTTTCTTATTTCCTTCCTTTGCACATATTGCTTCTCGGGCTCTTTCTTTGTTCACTCAACCAAGAGGGCCTACTGTCCCTTAGGCAGCACCCAGGCCGTGCACAGAGGAGGGACAGATGATTCGGCTCGATCAGGCTGTGATGGGCAGAAGCTCAGGGACGAAGGGCATGGAGAAGGCCACCAGTCCAGACTGGAGGGTTAGAGGAAACGAAGTTGAATTTAGGAAGGACAACTGGGAATAACGGTTAGCCTGATGGGGGGTAGGAGGTCTGGCGTGAAGGCGAAGCGCGCGTAGGTCCGAGAAGCAGTTCGGGTGAAGGCCTCAGCCGGAGGGAACAGTCTTCTAAGATAACCCGAGGTACTTTAGACAGCCCGCAGTTAGATATCTGAGGAGACAATGCTGCTAATGAGATTGGGGAAGTAGATCTGTAAACCGTTTAAGGATACTCCTAACGGTTTGGGTAAGCCAGTGAAGGTCTTAAATGGGGGGTCAATTTATGTTTTAAAAAGATCGCGCAGCTGTGTGAACGGTGGCCCGGCTCACGGGCGAGCTTGGACTTTATTCTGAAGGGAGAACGGGGAAGAAGCCTCCCTAACACTTCAACCCGGGAGCGACCCGTTGGGAGGAGGGTTTGCGAGCACATCACCCGGCCGGCGGCGGGCAGGAGGCTGCCTGAGGCGCGCCCGAGGGAGCAGGGACCCGCGGGAGGGAGCCCGCAGGGCGGCTTCCGAGGCCCGGCCCCGCCGCCAGGGCCCCGGGAACAGCCGCCGGGCGGGAGGGGGCGCGGCCGCGGCCGGAGACGCCCAGGGCTCGGGCGCCGGGGGCGGGCCCGGGGCACGCACGGCGCGTGACGCACGGCCGCGGCCCGCCTCGTTCTGGCCGCCGCCGCCGCTCTGAGGCGGAGTAGGATGAGGCCCGCGGCCGCGGCTCCGGCGTCGGCGGGGGCAGCAGCAGCTGAGGCAGCAGCTGGGGCAGCCGCGGCAGCCGCGCCCCCCGCCCCTGACCCGCGTTAGGCCCGGCAGCTCGGTGGCCGCCGCCGCCCCGCGGGGGGGCGGGGTGGGGAAGGGCTCCGTCTCCCCGCCCCCCCCCCCAGTGCCGCCTCGCAGGAGGCGCCCGCCGCGACCCCAGCGGAGCCCAGCCTTGAGCCCCCGGGCCGGGGCCTGGCATGAGCAGCCCTCCGGCGGCGCCGGGGCGCGGGGGAGCCGCCGCCTGAGCCCGGCCTGCCGCCGACCCCGCCTCGCTGGCCCGGCGCGTGCGAACGGCCCGCCGCTGCTTCTGCCTCCTCCGGATCACACCTCGTAGCCTCGGAAGATGGGGAACTGCCTCAAGTCCCCCACCTCGGATGACATCTCCCTGCTTCACGAGTCCCAGTCCGACCGCGCTAGTTTCGGCGAGGGGACGGAACCGGACCAGGAGCCGCCGCCGCCATATCAGGTAGGGGAGGCTGTGTGTTGGGGAGGAGCGGGGCGAGGCGGCCCGAGCGCGGGGTGGGGGGGCGTCGGGGCCGGAGGGGAGCGGGGGAGCCGAGGGGGGCCGAGGGGCCGGGGGGGCGCCGAGGGGCTGTCACCGCCCCGGCCTCGCCGGGCCCGGCCTGGGGGGCGGCGGCCCTAGGGCGGGGACTGAAGGTGATCGCCGCCCCTCCCGGGGTAAGGGGGACCCTTCACCTCCCATCAGGAACGGCGTGGGGACGGCCCTCTCTGTCCTTGAGTTCTGGGATCCGAGTGGTGACAGTATCCTCCTCGCTTGTGGAATTTGGGGATGACCTCGTTCCGCCTTTATGTCTAAAGCGTGGAGTCTGGTATGAGATGTGGGGGACGTTTCCTCATCGCGCCGCCGCCTGGACTGTGGGTTCTGGGTAGGTCGTTGCCCCCCACCTCCTCGTCATGTGTGGCCATCCGCTCCCCCACCCCTCCCTGTACCCTGTGCGTTAATTGGATCTGGTAGGTGCTCATTTCTCCTACATGAGAAAAGATCAAGTGGTGATTTTAGTGCTGGCGACATCAGGAGTTACTTGTTTATACATATGTGTGTGTGTATGTATTAATTTTGATCCCTCCTCCTCTCGCTCCACCCTATGACACACCTTTTAAACGCGCTGATTCAATAAAACTTGAGTATCTTGAACTTTGGAAACCTTTAAACCTGACTTGAATATCTTCTGTTACTCGTGGTTCTCACTTCGTATCAAAGACTTGCTCCTAAACAGTTTCATCGCTTTTTGTACAGCAATCCGTCCTATATATGTTTACAGTTAATAAAAAAGCTAAGATCTCTTGAACTCCAAATAGATAATGTAGATCTTATTTAGAATATATAAAAACCTTTTCTCTACTTTTCAATTTTGAATGATATTGGTTAGCTTTTTTTCCAGAGGGGTTTAAATAGTTAAATGCCTTAATTTTTTAGCTGAAGGGGGTTTAGTTTTCTAACCGGGAAGTCTCCTTTGTTGTTTCATGTGGTGACATCATTATCTAGTGTTATTCTTCTCTCATTCCTGTGTAAACCAGTGTCTCATCACACCAGAAAAACCTGATCACATATCCTGGTTTTGTGAATAAAACCCTCAGGGTCCTTTCATATATATATGCCAATAAAGTCCAGTCTTAATCGTGGCATACAGAAGCCTCCATGGTTTATCTTTCACATTCTGTATTTCAGGCCTGCCAAATACATCAGTTCACATCTCTGCCTTTGCTCCAGTTGCTCCCTCTGCTAGGATCCCTTCCCCCAAGGTCAGCAAGGTGAACATCTAATCCTCTTTAAAGACTCAGCTCTCCTGTCACCACTCTCCCAGGTCTCTACCTTCCCCTCCCTCCCTCTGTGAATCCATCCCTCAGTTGTTTGTGTAGCACCCTCCACCCCCCCACCCCCATTCCATAAGCAGCACAAACAACACTTGGGGTGTTAATATCTTAGTTTTGTTAGATGTAGGTTTCATCCTTATGGCATTTCCTTCTGCCTCCAGTGTAAGCTGCTGGCAGGTAGGGACCCTTATGTCACCTGCTATGCTGTTACATCCCCAGCATCTGGCTCATAGTAAATATTCAGTAACTTGTGGGATAAGTGAAGACTAAGCTCTTAAGAACAAGGACTGTATCCTCAATGTTTCATGAAATTACTGGCACTTAAAAAAAAAAGAAATTACTGGCACTTAAGCATTTAAATGTTGAATGAATTAATGAATTTGAATTCAGTACCTTGTGTGGTAAGTTTACACACCTGTTTCTTCCAGAGAGTGTCACAGGGAAGTCTTTTCATCTTTTTGAATCTTTGAAGCAAGTAAATTGTTTATATTTCACTTTTCATTTCCCTCAAATACTATAGGACAATGTGCTTATTTTAGCTTCCTGAGCAAATTTTTGTAGAGGTATGATTTTTATTTCAAAATCTCCTTCCATACTCCCTAATCCCTTTCCAGGCAAATTAAATATCCTGAGTTCATGGCCCTTTTTCTCTTACCCACACGGTAATACAGTGTTAAGGATAACTTAATTTTTAGGAATTGTATTTGGTTTTTCCAGGAGAACTAGGTGATAGATTTTTTTTTAAATCATGAAGGAACATGTTATTTGTGACAGCAGGAGTTTTTGTGGTTGCCCTTTTTTGAAGTGAGTGACCCAGATACTGATGCAAATTTCGTATCAATTGAAATAAAACTTTAATGGGAGCATAAAGAAACTTTTGTAGAAAAAGCTTTGTCCCCTCCCAAAGGAAATAAGATTTTTAGGAATGGTTAATTTAAATGATCTGAGAAACGCCAGTCCAAACACCAGTCCAAGAAATGATTTATATTTTCAGTGGACAGAAGTAACATTTTTTCTTCAAAAATAGTATATAATTAAAAGAGCTACAAGAATAGCATATTTCTTGAAAGAATAGTCTCAGCTGCAATAGGATCTTTAAAAATCTTTAAAGCTGATTATAGAGGAACACAGTATTTTTCTGTAGTGGGTGGTTAAAAGATGTCCTTTTTGTGTTGCACGGTGTAGGCTAATGCTAAGAGCTCTACTTAGTAAATTTCTAGGTTATTTCCTATTAGCAGGACCTGACAGATGTATTTAATTTATGTTTAAAAAGTAAACTCTATGCCATTATAGTGAAAGTTTATAGGAAGTACCTGTTTATTTCCTGTGTTTAGTTAGTATTCTAACTGGTCTCACTGTATTCACCCTTGCCTTCCCTACAGTCTGTTCTTAACCCAGCAGTCAGTTATTCTGGTAAAACAAATCATGTCTCAAAAAAATAACAACTACAAATCATGTCTCTTGGTGCAACCTTATGTGGATCTCCATTTCATTCACAGTAAAAGGCAAATCCCTCTGTGTCCATAAGCCCTACGTTATCTGTATATCCCCAACACATATCTCTCTTGATGCTGACTTCTTACTAGTTTTCCCCCTGCTGACATCCCTTTAGCTTCTTTGGCCTACTTGTTCCTAGGATACTCCAGGACCTTTTCCCTCATTGTTTTTATGCCTGGAGTGCTCTTCTCCAGGTATTTTCATTGCTGATTCCCTCACCTCCTTCAGGTCTTTACTCAAAGGACACCTTCATAAACACTTTCTGAACACCCCATTTAAAATTACAACCTGCTTCAACACCCTGGAATTCATTCTCTCATTCTGTTTTTTTCCCCGTAACTTTTATCACTTTCTAACACACTGTCTTTATTTTGTTTATTGCTTATCTGTCTTCTCCCACTAAGGCTAAATAAACTCCTTGAGGAAAGGAGGTTTTTTTTAATGGTTGAACAGTGCCTGGCACATATTAGATAATCAATTATTGGTTGAATGAATGGATTTCTTTTAAATGAATTAATATTTTGAGGCCAGTGCTATTTAATATCTTGTAAGAACTGCACATTCCAAGTGCCTTTTTTCCTCTTTGTGGGTCCTTTTTAAGGAATCAATCCTACAAGTCAAATTTTAGCAATCAGGAATTGGTTTAAAATATAAAATAATTTAGGGTATTTAAAATATATACAGTATATATTCTGTAATGTTTATTTTATGGGAAAATAAATCTTTGTCCATAAAGAAATGGGAGGGAAGAGGTTAGAGCTTTTCTTGAATTATAAGGTAAAAACAAAGAAATTGGCATACCCTCTACTCTGTCCTTCCTGAATATTTCAAAAGAATGCAAAGGAAATCTGCCCATCAAGGTCAGTCTTAGGTTGTGAGAGGGTAGGTAAATCATGAAAGGCTGGAGGATGAAGGTGGTCCATAAGAGGAAAGGCCAGCTGGTAGCCCAGTGTTGAAAGGAATATTTGAACAGGTTGAAGTACCTGCATGAAGTACTGTTACTCTAAAACACCAGGCACCCTCATTTGTCGTATGCTAATTCAAGAGTAGCACTTTGTTAAAAAGAAGTTAATATTCACTGAACAACAAAAGCCACTTTACAGTATTTCTGTCTGAATACTGTGATATCTATATAAATACAAAGATTGGTATCAGTTTTGCAGCAGTTACACAGTTTGAGATTGATCTCTTCTGTCCTCTACTTTGAGATTAATTCATTTGGAATTTTTAAATCAGAAGAAAGTAAGTTAATAGAGCAGTAAGTACAAGCGTACCTCTGGTTTTGGGGTCAGATGGATCTGAGTTCAAATCCTAATTGTCACTTACTTGTAAAATATGAAGAGAGTTTATCAGATTATGTTGTGTTTTGAGGAACTTTTCACGAATGACAACATTTTGGATATTTCAAGTGGTGACTGAATAAAGCTTCAAGATACTTTTATAAAAAAGACTTGGTTTCCTATAAGAACTCAGTATTCATCCTCCTTTAAAAATCTAAAAATACTTATTTTTGACTATTTAAGGCTGTAATATATTACCTTGTTTTTCTGATAATGTGAAATTAAATTCAGGTATTTGAAAATTTTTTATGTATTACATTTTCTCTACCTTTTTGGAAATTCAATCTGTATTTCACATATCTTAATTTTATTAAATTTAACTTTAAAAAGTTTCCTTTGTGTGAAATTTTATTTTATTTTATCCCTGCCTCTTCAAGTTGTCTTTTAAGGTGCAGATCAAATCCAAAGTCTTAAAGCATCCCTTGACCATTTTTGTTTGTAATATTTATCTAGAAATCATATATTGCTTGATTAGTTAATTAGCTCTTAGTACTTTAATAATGGTTATTTTTCCAGATTACAGTTTCTTTAAAAATTAAAATGATGTGGGGGCCCTTCAGTAGCACAGTCGCTTGAGCGTCCAGCTCTTCCTACTCAGGTCATGATCTCAGGATCATGGGATGGAGCCCCACAATGGACTATGTACTTGGTGAGGAATCTGCTTCTTTCTCTTCCTCTCCCTTTGCCACCTGCCTCCCCTCCCCGCTCGTGCACATGCACTCTTTCTCTCTCATAAATAAATCTTTCTAAAAAAATGAATGATATGTTAAGATTTTTAAAATCTCTCAGTGGAGTGGAATGGCTTCCTACACATTGTAGTGCCTTAGAACTCTGCGTTCTCCCTCTTATACTGTAACCACCATGATTGAAGTCCTCGCTACCTCTCATGGTAACCTAATTGATGTATCCTCTTCCCCATTCATTTCATTCTTCAATGCTAGATAAATCTCCAGATCATATACCTTGCCTCTTAATCCTTAATGATTCTTAATGACTTATTACTGAAGATCTCGGTGTTAGCAACCAGATTCATGATCTAGCTCCTTATTGTTTTCCAGCTTTTTGTAGTCTCATATACAATTTATACTCTAATCAGACTGAACAGTTTGCTATAATTCTATATATGCCTTCTGCTTTCCAGCCGCTACCTGTGTTCTGTTTCCATTGCCCAGAATTCTCTTCCCTTAGTTGTTCCCAGTATGTTATAGCTTTCAAGGTCCAGCTCATATGCCATGAGTCCTTTACTGATCTCCCTAATGTAAATAACAGCTTTATCTGAACTCCTTTAGCACTTTGTTTACCATTCTTAGGACAGACACTTTACCCTTTTTTGATTTTCAATTATTCATACAATGCCATATCTCCTGCTGGCCTCCTACTCTAGCACTCTTTGCATTGTTAGAACTACGCTTTTCACATAGCAGGCACTCAAATACTTGAATAAATGTGGAAATCAGTTAATTGCATTTTTCTGTAAGAGTATGAAATTTTATGGTTTTACTTCTATCTAAATTATTCTCAGAATCCTGTGCTTTGGCGTTTATAACATAAAGGATTCTATTTTTCTTTCCCACATTAACTGTTTTATCTGACTTCATTTTTGTTCTATCACTTGTAATTTATAAAGTGTGTGAGCTGTTTCATTTGAGTTTGGTTTGTGTTCTGTGTAGTTCAACTTGGTTTGATCTTTTTTTTTGAAGATACTTGCTTATTTGTCACCATTGTTGCAGGCGTTTTATTTATGCCTAAAACCCATTCTAGATGTCCTTTAATTAAGGCTGATTCTTTACCATTAAGAATGTATGTACCTTTAAGAGTAGGGCAGTCTGTGTGTCAGTGTTTAATTCTAGAGCTAATTATAGAGTAACTTGAGAAGATAGGGGTAATGAGTTACTCAGTGCATAAGATCTGAGAAGTTGACTTCCTTAAAATATTTTTTAGATGATACTTTCTAGAAATGTCTATATTATAAAATTTCAATCTATTAAAAGTTTAATATAAAATTATAATATAATAATGATTCTTTTATAAAGATCTTAATTTTATGTCTTCTAAACAGAAAAACTGTCACAGAATGACCAGTATAGGTTCTCTCTGACTTTTCTTCAATTTGTGCCACTTTTTCTCTTTTGTCTTCTGTCTTTACTGTGTCTTAGCCAAGTTAAATTCTATAAGGAGGATAATTGTAAATACAATTAAAATTAGATGTTATATTTGTCATCTTGTGTGGAGCCATTTCTGAATATAATTATCTTCCATGTATAACCTTCCCTAAAGCAAAGAGTTAGGGATGATGTATTTCTGTCCTGTATTCAAATAAGTCATTAAAAAACAGGCTGTAAGAAATAATTTAGAAGTTGATTCTGTACCAGTAACTTAAAAACATTTTTTTTAAATTTTATCTATTCATGAGAGATAGAGACAGAGAGAGAAGCAGAGGAAGAAGCAGGCTCCACGTAGGGAGCCTGACTGAGACTGATATGGGACTCAATCCTGGGTCTCCAGGATCACGCCCTGGATTGAAGGCGGCACTAAACCGCTGAGCCACCCAGGCTGCCCCTTTACCAGTAACTTTTAATGCTGAATATAATGTTTATGATAGTGTGCTCAGAGTTCAGGATTTTTGCAGTTTTGATATAGATGAAATGGTGGTGCTAAAGACTTGGAGTGCAAGTGGAAGTGAAAGATACGAGGAAAAGCTGGCTAATTGACAGCCAAAGTGTGCTTTTAATGGCAAGAGATTGCTACATGCAATCAAAAAGTAAAGTAGTAAGGGAGAACTAAATATGTTCTGCTCCTGGATGACCTGTCTGACCTTGTGACTTGGATACTCAGTTTGGCTTATGGGATGTGGCTTTTGAAGTCTTAGAGTTCCTTATTTTCACTGATCAAAAATACTTTTGAGTTCAACTTAATATGAATACACATATACCTATCTTTTAATTAAATAGCCAACCTGGAGCATGCTCCCAGAGGCCAGTTGAGTAATTATCTTGTTACTTAATCTAGAGAGCTTGCAGTAAAGTAACTAAGGGATAGAGTGTGGGAATGAAGAAAGCAATCCTCCAGATATATTTAATTTATTAAAATTTTTCTGAATTCTTATGAAAATGGCTCTAAGAAGAGTGAGACTTTTATTACTGACGCAACTAGTTCAAATTGCATGTAATTTTGTATAAGTTTAATTCTTATTTGTGGGGAAAAAGCAGTTTATCATAAACTGAGTAAGACTTTAAGGATAGAGACCAGGACACCCCATTACCAGTTTCTTCTCTCAGTCAGCAAATTTATCTTAGGCACCAAGGGGAAAGGAAAATGAACCCTTTACCCCTAAGGAGCTACCATTTTAGTTAAGGAGTTGAGATTCATGTATATACATAGAGTATTCAGTATGAAAGTATATAATAAAAAAAAAGTATATAAACAAGTATTAAATTGCTGTAGACTTTGAGGTTGGGATCAATTTGTGACAGGACACAGAATCACAAATTTACTTTTTTAGCTTCTGAAGACTTTAAGTGAAGTCTTACATGAATGTGTAAGAAATGGAATAAAAGCAAAAGAGCTGCCATGATTAAACTATGGGTGGGAGAACTTGGAGCCAGTAGGTGATGAACATGAATTTAGAGAGATGTATGATCTGATACATTAAAATGTGTGTTTGTGTGTGTAAATAAACCTTTGAAGGTACAATGAAGAGTGTATCTTTAATAGTATAACTAACAGTATTATAACTAACAGTATTAACTATATATCCCAGTGAACTTTTTTACATATTATAATCACCATCAAGATATGGCTTGTTTCCAGGGATCCCTGGGTGGCGCAGCAGTTTAGTGCCTGCCTTTGGCCCAGGGCACGATCCTGGAGACCCGGGATCGAATCCCACGTCGGGCTCCCTGCATGGAGCCTGCTTCTCCCTCTGCCTGTGTCTCTGCCTCTCTCTCTCTCTCTCTCTCTCTCTCTCTCTGTGACTATCATGAATAAATAAACAAAATCTTAAAAAAAAAAAAAAAGATATGGCTTGTTTCCAACACCCAAAAGTCTCCCTCATATATCCTCCAACCGTCAATACCCCTTCCCCAAAGATAACCACTATTCTGACCTCTTATCAGTATATATTTGTTTTGCCTAGTTTTGAACTTAAATAGAATAGTTCAGTATTGTGAAATTCATGTTTTATGTAGTTATATTGATTTCACTGCTGTACAGTATTGTATAAATAGACATTTTTACATTTATTTTTCAATCTATTCTACTGTTGATATATATTTGGGTTCTGAGCTTTTGGCTGTATTAATCTTTTGTGACCATTCTTTTTATGTACGTAATGTACATGCTTATTTGGGGTACATAGTTTGTCCCACAACATTTTGTTACATAAATTTTTGAAAAGAAAGTTGACAGAAAATCCATATTCCTATGACTTAGATTCTGTACATTTTGTATTTAACACATCTTAATCAGTCCATCTTATTTGTGATGCATTTCAAGATCAAACAGTTTTTTCAGTGATTCCATCAACTTACACTTCTATCAGCTTTGTATGAGAGTTCTGTTTGTTCTGCGTCCATACTAACACCAGGTATTATCCATCTATTTTATTTTAGGTATTTCAATAAGTGTGTAGAAGCCTTTAGTTGGTTTTAACTTGCATTTCCCGAATGAGAAATGCATACCAATATGCATAGTACTATGTGGTCTTTTGGAACTGACCTCTTAACATCACTTAACATCAAGTTTTTAGGATTCATCTATGTTGTAGCGTGTATTAGGACTTCATTCCTTTTTATTGTGAAATATTCCATTGTATGAATCTACCACATTTTATTTAGCTATTGTTCAGTTAACGAACATCTGGGTTTCTATTTTTTGGCTGTTAGAATGCTGCTATAAACATTTGTATATAGGTTTTTATATGGATGTGTTTTCATTTCTCTGTTAATACACCTACCAGTGGAATTGGCATGTTGTATAATTCCACATGTAATCTTTTGAGGAACTACCAGACCATTTCCAAAGCACTTTTACACTCCCACCGAACAGTACACAGTAGTTCCAATTTCTGCACATTGTTACCAGAACTTGTCTTTTTTATTATAGCTGTGTTGTTGGCTGTAAAGTGGTATCTCATTGTGGTTTTGATTGCATTTCCCTAAAGGCTAATAATGTTGAGCATCTTTTCATGTGCTTGATGGCCATTTGTGTATCTTTTGACAAGTATCTATTCAGATCCTTTGCCTATTTTTTATTGGGCTGTCTTTATTATTGAGTTGCATGAGTTCTTTATATATTCTAGTCCCTTGTAAGGTGAATGATTTGCAAAACTTTTCTCCCATTTTGTGGATTGGTTTTTTCACTTTTTCAGTGGTATTTGAAGCACAAAAGTTACTAATTTTATGAAGTCCAATTTTTTCTTTTGTCATTTGAGTTTTGATGTTGTGTCTAAAAGTTTTTCCTGACCCACAAAGATTTACTCTTAGCTTTATTTATGGTTCTCACATTTTATTTATTTTTAAAAAGATTTTATTTATTCATGAGAAGTAGAGAGGCAGAGACACAGGCAGAGGGAGAAGCAAGCTCCCTTTGGGGAGCCTGATGCAGGACTAGATCCCAGAACCCTGGGGTCATGCCCCTAGCCAAAGACAGACACTCAACCACTGAGCCATTCAGGTGCTCCTGGTTCTCATATTTTAGATATAGATCCATTTTGAGTTAATTTTTATGTAAGGAAGGCCTGAATTTATTCTTTTGCGAGTGGCTATCCTGTTACAGGACTATTTGTTAATAAAAGTATTCTTCCCCGTGGCCTATGTATACAATGGAATATTACTCAGCCATTAGAAATGACAAATTAAAAAAAAAAAAAAAAAGAAAAGAAAAATACCCACCATTTGCTTCACGTAGAGGGACCTGGAGGGTATTATGCTGAGTGAAATAAGTCAATTGGGAAAGGACAAACATTATATGGTCTCATTCATTTGAATATAAAAATTAGTGAAAGGGAATAAAGAGAAAGAGAAAATGAGTGAAAATATCAATGAGGGTGACAAAACATGAGAGACACCTAACTCTGGGAAACGAACAAGGGGTAGTGGAAGGGGAAGTGGGCGGGGGGTTGGGGTGACTGGGTGATGGACAATGAGGGGGGCACTTGGCGGGATGAGCACTGGGTGTTATGCTATATGTTGGCAAATTGAACTCCAATAAAATTTTTTTAAAAAAACTATTCTTCCCCCATTGTCTTGGCATTCTTGCCCAAAATCAATCATAAATGTAAGGGTTTATTTCTGGACTCTTCAGTTTTGTTCCATTAATTTTTATATCTATTCTTAATGCACCAACACTGAAATAAGTTTCGAAATCAGAAGTGTAAATTCTTAGCTCAACAGTGTTTTAGCTATTCTTAGTCCCTTTTAATTCCATATGAATTTTAGGGTCAGCTGTTCACTTCTGTATATAAGCCACCTGGGATTTTGTGACCACTTGAGCTTTTTTTTTTCTTTTTTTTAATGAACCCACATCAAAACATCATCATCCTGAAGTCCGTAGTTTATATTAGGGTACACTGTGAATGAAGATATGAGATAGATCCACCATTATATCATCCATCATTCGGAATAGTTTCCCTGAACTAAAAATCCTCTGCTTTTTACCTATTCATCCCTCCCTCCTAACCCAGGCAACTACTGATCCTTTTATTTTTATTTTTTTTTTCTACTGATCCTTTTAATGTCACCAGAGCTTTGTCTTTTCCAGAATGTCATATAGTTGGAATCAGATCACATGGGACCTTTACAGATTTTCTTTCAATTAGTAATATACAATTAAGGTTCCTCCATGTCTACCCATGGTGTGAAATGAAAGCTCATTTCTTTTTGGCACTGAATAGTATTCTATTGTCTTATTGTACCACAGTTTATCCTTTCACCTACTAAAGGACCTCTTGGTTGCTTCCAGATTTGGGCACTTACGAATAAAGCTGCCCTGAACATCCACATGTAGGTATTTGGGTGGACATACGGTTTCAAGTCATTTAGGTAAATGCCATGGAACACAATTGCTGGATCGTATGTGGTAAGTGTATGTTTAGTTTTGTAGGAACTGTCAAATTGTCTTGTACTGACACTGCCACATTATATTCCCACTAGCAATAAGATTTCCTGTTGCTCCACATTTGATAATTGTCAGTGTTTTGGATTTTCCCATTCTAATAGGTATATAGTGGTGTTTTTGTTATGTGTTTAAAAAAAAAAGATTTTATTTTTTATTTTTTTGTTTTTAAAGATTTTAGTTATTCATGAGAGACAGAGAGGCAGAGACAGAGGCAGAGGGAGAAGCAGGCTCCATGTGGGAAGCCAGATGCAGTACTCGATCCCAGAACCCTGGGATCATGACCTGAGCCAAAGACAGATGACGCTCAACCACTGAGCCACCCAGGTGCTCCTGTTTTGTTTGTGTTAATTTGCAGTGCTTCTCAGTGTCATCCCCCTCACCCTTAGGTGGGACAGGATGGCAAGAGGGAGCTGAGATTGGATATTTCCCTTCCTCCATGTGGTAGTAGGCTGGAGGCAGCTGGGTTTGAGTATTTTCGTTTGTTCAGATAGTTTAGGCTCTGATAAAACCTGTGCAGGTTGTCTGAGGTTTCTCCTGAGTGCAGGCCTTGTTAAGAAGAATAGAATGCTCTGGTGTATATCAAAATGGTCCTTTTCCCTCCTTCCCCATTAGAAGTGTGAGGGGATTTTTCTCTTGATATTTACTGTGAGGACCTGGTAGAGCTGTTGACATGGAGGTGGAGGCACCAGCAGAGTTTCGCTCAGCCTTGTCCACACTGACCCTTCAGCAGTCTGTCAGTTACAGTTCAGGTTTTCCTGCCCCAGCCCTGGTTCTGCTCATGGGTTTCAGCTCTGGTAAGTTTTGATTTTCTGTATCCACTTGTCTGTCTCTCCCAGTTTTCAGGTCAGCAGTTTGCCCTGTGGCCTCACCGCTCTGGCAGAAGCGTTGTCGATTTTTAAGTTTGTTCAACTTTTTTTTTGTTAGAGTGGAGTGACAGTTTGTAAGCTCCTTACATGCCAGACCAGAAACTAGAAATTCTTAATTTTCATAATTCTATGAAAGTATTTATATCTTCTAGATGAAGAAACAGCCTTATTAGCAGCAGAGCCAGGCAGCTGTGAGATTCGAGTTTTTAGGCAGAGGCAATTGTACAGCAAAGGAATAGTGGAAGATTGAAAATGTAATATTTTACATTTGTCATATTTTACAAAATGTAACATTTTGGCTCAAAGACAGTCATAGGAACATGGGAGTCCATTTCTAGTGGAGTTAATCTGTTGGGAGAATGGGGTATTGGAATGAAGTGGCTTTAACAGTGATAATTGAAGTGATGAGACTCCTTTATAATGAACTGGGTCTTCTAAAAATATTTCATAAATCATATAAAGGTAGGTTTCATATAGCACAGCAGTGTTCTGCTAAATTGACAGAAATACTCCTGTGCTTAACATCTATTTTGTCATTTAAGGATAAGCAGCCCTGCCACCTCAGTGCAATATTAAAGGTAGCAAAGTGTGTTCTGGTGTTTACATGTCTTTTCTATCAATTGGTGATTCTTCTTCCTGTCTAACTTTTGGTAACCAAATCATTATAAGAAATATTTATCATTAATTGATTTTA
Source organism: Canis aureus (assembly GCF_053574225.1). Classification (NCBI taxonomy): domain Eukaryota; kingdom Metazoa; phylum Chordata; class Mammalia; order Carnivora; family Canidae; genus Canis; species Canis aureus. The sequence continues at coordinate 16,585,243 of NC_135623.1, read as the reverse complement.
AGCCACTAGCTTCTATCTATTAACTAAGCCTATTTTGTTTAGCATTATGTCCATTAGTCATTTGTATCCTGGTTTTTATTGTGGTATTTTTAAAATAGGGAAGTAATAGAAGTAGATTTATAATAGCAAAGTAGGCTCTGAAGCTATAAGAACTGGTAAGTAGTCCATTCAGGATAATGGAGGAGCAAGGAGGTCCAGAAAACAGGTCTCTAAAAAAAAAAAAAAAGTAAAAAAGGAGATGGGGTAGTAAAATCACACAAGGGAATATAATGGATCCAATTGTAGAAAGTATAATTGCAGTTGGATTTCAATGATATTTACCAGTTTAGACAGAGACTTATTTTGGATAAGTTTGGAGTAGAAAACCTTCTAAAATATATTACACATTTTTAGCATTTTTGCCAACATTTTTTGTTCCATTATACTTACCAAAGGTAGTAACAGTGTCTTACCAAGACTAATTCTCAACCCAGTCCTTTTTCAGACTTCACAACCTTCCCCTTTCATTGTCACTACTTCCCCATAAATCACTGAAATACTGACTTCTTAGCAGACTTTCAGCTCATTTTATTGATTCAAAATTATTAGATTAGTTTATTATACCCTGGAAATAATAGAAAGGTACCTCCAAAGTCTTGAATTATGTAGGACTATTTGTTATTGGGTGAAGCTATTCTAATTTTAATTCTTGTACCTGCTTATATCATTTTCTTTTCCCACTGTCAGATTGTTCTTCATCTGCTGTTAATACATCTGACCTTGCTGTGCCTCTCACTCTGCATTTTGGAAAACCAGATAATCAGGCTTGTCATATTTCCTGCCAATACAACCCAAATGCAGTACCTGTGACTAAAGCAACATTTTTGTGAATAAAGTATTTTGGGATTTGGATACATGGCACCTTTTTAAAAAAAAAATTATTTTTAAAGTTTCCTTGGCTCAGATTTGCTTAAGTAAATAAAGTCAATTTTACCATGTATTATGAGAGAAAAACTGAAAAGGAAGAAATCCTTACTATTGAGGTAAGCTTATCAGTGTTTCATTTTTCACATATGCCTCTCTCTTCTCCCCAAAGGTCCTTCATTATCTGGAATTTTCTCTCCCTAGATTTTATTTCTCAATGTTTAGTTTCTAAACTAAATTTTCTTCTAATCTACACTAAACTACATCTAAGCTCAGTGTAATCTTTAAACTGAATACTTACCATTAGGTCCACAGATCCCTATAAGGCCATGGATAGAACTGCATTTTAAGATAACTGATGTCCTTGGTAATTTTATATGTTCATTCAAAAACATTATCTGAGAAGTGGTCCATAAGTTTTACCAGATGGCCAAAGGTTTCTGTGCCACAAAGACAGTTAAGAATCCCTAAGAGGCAGTCTCTAGTTGCAGATCATGAGCTCTATCACTGTTGCCAGAAGCCACAAAGCCTTTGGGGTTTGAGCCACAGAGTTCTGATAGGTGTGTGGTACAGGAGTTCGGTTAAATTTTGTTGTTGCAACACTATTAGGTAAATTGTCACATCTCATTTATGAAATAAGGCCATTTTAAAATGGCTGAAATTCTGAAATCTATTAAATTAACTTGAAGTATAATTTCTTAAGTCATAGATGAAAAAATTTTATATCACAAGGAAAATGGCAGTATCATAATTTCAAAAAAAATTGCCAAGACTATAGGCTTTCAAACATTTCTTGGCACCTCACAAAAAGTACATTTTTACACCACACTTATGTTCATAAAAACAGAGACAAGTTTCATAAAACAGTGTTGACCCTTGCATATATTCTGTATGTTTTATTTTGTAAAAAGTCTTTGGCCATTTAGAAAACATTCCAAGATGTAGAGCCAAAAAGATAAGATTGTGAGATACATTAAAATATTTTGTATGTCCCACATCTCAAGATCTCTTAGGGATTCAAGCTTGCCTGTCTGTAGAGCAGCATTTTAGAGAAATGGGTACATGTTTGCACCCAGGGACTCGACATTAAGCTGCTTGGCGCTGGGTCCTTTACATTTATTCTCTTAAGGATTTTGGACCTTATCCTAGAGAAGTGGAAAGCTAGCTACTAAAGGATTTTAAATGGGGATATGAGTGGGGTGATTATGTAAATTAGAATTGACATTTGAAAGATCTGAGAACAAATTGGAAGGGGATAGTAGTCAAGGGAAGACTAGTAGTTAGGAAGCCCCTGTATTACCTGATTTGTTGGCGATAGAGATGAAGAGATGGCGATAGAGATGAAGAGTTAGAAGCGAATCCTGTTATTAAAAAAAAAAAAACAATTTAGTAATGGATTATAAGAAAAGAATGTATCTCTAAGATATTAGGATATAGAAAGAGCAAGAATAGGATATATTGGGAGAAGACTGGTTGTGAAGTGGTACAGGAATAGGGCAATGATGGGATATGGAATTGAAGGTGGATGAATTTGTTTTAATGAGAAGGACCTGATCATGTTTATAAGCTGAGAAGGATCTAGTAAAGGTTGAATAGGGAAAGCAGCAAAGTTTTCTGAGAAGGTGGAGGCAGATAGAATCCATATAAAGATCAAAAAATTGGCCTAGGGACGCCTGGGTGGCTCAGCGGTTAAGCGTCTGCCTTCAGCTCAGGGTGTGATCTTGGAGTCTGGGGATCAAGTCCCGCATCGGGCTCCTTGCATGGAACCTGCTTCTCCCTCTGCCTCTCTCTCTCTCTGTGTCTCTCATGAATAAATAAGTAAAATCTTAAAAATTAAAAAAAAGAAAGAAAAATTGGCCTATATGAAAGAAAACAATTTTTTTTTAATTTTTTTTTAAATTTATTTATGATAGTCACAGAGAGAGAGAGAGAGAGGCAGAGACATAGGCAGAGGGAGAAGCAGGCTCCATGCACCGGCAGCCCGACATGGGATTCGATCCCGGGTCTCCAGGATCGCGCCCTGGGCCAAAGGCAGGCGCCAAACCGCTGCGCCACCCAGGGATCCCGAAAACAATTTTTTTAATTAAAATTTGTAATTATAATCTGTTTTAATAATTAAGTGATCCATTCATGTAGTCTCTATTAGAGTACAGATGAAACGTCTTATTTCTGTTTTGTAGCCATTCAACTCAATATCCCATAGGCAACTAATGTTTACATTTTTGTGGATCCAGAAGATTTTATACACAAGCAAGCAAATACAGATAGTCCTTCATGACCCCTTTATACAAAAAGGCCACTACACACAATTCTGTACCTTTTTTCATCTGTCAATAGATGAAAAGCTTTATTCTTCCCTGGGGCTGAATATTATTTAACCAGTTCCCTATTTGATGGGCATTTAGGTGGTTATTGTACTTTTGCTAGCACCTCTATTTAGCAAGATGGAAGACTAACTGGAGATAGGTACACAGGCGGGCAGGGGTGTAAGTTGACTCTGCAACATCTAAGGGACCTGAATGATTTGAGTGAAGAATGAGGTCGTTTTGGGGACCAGCAGTTAGAAATGGAATATTTAGGGTAAAGGAACTGTGTGGAGATTTTTATTCGGTTAAATGAGCAAGAATTCATTTAGGGAAATCTGATCCAGTCATGGAGGTGAGGAGTTACTGGACCAGAGTTGGAGACAACCACCAGGAAAATTTTTGAAACTACATGTTTTGTCAGTTGAAAGTCACTTTCAGAAGTTACCTTTTAATTTTTATTTAAAAATTTTATTTATTCATGAGAGACACAGAGAGAGCCAGAGATATACAAAGAGGGAGAAGCAGGCTCTGGAGCCTGCGAGATCATGCCCTGAGTGCAAGGCAGATGCTCAACCACTGAGCCACCCAGGTGTTCCTACAAGTTACCTTCTAATAGAGAATTAAGACTACTTTTGGTAGCCTCAAATTGGGAACTCTCCATTCAAAGTTAAATGGATCTAGCCCATCTTGAGGGCAAGAACTGTTTTGGGTTTAGAAACTATAAGACATAGGGGCACTTGGGTGGCTCAGTGGTTGAGCGTCTGCCTTTAGTGGAGGTCATGATCCTGGGGTCAAGTCCCCCATTGGACTTCCACACGGAGCCTGCTTCTCTCTCTGCCTATGTCTCTTATGAGTAAATAAAATCTTAAAAAATAAGACATTACTGCCTAATTTGCAAAGAATTTCAGTTTTCTACGGTTTTTGAGTTCTAGACTTGTAATTTTTTTTAAGATTTTTTTTTTTTTTTTTTTTTTTTTTTTTGAGACACACACACACACAGAGAGAGAGAGGCAGAGACACAGGCAGAGGGAGAAGCAGGCCCCACGCAGGGAGCCCGACATGGGACTCGATCCCAGGTCTCCAGGATCATGGTCTGGGCCAAAGGCGGCGGCGCCAAACCGCTAAGCCCCCGGGGCTGCCCTAGACTTGTAATTTTAATCTAAAATAGAAACATTGATTAAGCCTAAGTTATTTGCAGAGTGACTGAAGCACCTTCAAAGCAGTTAGAATTTTTTAAACAACTTCAGGGTATCTGTGATGTCACTCACTGGTGGATACCAAGTATAAGATAAAAATATGAAACAGTACAAAATCATAGGCATGGTGCTAGAGAAAGAATTGAAGTGGGAGAGATAACTTGGTTAGAGTTGAGAGGGCTTCCTCAGTGTTCAGTTCTCAAATCAAGACTTCCTTACCCCTCTATTTGATTTTTTCCCTTCTCTTCCTTCAAATAGTTTTTCTATGGCAACCATCCTTAAGTCTGTTTCTTGACCCTTTAATAAGTCTTGAGAAACTGTAAACCACAAATCCTCTGTAGAAAGGTGCACAGAATTTGCATATTAGGGAATGTATTTACTTCCTTAAGCCCTGGATCTCAGATGAACAACCTCTGGTCTGTTACATCAAACTTCTAGCTTCTTTCATTGTCTCTTCAATATATCCTGTCTACTGTCAAAATATAGCCTTTATGTTATACCTCTTGCTTGATTCTCAGTGCCTGCAATTTAATATAAAGACTAAATATTTAAGAACATTGGATGTCCTCTACTTTGGGGATTTGAATGGATGCGGCAAGGTCACAGCTCTTTTATAACACTGAACCAGATTTTCCTGACTTATGGTACACAGCATGTTCTATCATTGGATTTCATTACATAATTCTAAACCAAGAGTGGTTTGTGTACTTTAAAAATATTTTTGAACTTTGTTAACAATCCCTTTTCTTTTGTAGTTTTATATTTTAAGTGTAAAAACCAAAGTTAATTTGCACTGATTTGTATACCTTTGTATCCCAGGATGCATCGTTGAAACCAAGTATTGTTTAGGTAATAACTAATACCTTACATGCAAGGAATGCTCAAATATATATATTGGACTGATTCACTATTTATATCTTAAAAATGGAGTTAATACATGCTACAATGCAGATGAACATTGACTACATTATACTAAGTGAAGGAAGCCAGAGGTAAAAAAAGGTCACATATTCTATGATTTCATTTGTATGAAATAGAGTAGGCAAGTTCATAGTAGCAGATGGTGGCCAGAGGCTGGGGAGAAGGGAGGATGGGTGGTACTACTTAATGGGTACAAAGTTTTATTTGGGAGTGATTATTTTGTATTTTGATAGTAGGTAGTATTTTGGTAGTAGGTAGAGGTAGTGGATGCACAACAGTGTGAATGTACTAACAGTCACTGAATTTTTTTTTTTAATTGGTTAATTTAAGGTTACGTGAATTCATCTCAATTTTTAAAAAGTGGAATTAGACTCTGTATACAAGTCATATTCTTAGCAGAATTAAATATACATTGTGAGTTGTCTGTATTTTGCTTTCATTTTCTTTTCTGCTTAAAAATTGGATTTTTAAAAACTTTAAAAATGTATTTAAATAATCCCTACACCCTAATGCAGGGCTCAAACTCATGACTCTGAGATCAAGAATTGCATGTTCCCCTGACTGAACCAGCTGGGTGCCCCTATAAATTAGATTTTTTAACAATAAATTTTAGCTATTAGTGATACCAACTTTATATAAAGTTTTTATAACTGCAGGTTAAATATTACATAGAAATAAAAACTCATTTTCAGTACTCTAATGCAACCACAGTTAACATTTCAATGTATATTAGTTTTTTTTCAAATGCAGATACTTTTAAATGTACACTTAATGGCACTCTATTTTTGCATCCTTTTACTTTTTTCTTAATATCACTCTATAAGCATTTTCTCATGTTGACACAGTCTTTAGAACTCTGGTATTTATTTATTTATTTATTTATTTATTTATTTATTTAGTGTATTTTTATATTGGAGTTCGATTTGCCAACATATAGCATAACACCCAGTGCTCATCCCGTCAAGTGCCCCCGTCAGTGTCCATCACCCAGTCCCCCCTTTCTACTAACCCTTGTTCGTTTCCCAGAGTTAGGTGTCTCTCGTGTGGTTTTTAAAAGCTATTAAATATTAAGTCTATATTGACCTGTACATTTGGATTCTTTATGAGGTGATTTTCTTGATTCCTGATGATAAAGATGGAGATGGTGGGATGTGTTTCTCATGTAGAAATTATGGAAAATTAATGTGCTGTCAGTTTCAGTTAGAAAATAACTTGTAAATAGCTGGTCATCTCTGTTTATATCGCTGAATAACCTTAGAACGACTTCACATTTGGGTTCTAAGAATAATCTAGTAATCTCTAGTAATCCTAACTTCATATTTCTATTGAGGTCAGGCTAGGAATTTTTTTTTGAGGTACATTACCAAGAAGACTTAAGCACCCTGTATTCCATTTTCCGCTAATCTGTTTCTCTTGCTAGTTAAAGCAATTTCCTGATGGCTTGGTTATGGAATTGAACTTGAAGAATCTAAAGATGAAACCTGCTTTTCCACTGTCAGACTTGTAGGTGCTGACACTTGATATTTCATAGTCTCAACATTGAGATCCAGAGCATTCTCTGTAACTGTCTAAAGCAAATAGTTTTAAGACAGCTATGATTGTTCTTGTTTCCTGTGTTAGGATATATTACATGAAACACATATGAACAATTAGAAGGCAAGTATTAGGGATATGATATTGAATAATGCATTAGAAAGTAGAAACCACCTATGTAGAAACTGCAGCAACTGATACAACTAGAGGATGTAGAAAATATGCTTGGTCGGACTAATTTTAGGCATCCTTAAGACACCCTGGTTCCTTCAGATAAACAGTCTTTTAAGATTCTTATTCCTTTCACCCTTGCCCCAGAATACTTCACTAGGCTTCTAGGAAAAATCTCACATTAAAATGTAGGTCTTTTCAAGTTTCAGCAAATGGTGTTGGGACGCCTACATGTCCACATAAAATGTAGTTGACCCCTTTCTCACACCATATACAAATATAAACTTTCTCAGACCATATACAAATATTAATATTGTTCATGTACCTAAACATAAGAGCTAAATCTGCACAACTTTTAGAAAACAAAGGAGTATGTCTTCATGACGTTGGCTTAAGTAAAGCCTTCTTACGTGTGGTGTGACCCAAAGACACATAAGATGAATATCATCAGAATTTAAAACTTGTGATTCAGAGGATACCATCAGGAAAGTGAAAAGATGGCCCATAGAATGCAAGAAAATATTTGCAAATCATTTATCTGATAAGGGACTGATGTCCAAGATACATAAAGAGCTCCTATAACTCAAACAACCCAATTTCAAAAAGGGTAAAGGATCTGAATTGACATTTCTTCTAAGAAGATAATGGCTGGTCAGCACATGAAAAGATGCTTAACATCATTTGCTATCAAGAAAGTAAAAACCACTAGGGTGGCTATAATAACAACAACGAAAAAACGAAAACAAGATTTAGTAATGATGTGGAGAAATTGGAACTCATACAGTACTGGTGGGAATGTAAAATGGTAGAAGTACTTTGTTTTTTGTTGTTGTTTTTAAGTTTTTAAATCGGAATTCCAGTATAAGTGCTTTGGAAAAAAATTTGGCAGTTCCTCAAAAGATTGAATGTAGATAGTTGTCATGTGGCCCAGCAATTCTCCTAGGTGTATACCCAAGAGACATGAAAACATAACCACACAGAAACTTGTACACAAATGTTCATAGCAGTATATTCGTAGTAGCTAAAAAGTGGGAATAACCCAGATGCTAATAAATGGCCAAATTATATAATTGGTTGAGAGTACATTCGGCAAAATACTGCTCAGTAATAAAAAGGAATGAGGTTCTGATATATGGTACAACATGGGTAAATGTTAAAAACATGCTAAGTTTTAGGCCTCCAAAGACCATGTTAGTAGGATTCCATTTATATGAAATGCCCAGAGTAGGTAAATCTTTAGAGACAGAAAGCAGATTAGTGGTTGCTTAGGGCTGGGGAATTTAGGGGAAAATGATGAATGACTGCTAATAGGTATGCGATTTCATTTGGGGATGATGAAAATGTTCTGAAATTGTGAATTTCACATAACTGAACATACTAAAACCATTTAATTATATGCTTTATATGAGTTCGTTATGTGAATTATAGCTCAGTAAGTGTTATATTAAATGTAGGCCTTTTATCTTGCAGTGGTACTGTATTTCCTCAATGCTGAGACACCTGGCTGGCTTAATTAGAGGAGCATGTGGCTCTTTATCTTGGGGTCATAAGCCCCACGTTGGGTGTAGATTACTTAAATTAAAAAACATTTAAAACTTTTCAATGCTTTTTGAAATCAGAATGTGTATTCTAGTTGATGTATACATTTAATTCTAAGCCTTAAAAACTTAGAATCCAAGAAATATTACCTCTTAAAGAATTCTGCAGCATTCTTACAACTGAAGTTTAGTAGTCTTTGGAGGAAATTCATTTTTATTGATACTAGCCCTGGTCCTTTAAAAAAGAAGGATAAGGGTATCTGTTAGAGAACTTAGTGCAGTAAATGCAATAGCAGACTTCCTGAGCTACAAAGCCAACTTTGGCTGCTACAGACTTACTCTTTTTTGGAATTAATAGATTTTAAAGTTCTCATCTTTTAACTCCTTAAAGGCTATGCATATTCTATCTTTGTTTCGCAAAGAATTCTTGGGCATATTACTCTTAGCTTTCAAATAGGAGTCTTGTATTTGCACCTGCCATTTAAGAAAGAATGACAGTTACTGAAATGTTTATTCTTATTCATTGAACTGATAAAATTCAAAGGTAGAATGCTTGAATGAGAAATTCTAGTATTTTTTGGTTGTAGCAAAGAAATGGTTCCAACAATAACTTAGGCGCTAAGTCAGGGCAATAGCTCTTGGCCCACAACCTCACTGGATATCTGCCCCACTGGTACAAAATTGTCAATAACTGGGTGTCATTTCCCCTCTAGAAACCAGTTTGCTTGATGAGAAGAAGAAGGTAGCCCTAATCTAGGAAAGAAAATGGTGGTGATTTTACAAGACTCTTATTAGACAATTAGAGGAAAGATGCTGCATTTTAATGATATATAAAATCAAATGGGTTAGAAGCAGAAAGCTTGTCAGGGAACATCCCCTCTCCCATTTCTTTTATCCAGGGATTTCAGGGGTTTTAATTTATAGGCTCTATTAATGTCTGCTTCACTCAGCATTTCTAATCTGGGTTTAATCCATGTCTTCCTATAACTGCAGTTTTTACATGCTTCTTATTTGTTCCTCAGTGACCTTTCAAGTCAGTTGATTGAGTTTTCCAATTCTAACCGAAGAAAGAACTGGATTGGTTCACCCTCTTTTTACCAGTCAGGCAGTGTCTTTAAATGTTGGCTAGCCTATGGGGCCTTTCGAATATATGCCTGTTCCAGAAGTTGCCAGGTCATGGGCAATTGAGAGTGTGGAGCTCTGGTTGAGGTGGCTGTCTTCCTCACTTGTTTACTATCTTGGGATCCCCCTACTATAGGGGTTTTAGGTTTCAGAAGGACAGAGACCTTACCTGGTTACTACCATAATCTCCTTTACCTGAAACAGCATCTGAAAAGTGGTTGGGTGTTAAGAAATACTGACTTGATGCCTGGGCTCAAAATGTGACCTTGGTTTCATTTGTCTTGAGCTTTAAATGAATTATCTAATGATGTAATAATGCTTACCAACCCTCCCCCAATTAGGATATGGTAAATAACCCTGGATAATAAGTGCTCAGTGAATATTTATGTAGTGAATGAAGTCATACTTTTCATTTTAAAAAAAATTAGCAAACATGGGGCGCCAGAGTGTCCAATTCTTGATTTTGGCTCAGGTCATGATCTCAGGTCCTGAGATCAAGCCTCTCATGGGGCTCCATGCTCAGCAGGGAGTCTGCTTCTCCCTCTCCCTTTCCCTCTCAAATCTTTTTTTAAAAAAAATACAAATCCTTAAAAAAGTAAACAAGCAAACAGATGCCATACTACCTCCATGGAAGCAATGTTTTTTTCCCATGCAGACTACTCTAGTTTGTATACTTTCTCAACAAATATGACATCATTTGTCAGTATCAAAGTGGGATGCTGTCTCTTTTCTCCTCTATATGTATAGTTATCTTTTATGGTTCAGGAATTACATTAATGCTAATCTTTGAGGATTTTGTTTATTTGGCTGGTTGGTTGTTTGGTTTGGGGTTTTTTGGGTCATGATTCACTGAACATCAGAGAATGTGCATTGAGACTGTCCATTCCAAATCCTCCATTTTATGGCCTTAAACTTCAGTCTGGCAAATTCAGGGAAAACATTCCCAGTAGGAGACTGCAGCTGGGGAGGGGGTGGTGCCAGCAGCAGCTTGTGAGGCTGTAAGGAGAAAATCAGAAGAGCTGACTCTTACTTCCTACTGGAGGAAAGGATACAGCTTTTGGTGACAAGCTGCATTCTTTAGCAGTGACTTTATTTTTCCTTTACCACAAACCAGACTTGTACTATTTCCAGCCTCAGCACATTATTTAGGCACTTACCCACTGCATTGTTTTAGTTTCTGAAAATTATATCATATTCTCTAAATTGGGTCCAAATTTTAATGCACTGCCTTTCAAACAAATAGGTTTACACTTTGGCAGGTTTCTGTCTTTCTTGGTTTGTATTCTAAGATTAGGGCCCTTTATATTTTTCACAGCATTCATCGTTTTATAGATGCTTCATTATATATTAACAAACAACTGGAATGCTTCAGAGTTTTCTCATCAGAAGGTCAGACCTTGCTTTTTTATGTGACTGACCCTGTATTTTCTCCTTGCTCTGCCTCAGCTTATTTTGTAATCCTTTGTTCCTTTTCTGTTCTACTCCCTTCTGTGATGCTGAATTTTTCCTAACACTTTATTTTTCTTTATTGCAAATGTTTTTTGGCTTCTCATTTTGTTTTTGTTTCATGAAGATTTAGAGAATTAAAGCATTAAGAAAGCATATAATGTTTAAGTTTATTTGAAATATACTATGAATTCCTCCTTTCTCAAAATTTAAACTCACAGGGCACGTACATGTGTCTCCTATCAACATTGAGGAAATGGTAATTAAGATTATAAGACATTAAAGTAGATGATGGAGATAAAGGAAAGGAGGGGAAGTCAGAGGAATCAGGAAGGCCCAGATATTGAGTCCTTGTGTTGGTAGGTACTTTATTTACATTTTCTTAGTTATTCCTTACAGTACTCTTTAAGATAGGTATTCTATTGATTTTTCTGAGGAGAAAATTTAGGCCTACAGGTACTGACTAACTTGCCTAGGGTTGCATACCTGATAAGTGCCAAAGCTGAGATCACATGAGATGTCTATGTTCTTTTCCACTGTACTTCTCTGTCATTAACCTATAGTAGGCATATAAATTCTGAGTTTCAGAATGATTGTGGAAGTAGAGATAATTAGTTTGGTTTTGAACGTATTGAAGTTCCTGAGATAGACAACAAACAGGTATTGTCATTTAGAGAAGGAAGGTTGGTTATAATTTACATTGAGTTTTCTTTTTTACTGTGTAACCCAATCATTGGCAGTTTTTTCATAGCAAGTTTACAAAATCCTGGTATGAATATATGACATGGATTCGTGGATTACAGGAGCATGAGTGCTTTATCATTCAGCTATCCAGTGATGTTTATCCAATCACTGCAATGTATCAAATACTGAATAAATAGTATACACTGCTGAGCAAAATAGACATAGGTCCCTCCTTATCCAGCTTATAGTCTAGTAATGAGGAAATATAATAGTTATGCAGATAATCACACCTTTTTAGGGGAAGCACAGAATACCTCATGAATTGTATCATAGTCAGAGGTGAGGGAAGCCAATTGAACCACCCTTGAAGGTGCCAGTATTTATATTACTTAGTTTAGTGATTTAGATTTTCATAAACTGATTCATAGTATTTTTGTAGTAAGTGTCCTTGTGCACTGGAAATGATTAATTTGCAAACATTTTCAATAGGTATTCAAAATCATATTTAAGTTTCACATTTGGGATTGAAAGTAGGTACTATTGTTATTCTTAATATACTTAGCAAAAAAACCTGTATAATTCCAATATTATGGCATGTACACTAAATTTATCAAGTATTTAACATAAATTTGCCTGGGTTCCAGGAAATGTAAAGAAAAATGGAAAACAAAATCCCCAGAGTAAATTAATGGGTGACAGTTTTTAGCTATTAGTACATACGGTTTTTAATAGACCTTTTATTCATCTGCTGTTTCAATGAGAAACAAAAAATTCTTAATGTGTCTCTTACAGTCTGGTGGGGAAGACAAATTATAACTAAATGTAAAATTACAACTATGACATGCTATGAAGAAAAGTTACCTGGTGTATAAAAGCCTGTAATAAAGGAGAATGGTTAGTTAGGAGAGGTTTCTCAGATACTAGAAAGATGTTGCATTGAGTGCTAAAGGAAGAAAAGGCATTATTTAGCAGAGTGGTGATGGAGGAAAGTGTTTTGTAGATAGTATAGCAGGCACTGTGACTTCCTATAGGAGTGGAGCTAGAAAGCCCGGAGTTGTTAGATAAGGAAGGAGGGCAGGTAACCAGATAGTGCTGGGCTTTGGAAGTCTTATTAAGGACTTTGGCCTCCATCCTAACCAATGGAAAGCTATTGAATGAAACGGTTTTAGGTATGTGTGAGGAGGACATAGAATGGAATCTGTTTTGAGAGGAATGTCCTAGAGAACAAATTGAGATTTTGCTAGCTAATATTGTTCACCAGGGATGAAATGGGAGCTTACACTAGATATTGGCAATGAATACAGAAAGAAATAAACAGATTCTGTATTTCAGAGGCAAATTAACTTGCTAGAACTTGGTGGAAGAGTAGGGGGGATGGGGAGGCGCCAAGGATGTCTGTCTTACTGAACTGGAAAGATGGTTCTGTCATTCATAAGGAAGCCAAAAAGAGGACCAGAGTTTGGAGAGGAGTTCATTTTTGGACATGTTGAGTTTGAGGCACTTTGAGGACATCTGAGTTGGAACTGTCAAGTAAAACCTGGAATTTAAAAGGGAGATTTAGACTGGAATATAAATTTGTGAATCATTTATATCTAATTTTTGTTGTCAGTATGGACATAGTTATGAAGGTGAAGAGTATAGGACAGGAGAAGAGGCCAGGATAAAACCAGTCACGTTAGTGATTCCAAATGCAGTCACATTCTGAGATATTGGGCATTAGGACTTCAACATATGAATTTTAGGGGACACAGTTCAGCCCAAAACATCTTTATCTCAAAAGTATTTTTCTGTATGCTAAGGAATATTCAAAATAATAGTTCCTGTATGCTAAGTAATATTCAAAATAAAAGTTCCTTACAGGGGTCCTTTAAAATTTAAGAAAAGCAATAAAACACAAGTACTGTGTAACCACCATTGTCAAAACACACCTTTTTCACAAAGGAGAATTTTTTTTCTACAAAGAATTTCTAATGTGCATGGCCAAATAAACTGAAAACAAAAGGAGTCAATGTGAGAACTATCCATCACTATGGACATTATCTAGATTATTCTTTGATTTCATAGGAGTACTCATAGCATTTAGCATATAGTTGTAATCATAGCTCTAATTTATTATGGCAAAAGAATACAAATCAAAATCATCCAAGGAAAAAGGTGCATTAGTCCATAGGAAATAGGCACAGCCTTCCAATAATCCTCTAGTGGAGTCACACAGGATACACTTAATTTCCCCAGCATTGAATTGTGCCAGTAGTTGTGAAGGGTTGTCTACTAGGGGAGCCCAAAATACTGAGTAGACACCCACTGCCTAGTACATACCAAAATTCCAGATTCCCAGGAGGGAAGCAGGTGTTTGGCATAAACCATATTGTTTACACAATGTTTAGGTGCAATGATCCATCAATTAGGGAGTGGTGAGAACTGTCCCAGAATCCAAATCTTTTAAAAATTGCTGTTCTTTATATCCATGTCTTGTCTTCTATTCAGTGTCTTCTAGCTGACATTAGAAGATTCCATTTTGCCACCTAGAAAAATACCATTGGATCTCTAGTCTGTAAACAGTAACTCATAAAAGCCATTTTAACAGGTATGATGGAAATTAAAGTTAGGTGTATGTGTTACAAAGGGTGAGGCCATAACCATCTTTAAAATACCAGCAGTTCTTAGTCATTTCCTTCCTTTTGTGGCTTTCTGAAAAGTTGTAGTAAATTGAAATTAGAGTGTTGAATCATTTTAAATATCTCAGTGGTGCTTTGAGAGTTCCTCTGGTTTAACAAAAAATACCAAAGAAAATACATCCATAATATGTATAATTAAAAGATAGTGTTATTTTAATATCTATTGTTTCTTCATAAAGTAGAGCTTGTTTTCTGTTTCTTCTGTATACATATGAACCAGAAGACCAAGGAAATGTAGCCTCTTAAAGTACATGGTTAGAGATTATTTCTAAACAATTTAAAACAATTCTTTGTAGTATGTTCAGGGATTTTGGAGACCCTTATTACTCACAATCTTTTACCAATGTGACTTCATTTGTGTTCTCTTGTGCCAGACTAGTCAACTGGACTGGGACTGAGAATCAGGATAGCTTAGCCTGGAAGTGGTAATCCAAGGGTTGAAAAATTAAGAGCTGGCAGGGGTCATAACAGAGGTCAAAGAATTTGTATTCAGGGACAAGCCAGAGAGCCAGGACTAAAGCCAGGGATAATAGCTGTTAGCTTAAGTCTGCAAACCAGAGTCATTGGTGGTGGTGGGAAAACAAATGGTTAGAATGACTTAGAAATGTTGACATTTATAAAGCTAAAAGCTATTTGTTATCTTATGATTGGATCATCACCCTCTAAAGTGCTGTTACCTTTATTCAAAGATATTGAGACTATTAAATATATTAACAGTCCCCATAGTAACAGATTTTAGTCTTACAATTTTTCAGACAAAATCCATATTCTTGTATAGCAGTGTTTTAAAAACTGTTCCATTGATTTTTCTAAATTAGCAAAACATGCCCCAGGTAGATGATGGAATGAGGATACTCACCCCTGTAGGTCACATTCCACCTCAGCCTCATTCCACTAGAGCAATTAAATAAATTACAATTAAATATTGTAATTATAAATAAGATTACTCAGAACAAGATCTATTGCTCAAAAAAACCCCATTGGATTAGTAGGCCATGCTACCTTTTTAGACTAGTTTAAGAAAGTGACATCAGAGAACAGAAATCCCAAAGTGAGCATATAGAGAAACAGTCCTCTAGTAGCAGCAGAATTTGAACTCTCAACCTTATAGTAAGAACTACCTGAAGTAGCCCTCAGGAGTTTCAGTCAAAGAATAGATGGGCAGCTATGATTAGACTTTGGAGTTTAACTACTAGTAGTAATAGAATCTATTTTACAGGGTCAGTTTAAAGATGGATTTGATATTCTTTGAAATTCTTAAATTCTAGTAGTCACTGAAATTATAAAAGCTTTATTACAGATGAAAAACCCTTAAAGGAACCACATGAGATATATGCCTTGTTTTGTGGCTCTCTTAAAATGTCATTTCAGTGTACTATTCTTCAAAGTAATGTAAGCGGACACAAGCCAAATTAACCCACGGAGTTTTCCTTGCTCTCTGGCAACGAGTAATGCTGCAGTAGAAATTACTGACTTAAAAGGGGAGACCAGAATTCTGATTGTAATATTGTCAGTAATTATGTGACTATAGGCAAGTTTAGGCATATAAGATGAGAGTTGACCTTAGATGAATTCTAAGATTGCTATTTGAAACCTTTTACTTATCTCTGCATAGTCCAATCCATTTCTTCTTTTTCAGAGCTAAATTTTGTTTCAATATCAGCTTTGAGGTGTAACTGACATGTTAAGATTATAAATCCAATCCATTTCTTAAATATTGGAATGTTGTTCCATAGTCATATAATAGTAGAGCTGCACTAGCAATAGCTAACATTTATTTGAGCTTTTTTGAAAGTTTTGTTTGAGAGAGAGAATGATGAGGGCAGGAGTGGGGAGGAGCAAATGGAGAGGGGCAAGCAGACTCCCATCACCCTGAAATCATGACCTGAGCTGAAATCAAGAGTCATTTAACTGACAAGCCACCCAGACATCCCTAAATGATGCTTTTTTATGTGTATCTTGTATTACACCAGGGACAACACTTAGACTTCTCAAGTTATTCTTACATCATGAAGAAACTCAGGCTCAGAGGTTAAAAAAATGTGTTCGGGTTTTTTTTTAATTATTTAAAGTAGGCTCAACATGGGGCTCAAATTCATGACCCTAAGATCAAGAACCACGTGCTCTATCAACTCAGCTAAGTGCCATGTTTACAGGACCTTATAGCTAGTAAGTTGCAGAGTTTTATTTTTAACCATGAAACTTTTCTATATTGAATGTTTGCCTACTAGGTTAAACACTTGGAAGTTTTTTTTTTTTTTTAAACTTGGAAGTATTTAAACCAAAGACGCACCGGTCGTATTTGATCATTATTAACCAAAGGGTTGTAAAACTTTTATATGCAGTATAAAACCTGCCTTTAAATTCAGTTATTAGTTTCAGAGATAGAGTTCAGTGATTTATCAGTCTTATATAATAACCAATGCTCATTACATTACATACCTTCCTTAATGTCCATCACCCAGATACCTCATCCCTACACCTCCTCCCCTCCAGTGACCCTGTTTGTTTCCTATGATTCTCTTATGGCTTGTTTCCTGCTTTGTTTTGTTTTGTTTTTAATTTAAAGATTTATTTATTCATGAGAGACAGAGAGAGGCAGAGATAGAAGAAGCAGGCCCCATGCAAGGGCTCAATGTGGGACTCAATCCCAGGACTCCAGGATCATGCCCTGAGCCAAAGGCAGATGCTCAACCACTGAGCCACCCAGGCGTCCCACCCTCTTTGTTTATATCTTATTATATTTTCCCCTCCCTTCCTTTATCTTCATTTTTTGTTTCTTAAATTCCATATATGAGTGAGATCATATGAAAATTCTTTGTCTTATTTCACTTAGCATAATACCCTCTAGTTCCATCCACGTCATTGCAAATGCCAAGATTTTTTTTGATGGCTAAGTAGTATTCCTGTGTGTGTGTAATGAATATTTAAAGTCTTATGTTGATCTGCCTTATTATTTTTTTTAAAAGATTTTATTTATTCATGAGACACACACAGAGAGGCAGAGACAGGCAGAGGGAAAAGCAGGCAGTTCTCATGGCAAACCTGATGTAGGATTTGATCCCAGGAACCTGGAATGGCGACCTGAGCTAAAGGCAGATGCTCAACCACTGACCCACCCAGGCGTTCCTATTGATCTCCCTTTAAAGTCTAACTATTGCCAAAGGAGTATTTACAAATAAGGCTATAGTTTAAGGGGACATAGTGGTATGTGGAAAACTCTTTTCTTCCTTGAATATTCAGTATTTAAGACTAACTTATATGTATCTGAGACTTTCCCGTAAAATTTCTCTTCAGAAAGGATATTTATACTTGAGCCCTTAAGTTTCTCATTATGGGTGCTCTTGATTATTTTATTTTTGACCACAAAAGCCATTAGTTCAAAGCAGCCTCAATTGATGTTTTGGATGATTATGGAAGTCATTTCACAGAATTTTTTTTTTTTTTAGCTTAACACAGATTTAGCAGTTATTCCTGGAGGCATAATCTCACAATTGCGAATATTGGCTGTCCTCAAACAAGTGCTTACGTTGCAGAGATGAGGAGTGATCCTACAGGATGAGTGGAAATACCATTTTCTAAAGTAATGTGTGAATTGGTAGTTGTGAAGTTCTTTATTCAGTAGAGATGTTCTCTGGAACATCATTTTAAGTGGCTCAAAAATTGTGGTTCTAGCCACAATGAAATCATTAGGTTACAGATGCATGATCTTCCTCATAGTTCATTGAGGTCTTTTCTCAAATGTCTCATCAGACGTTTGCTGTGAGCATCCTATCTAAAGTAGCATCCTGGGGCTCCTGGGTGGCTCAGTTGGTTGAGCATCTGACTCTTGGTTTTGTCTTAGGTTGTGATCGCATGGTTGTTGGATTGAGTCCTGTGTCAGGTTCAGTGGACAGTCTGCTTGAGATTCTCTCCCTCCATCCCTCCTCCTACTCATGGGACTTGCATGCACACTTGCTCTCTCTTTCTCTAAAATAAATCCTAAAGTAGCATCCTCCATTACCTGGCACATAAGATATTCAGTATCTGTTAAAAGAATGTATAAATAATATGAATAGAATTATTTCATGAATGTGAATAGATAAAACAATGTTTAAATTAATTTTGTATGTACTAATATATTGCAAGTAAATTATAAGTAGATATTTGGCTATTTTACTTACATCTTCTAAACTTAGGTTTTCCATTTGGGAAGAAGGGTAGCCTCGTTTGGCTCAGTTGTCATATCCAAATACTTATTCAAAAGCTTAAGAAATTTCGTGAAAATTTATTGCAATAATAATCCAGCCTTTCTAAGTAAATAATAATTTTAAGGTTGCTGTCTATATGGAAAGAATTTACAAATAAGATCTGTAATGACCAGTTTTAATGTAAATAATGGTATACTGAGACTACAAAACTCCATTGAATACAGAATATAGCCTAGAATATTGAAGTCTATTAATTATATATATTGTGTATTGTTCCTGTTGTACAAATAAATATATTTATTTGCACATCAAGAATGATATTAGTTATGTAGCCTTCATGTGGAAATACTTCACAATATTCCAACACAAAATGCGAGTTTTTCAGTAAAGATTTTATCTTTGAAAAGTTAGTCCAAATATGCTAAAGTTAAGGCAGAGTAAAACAATCTCCTACCTCTCCAAGGTCCCCTCCTACCCACTAAGCCAAAAAATAAGAAACAAGAAAAACATTACCCCCAAAAAACAGATGTTTAAAAAATAATCATTTTCTCTGTGTTTTAAAATTTAGGAACAAGTTCCAGTTCCAGTCTATCATCCAACACCAAGCCAGACTCGCCTAGCAACTCAGCTGACTGAAGAGGAACAAATTAGGATAGCTCAAAGAATAGGCCTTATACAACATCTGCCTAAAGGAGTTTATGACCCTGGAAGGGATGGATCAGAAAAAAAGATCCGGGAGTAAGTTTTAATTTATACATGTTTCAAAGGTCCATCTCCAGAATTTTGCTTTTGAAAAATACTCTCCTGGATTTTAGAAGTTAGATATTTAAGATAATCATTTCAAGCAAGAGAATGTTGAGTTACAGTAATTAAGAATTTTCGGTAAAAAGATAGCTAAGAAATGGTATGAATTCTGACCATATTATATGTTGTCTGTGTCCACTTGGATGACAGTTGATGTCAGTTAAAATGATTCATGTGTGATTGTGCTGGTGGCCTTGTCAGTTAGGAAAGCAATTTGGCAATATGTCAAGGACCTTCTCAGATCTATACTGTTTGAGACCGTCAGCTCTAGAGATCTGTCCTAAAGTGTGTACCTCAGTCCAACTCCTAGTGCTTTATATACAAAGATATTCACCATGGTTTTACTTAAGAGTAGAAGTATAGTTAATCGTGGCATAGGAAAACTTTGGTAGATTATGCAGTATTAAAATTGTTAAGGAGTTTTAGTGACAATGAGGAAAATCTTAAATCCTTTTTTAATTTGAGGAATAATTTTATTAAGCCTGATGAGTTGAGTATCAAATTTTACTTCTGGGAAGTTTTTGTCCTCAGATCTCATTACTGTCTAAGAATCCCTAATGAGTACTTCTTATAGGTTGAGAATGATCTTGCCAACAAAGACATACTCTACTATACTATGTTGATGCTTAGTTGTTTTGACTCATAGCACGATTTAGTGCTAGTACTTAAGAACCTGTCTTGAATACGGACTTCTGAAATCCTACAGCACTGGGTTCCTTCTTAAACCTGTAGGAAAAAATGCCGTGAATCTGAAACTAGGGTTAATGAAGAGATCTTTAGCTACAGCAGCTCAGTTAAGTAGGCTAAAATTAGTGATGGTTTTTTACATAGTTATTAAAATGAAAACTGTCTTACTCCTGGGTGTACATTAAAAACTGAGTTCATGTAAACAGAGTTGATCTGATGGCTTCCTACCTGAAGCATCACATTCTTTGGGTGTCTTGTATAATATGTAGCTATTTTACAAGTGCAGTTCTAGGAATGGACCTGATCCCCACGTGGTCCATTTCTCTTTGCTCTGTTGATAGCTCTCAAACTCCCATGAATTTCCAGCGGATCAAAATGAGAGATTGCTGATGGATTAATGCTTATTAGGAAAAATCAGTTTGCATGCTTTGGTAGGATGACAAGCAAGCCATTTTCATCTGTTCGGATTAACAGTCTTTGTAATGGGATTTTAAAGAGTATTCTAGATACATCACTTCTCTAAAAAATGCTTTCTGATTTCTCTCTCCCTCACCCCCAACAGGTGTGTTATCTGTATGATGGACTTTGTTTATGGGGACCCAATTCGATTTCTGCCGTGCATGCACATCTATCACCTGGACTGTATAGATGACTGGTTGATGAGATCCTTCACGTGCCCCTCTTGCATGGAGCCAGTTGATGCAGCACTGCTTTCGTCCTACGAGACTAATTGAGCCAGGGTCTCTGGTCTGACTTCAAGTGAACCATCATTTTTTGGTGGTTTTGATCTTTTGTCACTGAGCCCAAAGAGTCAGGGATTAGGAATTAAGATCATGCACAAAAGTTTCCTAAAAATTCCTGAATGGCTGCAGATGTTGGGGAAAAAAATATGTGATATTTTAGAAACTTAGGGGGAAAAGTAGGATGGTATTTTTATGTAAAGCCTTGACCCAGTGTTTAAAAATATAATTGTATTTAGATCTTGTTATGCTCCAGTACATAGGAATTGTGTAAAGTGTTACAGCAGCTGTATATGTTTAAATTGTGTGTGTTGAAGATTAGGAAAAAGATAGTGGTTGTTTTTCCTAAATGAAATAACTCTCTTTTTCCCCCCCACCCAAATTCTTTTCTGAAGTTGCTGGCATTTGGGTCAAGGTTTTATTAAAAGCTACATTTTATAACACTGGCACAAAAAAAGTAGTTTTAAGCTTGTTTGCACAGTTCTTTTTTTCCATTGGAAATGGAATTCATTGCCTTAGGTCTTTTTAAATAGTGTATTATTATCGTTGGGGCTGGCTCTATGCTTGAAAACCAGTTTATTTATAACCTGTTATAAGTGCTATATCTGTTTGCAGTTAGGAAATGCAGAATTCAAAGTGATCTCCTAGCTTGTAAGCAAACTGAGATGCACTATCCCTTTTCTATAAACACTGAGTTAATGTCAAGAAACCAACTCTAGTAAAGTGGGGTTTACTGTTACCCTTTCCTGTGTGTTTTATCTAATTACTTTGGTTGTTAATATGGTAATAATTAAAAGTCAAGGTAAATTTTAAATATTAAGATTTCTGATTTATGGAGCTTGAATTATGCCACCATGCTTATGTAAAATGAAAGTGGCACCATGGTGAAACTGAGAAAAGTTGCTCAGTTCTAACAGTTTTGATTTATTCTTTCTTGCGACCTCCTTCCCTTATTGTCTTGAACCATAGCAAAAGGATACTGCATCTCTTATTATTGTAGTGCTGAGGTTATTGAAGTTCTATAAAACACATCTCAGTCTGTTTCTTTGAAAGGAAAAGTCCTGCTGGCTGACAAGTCTAAGCAGGGAGAATTAAGATAAACGTATTCATGTTTTGCACACAAATGCAGAATTTGTATAACCATATGACTTCATAGTTGTGATCTCAAAGAGGGAATTTCTCCTTTATCTTTCTTGCAGTTAATGTAAGAACACTCTGAATCTCTAAGCTTCTGAAGTGTTAGAGGTGTTAGAGGTATAGATGGTTTAGTAAAGATGTAGTTTGTAATGTTTTATCCATTTAGCATGTGTTTATTTTTCCTTATGTACTCAGAGGTGACTTATTTGTTCAGCTCAGTGATATTATACAGCTAAGTATATCATTCATTAGCAAAAGGAGAAGCAATCTCAATCTAACATCAGAAATGTTTATTTAATATTGAGTTGAATATTTGACTCTAACACTTTTCTACATACAAAACACAAGTATCTTGAGGGTTCTTCAAAATTGCATTGTAGAGGAATTCAGTATGTCATAAATACTTAAAGATTTGACACTAGACTGTAGTATCCATATGTTGGTTAATTTTCTTATGAGCCCCATGATGGAAAGACTTAAAGATGAATTTGAGAAAAACTGAAAATTAGATTATCAGGTTCTGTTAAATTGTTACATGTATCTTGCTTAAGTTTTTGTTCATTAATTTATATCCACTCAATTACATAAAGCAAATTTGGAGGAAACACCTGAAGTTGTGCAATATTTTCATAGATATTACTTTTTTTATCCTTGTGTTTTCTACTTATACATGTCTGACTTTCCTTTTTTCTAGATTGTTAAAATTGGTAAGTGAACTTTTAAAAACTAATGTTGCTGTTAGTCTTTATTGCAAGGCTTCTTTCACAGAAGTTTGGCAGTAATAGTGAAGGAACTAGAATTGAGCTGAAAAAAAATTTTTAAGGTACTTTGTATTCTTTAATTTTGATTTCCATACACCATGTTAAGAACTATCAATTTTGGCTTTTACTAAGTTAAATAAAGTTATAATACAGTTGTAAAGGGCTACAGTTAGAGTTGTTTACTTAAGAATATTCCCCAAATTATCTAATCCTTTCTTTTAAATGGTGTATAATTTTAATCTCTAAGTTTATAAACTTGGGAAGTATTTTTTATGTGGCATTTAATACCATCTAATCATAAATTTAGAAGCTTGATAGCTTCAGATTTTCTGAAGCCAAATAATAGGTGCAACATTTCGATTTAGGAAAGATGCATTCAAGGTTGGCTATAGGATTTGAAATGTCTGAAAAGCCTGACCAGGAAAAAGTAAAAGAAATCTTAAGTGTAAACCTAGAAGTTAGTTGAAATACTTCGGTTCACAAAAACCTTTTCAATTCTGAGTGTTCTTTATAGAGAATGTCTTAAACCAGGAAAAGATTTCCTCCTGTTGGTGTCCCCTACATAAGCCCGTATGATTTTACAGAGTACAGTGAGCATTGGGCTAACCTTCTTTGCACACAAAGCCTGGTCATAAGGAAGCACATATTTTACAAAGGAATAATAGTCAAAAGCAGACCTGCCTAGATTTCTGAGACTGAAATGGTAAGCAGTGAAGAAGGTAAGTTTCTTTGGCATGATTCAGAAATGTAAGCAGTTTGGTGGTTACCTCCGCTCAAAGGCATCGCCTAGCATTGTCTCAGAGCCAGCCGATTGCACGGCAGCCACTATAGTAGCCTCAGCTAATTTCATAAGCCTTTAATTTTGAAATTAGTGAACATGAGAACAGTGGGATTGGGTAGTATCTCAAGTACTTTTAAATTTACTCACTGACTGTAAAGATCATGTGGTCTTTTCCTGGATGGATGAAAGAGAAGCTAGTTTATAATCCATCCTGTACCCTCTCCGCAGCTCCCCTGCTCTAATGCTACACTGCGCTATGCGTTCAGTGTAGCTCCATCATGGGAAGTATGGGCAGAAGAGCCGTCAGCATCCTGAGCTGGCTTTTCCTGACTGTGTTTTTTATTAATCCTTTGAGAACTTAGCTGAATTCCTTCTAATTTCTTCCCTCCTAGTCTCCATTCCTAAATATTTGGCCATTGAGGTCTCGTTTGCATCAATTTCATGCCTCTTCTATTCATGAAGGCTGTGCTGTGTTCCTGCTCTCTTCAGGAATGATCTAATTATAGGCTAGCCTACCTGTTAAGATGGGATCTGCCCATTCATCTCTTTATTTTTTTTTATTTATTTATGATAGACATAGAGAGAGAGAGGCAGAGACACAGGCAGAGGGAGAAGCAGTCTCCATGCTGGGAGCCCAAAGCGGGACTCCATCCCGGGACTCCAGGATCGCGCCCTGGGCCAAAGGCAGGCACGAAACCGCTGAGCCACCCAGGGATCCCCCATTCATCTCTTTAAATACATTGTTTTCCTTAAAGATATACACAAAACATCTTTAGGTGCTCATTAATAAATGCTTGTTATTGAATATAATTACTGATTGACCTATTATTAGATGAGGTTTTCCTGAGAGCCATTACAAGTGGTCTCTGAAAGAATTTTTTTCTCAGTTTTGTGGATGAAAACATGTATTTGCCTATGGCTAGGCAGTGATTTAATACAATCCAGATTTATGGCTTTCGTGTGTGGTAATCAAATGAAACATAAGGATTTAATAGAGTAACGGTAAACGTTTGATTGTATAATATAAACATCTTAAAAATAGTACTTTTTCTAAGTGGTTTGAAAGATATACGAAGTTAATTCTATGTATTTAGGGAAAGTTAAAGCCAACTTAAGTTGGCTATTAATTAGCTCTGCACATAAAGTATTTTTACTAGAGAGAAATACCTTTTTTTCTTCTAAGCTCCTAAGAGCTAAATTACAACACATTAAGGTTTATATTAAAATGACACATTAATAAATGGATGAGGCACATGTATTTTGGCAATGTTAATTTTTAAATATAGTTTGTAATTTGTTTTCTGAGAGCCTGTGGATCTAAAAACATCCCACACAAAAAAGATTAGCCCAGTTAATTCTACCCAGTTTATAAATTTATAATTTTATAAATTACATAGTGGTAGTTTAAAAAATAACAGCATGACTGGGTGCTCCTTGATTCAGAGGTTGATTGTCCAGGTATGAGTATTGCTTTTCTATTTTGGCTATTTCCTTGCTCTTTAGCTTGGAAACAGAATCCATGAGTCCCTTTACAACCCATTTCCTAATCCATAAAATTTTGTTAGGGGCTTCAGCAAAACTGTACAAAAGGGATTTGGATTTATCTATGTTTTAATTGTCCACATTGTTCTTGTCCGTGTTAGCACTCTGTGCAATAGTCTTTGGTCAGAGCAACAGCTGGATCCACCTGTTTAATGTTGTTGATCAACTAAAACCATTTACTGTTTTCATAAAGTTTTTAAGACAACTTCAGGAGAGAGAACTTTCTTTTACATTTTTTTTCTTGAGAAAAACTACTTTCCACTGGAAGACGGTCTTCTTTAAATGCCTCCACAGAAAGTTTTTTTCTCTGCATATGAATGAAGCAGCATTATCAAGGTATAGACTCGAAGCATCTAAAACTGATCCTGATCAAAGGAGGAGCAGCATCAGTGCTTGTAGACTCCGGATTTCTTGGCCCTGAGAAAAGTTGAAACAAGGTAGCTGAGGGTTTACCTCCAGAGTCTGGTCCTAGTGGTGAACCCTGTGAGATTCGGTTGCTTTGCAAAAGTAATGAGCCCAGCTTCCTGGGGAAGGCCTCCTAATGGTTCCCCTCGCCATTTAGGATCCAAAGGCAAGTCTTGGACAACGTGTGAATCGGGAAGCCAGGATCATGCGTCAGGGTCAGGATCGGACACCGAGATTGGCCTCCAGCACGGTCCATTCAGGAGGTGTGGAAATAGGTCACATCTGCCAGTTCCAGAGCCATGCCACAGGATTTCTGCTGTGTGAGCTATTAGCCAGCACCTTTCCCATCCGCAGTAGTGGCTCAGAGGTCAGTATAAGTCAGATTCAACTTTAAGTTGATAATTTTACCAGCAGTTCAGCAAAGTGTGGCTTTAGAATTCAGGTGCCCAGCTTTAAATCTCTGCTGCATGATAGCTGTGTGATCTTAGGCAAGTTCTTTACCCTTTGTCTCCATTTCTCATGTGTATTAGTCCCTACTTCATAGAGTGGTTACGAGAATGACATGTAAAGTGCTTACACTAGCAACAGGTAAATAGCGAGCACTTAATATTAGCCATTATTTTTCAAAACACCCAGAGCATATGGAATCTGGTGTTCTGAACAATTTGCTAATGATATGAGGAAAAATAAAACCCAATCCAGTCATTAGTGAGGTGTTACCTGTGATGTGTCTGATTAAACTCGAATATCAGCTTGTAGAAGTCCATAGCAACCTTTCATAACTGTCCTCCCAAGGGAACGGCTGTTGTATTTTGTCACTTAACAGTTGGCTTTATAGAGTAAAAGCAATTCATACATTGCTCATTTGGAAATGGATTTTTCAAGCTGCCAAATGGGTTTCCTTGTTTGTGGACCTAACCTGTTCAGCAGTGATGAACTTTGTACTAGATTTCAAGAGCTGTGCTAACCTAAGCAAAAAAGCATTTTCCAACCTTGGAAAAGCTACATCTGAGGTATGTGTGTATGAGAAGTTCCCATTTTTGCTTGGTTTTCAGAATCCAAGCACCTCTCATTTATTAGTGAATTAGTATGATGGTGCTAACATAAGGAAACAGTTGTTAGGCTTTCAATTTGAAGCAAAGAAAAAGACTGTCTTGTCCTCAGCATCTTAGAATAAACAAACTTGGGAGTAACTCCAGAGAAAAGTCTGATTTTTTTTTTTTCTTCATGATTCTAACACTCAGCTGGCAGAGGCTTTCTGAAAACCTCCTGGTGCCATTCAGTTGCTGGAACTCCTCCACCTGGGTCTCAGCCAAGTCTTGTGTTGGCATTGGCCTTTTAGGGTCCCGGCTTTGCTGTCAGGTTATGACTTTCTGCCACGAATGACGAAAGCTGTCTTGGAAGCACTCCCATTCCGACTTGAGATAAGGAATTGGGAATCCTGCCAACACACGGGAGAGCTGATAGGGGCCAGCACAGTGCTGGAAGCCGTCCTGCCAGTCCGAGGCCCGTGCCCATGAGAGGCGGAGGTAGACTTTCCATGGCCAGGGCCTGTGTAGATCGTGTTACGTAGTCACTGCTTCCGAACAGCGGAGCTCCTCCGTGTATCAGGATTTAGCCTTTCCCCAAATGAAGATGTTGGCTCTCCCGTGCTGGGCTACTGTCGGGCCCACGAGAAAGCCTGCTGTTTCTCGCAGAGTCGCTTAGGGATACCAGGCTTTGGCAGCAGGTAGGGAGGTACATAGCCTTACCTCATTTTGGATGTGAAAATCCAGAAACATGGGACCAGAGTCACACTCAGAACCATTGACAGCAGGAAAGAGCCTTAATCTAGTGCAAATTACTAATCTTTTGAGAGTCCATGACTTTTCCAAGGTCACTCTGAAAATTAGTAACAAAATGGGGACTCGAATTCAGGTCTCCTTACTTCGAGGCCAGAATTCTCCACCTGGAAGCTAGCTGCCTCTCCCGGGTACATGTGCTAGAAAGCTCTGCACTATTAGAGACATAACAACTAGAAGTGGCTCAAAGGAGATAGAAGCAGCCCAGGACAGAATATTCACTTTCAAAGTTTCTGAACAAAGATAATGGTGGTAGACACCTGACATTTTCACCCAACTTCATAAACATGTTTTTAATAGATGTCTTCAGCCGCAGGTGGCATAAAGGAGCCCAAACCCACTAACTTCTCTTACCAGCCAGACTGTGGCCACAGCAGCAGACAGAGGTCAGGTGACCTCGGCTCATTAATGAAGCCCAGCAGGAAATCGGTAATAACATTGACAAGGAAACCATCCTGGCATACATTTTTTTTAAGTGCCTAAAATGAATGTTTAAGTTTTTTGTTAACTGCAATTTTACAAACTGTGCTTGGTATCCTGTGACCAGCGTGCTGTTATCTATCTGCAGCGGTAGGTACTAGCGTTCCTGTATGTGAAGGAACCATGAAAGGCCACCCTCCTCCAGTAGCCTGGTTCTAGTCACTGCTGTCACCCTCCCTGCCTGACAACCTAGGCTCAGGCTGCCCTGGAGAGCAAGCTTGCAAAGGACTTGCTCTTGGTGGCGAGCATTCTGTGTCTAGATCTAACAAAATGAGAAATTTTTTTTTCATAGCATTTCTGCTCTGACAGTACTAAGTGCAAAACGATCTTGAATGAGGGTTTTGTTTTCCTAATGAGAGTTTGCTTTACTTAAAACCTATGACTTCATTCGGTATTAGTCACAGAAGGCTGCTTGCCTGTGTTAATAGATTAACCTCCCCAGCCCATGGCAGATGTTCATAGGTGTTGGCTAAAAGTCCAGCGATTCCAGAAGATTAGGAAGTTGTCTGTGGTTCTTCCCTTACAGAAATTGCATTCATCTCTGAGGAGACACATTTCACAGATGAGTATTTTTACTGTGTACATGATTTTCTTCCTCCAGGGAAATGGTGAAGTTGAAGTATGCCGTCCTTAGCTGGGCATATGGTCACTGAACTGGAGCTCTCACTGTAACAGCCCTGGAGCTTGCAAATTCAGATGCTTTGAGAGCCCAGAAGGAGAATATGGGAGTTTAAAGCAGCCTCTACTCAGCTCTGATTGTTGCCTTGTTCTATAGGGATGTTGCCAGGTTGGATTTTCTTTTTAAATAAGAGGCCAGAAACCAGATTTGTTGCGATCTCCCCATCTTTAAATGTCAGTAACTTATTTTAAAACATTTAAGGCATCATGTTGTCTAAATAAAACATACCTGGGCCATATGGCTTCTGATCCAGACTCTGCCTTGCCCAAGAATTCAAGCAACACATACTCTACTGAAATAGATGTTGCGTGATCTCTTAAGTGTGTGAGTTTTATTACTTAAATATCTTTTCTCTTAACTGAAAAATCTAAAACATACACAACAGGCCAAGAATATAACCATTCTAAGAAAAATGCTGTCAGGAAATAAATGTACCTCATAGTAAAGCACAGAGGATTTTTGTTTTGTGACTTATTCCCAGCTGGTTCCCGTGGGCACAGTGAGGATGCAGACTGGTGTTGAGACCCTCCCCCACGACGTCTTGGCTTTGGTTCAGAAAGAGCCACAAAGCTCCCGTTCCGTCAGGCCTCAGCAACTCTCAGTCCTTATTAATGAAGATTGATTTTTTTTTTCATGTAGATAGACTCACAGGTCTTTTTAGTGAAATAATACTCATCTGATTTTTTTTTTAATTAGAAAGTTACTAAGGGAGTGAAAATGAAGTGTAAGAAGTAAGGTGTAGGTGCCTGTGCAACCTCTTGCCCAGCACTCAGAAGCCTTGATGGGGTCTTTGGCCTTGGAAGCTGAGACACTGCTGAATTTTGAAAAAGCATCATCTGTAGATTTACCTTCAGATCAGTATGGGTTGAAACAAAGATTTACAGTTTTTCTTTTAAGCCAACTGTGATCCCATTAATATATTTCTAAGGAAAATGTAAACTGTTCATACATTCTCTTAAACATCACAGTGAAAAACAAGTACCCGTATGTGTGACAGGGCAGGCCGAGGGCCCCACCCACTCTCCTTGAAGGCCCTTGGCCGCACTGGTGAGAATGCCGGCTTCCCTTCCGAGTGGATACCTATGTCGCGCTGTCCCGCTGGAGCACCGGTGGGCCCCAAAGGCAGGGCGGGGGGTGGGGGGATCTTTTTGAAATGTTTCCAGGAGCTCTGTCCGTGTCTCTGTCTTCCAGCCTGGGAGGGAGTGCTGTATAAAACTACAAAGACACTGAGCCCGTGGATCTGGTGCCATTCTCTAGGGAAGACTTGGCTTGGAGTACGGCTGCCTGGATTCTAAAATGTGTCCTTGACTCCATGGAGTAATTCTTGTAGTTTTGCCTGGAAAAAAGCAAAGAATCAGACCTGTAAGGCTGCCCTGGGAAGTGTTCTTCCTTCAGTCTGAGCTGCAGGAGGCTACCAGGCCAAGGAGGCTCTCTGTCCGAAGAGGTGGGCCCTGCCCAGTGTGGACTCACAGATCCCACACAGTGCCCTCACCCTGGTAGGTACCCTTGAACTACTCCACGCCTGCTGAGTCCCCAGGCCTGACAGAATTATTTTAAGAGAGAAATCCATGGGGCCAGAAGGTGGCAGACCTGGGTCTTCTACTAGCTCTGCAGTTGGGCCTGTGGTGCGACCCTGGGTAATTCATTCCCTATTTCTGGGATCCCGATCCTTGCGGGGTTCCCAGGGACCAGGCCTGGCCTCTGGACTCCCATAATGCCCTTACCAGCACCCTCCCTGCTGCCTCTGCTCCTGTCTCCTGAGCTTGGGGGGAACAAAGGAGAGACCAGTGCTACCCATGCCTTACTTGGCAGTTTCCAAGAGTTTGACAGCCTCTTCGTTTCTGCCTTGCTCCATAAACAGTAGGGCCAGCTCCAGCAGGGCGTTTGGGATCAAGTAGTGGTCATATTTAATCTTCTTTTCACTGTAGGACAGAGAAGAATATGGCTTACAGGCCCTGCTCTTGGATATCCTTCGGGTTCGTCCTGAGCCCTCTCCACGTGGAAAGATCTGATCCGGGCCCTCACGCACGTCTCCCTGACAATGAAGCCTAGTTGGGGGAGACTCTTAGCCGTAGAAAGGTTTATGATCGCCAGCAGGGCTTTCCAGTCCTCTGCACCTAGGGCCCCAACAACTTCTGGCTTGTGCCTGTCCTTTGCCCATGCCCACCTTTGTCCCCGACCCCCTTGGTCCAGGGGAAATGGTTTACGAAATTAGGAAGTCTCCTGTCTCCAGGCTGGCTCTTCTGACCCATCCTCCAAGCTGCCCCAGAGGTCACCTTTTAAAACCCAAATCTGCCCTGTGAAGTATTCTTCTCGGATCTTCTGTCTACAGGATAAAGTTCGGCCATATAAGCAAAACATCCATCCCTTCTCCGTCTAGTCCCCTTTACTTCCTCTGTAACCCTGTCCCTCTGTAACTCCACCCAGGCAGGGAAGGACTTAATCACTGTTACCCCGACCTTCCGTGTTTTCCTTGTGCCCAGGTACCTACTCAAAACTCCTGCTTTCCTTTCTCTGCCTAATAAACTTCCCAGTTGAGATGGCCTCCCTGGGAAGCCTTATCTCGCAGTATGTTTAGGTCCCTCCTCAGGGCACTGCTTGCCTCAAGCACAGTCTTGATCATACCAGATGGAGTTCCTAAAGCTTCTGCCTATAATGCTTGTGCTCCTCAAGGGCGGAGTTGAGTTACAAACTCTAGGGGGCACCATTCCCCTGAAAGTTCAGTGTTGGACTCCTGTGGTTGGCCGGGCTGGTGGCCCCAGGGAATGGGATCCGATGATCTTGCCCAGTAAGGACCCTGGCGTAGAACAGACACTAGTACAAGTGCAGTGAGGGGGGTGGGCTAGGGTCAAGCACTGGAGCGCTCGTGAGGGAGGAGAACCCAGCCAGTTCTATCCAGGAGACCCGGGCCCAGCAGTAGGCCGGCCACCCGGGCTGGGAGCAGCCACCTAGGCACTTACTTGGAAGAGATGCTCCTGAAATTCTCCTCAGCTTCCTGGACACGGCCCAGGTATTTCAGGCAGAGGCCTTTCAGCAACTTCACCAAGCACTCATCATCCACTGAGTACTCATTCTCTGAGAATAGGGGAGTGAGGGAAGAAGGCAGGCTCGTTTATTTCTGCGACAGTTACTCGCAGAGCCCCTACTCTGCTGGGCCCTGGGGACAGAGTGGTAACTGACCCATAGTCACTGTCCTCAGGAAGTTCATAACTGGGAAGGAAAAACAGATACTGACACAGTGACAATGTAGTGAGATCAGGATTGACGTGGGAGCCCAGGGGCTGTGGGCTGTGGGAGCCCAGAAGAGGCCTTAACCCTACCTGGGGGACAAGGGACAATGAGGAGAAATGCCACTGAAACTCAGTCTAGAAAGGCAAAGGACCATTAACCAGGGTAGAGAAGGACATTTTTGGTAGAGGGAACCTGTAACTGTAAAGACCTGTGATGTGACTCAGCCTGGCAGGTTCAAGGGCCCGGGGGTGGTCACCTGGGCCCTTCTCCAGCATCTCTTCAGCCTTGGTGATAATCCCAAGGATCCTGTCCGTGAGTTCCGGCTGCTTCCCGATCACAGCGTAGCCGTTCCAAATGTACATCATTTCCTGAGGGCAAGGGAGGAAGTCAGTCCAAAGGTTTCCTCCCCAGTAGGGTCTCAGTTTCCCCAGTTGTAAAATGTGTAGCTCAGATCAGAGGATCACTAAAGGCCCTTCTGGCTCTTAAGACTGTGTCACCTTGTCTCTCTTCCCCCAAGGCACTGGGCTTGAAGGGCCATCATGAAAATTGCAACACACATCCTGATACCTTTCTTGGCTTTGGCTGCCAGGAATATCAGAATACTAAGTTAGATGTTTATTTATAATTCCATTAGCATTTCCTAAACTATGGAACCAGGTCATAGATGTGAAAGTGATTTGTATACAAAAAGTTCTAAAAAGATGTTACAGCTTTGGTTCTTGTTATGTTCTAGGGAGGAAACTTAAGTTTAGAACCAGTATTCCTCCAATGGTATATATGGTCCCAAGGTAGCAAATGTTCCTGCAAAAAAATAGGTGTCTGTGGCTCAAAAGGTTAGGGGAAAAAATCATTTTCAGCTTATTCTTGGAGACTTACTATACATATTATCATATAAGGCTCCAAAAGATCCACAGTATATCAACTTTGTTTAGGCTGGTCTGTCCCAAATATATTTAATCACAGACTGTTTTAGGCATAAAAAGCATTTTGCAGATTATAGTTTGGGAAATTCTCTCCTGAATTTTTGGTATAGTCACTTGTTGCCCTTTCATCCCCCATATGATAATAGTTTTATTGTACGTTTTATTTTTTTTTATTGTACATTTTAAAGTTTCAAAATTGGTTCAGAAATACATAAATTCTATATTAATCAAATTTTTTTATTTATAAATATTTAACATTTTATCAGCTAAGTCTCATACTGCTGTATGAAACAGGCAAGGTATATATTACCCCTGATTTTACATTAAGAGAAGGGGAACCCTATCGAAGGTCATAGTTGGTGAACAGTGGGGCCAGGACCAGAAAAAAACAGTGCCTTTCTACTTTTTTGGCTACCTTAGTATTTGAATAACAGACTTAACAAGCTAGAAACTTCTCTGATTCCTGCTAAAATCATGAGTGGAATTAGCATCATTCAGAATCTGGGCTCTAAAACCATTCTAGGTTTAAAATCTAACAAGTCACTAGCTGTGTGATCCAGAGGAGTTATTTCATCTACTTATATCTTACCTATTTCTTAGATATTTTATCTTCCTGCTTATCTCTTATGCCTTCTTACCCCATCTGTAAAATCGGGATACACCAACATCTACACAGGGTGGTTGTGAGGATCAAATGAAGCAATGGGTATAAAGAACACAGCCCGTGCCCAATAACACTGTTAGCTATTATAGACTTGAACAGAACACGGTCCTGGGCCTTAGGAGAACGTGGTCCAGTGAGGGGGACAGTGTAAACCATTAAAATATGGCAGGACTAAAACAGATGTGTGGGAACATAAACAGCTGAGTGATGCCTTTGCCCGGGCACTTTCACCTCGAAGCATCTGAAGCCTGCCTCCCTGTCTCCCCACCGCCACCGGACCAGTACTTTAATCAGGCAGGGCCTGGCTCAGACTCATTTGTGTGCTTCTGTCACAGTGCTAGGTAAACTGTGAAACCCTTTCCAGAGCCCTGAGGCATGAAGGTCTTTCTCCCCGCAACCACTTCCCCCTGGCCCTCGCAGTATCTCTGGCTTTCAGTAACCCCCACAATCCCAAACAAGCGCAGGGACAGTCTAGACCCTCCTACCCACCAGAGCAGGAATTGGCAAAGAGACTGGTTTGGGAGAGAGGTAGCGTCTGGATTTCCGGATGGCAAACTTCTCTGTGGGTAGAGATTTCCCAGCAATCTTGAGCTTCAGGGCAGGCACTGCTCTGTGAAAGAGATGAGGGGAAGAAAAACCTAGGGAGGCCGGCTCTCCAGCTTGGCTCCTCTCGGGGCCTCAGTTTCCCCAGTTTATATGAGGCACTGTGTTGGACTACAGCATAGCCTGGAGCTCTGGCCTTCCACCGCAGGCCCTGCCTCCAGACGTGACCACTTCTAAGGCTGGGTAAGAGGCCTCCTCCACACCCACTGGCAGAGGTGAGAATGTCAGCAAACGTCGCAGGCCTGCTTTGCTAGTTGTCTTGCTTCCAAGACAAGCCTCATTTCCAGAAGGCTCAGCAGAAGTCTGACCCCAGTTTCATATGGGAGATTAACACCCAGAGGAAGGAAAGGAGCTGCCTAAGACCACACGGCTCAAACCTTTAACTTGCCACGTGAGTTGTGGCCGTCTCAGCTGTTTCCACGGGCAGAGTAAAATGCATGCAGCTAGGCAAGCTCCCACATCTGGAGCCTCACTCACCCAGCTCCATCCCACCCTGAGATCTGCACACACTGGGTGTGGCTGGGACCCTCAGGCCTGAGCCTTCCAGGCCCAGGAAACAGCTGGGTCTGGTTGTGAGGTTCCTTGCCAAACATCTCCCTTGCTTATTCACTGGAACCTCTCTGGACGCCAGTTTTCTCATCTCTGAATTGGATCTGATGATATGAAGGGGGGCAGGATTTGTCACCCCAAAATATGCCTCTTTGGCATAAGGATTATTTTAAGCTGATTAAGAAACAGCAGATATAGAAAAAGCTCTGAAAACCTAATAGAAGCTGAGCTTTCCTAAGACAATTATAAGAGACCTCCCATTTATCAGGGTGTCTCCTCTGTGTCTGGAAGAAGATGAGAAGCCCCAGAAACTCTTTTCAAAGGAAAAGGCAGAGACTTAAATCCGCAGAAGCACCTTACCCTCCTTTACCTGCTTTGCCTGAAAACCTCCCGTAACAGGCTCCCCCACCCCAAACATTTTTTATCTTTAGGGATGGTATTTAAGGTGATGGCCTGGGCCATTTCAGTTGCTCAGTTTTCCTGAGTCTCTCCCATGTATACAGGAAGTATACATGTTACTAAACTCTGGTTTATTTTTCTCCTGTTAATCTTTTATTAGGGGTTGGGGAGTGTCTCAGCCAGTCTCTAGCCAAGAAACTAAAAATGTAAAGGGAAAATTATCCTTCCTCCCCCCAGAGACTTAGCCTCCAGGCTTTCTGGAAGAACTGAGATGAAGTAGAGGCGCTTGGTAAATGAGACACACTAGGATGTGACAGCACTAGTGGGAAGCGCAGGGTTCCCAGCTGGGCACAGCCCTCCTGACCAGAAGGCCCAAGGCTCCCCGTGAGCCTGCTGAGGCTGAGCCCTGCCCAGACCCTTCGCCAGAAGGCAAACGGCAGTACAGATAAGAATGAAAACAGCGGTGCCATTTCGTGGCTCCAGGCCCTACACCAGGCTCTTGCAGGTTCTATTTGATTCACAAAACAACCCTGCAAGGCATAGGTGGTTATTCCCATTTCATAGCTGCTGAAATTGCTCACAGAGACACAACTAAGAAATGGCAGAGGCTAGATGTGATCTTGTGGGACTCCATTTGGTTCCCTACAGTGCTTCTCCCGGCTGGTGGGAACTCAGCAGGAGGGACCTCTCTGCACCTCAGTGTCCACATCTATCCCACTGACCAGAAGAAAGGCTCAGTGGGAAGGATGCTGACAAACCACTTTCATGGGGCGGAGGAGCTCTGAACAGCCTGAACGGGCTGGAACAAGCAGCAGGAGGTGGGGTGATGCTAGGGCATGTGGCTGTGGGGCCATCCTGGGGGAGAGTCCCGCAGCTCAGAGCCCGGGGAGTTAAGAAGCCCACCACCTCCCTCCCCGCCCAAAGCTCAGGGTGGCCGTGGGTGGCTGTGGGCAGACGTGGCTGCGGCCTAGGACCCACCTGAACAACTCCACTTCATCATCCCCGAACGGCTTGTAATCCTCCTTTCCAAACATGCTGAGGTAGGCGGCCTTCATGTAGATGTAGGTGGCCTGTGCACGGCAGAGCAACAGCACAATGACAACATGTAAGCCGCCCACCCTCCGGACCTCTCGAGGCCAGCCCCACAGCCGAGCCCCAGGGCAGAGACTGAAGCAGCGGGGCTCCCCGAGGACTTGAGCTGGGAGCCTGCCCACGAGGGGCTCGGGTCGAGGCTCCCCACCTACAGGGCGTGCTCAGCCAGGGGGCGCGGGAGGACCGGGCAGTAAGGGCTTCTGGGACGCACCCCCTTCAGACTAGACCCAATGGGAAGATTCAGAGAGCTGAGGAAGAACTTTCCAGACAAGAAACAGGCTGAGCAAAGCCGGAGGCACCAACGTGGGTCTAAGAAGGTGACAAGCGGGCAGCATAAAGTACGGACGGCCTGAGAGAGCAGAGGCCAGAAGAGCGGCAGGGCCCTGGGGTGACCCCCGGGGGCCCTGAGACGGTGACCAGAGCCAAACCCAAGCGTCGGATGCAAGCTGGGGAGCTGCCCAGGGGCCACCCTGATCTCATGTCAGCTCATGTCAGCTCGTGTCTGGAATCCTCGCAGCCTTCACGTTTAGCAACCCAGAGGCCCTGGAGGCGCCGTAGGCCCCGCCTGTCTCCGCGCCACCTGGGCGTCCTGTCGCCCATCACTGCTCCGGGCTGCACTGGCCTCTCAGCTGTTCCCCAAATCCGTGGGATGCGCGGCTTCTGTCCCCCCCAACTGCGGCCTCAGCGTCCTGGGCCTGGAAGGCTCTGCGCTGAGGCAGTGCCCGGTGGCCAAGTGCTACAGGGGCGGATTGAAGGAGGCCCCAGGAGTTGGGGGATACCCCCCACTTCACAGGAAGCACTTCTGAAGAGGTGATGGGGGGGTGACCACCTCCAAGTCACAGTGAGTGGAGCCAGAATGTAGTCACAGGCAGACCTCCTGACACCTGCGA
The DNA here is from genome assembly GCF_053574225.1 of Canis aureus. Classification (NCBI taxonomy): domain Eukaryota; kingdom Metazoa; phylum Chordata; class Mammalia; order Carnivora; family Canidae; genus Canis; species Canis aureus. The sequence continues at coordinate 16,548,347 of NC_135623.1, read as the reverse complement.
GGCCTGGCCCTGCCCCAGCAGCTGTGAGCTACCCTGTCCTCCCTTCCCAGCTGCCGCTCCAGCTCCCAACCAGGTCCCCTGAGGCCGTGGGCCCCGCTGGGGGTGGGAGGTGAAGAGGGATGAACTCCGGCGCGGGGCTGCCTCTGAGGGAGCATCTTCCACAGCAGGGTGGTCTCAGGGCAAGAGGAGCCTCCTCAGTGAGGCTTATGGGACGAGGGACAAGCAAAGGCCTCTGCCTCTGAGTCACAAGGAAGGGTCTTCAGATCCAGGGTCTGTCACCGACAGCTGCGTGGCCCAGGAAAGCTACATACCCTCTCTTGGCCTCCCTCTTCGGGCGTGGAGGGGAGGCAAGTGCTGGGCCCACAGTAGCCTGCCCCAACCCAAAGAACTCCCCTGCAGCTTGGGCCCCAGGAAGGGTACTGAAAAGGTGGGGGAGGGGCGAGAAATTGGGACTCAGAGACACCCAGACACTCGCTGTGCACACCGGCCAATACCGCCCTGGACACCCCTGCCAATCTCTCCAATCCTGAGTAGTCTTGGTTCAAATTCTGGGCTATCTCACCACGAAAATGGCCGTTACTCCTCTCACCACTCACCACGAGGTGGGAAGTTTTCACGTACTTTGGGCATCTGCTTTGCTCCACTTTGCCTTCATGGCTTCTCTTTAATGGCTCCCCCACCAACCAACACTTTTTCTGGGAACATCACCTCATTTTTTCCCGGAGAACCACCTCTCTCCTACGCTTGATCCCTGAGGAGTTTTCCTGCCCCTGGTTCCAAGCACTGACATGGGATCTATGCCAGACCAGGCAGCCTCGACTGTGTGACTGTGGCTGAAGCCAAAAGGAAGATGTGAGTCCATGGCCATGTCTGTCACAAGGAGAAAACCTGCCTGCACTGCACAGAGCAGAACACGCCATGATGACACCATTTGAAATTCCTGGATCCAGCCTATCTGAAATCGGTGGGGCCTAGAATTTTTCAGTTCTGTGAACCTTTTGTGTTTTCAACCTGCATAGTCCAGTACCGTGGCCACTACCCCTGTGTGACTTTTTAAATTTAAATCTGAACTAATTAGAATTAAAATTGAAAGTACTGTTTCCAGTTGGACTGGCGCACCGCAGGGCTCCTCACACCCCTGTAGCTGGTGGCCGCCTTCACCAGAACAATGCTCTATGGTCGGCGCTCACCTGGGCACCTGGGCATGTTTCTGTTCCCTGGGATGAAAAACCCTGACTAATACCCTGTAGTTTTAAACTTTGCCCGCTCCTCACGGTCTGTGGTTCCCACCAACCCCAAGTCCTATTAGAACTTAGGGTTTCCTTTCAATTTCAGCTTGAGTCACCTGCTCTCAGTTGGGGGTGTGGCCCTGGGTCTGGGGCTCATGGCCAGGTGGCCCAGCACTAGGTGTCAGCCCACCTTGGACCAGGAGTTCTCCTTGCTGAGCAGGTCCGCGTAGAAGTAGGCCATCTTCCACTGGCCCTTGTAGGTGAAGCACCACATCAGCTCCCAGTAGCACATGTGGTGGAACTGCTTCCAGTGCTGCTGGGCCTCGCAGCACTCCTCGAACCGCCGGATGGCCTGCGGGCACCTGCCAGTCAGCCCCCAGCGCCACCCCCACCCCGCGAGGCACGGAGGGAGGGGGGCAAGGGGACGGGGTCCTGGCTCCGCTCCTGTCCCACCCGCCGCATGCCACTCCTAGACCCTGCACCCAGCCCCTGCCCCTCGGTGGGATGCTAGTCTTTGAGCACAAAATGAAAGGGCGGGAGAGGCTGGCGTCAGAGCGACCGGCGTCTGCCTCAGCGCCACCTCCAGAGCCCCAGGAGCTCCCGGGCATCTGTCCTGCCGCCGCGGCCCCGGAACCCCAGCCCACAGGCCCCCCGGGGACGCCGCCGCGCTCTGAACCTCCGGTGGCCCCCGAGCCCAGCAAGGCGCCAACCTCACCGGCGGGCCCCGCCGCTGCGCCCACGGTGCCCGTCCCTGGGCGTCCGCAGCTCGCACTCCCGCGGGGCCTCCACCTGCCTGCCGGCGCGCCCGCCGCAAGCGCCACCTCCTCCCTCCTCCCAGCACACGGTCTCCTTCAGAACGGCTCCCACCTCCCCGAATGTGCCCGCCGGCCCGTCCACTCGGTGGTCCGGGAGGCCCCGGGGCCCCGCACCACTCACTGTGTCAACATTGCCTTTAATGGCTTCAATCCGCCCTGCGAAGAACAGGAAGATGGCGCCCTGCGGAGACACGCGGGCAGGCGGCGGGGCTAAGGCGGGTCTGCGCGCTGGGCAGGGGGCGGGGCTCCAGGGGGCGGGGCTAGGGGCGGGGCTGCGCGCTGGGCAGGGGGCGGAGCGGAGCTCCAGGGGCGGGGCTCGGGCGGGGCTCGGGCGGGGCTCGGGCGGGGCTCGGGCGGGGCTCACCTTAGGGTACCGCTTCAGGTAGGGCTGCAAGAGCTTCTCCGCTTCTTCCACGTTCACGTGGCCGGTGCCTGAGGGAGGCGAGGCCACGACACACGTCCCACCACTGGCTCCCGTCACCACCCTGGCCGGGGCTCCTCATTTCCTCTCCGTGAAACGGGAGGATGATTCTTCTACGCCCGGGGCCGGGGGGGGTGGGGGGGGGGGTTAGGTGGGAGGGTGCGGACGAGGCCCGCCGGGGTGGGGGCTCAATAACCAAGGCCCACACCTGCCGGGGTGGGGCCCAGACCCCCGGGGCCGCCTGCAGGGTCCTCGCTCCCCTACAGGGCGGGCGCGGCCGCCCCCACGTCACCCATGAGGAAACTGAGGCAGGCGGCCGGCACCCGGTGAGGCCGGGCCGAGGAGGGGCAGGCGTGCGGGTGGCCGGGTGGCCGCTCCCCTGGGCCTCCTACCGAGCACGAAGGTGAGGAAAGTGTGGTAGCAGAGCAGCAGCAGGACGCAGAGCACGGCGCGGAAGCTGTGCCCCGACGCGCCCTCCTCCAGCTGCAGCAGCCCGTAGTCCTGGGGGGAGAGGCGCACAGGCTGAGGGGGCGCAGGGGACCCTGCCGCGCGCCCCCATGATGGGGGACGGGGGGATGGAGGCCCGGGGTAGTCCTGGGTCTGGGGGGCAGAAGCAGATAACCCTAACCAGACTTACCTGGGAAGGCTTCCTGGAGGAGAAGGATCCAGAGCCTGGCTCTGGAGAGGCCCCATGCTCCCTGTATCCCTGCCCACGCTCCCTGCCCCAGTCTGTCCTCTGGGGCATTGTCCTTCCTTTTAATGGACAAATCTGACCTACGTCACCCCTGCCTCGAACCCTCCACAGCTTCCTTCGCTTTCAGGACAAAGATGAAGCCAGCGGATTCGCCCACTCGGGCCTTGCCACCGCGGCTCGGCGCCAGGCAGGCCACCCTGTCCCTGTCATCCTCCTGAAATCCTTCTCAGGACTCAAGGGCCTTCTCAAGAAAAAACTAAGAAGGGCCTTCAGAGCCTCTAGCTGGTGTTTCCCTGGACCTGGACCAAGACTGTGCGGGACGGGGGTGGGGGGAGGGGGGGGGCTTTCATGCTCGGCCCTCGGCTGCCTGGGACCCAGGGGAGGCCCCGGTCCTGCACTGGAGCCCCTTCACCACCACGGCCTAGCCACCTCTGCCCACGGGAAAACGGCCTTGCAGGCCGCCCTGCCTGCTTTCTCGAGCTGACGGCTAGGATTATGTTTTTTTTTTTTTTTTTTTTTAATTTTTTTTTTTTATTTATTTATGATAGTCACAGAGAGAGAGAGGCAGAGACACAGGCAGAGGGAGAAGCAGGCTCCACGCACCGGGAGCCCGACGTGGGATTCGATCCCGGGTCTCCAGGATCGCGCCCTGGGCCAAAGGCAGGCGCCAAACCTCTGCGCCACCCAGGGATCCCTAGGATTATGTTCTTATCCTGCCAATTAACATGGGTGTTCTAGGTGTTTTCTTTAGATAAACTTAAGTAAAAAATAGGCACCGTTTTGGGGAAAAGTAATACATAAATAATAACATAGAGGTCTGCAGACATAGCAAAAATCAGGAAAAGGCCAGAGGAAGTTTAAGCTTGAGAAACACTGATCAGTCTAAAAAAGTTAGTAAGGCCCTTGTTTCACCCAAAAAAGGTCCAGAGGAGGAGATGAGGCTGGACTGACCCAGGACTCCTGACCCCCAGGCCACTGTTCCCTCCAGCACAGGGGCTGCCTCCCCTGGGGAGCTCTCCCTGACTTGCTACCTAGTACTCAGGGTCCTGCCTTTGGCAAAGCCTCTGGATGCTTGAGTCCTCTGGCTTCTGCCCTCAAGGCCTGATGCTTCTCTTAGGCAACTCAAGAAAATGGTCCCCAGGGAAAGAACCTGCCCAAGGTCTCCTAAAGGGAGGAGGACCAGGTTCCTGACACGTGTGAGGCTCAGAGAACAGGACTCCAGGCTGCTGCTCGAAGCGACCCTTCACAGCCACCCTTACCCTAAGGGCCTCTTCACCCTATGTGGGGGGCTGGGCAGGGATCGATGGCCCGTTTGATTGGAGAGAAGACTGAGTCAGGGAGGCCTGGGCCTTGAGCAGAGCCGCACACTGACACAGGCTCGGCAGCCCCCCATCCCTGAGCCAGTCAGGAGTCCCAGAAGGCAGGTGGTTACCTTGTTCCCTGAAAACCCCACGAACTCCAGCAGCCGCAGAATCCTGGTAGGAAGCATGGACAGCGTCTGCAGGAACAGAGGCAGCAGGGCACATGGAGGGGTGAGAACTGTCCCTTCCACTCCCCAAACCCCCAGAGTCCCAGGGTAATGCTGGGGGGCAGGACCTATCTCCAGAAAGCCCACAAGGAGGCCTGAGGTTTCCCACAGAGCCAACTTCCCCCAACAGAGAAGCATCTCAGTGTGACGACCAGGAGCAAACTGTATCTAAATCCTAATCTCACTTGTCTGCTGGGTCACGCTGGGCAAGCTACATAGCCTCTCTTTGCCTCAGTTTCCTCATCTGGGAGTAATACTAGCCCCTACCTCCTAGGGGTACTGTGAGGATAGATCAAATCAATACATGTACAGCACATAATAGGTCTGCACACAACAGCTATTGTTGTCACACTGGACCCTTGCTCTGTCATCACACTTGATCCTTAGAACAGTCCTGCAAAGAAAGATTACTGCCCCCTTTGACAGATGAAAAAAGTCGGGCAGAGATAAGTGACAGGACACGTCACTTATTATGAGAGGGGGAGCCAGTTCTGAAACCCAGACAGCCAGGCTCTGACGCTAAAGCACCTGATGACACTTCTGCACTCTGTACCTCTCAGCATTCGGGCCCAGGTCACTGTTCCCATTTTACATACAAGGAAACTGGAACCCAGAATGGGGCATGGACGTGGTTCCAAAGCTCTCAGACAGGCTTTGCCCAGAGAGAAGACTCGGATAGGGCTCTGGGCACCCAGGGCCAGGAGCCTAAATTGTTGATGAGCCACTCCTCCTCCCAGGAATAGGCCTCAGAGCCTCCCCACCTAGCTCACACTCTTCCTTCTGCCTTGAATGCCCTTCCCTGCCTACAGATCCTCCAAGATCCAGCTCAAACATTTCCCACTCCATGAAACCTTCCCCACCTCCCCCAGGAAGGGGTCCTGGCTTTCCATTTCTGTGGGCTGCCCACTGCTTCCAGGCCCTTCCCTCTCCCTGCCACTGGTCACTATTTAACCAACCACCAGTTCTCCAGGGTAGAGAAGGCCCTGATTTATCGTGTTTGTCTTTTTCTGGTCCTATAAATAACACCCCCATGGTACATTTCAAGCTCTCAACTTGACTTGGGAAGAAATGCACAGAGGGACTGTGAAGCCAGTACCCCCCTGCCCTGCAGCCCAGCTCTGAGCATCCTAGGCTGGCAGCCTGTCTGCTTTACTGCTGGGTCCCCGGGCAGCGTAGGGCCCAGCACCACAGGCCAGCAGAGCTCGCACGTTGAGGGATGCCCACTCACCAGGTTGAAGGCTCCCACACCGAGCTTCACGCCTCCTTCGAAGTGTCTGTGGTTCTCTCCCTTGCAGTACTGTGAGGACTGGACAAGATTGTCCAGCTCCCTGTGCAGAGAGGTAGAGTCTTGTTGCAGCCCCAGAGCAGGGGGGCTGGGTCTCATTCCAGCTGGGGCTGAGCTTGCCCCCCACGCCTAGCTGGTCTCAGAACCCCCTAGACTGATAACAGTTCTGGCAATCCAGAGAGCGGATACCCGAGGACTTCTTAGTCCCATCCACATAACAACCTACTCCTGAATGTCAGCCTTATGAGCCCCAGCACACCTGCCCTGCCCAATGTCTAGGCATTTGCACATGCTCTGCATTCTCTCTAGAACAGTTTCTTTGGCACTACTGACATTTTAGGCTGGATAAATTCTTCATTCAGGTGGAAGTGGGGGGCTGTCTGCATACTGTGGGATGCTTAGGAGCATCTCTGGCCTCCACCCACTAGATGCCAGGAGCAACCTCTCCCAAGGTTGTCACTACCCAATATCTCCCAATATTGCCAAATGTCCCAATGAAAAGCCACTGGGCAAACTCCAACACCCTGTCTTTCAAGAAGTCTACCTGGGGCCTCTTGGTTGAAATCCAACCCTCAAAAAAAAAAAAAAAGAAAGAAAAAAGAAATCCAACTCTCTTTTTTCCTGGTCATCAGTTGCACAGAATCTGTATTCCAGCCCACCTGGGGCAGAACAGAGGCTTTAAAGATGTGCCTGCCTCCTTCCTGGGGCCATGGGCATCTTGAGGGCTTTCAGTCAGCAAATGCAGACAGGCCTCTCTGTGCCAGGCCTGGAAAGGAGCTTGGGCTCCCACGCTGCTGCCCTCACAGCTCTCCCACTCTAGGGGACAGACCCCCATCAAGTCACTGGGAGGGTAAGAGAGGCCTCAAAGGAGAAGACTCCTGGGGCCTGACCTAGTCTGGGGTTCAGGGAAGATCTCCCTGAGAAGCTGACATTTGAGCTGAGACTCTAGGGATGAGGAGGGTTGGCCTGGCATAGAGAGTGTTCCTGGCAGAGGCACAGCATGTCCCAAAGCAGCATTGAGCTTGGCCTTTTTGAAGAACTGGAAGCAAGACCCAACTGGCTGAAGCAGAGCGGGGTGGAAGATACTGTGAGGAGGGCAGGAGGAGCTCCCAGAATGACTCAGCAATGACCTGGGACTAAGAGCAAGAGGAGCAGTGGGAACTGGTAGGGGGTGACCTGACAAGGTTTGTGCTCCGGCAGCTGGAGGGGGCTGGAGGGGACTGCAGGGGACAGCACGAGGCCAGCACAGACCCACAGGTAATGTGGTGTCCACGGGCCGCGTGCTGGTTCTGCCCCAGCAGTGCCCTGACTCGAACTCGCAATATCTCTGGAGGGAAACAGGCACATCAGATGCGGAAAATAAGATGATACATAGTATCAAGTCAATTCAAGTCAACTTTTAACAGAAAATGAGTTTTAATGCCAAACTTGAAGGAAGACACTGGCTTTCAAAGCTTTTGTGATTATTGGAATTGCAGATAAGGACTCTGGTGCCATGTTAAGCAGAAGTGTTCAGACTGAGTCTTATTTCCTTCATCCAAAAACAAGGCCTTTGGCTGGCCCAGTGCTGAGATGGCGGGGAAATGGCGTGGCCCTCGGAGGGTGTAAGCATGTGTGGATGCCATCCCTGTGCACTGGCCCTTCCCCCAGGGAGCATGTTGTGGGGGATGTGGCATTGGATTGGGCCTTACCAGATGCGTGGGGGTCTGCCGCTGTGCCTGCCTCCTAGCCCCCACCACACCAAGCTGACTATGCAGAATGTGCCTTCTTTTCCCCTGTTTGGGGCCCGGCATAGACTCTAGGGAACCAAATGAACAGATAAACCCAGAAAATCAGGGGAGTAATATCCTGGAAAACTGAGGACCTGAAGGTACAGAATCTGCCTGAGGCCGCATGGCATTCTCGGCTTCCAGCCTCCAGTAAGGCTCTCAACCCTCCACAAAGTAGCCTGGCGGGGGGGGGGGGGGGGGGGGGGGGGGGGGGGGGGGGGCGGGGGGGGGCAGGGGGGCGGGCGGGGCACAGGATGCTAGGTGCTGCGACCCCAGGCCCCCGGAGCCAGGCCCACTCACTTGTAGGTCTGGTAGCTGTTTCGAACTTTGATGCCACCCTTGATGAAGCTCACCATGTTCTCGTCCTGCGGGAGGGAGAGATGCTAAGAGACAGGCCTGGGTGGGGAGCCACAGGCTGGAGAGGGATCATACAAGGCTCCCGGCCTGGCCTGCCCCACCTTGGGCCCAGCTCTAGAAGGAGTCCTGGGTGGGGATGGAGTCAGGGGTTAGACAAACCAGGCCTCCCTAACCCTTGGGACTCGAGATAAGGGTTTCCGTGCCAAATGAGACTTCCAAAATGCCCAGGGCCTCGATCCCAGCTTCACAGGTACCTATGCTAAGTCCTTGTAGAAGGGCCTGGAGGAGGTGCTCCCCTAGGTGAAGTAACTTGCGAAAGCAAGAGGGATGCTCCTGTTTGGAACTTTTGTGTTTTTTTACAACAAGCAGCTATTTATCACATTTGTAATTTAAAGCACCAATTTCGGGCACCTGGGTGGCTCTGTCGATATCTGCCTTCAGCTCAAGTCCTGATCCCAGAGTCCTGGGATGGAGCGCCACAGCAGGCTCCCTGCTCAGTGGGCATGGAACTACATAGCCCACCTAGGGTTCCATTCCTGGGGCTCTACCCAAGAGAAACGGATGAACACGGGGTGCGGAATCCCCCTCAAGAATGTTCACAGCAAAAAAAAAAAAATGTTCACAGCACCAGTGTCTATAGCAGCCAACCAGAAACAACCCAAATGCCCTTCTGCAGGAGGATGGATGAATGAACTGCTATATTCATGGAAGGGAATATTATACAACCACATAAGGTTGGGTAAAGAAAGCAAGCCCCACACAGCTCGAGGCTTAAGAAGCTTGAAGCCAACTGACACATAACAATATGCTGCTCAGACGGGACGAGGAAGCTGAGAAAACTATTTTTTAAAAAATAGGGTGATGAGACAACTGGGTGGCTCAGCAGTTGAGTGTCTGCCTTTAGCTCAAGGCATGATCCCGGATTCCCAAGTTCAAGTCCCACATCAGGCTCCCTGCATGCAGCCTGCTTCTCTGTCTGACTGTGTCTCTGCCTCTCTCTGTCTCTCATGAATAAATAAATAAAATCTTAAAAAAAAAAAAAAAAAGGGTGAGGGATGATAGAACTGTAGGCAGTGGGTTCCCCACGAAGGGAGGCAGGGGACAGGGTGGGGAGGAGCCCGGAGGGCCAGGAGACTTGCTAGCAATGCTCTGTTCTCTGGTTAGGTGGGGGTACTTGTGGGCGCTGTTCACTATGCGTGCTAGACACGCAGATACATAAAAGGCCACTCACAGTGCAGTTATTAAGAGTGATCCTAATGAGAATTGGGACTAATCCAATTCTAATTACCCGAGGTACAAAAAGATAAGAACGACAGCTAACAAAAATAAATAGTACCCCAATAATAACATTCAATATGCATATTTACATGATGACTGTATATTATAAGCCAGGCTTGCAGGTGAAACCACGAGGTGATGGTTCCTGGAATTACCACTGTGTGGTGAGGAGCACAGATTCCAAATTGACCTGCGTTCAAATCCCAGCTCTGCCAGCCGCTGATCAGATGACCCTGTGAAAGTGGCTTCTCCTCTCTAATCCTCCCCTTTGCAGGCCTGTGAGGTGAAGCTTTAATAATCTATGTAAATTTATGTAAAACACAAACATGCAAAGTGTGTGAGGTACGTAAAACCACTTAGCCAAATGTACACACAAGGCCTGGGAGGTCGCAGACGCGCATTTGATCCATTCAAACTTGCTTGTTGAATGAATCAAGCGTAGAGCAGGCTTCGTGCTAATGCCTGTCACCCCGCATGCCCTTGGGAGGAAAACGGCGGTCATGCGGGGATGCGCATCCTACTAGCAGACCGGGCATGCGTGGCACACGTGCCCAGCGTGGAGGGGGTAAAGCCCGTCACTGCTGCCACTGAGCTGGGCCAGGGCGGGGAGCGCTGGGGCCACTGAGCCTCAGTCCTCCCTGAACCACAGGGAGCCCTCTGGCTTGGAGATGGGGCCTGATGCGCAATCCCAGCTGCGTCCTGGGAGAGGGGTCCTACCTGCAGGAAGGTCAGAGCTGCTCTCTGCAGCAGGCACTCTGCATAGCACACCTCAGCGTGGATTTCCTCTGCAAGGAGAAAACCAGAGCCTCCTGGGACGCTTGGGCAGGCAGCATGGACCAAATCCTCCCCACCCCACTTCCCAGACGGCAAAGGGAGTCAGAATCAGTGGGGTTGAGGGGCCATCAGAGGCCGCACCTTCCGTGAACTGGTCCATAGTGGGGCGGTGCACCAGGTTGCTGAAGGAATCTGTTACAGAGGACTTCTTCCGGTGCCTGAAGAGGAAAGAGGGGGCCTCCAGTCATTGGGTGAGTGTGAGCCAGGAGCCCGGGGTGTGGGTGGGGGAGCGGGTGGGGGTGAGGGTGGGGGGGCGGGTCAGGGTGCAGGTGGGGGTGGGGGTGTGAGAGTGGGTTAGGGTGCAGTGGGGGAGCAGGTTGGGGTGTGGGTGGGGGAGCAGGTCGGGGTGGGGGTGCAGGAGCAAGTGGGGGAGTGGGTCGGGGTATGGGTGGGAATGGGGGTGGGGCAGCGGGTGGGGATGCGAGTGGGGGTGCAGGCTCAGGCGCATCTCCCACCCTTCCCATGGGGCTCCACACGCACGGACCTGGCAAGCACCCCGGGTCAGGGTGGAGCCCCGCCCCACCTTCCCCTGCCCCAGCCAGTGTCCCCTGAGGACCCGCTGCAGCAACGCCTCCTCCAGGAAACCTGTCCTGCTCCTCCGGCAAGACCCCCGCCACCCCCGCAGCCCCGGGGGGCTGGCCTAAGCCCTGGGCCCACCTGCACCCGAACCCCGAGGGCGCACCCACTCATCGCCTCATCTGTGCAGGCGTGCGAGCAGCTTATGTGAGCGGACACCAGTCGGGGGCTGGGCCGCGACCCAGGCTTCCTGCAGCCCCGCGCAGGCCCTGCCCTTACACCCACTTCATATACGAAGAGCGGAGAGTGCAGGGAGACACTTGCCCGAGATCAGAGCATCGTGTGACAGGGCCAGCGCCCGCCGCCACAGAATTAGGCCTGGTCCCTGGAAGTGGCTGAGAGCCTGGCTCAGACAGGGCCCCCGGGGCAGAGCTGACAGGGACAGGTCCTCGCAGCCATCTTTAACATCTTTAACTGGTATTTCAGGCACTGGGATAGGCCGAGGTCACAAGAGGAGGGGCCTTACCCCCTTCACCCCTGCCCAGCGGCCCTGACCTCTGACACAGCGTCTGCGCCTCCTTCATCATGTTGCCAGCCAGCAGGATGTCCTGAGGGTCAAAAGTCATCATGGCCTGCATCTCCAGGATGGTGGCATACGTCAGTGAGTGGTACATGCTCTCCTTGGTTCTGCCGGAGAGAAGGGACGTGAGAGCACCCCCAGTGCCACAGAGGCAGCACCCCGTAACCTCTCGAGGGGACGGGAAAGGGTCCCCCTCCCAAGCTCTGACCCTTCCACTGCTGCTCCAAAGGCCTCGGACCCTAGCTCTGCTCCTTCCTGCTGAGTGGCACCAAGTGACTTTCCAACTCTGGGCCTCACTCTCTCATCCACTCTGCAGGGATGGCAGCAAGGCTGTCATGAGGCCCCTAGAAGGGCCTTAGCAGGATGTCGGCCTGAGGGGTGCCGCTAGCCCCCTGGGACCGCCTCCTGCCCCACCTCCCGGGGAAGAGCCCAAATCCATCTGTCCTCAAGCTCCCCTTCCCCACCCTGTCCCCGGCCTTGCCCCACCTCCTTCGGTGGCCTCACTGGCCGCACCCCCCCTCCCCCCCTCTCCCCATCCCACCCTCTGCCTAGGCTACAGTCCTGTATGCCCCCCTCCTATATGCTCCCAGGGGGTTTCACACCCCCTGGGGGAGTGCCTGGGCCCAAGGCTCCACACAGCACAGGTCCCACCCACCTCTCCAGCCCCGCCTGCTTGTCACTTCTGCTTCTGCCCTGACACCTGATCCAGGTCAAGACGGTACCTCTTGTCACACTGAGACACATGCTCTCAAGAAACTCCCATACTTTCCCTCCCCTTGGCCTTTGCCCATGCTGTTCCCCCAACTTGAAATGCCCTTGCCCTGCTCCCACAGCCCCAACATATCTTGTCAAGGCCCCGAGCTGCCTCCAAGACACATGTCCTGCTGAAATTGATACCAGCAGAGGCCCCGCGCCCTCCTCGCACTGAGCCACAGGCCCAAGGACCGAGGCCATGTGGGCGCCGCCGTCCTCAGCACCAGCGCCGGAGGCCTGGAGCCAGCCTCACTCAGGAAGCCTCTTGCTCCTGCCATCCTGCTGCTCCCCCATCCAGGCCTCTCAACCGAAAAGTATATGGGTATGTGGTTGGGTGGGGGGAGGTGGGGGGCAGGGGGTGGTGTTCAGTCTAACAAATGGAAAGAGAAGCAGGCAAGGAGGGACAAGAAACATGCAGGTCGTCCTCTGCACTTGGGCAAGTCACGACGTGCCTGGGCCTTGACTTATACTTCTGCAAAGTGGGGACAATAATGCTGACCTGCCCAGGCCCCTGAGGGACTGGCTGGGGATCACTCTTGCTGGTCACACAGTAGGTGCAACAGCAATTTTCACTCCCGCAGGACGGCAGGACACCCCCTCGTTAATTATTTACAAAACTTCTCAGGGCAGGGCTTATGCTGAGCTTCAGGGGAAAGAGATAACTAAGGTTTACAAACTGTCCTATTGTCAAATCATGTGACTTTACCCATTTCCATGCCTTTCTCATTCATAAAACTCTCTGTAAAATTAAAGACCTTTTGTAAATTGTTTTTTAATTTCTGGGTGACCCTCCTCCCTGGTGCTATTATCCTGCGGAGTCAAAGGTTTTAAAGGAAACCAAAGGCTGGTCCACCCTTCATCAGTCCTGGCAGCTGTCAGGACACCTCCTGGGTCTTCATCAAAACTTTGCCTTGTGGAAAGGAGGCCACAGCCTGAAGTGGGGACAGAACTCAGGCGTCAGAGTCCATGAAACAGGCTGAAACCGTGGTTGCCAGTGACCAGCTGTGCGATCCTGGTGAAGGTGAAACCTCTCTGAGCCTCAAGTCCTTCCTCTGTAAAATGGATACAATAATCCTCCTCACCCAGGACTCTGAGTGGCTTAAATAGCACAGCCCGGCCAGGGCCACATGGCTGGTGCTCAATAAATGCAAGTCCTTCTGTGTCTGCCAGGGTCAAGGGTCACTGCCCTGAATACACTCTCTCCCTCAGGAGAGGTTCCCTGGCAGTATCCAGACCCCCCCCCCCACAGTCCCCGCACCAGTTAATCACCTCCCGTTCCAGGGTTCCAGGTCTCTCCAGTTCTCAAGCCCCTGCCCCTCTTTTCCTCACACCAGGGAGGCTGGAGGCTCAGCCTCACTCCCCCAGGCTGGTGCTAGGCCCAGGAGGGACAGCCCTGCCTGGGCAGCTGGCAGGCAAAGAGGGATTTCTAGTTTGAGGCCCAATGCCCCAACATGCACCTGCAGCTGGGAATCCTGACTTCTCCCCAGCCCACCACTGGAAGCCCCTCAACCACGTTCTGGACTGAGACGTGTGGTAAAGCCTGCATCGGAGCTAGCGCCAGTCTGGTTCCAGACCACGGCAATAAAGTGCATATTGCGATGTAGCAAGTCAAGTGAATTTCTGGTCTCCCTATGCACACAGAAGTGAAGTCTAATTAAGTCTGCAATAGCATTATGTCCAGAGTGTACAACAGCATTATGTCTAAAAAACTACATACCTTAATTAAAAGATACTTTACTGCTACAAAATGCTAACCGTCACCTGACATTTCAGGGAGCTGATCTTTTTGCTGGTGAAGGATCCTGCCTTGATGTCCGTGGCTGCTGACTGATGGGGTGGCAGTCACAGGAGGATGGGTTAGCTGGGGCAATTTCTTAATGTAAGACAACAACCAAGTTTTCTCCACTGATGGCCTCCTGCTTTCATAAACAATTTCTCTGTAGCATGTGATGCTGCTTGACAGCATCTTACCCAAAGAACTTCTTTCAGAATCGGAGTCAATCTTCTCAAATGCTGCTTCTGCTTTATCAAATAAGTTTATGTAATATGCCAAATCCTTTGTTGTAATTTCAACAATCTTCACAACATCTTCACCAGGAGTAGGTTCCATCTCAAGAAACCACCTTCTTTGGGACGCCTGGGTGGCTTGGTTGGTTAAGCGTCTGCCGTGGGCTCAGGTCCTGATCCCATGCTGGGCTCCCTGCTCAGTGGAGTTTTCTTCTCCCTCTCCCTCTCCCTGTGTCCCGCTCCCTGCTCATGCTCTCTCTCTCTCTCAAATAAATAAAATCTTAAAAAAAAAAAAAAAGAAAAAAGAAAAGGAACCACCTTTCTTGCTCATCCATAGATGGAACTTCTCATCCACTCAAGTTTTATCCTGAGATGGCAGCCGTGCAGTCACATCTCCAGGCTCTACTTCTGATTCTCTTGCTCCTTCCACCCCATCTGCAGTTATTTCCTCCCCTGAAGTCTTGTTTTTTGTTTTTTGTTTTTTTAAGATTTATTTATTTATTCATTCAGAGAGAGTGAGAGAGAGGCAGAGACACAGGCAGAGGGAGAAGCAGGCTCCATGCAGGAAGCCCAATGTGGGACTCGATCCCGGGTCTCCAGGATCACACCCCGGGCTGCAGGCGGCACTAAACCGCTGTGCCACCAGGGCTACCCATCCCCTGAAGTCTTGAACCACTCAAAGTCATCCATGAGGGTTGGAATCAATTTCTTCCAAACTTCGGCTGATGTTGATACTGTGACCTCTTCCCATGAATCACAAAGTTCTTACTAGCGTCTAGCATGGTGAGTACCTTCTAGAATTTCAATTTACTTTGCCCAGATCCATCAGAGAAATCACTCTCGATGGCAGCTATAGCTTTATGGAACAGACTTCTTAAGTGACAAGACTTGAAAGTCAAAGTGACTCTTTGAACCCATAGGACACAGAATGGATATTGTGTTGTTAGCAGACATGAAAACAACATTCATCTCACTGCAACTCCATCAGAGCTCTTGGGTGACCAGATGCACTGTCAATGAGCGGGAGTATTTTGAAAGGAATCTTTTTTTCTGAGCAGTGGGTCTTAACACTGGGCTTAAAATATTCAGTAAACCATGTTGTAACAGGCATGCTTTGTTGTTCAACTTAGCACAGGGAGAAGAGATTTAGCGTAATTCTTAAGAGCCCTAGGATTCTCCGAGTGGTAAAGGAGCACGGGCTTCACCCTGAAGTCCCCAGCTGCATTAGCTCCTGACGAGAGAGCCAGCCTGTCCTTGTAAGCTTTAAGCCAGGCACCGATCCCCCCTCTAGCTGTGAAGTCCTAGATGGCATCTTCTTCTACTATAAGGCCATTTCATCAACGCTGAAAATCTGTTGTTTAGGGCAGCCACCTTCATTAACGATCTGAGCCAGAGTTTCTGGTTAACCTGCTGCAGTTTCTACCAGCACTTGCTGCTTCACCTTCTATGTTATGGAGATGGCTTCTTTCCTTCAACCTCAGGAACCCACCTCTGATAGCTTCCAGCTTTTCTGCTGCAGCTCCTGACCTCTCTCAGCCTCACAGAATTGGAGAGAGCTAGGGCGTTGCTCTGGATTGGGTTTTAGCGTAAGGCAAGGTTGTGGCTGATTTGATCTTCTATCCAGCCCACTCACGCTTTCTCTGTATCAGTAATAAGGCTGTTTTACTTTCTAATCATTTGTGTGTTCACTGGGGTAGCACTCTTAATTTCCTTCAGGAACTTTGCCTTTGCCTTCACAAGTTGGCTGTTTGGTGCAAGAGGCCTACCTTCCAGCCTATCTTGGGTTTTGATTTAAAAGCCTTCCTTGCAGGCAGCCCCGGTGTGGCGCAGTGGTTTAGCACCACCTACAGCCCAGGGCATGATCCTGGAGTCCCATGTCGGGCTCCCTGAATGGAGCCTGTTTCTCCCTCTTCCTTTGTCTCTGCCTCTCTCTCTCTCTCCTCTCTGTGTATTCTCATGAATAAATAAATAAAATCTTAAAAAAAAAAAAAAGCCTTCCTCACTAAGGTTGGTCATTTCTAGCTTTTGATTTAAAGAGAGAGACGTGCAACTCTTCCTCTCACTTGAACACTCAGGGGCCACAGCAGGGTATTAATTGGCCTAATTTTAATATTGTTGTCTCTCAGGGAATAGGCCCAAGGAGACGGAGAGAGAGGGTGGAACAGCTGGTCAATGGACCAGTCAGAATGCACACATTTACTGATTAAGTTCGTTGCCTTACATGGTGGCAGCCAGAAACAATTACAATAGTAACATCAAAGATCACTGATCACAGATCACCGTAACAAAAATAATACTAATGGGAAAGTTTGAGATATTGCAAGGATTACCAAAATGTGAAACAAAGTGAGTAAAGGTTGGAAAAATGGTGCCAAGAGACTTGCGTGATGCAGGGTTGACATAAACCTTTGATTTATAACAAATGCAGTATCTGTGAAGTGCAATGTGGTAAGCCCGTAGACAGGTAGAACAACTCTCCAAACCTCAGACACCTCAAGGTTAACTTACAACCCACAAGTTCTTGTTTGCTTATACAATCTTGACCCCTGAGAGTAAGAGTCCCCTCACCTCTGAGGCAAACTCAGCTCTGGGACAGGATGCCCACTGGCATCCTACCTTCTAGGCCCAGACCAGCTGTCAAGTTGGGGAGGGCACTGGAAGAGCCATCAGAGGGCAGGGTGTTGGGACTTGGGACTCCTTGGCCATGTGGAGGTCACCTGAGCCTAGTGGCCTCCAGCCCTTCCCTCCTTTACCAGCAGCATAGTAAAATAAAGTAGAAGTTACTCAAAGAAGTGACAAAGACAGAAAACAAATGCTCAGGCTGGGGGGATGAGGGGTGGAATTTGATGAGCCCGTTATTCCCTGAGGGCAAAGTATGGAGAACAATGAAATGAGACACTGCATGCACAAGGAGGAATGTGAATGAAACTGGACCTCAACATCTTTTGTAGCTTCGATGGCTATAAATGAGGAGAGGCAGCTATTTTTTAGCAAGAATTATTTCCCCTAGACCAGTGGTTCTTAATAAAGATGGAGAGAGATTTTTCCTGTCCCCCTTCCCCCCAGCATCTGGCAATAACTTGAAAGAATTTTTGGTTGTCAAAATGGGGATGTGGGTGGGGAGTGTGCTAACACCATCTACTGTTTGGAGAGAACTCTCTTAAACTGAAAGACAAAGGAAGGATTCTTTTCTGGAATGGGACAGGGGCTAAGATAAGGAAGGAGCAGCTTCACTGCCTTAAGCATGAAGTTAAAAGGTAGTCTCATGGGAAGACTGGTGTCTTGGTACTGCCTCCTTTGGGGCAAGCATTTCCTCTCTGCCGCCCCCGACCCCCACCCCCAGTTGTGGGACTCCTGGTAGAGTGCCCTCTTGAGGTCAGGGAGGGTGAGGCAGCCCCTCAATACAAGGGGACAAGGAGGCTGTGAAGAGAGGGTGTGCAAGAGTGCAGAGAGGTGGCAGGGAGGGGTCTGCTTAGTTATAGGTAATGACCAGAAGGGAAGTGGAGCTGAGGAGTCTTCTAAAAATACTTGGAGGGGAACCCAGATGTTCAGGGATGGAACAGGGTGAAGCATGGCCTACCTCACTCCTGCTGCAGAGCTGCCCCGGCCCCACCTCAAACCCAGACCCCCTAAGAGGCTGAGGATGAGGTTTCAGGCCTGCTGCAGAGGGATCATCATAAGACTCATGCTGGAATCCACACCATCCCCCAGAGGCTGGGCCACTGACCCCAGACAGGAGAAATTGAACAGGTCAGGCTTGGAAACTTGGGGAAAGCAGTTCCCCTGACTCAGCATTTGCTTTCCCGGGGAACCTGAAGGAACCAGATGAGGCAGAGGACAACCACAACCTAGAACTAAAAAGAAGGGGTTAGGCAAGTAGGCACCAGACATGATTAGCCTCTTGGCCCCTCACCCCTATCCCAATCCCAGAATTCAGGCAGCCAGAGGTTCTGTGACCGTGGTGAGGAACAGAGGAATATTCCTTGGAGAAGCTGACATCTGGAGACAGGTCATCCAAAAGCCAATCCCACCAATTACAAGGCCAAGCATCCAGGTGCCTCCCTTCTGCTCATTCTGTCCCTAAGCAGGTTCTTCTGTGCCACCTTTCTTGCCCACCTCCCCCCACATCCAGAAACCAAACCCATCAACTACAAGGCCGAGAACTTGCTCTTAAATATAACCAGACAACCAGGGGCCATCAGGTACTGGAGGAAAGCCCCCACCAGAAGATCCCCCCATTACACAGAAGAAGGGAACCTGGAGAAAGCCAAGAGTAATGCAGGAGAAAAAATGTTTAAGAGACAACATCCTGTGATAATAACAAATATTTACTAGCATGCTTACTGTATGCCAGGCCCTATCCTAAGGACTCCCATATTTCAAAAGTAGACATAAAGAACAGGGTACATCCATAAGCCAAAAATAAGATGTTTTAGGGATAAGAAGAACATTCAGAGAACAAGGAGCATGAGGAAATTAATCATATGATCACAGAGGAAAAGAAAATAGAAGGATCTCTTCTAACTCAATAGAAGGATTTCATGATAAGGTTGAAGAAATTTCCCCCAAATAAGAGAAAACAAAAAGAGAAAGAAATACAAAATTGGAGGTAAGTCAGGAGGCTTAGAAGAGGACTGATCCAGGAGGTCCAGTGTTTGACTTAAAGAAAACCTGGGAAAGGGAGACAGAACATGGAAGGGTCATGCAAGAGAATATCCTAGAACCAAAAGGCACTCTCCAAATAAAAGACCTATATTTCAGCACATCATTGTGAAATTTCAGATTTGTGAGAACAAAAGAAAGGATTTTAAACATTTCTAGAGAAGAAAAAATGATCACATGCAATGTTAGAAGAAAGTAGGGTTCCCACGGCTACAGTAGATGCTAGAAAACAGGGATGCAATGCCTTTGAAATTCTGAGGGGGGAAAATTACATTTATGCAACTCCTTCCTTGGAAGTTTCTGGAGGACATGCTTTGGTAAAATAAGAGAGGATGCCAGAAAAAACCCAGGTCAAGGAAAAAAGAGAGAAGGAAAGGGAGTTCCAGGAGACAGAAGGGAGGTGGCCGGTAGACACATTCGTCTTCCAGAGGAAAGGTTTCCAGGAAAAAGGTTATAAACACTTCAGGATAAATGTATAGCACATTAGGCAAAAGAAGACAATTATTAATTTCAGAAAGGGAATGTAGTCTACAATGTGTGACTTGTCTTTGCAATGAGCATCAGTTATCTAATTATAACAACGTAAATGTTACTGATTTAGCCAGATACTGTGATACAATCGTGAGAGGAAGATGAAGGAAGGGAAGTAGGGCAGGGAGATAAGAAAGCTAAATTCTTGTCTACCAGTAGATGTTTAAAAGTAAAAGGTGGGGATCTCTGGGTGGCTCAGCGGTTTAGCGCCTGCTTTTGGCCCAGGGCATGATCCTGGAGACCCGGGATCGAGTCCCACTTCGGGCCCCCTGCACGGAGCTGCTTCTCCCTCTGCCTGTGTCTCTGCCTCTCTCTCTCCCTCTCTCTGTGTCTCTCATGAATAAATAAATAAAATCTTTAAAAAATAAATAAATAAAAGTAAAAGGTTAAAAAAAATAAAAAGAATTTTGTGGTGTATGAATTCTATTTCATATTGCCTTTAAAAAACTGAAAAAAAATGATAAAGGAAGAGCGGTATAAGAATATTATTTAGAAATAAGGCAGTAAACACTGGAAGCAATGGCTAAATGACTAACCAACACTACTACCCTAAAGGGCTTGAGTAAAGGCAATTCAAATCTTTAGTCTTTTGGGGGAAAATGAGGAAAAGCAGCTGTGTTAGAGCTGAAGGGGGAGAAACCCCAACGGATTCAGTGGGAACAAGAAATCAAAGTAGAAAAGGCCACAAGAGCCTAAAAGGAAGGAAGTCACAGTGACCTCGGGGAGGGCCTGGCTTCCCAGGACTATAGAGTGGGGAGCCTGGGCCCCTGCTTTTATGGGACTCTCAGGGGTCACGGCGACCCAGGAGGCTGAGGACAGTCAGTTACATGGGGTTCCTCTTACACAAGACCTCTGGTTCTCCATGACCAGACACCCCCATCCCGACACTAAACGTGGGCTCCGGAGTGTGTGTATGTGTGCAGTGAACACACACACGCCCTGGGCCCCACCTCAACCTGGGCTTAAGCCTCACCTGGGCTTGAGGTAGCTGAGTGCTTCCGAGAACTGGTTGGTGAGGAAGAGGTCCAGGGCGATCATGCACTGGTCCAGGGCCTCATGGAGGCTGCTCACAGAAGTCCTGCTGGGAGAGACGCACAGTGACCAGGAGACCTCACGCCCCGCTCAGGGCTGGGACAGAGCCCCACAGGGCCCAGGCGGCCTCCCTGTGGGCCATGGGGGCTTGTCATGAGCTTGTCCAGGCTGTACTGGGACACAAAGACAATTTGGTCCCCCTCTCAATGTTCCTAAAGGTGGGAGGAGAGTAGAATGGGGGTGTCATCTGAGATCTGGGGGAGAGGGTTGGGGGGGAGCAGAGGATGGAGGGCGAGGAAGTCTCAGGAACAAACTGATCTTACCTCTCACAAGGATAAAGGGAGTCTTTATGGCCTTTCTGACCCATCGGGCTTCTCTGCCCCCCCAGGGGGGCACAGCCCACCCACTAAATCCCACTTCAGTCCTTTTCCTCCTCCTGCTTCTCCAGGACTTCTCCTGCCCTCCTCGGGCCTGCACTCTAGAACCCCAGAAACCCTGTCACAATGGACTGTAGCGTGCAGCAGAGCCATAAGGGCTGTCCAGGGCCCTTCCTCAACAGTCCCCTTCCCAACAGCACTTCCAGTGCACCTGACCCTTATGCCTTAGCACCCTCACGTTCACACACACACACATACTCACACACACAATTTTTTATTTTTATTTTTGCTTATTTTGTGCTTATTGCCTGTCCCCCTCCACTAAACAGGAGCTTCCTGAGGGCAGGAATCCCTGTTTTGTTCCTTGCTGTATCCCCATCATCTAGGATCTGGTACAAAGTGGGCTTTTGATAAGCATCTGTTAGTGAATGGATAAAAAAAAAAATGACTGAAGGAGGAGTCTCAGGTTGGGAGAACAAATCCCTGACCTTTATAGGTCTCAGCTTCCCCATCTGAAAAACTAATCTTTTAAGTTAGGAGACCTCAAAAGTCCTATCTTGAGGATGGTCTCGAGGATGTCTCTTCTCAAGGAGTCTCTTTTGAGTGAGAGAAGGTTCCAAAAGGGGCCTTGACGACCTCACTGGAAGGAGTCCCTTTCCCCCAAACAGTTAAGAGAGAGTCCCTCTCCACCAGGTCAAGGTCTGCACATCCCTTCAGGCCCAGCTCTAATGTGTCATCCATGACGCAGCAGCGCATCTTCCCGGCAGATTGAAATGAGTGTCTTGTTCAAAACCGCACTCTTGTTCCTTCTCCCCCAGTCTTTGCCATCTTAATGAATGACACCCCTCTGCTCAGTTTGTCAGGCCAGAAGTCTGGCAGTCAGCCATGCTCCCTGCCTCTCCGGGCCTCCCCGGCCAGGCCTCACCGAGCCCGAGCGGCTGGGCCTCCTGGGCACCTCTCAACCCTGGCTCTTCTGTGCCCAGCAAGCCCAAGGGCTGGCCGCCATCACCCTCACCCCGGGTCAATGGAAGATGCCCCTCCTGCCCTTGCCCCTCCTACCCCTCCTGTCTCTCTCTCTCTCTCTCTCTCTCTCTCTCTGTTGGACTATTTTGCTCAGTATTTCAAGTCTCTTCCCTCTCTTTGTTGCCATCTCTTTCACCCTGTTAGATTCTGAGTAATTTTTTCGGGTCTTCCATTCCACAAATTCTCTGGAGGCATGTCTGATCTGCCTCTCTTCCCGTCTACTGAGTTTTTAATTTTAAGGATCATATTTTGCATTTTCAGAAATTCCACTTGCTTCCTTTTGAAATCGTCTTGGTTGTTTGGGGCAGCATTTTGTTCCCTGCTTATTTGTTTCAAGTCCATCTTTGATTTTCTTTACATGTTTTTAAGATACTTCTATTCTAGATCCCATAATTCTAGCATCTAAGACTCTCAGAGAAACAAATCCTGTTGTTTCTTAATTTGGGGATCTACTGCTCACAATGACTTCTTTCCTTGTGTGTTTTGTAATTTTACCATGAGCTCCTTTTCGGCTGATCCCAAAGGCATCTTAGGAGAAGGATCTGTTTCTCCAGAGAGGATTTTCCTTTACTTTGGCCAGATTCCCTGGGGCACTACCATTCCATGATACTTAAGTTACTCTTTTAGGTTAGTATTTCCAGGACCACAAAGGGAGTATGTCTTCAAACCCAAAATTTGTGTGACAGCAGATTCATATTTATAATTTTCTCTACCAGACCTGTCATCCCCCTTTGTGGGAGGGTGGCTATTTCTTTCTGGTCAATGACCCTATTCACTCAGGAGGAAGCCCCTTGAAGGTCCTAGATTCACATGGTGGTGGCAGGGGAGCTAGGTTTCAACTCCTCACACTGCCACTGGGTAGGCCCAAGTCCTTACTTCTCATGCCTTGAGTGGTCATTAAAACTCAAGGTTCTAGATTTCTGGAATTTGTCAATACCTTCACATTGCTGTGGCTTCATGTCACTTACCAGCCTGATTTCAGCTTCCTTTTTATTCTTGGCTTGAGAGGATTTCTGTTCAGGAATGTATTTTAAAGGATGTCTAGAGTAACCCATCAGCCTCTAAGTGGTTTTTATAAGGGAGAATGCTGGAAGCTTTATTCCCTCTAACCCATCCTTCTCATAACAGCCAAAGTTTTCTGTTTAAAACCCAAATTTGAGGGGGATCCCTGGGTGGCTCGGCGGTTTAGCGTCGCCTTCAGCCTAGGGCATGATCCTGGAGTCCCAGGATCAAGTCCCGCATCAGGCTCCCTGCATGGAGCCTGCTTCTCCCTCTGCCTGTGTCTCTGCCCCCTCTCTCTCTCTCTCTGTCTCTTGTGAATAAATAAATAAAATCTTAAAAAAAAAAAAAAAAACAAATTTGACCATGTCACTTCTGAACTTGAAGTCCTCCACTGGCTTCCCATGACTCTAGGATAAAGACTGAGTTTCTTTCCTGAAAAGGCCCCACCAGACGCAGCCCCCGCCCCTTTCTTCCTGAGACGGGCACAGAAGCCTCCTCGGTGCGCACGGCTCAGCCCAGTGCCTGGTGTTCAGTCCACTCGTGTTGGATGAATCGGGGAAGAGGCAGCGAGCACCTGCCACTCTGGGTGTTCAACTGGTCCTCTCTCCTTGAGCGCTCACGAAGCCTGTGAGGTAGGATTGCTACCCCGACTCTAGACGAGCCACAGAGGACAGGTGACGAGGCCAGGCGTGGGTTCTAACCAAGTGTCTGCCTGAGCCAGTGCCCACCCATCAGCCCCAGGAAGTCAAGCCCACGGTCCTGGCTTATGACCACCTCTGAACAGCTCCGGAGCCGAGAACCTGCCTCCCACTCCTGCATACACCTCACCACCACCACCACCACCTCCCATCAAGAAAGAGTTTCCGTCTGCTTCCTCTACATGGAGAGCTACACAGACAGACGGACATACAGCACAGAGGTGCATTCCCTCCCTGGCAGCTCCAGCACCTCCTCTGCTTCACTGTAGTGAGGGGGCCCTGATGTGACCTCACCAGACTGGGAGCTGCTTTGGGGCAGCTACAAATGCCCATGAGTCTCTGGTTCTGGCCCAGACCTGGCCCTGCCCTTGAAGAGTTCACGGTCTACAGAAGTGACAGCCAAAGTTATCAAGGCAGCGATCATGGGGCTCACTGAAGGCTGTAAGGAGGCCCAGAAGTGGACACGGGCACTCGAGGAAGCTTTCTGGAAAAGATGGCACTGAACCAAGGACAAGATGGAGAAAGAAGCCCAAGAAGGGGAAAAAGCTGAGCAAAGAGCTAGAGTCATGATACCATCGTGACAAGGAGGCTCTGGAAGGCCTGCGAAAGGGAGGGGGGGTGGTGTGTCCCGGCTGACTGGGGAGCTCAGGAAGGCTCAGGACGGTGGCTCCATTTGACTTAATGAAGGCATCAATAAGCACCCCTTCACCACCGCCGCCCCGAGGTATACTTCAAGTTCTCCACTGATGCCTGCCTTATTTCCCTCAGTCCTCCCACCAACCCAGAGGCAGGCCTGCTTATCTGCACCTGCCAGATGAGGAGATAAAGACGGTGAAGACAGGAGCCTCATCTTCTCCACCCAGGAAGCTGGGGAGAAGACAGAAATGCTTTCTAAAAAGGCAACCTCCCCAGACCTTTCTCTTCCCTCAGCTGACTGAGGTCCCCACATCTCTGCAGGCTGTCCCATGTCTTCAAGGCCTTTTTGCTCCAAGCCACATTCCCCAGCTCCTGAGGGGCCGATGGCGGCTTTCCCCTGTACCTTGGAGAACGCAAGGCACAGGGGTGCTGCTGCTGGATGGAGCATGGGGCATGCAGCAGGGCCGGTGCCTGAGGCTTTGGCATCCTGGTGGGGGAGGGTTGAGGCCGGAGTGAGAAGGGAGCTGGAGGTGGGGAGGGGGTGTCAGGCGGCCTGGCATTACACCACTCCCCCTTCCCCTGCCCCTTCCCGGCTTAAGTCTGCCCGGAAGCTGCCACCCTGACACCTGAAGCACAGAGCTGGATGGAGCAGGGGACCTCTCCCTCCCTACTGGGGCAAGAGGCAGTGCAAAGAAGTCACTCAGGGAGCCGACTGCAGCCAGAGTTGGCTTTTCTTCCCTGCTTCACCATTCAGGACTTAGTCAGGGGCATGGGGGGGAGCCGTCCATGGGGCCCTATCGCAAAGTGAAGTCTCTAAACTGCACATGTGACTGTGACTCTCCTCCCAGAGAACCCGTTCGCTGTGAATAAAGTCAGTACAATGTGACAGGGCCTCGAGCAGCATGGCCTTCAAGAGTTTTGAAAGCATGTAACCCTGGTCTCAGACTTCAGCTCAGCAATTACTTGTTTGAGAAACTTGGGAGGGTTCTTTAAACTCTATGAGCTTTAGGGTCCTCATCAATAAAATGAGAATGGCAGTCCCTACCTCCGGGGGTTGTTGAGAAGAATGACTGGACCATGTAGAGCCCAGGAAGAAGTACTGGGGAAAGGTCAGCCATTGCTACTTATTTTTCTACCAGTCTGTGTTTCCATCATGTCTGGAGCAACACTGCTTTCATAGAAAAACTAAATAACTTTAAAACATTGAACATACATATCCCATGACCCACCAATTCCACTCCCATGGGGCAACTGGGAAGAAAACTCACATATGCACAAAAGATGACCTTATGAGAATAGTTACTGTTTGAACAGCAAGCCTCTAGGAATCACCTCAATGTCCATCAAGAAGGCCAGAAGACACTGGTGGCTTAGCAGTTGTGCCACCTTCAGCCCCGGGTGTGATCCTAGAGACCCGGGATGGAATCCCATGTCAGGCTCCCTGCATGGAGCTTGCTTCTCTCTCTCTCTCTCTCTCTCTCTCTCTCTCTCTCTATCTCTGTGTCTCTAATAAATAAAAAATCTTAAAAAAAAAAAAAGAAGGCCAGTAAATAAATAAACGGGGGACCCTACATCAGGGGCACATCCTACATCAGGGAACGTGGGGACCAGAGCTGTAAGGATCAAGAAGGCTACATCTCAGAAACCTGAAGCTCGGTGAGAAAAAGCAAACTGCGAAATGATTCATGCTGTACGACTCCGTTTATATAAAAATTTTAAAGTGAGAACAAGCTACATTTTTTTAGACTTTTACACACTCCGCAAAAGAATAAAACCGAGAATGACAAAAAGCAATAATATTGTAATAGTGTTGCCAGATGACATATGGCAGCTACACTGGGAGCACAGCTTAACATAGAGAAGTTGAACCACTATGCTGTACACTTGAACCTAAGGTAACTGTTGTGTGTCAACTAGACTCAAATAAAAACATTTTTAAATTAAAATGCAAATGGCAAGATCACAATTCAGGATGGCGATTATCTCTGGAGAGGGATGAGGGGAGGGTCTGCAGAGGCTCCAAAAGTCTCTTTAATTTATTTTTTAACATAAAGAAGAATATGAAATAAGTGGACACAAGATTAACATTTGAAAAAGCTGGGCATGGAGTTCATTTTATTATTTGCTATATTTTCCTGAAGGCTTAAAATATTTCATATTTTTTAAAATGGTGGAGATTTAAAGTCTGGTTTGTTTACCACGGACCCTCATATCCTGGGCTGGGCCCAGAGCAGGCCTTGGGAATGTTCACTGAGTGACTGAATGAGTGTCTATGGTGAAGGTGGAACTGCTTTGACTCTCCTCTGTTCAGACCCCACCAGGATGGCACTGACCAGGGACAGGGACAGATGGACCTGTGTGGCATCAAAGAAGAGGGGGGCCTGAAAGGCATGTGGTGGGAGGAGGGATGGTCCTAGGAGGAAGGTCCAGCAGTGCTAGAAGACTGAGCTCACTGCCCCGGAGGCCCACAGAGGAGCCAGAGGGGCCTGGAGTTGTAGAGAAGACTCAGGCGAGGACATGAGCGTGCAAGGAAGAGGGATGCATGTGGCTTCTAGCCTGGGAATTAGGATTCTTTGCTAGGTGCCCTGTTCCTGCCTGCCTTCTCTCCTGGAAGCTTCTTTCCTGGGCCCAATGGGGTGGTGCTTAGTCAGGGCTGGGCAGAAAGGACCTAAGCAGGCTCCGGATTTACAGACTTCAGCTCAGAGCAGGAAGGGAGCAGCCAGGCCTGGCCTCCCTGTGTTTTCCAAAGGAGGGACCAGAAGTCTAGGGAGGATAAAGGGTATGGCCAAAACCACACAACAAACAGGGCAAAACTCACCAGGCGACCCTCCCTCGGGCCAGAGGGTCCCTCAGTGACCCAATTCTAAGCCTTCACCCAGGATGCCCGCCCAGTGGAGGCCTCCATCCAGGCTGGCACCCTGGCAGTCCCGGCTCACGTGCCCGCCCTGAGGCCCTTGGCAAACATTGTCCCTGGTGGTGAGGCCCCAGGTAGGGCGGACACCTGCAGCTCACCTGAGCCGGGAAAGGGCTGGCACTGCTACAGGGCAGCATAGGGATTCTCCAGGGCTGGGGGGGGAGGGGGGGGGCAGGAGGGCCATATGGGCGAGACAACACCCACCTTTACCACCACTTCCTGCTGCGCCCACTGGGACAGCTGATCCTATCTCAGCCTCTTAACTCCTTCAGACCCCGGAAGAGGAGGCGGCAGGGCCCCGGGGTTGGGGGGTGGCTCTGGGGTCAGGGAGCGGGTCCTCACCCCGGCCCGGGTAAGGAAAGGAAAGGCAAGTCACCACGGAGGAGCCGTGCCTCCGTTTCCCCGCCTGTGACAGCGGAATCACCGGGCCCACCCACAGGTGCACACGCCACGCGGGGAGGGCGGCGGCTCTGACGTGGCCGCTACTACAGCTCCGTGAGAAAGTTGGGACCCGGGGGGGGGGGGGAGTGACCGCCCCAGGCCCCGGCGCCCCCGCCGCCGCGGCGGCCCGGAGGGGAGGGGGAGGGGGGAGGGGGCCGGAGCCGCAGTGCGGCCGGAGGCGCCGGGGAGGCCGGGCCCGAACCCCCACCCCCCTCCCCGGGGCCGCACCCCGCACCTCCCCTCCCCAGCCCCGGGCCCGCACCCCCTCCCCGGGCCCCACACCCCGCACCTCCTCCCCCCCCGGGCCGCGCACCCCGCACCTCCCCTCCCCGGCCCCGCACCCCCACCCCCCTCCCTGGCCCCGCACCCCGCTCCTCGGGCCCCCGCATCCCGCGCACTTACCCCGCGGGCAGGGGGTCCTCGGCGCCGGGCGAGCTCATCGCGGGGGGAGGGGGAAGCGCGCCCCTGCCGCTCGTCAGCCGCGGCCCAGGTGCTGCCGGAACCCCGAGCCGGGCGCTGGGCGGGGGAGGGGAGGGAGGGAGGCAGGGAGGGAGGGAGGGCAGGGGAGGGGCGCACCGGGCGGGGAGGCCGGGGGTGGGGGGGGCTCCGGGCGGGGGAGAGGAGGGGAGGGCAGGGGAGGGGCACGCCGGGCGGGGAGGGCGGGGGTGCGGGGGGGGGGCTCCGGGAGGGGGAGGGGAGGGCAGGGGAGGGGCGCGCCAGGCGGGGAGGCGGGGGCGGGGGGTGCGGGGTGGAGCGCAGGGGAGAGGAGGGCAGGGGCGCGCAGGGCGGGGGTGGGCGGGGCCGCGGAGGGCGGGGCGCCCGGGCGGGGGGGGGCGGGCCTCGGCTCTCCCCGCCGCGCGCCGCGGGCCGCAGCCGCTCTGCCCTCCAAGCCCCCTGCGCGGCGAGGAGGTTCCTAGAGCTGGGTCCGCGGTGGCCCCGCCGACCGGGCCCCGACGCCCCGCCCCTTCTCAGCGCTCCCCGCGGCCCCGGGCCACGCTCGCCCCCCCGCCCCCGAGCTGCCATTTCACAGACAGGGCAGGTGAGGCGCGGATGGACGCGGCCCGCCCGAGTGCCCTCCCCTCACAGGGGGCGAGGCGTGGCCGTGCCCCCCCGACCCCGTGTGTCCCCCGTGCCCCGCCCGCGTCCCCCCGGCGCAGGGAGCCGCCCCGCCCTGGGCCCCGAGGCGCCGTCCGGCCGGCAGAGCCCACCTGGCCTCCGGGAAGGCGCCGTCGGGCGGCGCAGAGGGAAGCGGCCGCCACCTCCAGGCCCGCTGCCGCGGACCGTGACTCATCAAGCACGTGGCCGCCCTCGGGAGCGTCCCCGCCGCCGGCGGGGCGGAGGGCGGCCGTGGGGAGGAGCGCGGCGGGCGGGCGAGGCGGCGCGGGGCCCTCCGGGGTCCTCCGGGGCCCCCCACGGTCGGGCCCCCGCGGTCGGGCCCCCACGTCAGCGCCCAAGGCCGCCGGGGGCCACACGCAGGCCGCGGAGAGCCGCGGAGGGCTTCCCGGAGAAGGCGGCGCCGACCTGAGCGGCGGTGGGAGTGGGTCCCGATGGGAGAGCAGCAGGGCCGAGGTCAGCTGGCCTCGGGGAGCCCCGAATGAGGCTGGGCGCCTCTCAAGTCCCCGGGCACTCCCACATACTCGCCCTCCACCTGGGACACACCTTCCTCCCTTGTCACTTACCATTCACCCATTTAGTCAGGGTTCTATCCAGAAGCTTACAATCGGAAGCCTTCTTTTTCCAAAAAAGAATACAAATCTACCAATATAAAAGTGCCAGAGTGCCGCAGGCCCCGCGGGCCCCGGGGCAGCGCGGCTACAGGTAGACCCTTACTGGATTTGGCCTGTATTCAGAGCCTGACCTATGCCAACTACTCACCCTGCAGGGTTCCCTTCAGATGCCACCTCTTCCAGAAAGCCCTCCCTCCCTGGCTGGGTCAGGGGCTTCCTGGACACACACGGACCCCCGACCTACCCTCGTCACCCTGGGCCGACGCCATCCACGTGTGACGGTGGTGGAGTGAGTGTGTACGCGATTGCCTCTGCCCACAGGCTGGGAACTCTCGGGGTCGGGCCTGGTCAGACATCTCTGTGTCTGATTGATCGCCAGACTCCCACACTTGGCCTAGCACTTACCCTTTCCCTCCGAGGTCATGATTATAATGATGACTGATATCCGCTGAAGGCTTATTACAGACAACACATGGCAAGTGTAGGCCATGGACTATCTCATTTAATGCTCGCTTTTAACTACCTCTCCGAGCCTCAGTTTCCTCATCGGTAAAATGGAAATCCTGCCGGCCTCAAAGGATTAAGAATTCCTGTGACTGAAATGCCCAGCATAGCAGCTAGCACGTGGCACGGCGCTGTGCAGTGCCCCGGCGGTGCTGCTGGTGACGTAGGTGCTATTATTCTCCCCTTTTATACTGAAAACTGAAGCTCAGCAAGGTAAGCGGCCCAGCTGCCCCTGGAGCCAGAACTGTCCCCACACAGCAGTGGCAATGATGCTGGCACCACTCACCTGATGAGTCAGAGCAGCAGAGTGGTCCACCTTTCAGGAGGGCGCCACCCAGGCAGCTCCCAGCCCCCAGGAGCTCTGGCCCCAGCCTGACACCAGGGAGCCTGGGAGTCACCATTATTTCTGCCTCCTGACCCAGGTGACTCAGCTCAAGTCACCGGCGCGTTTCCACTGCAAGCTGATAGCCAGGCTGTGGGGACCAGGAGACCATCCTGCGTCCGGGGTTCCCTCCTCCTCTGCTGGAGGAGCTTCCTGGTGCCTCGTGCCTGGAAGTGGCCAGGCCTGCTTCCTCTCATCCTCTCCCCAACCTGCAAGCACAAATCGCTGGGCTCACCACACCCGATGGCCCTGAGAACCTCCCTGGGCTACTTTGACTTGTACCGTCTCTCAGCTTAGCAAGGCCCTCAAGAAATATCTGGTTAGTGAAACCTCTTCAGGGTGGTCCTAAAAGCTCCACAGTGGCTTTATCTCCCATCCAACAGCTTAGAAAACTGAGGCTTGGACCAAGTGTGACTTGGACTCAGGTCTTGACTTCTTATCCTATGGGAAAAGTGTCTGGAAAAGGGGGGTGGGTCACAGAAATGGGGGCATGAGCATGTGAAAAGTGATGTCATTGTTGTAGAAAGAGCTTAGGTTGTGGAGCGTGCTCTGCCTTTACCTCGCTGACCCTGTCTTCCCATCTGTAAACCTGGGGTAACAGTGCCGGCCTCCCAGGGATGCTGTAAGGCTGACTGAGCATTACCCGGGGTGCCCCTTCCCCCTGCACCCCTTCCGACCCCCTGGGTCTTTCCCTGGCAGGAGGCCCCTCCCCCACCCACTAGCTCTCTCTACCAGCCCAGAACTAGGCAGCTGGCCCCAGAGACCCCCACCCCCCCACCAACCCAGCTGGGCTGCAGACTGTACAGTGAATTTTCTTAAAGTGGGTGAGCCCCACCCAGCAGATTGCAGGCTTGGGCAGGTTAATAATTCACAATCAACAGGCCCATCAACAAAGGGCCCTTGAACAGGCCTGTGACAGTCACAGTTCTGAAATATTCCAATGGCAGGGGCTCTTAGGGAAGACCTAGGCCTACTTGTTGGGCCAGCTTCCTCCCTCCCCCCGAACTCTGACCCCCACTAGCTGTGGAACCTTGGGCAAGTTACTGCCTCACTCTGGCCCTTAGTTCCTCCTCCCCATAAAAAGGGGGAGAGAACCTGGTCCAGGAGCTCAAGGCCCTTCCTTACTCCAAAGTGCTTGGTTCTGGGATCTGAGCTCTTCTACCAAAGCCTGGTCTCCCAGAGCTGCTGAGAGTGGATCTAAGGAGGGAGCCCAAGTCAAGCACAAGAGACCAAGAACACTCCTGATTGAATGAAAGAGGCAGAGCTCTAGTGAGGTGTTTCAGGCATTGAGAGGCGTCCTGTTGGGGGTTAGAACTCGGGCTGCAGGGTCAGGAAGACCCGGCTGGGCTCGTGGCCCCTCCACATCCTGACTGTGCAGCCCCAAGCGAATCCCCCGATGAGCTGGAGGCAGGGCAGGCAGTGGTTCGGAGAGCAGGTCAGTGCCCAGCGCTGACACCCTGGATCGGTGACTTCAGCCCTGAGAGGGGATGACGATGGCACCAACATCACCGGGCTGTTGCAGGGATTAGATGAGGTAACGGGGGTAACGCACGTGGCACAGGGCCCCACCATTGGCCTTTGAGCTTTGGTTCCCTCGCCTGTAAAGCTGGGATAACAGGACAGCTGTGGACTTTGAGTAGATGGACCATGCAAGGCTGTCCAGGGAAGAGGGACGCCTCCTGAGAGGTGTGCGCAGACCTGGCTGGGGCCACAAGGACACCCCCAGTCACCTGCCACATACCCTACAGTGGGGTGCTGCCTTCCAGGCTGCCACGGAGAGGGGAAAGCAGCACCAGCTTTCACAAGGGCAACTGGAATTTTGGATTGAAAACCTGAGAAAGGGATCCCTGGGTGGCGCAGCGGTTTGGCGCCTGCCTTTGGCCCAGGGCGCGATCCTGGAGACCCGGGATCGAATCCCACGTCGGGCTCCCAGTGCATGGAGCCTGCTTCTCCCTCTGCCTGTGTCTCTGCCTCTCTCTCTGCCTCTCTCTCTCTCTGTGTGACTATCATAAGTAAATTAAAAAAAATTAAAAAAAAAAAAAAAAAGAAAACCTGAGAAAGGGGCAGCCTGGGTGGCTCAGAGGTTTAGCGCCGCCTTCAGCCCAGGGCCTGGTCCTAGAGACCCGGGATCGAGTCCCATGTCGGGGCTCCCTGCATGGGGCCTGCTTCTCCCTCTGCCTGTGTCTCTGCACCCCTTTCTCTCTCTCTGTCTCTCATGAATGAATAAATAAAATCTTAAAAAAAAAAAAAAAGAAAACCCGAGAAAGGTGACCCAGTGACACCAAGGCAACAGATGTGTCTTAAGAAATAGTCTTTATGTCTCAAGAAACAGACATAAAGATTTCTGGTACAAAGATGTTCATCAGTGTTTTCTATGATAAGGATACAGCTGGTAACAACCCTAAATACCCACCAATAAAGATTTCAGTGAATTACAGTAAATTTGTAGGGTAAAATATTCTGCAGATATTTAAATTATGTTTATAGAGAATTTCTTTGCCTTGCCCAAATTACTACATTGTTTCCCGGGTAGTTTCTCTGCCCCAGCCCCTGGCCTCTTATTGTCTTCTCACACACACAGAACCAGACCCGTTTGATCTGATCATATCACTTGTCTGTTCAAAACCCCACACTGGCTCCCCATATTGTTCAGTGCAAAAGCTTCAGTCTTCACATGGCCTCAAAGCCCCGAATGACCTGTACCCCTGTCTGTCTCTCTGACATCATCTCTCTTCACTCTTTCTCATATTCAGTCACTCTGGCCTCCTTGCTTTTTTTCCAAAAATGCCAGGCACGCTCTCACCTCAGGCCCTTTGCATTTGCTATTCCTTCTACCTGGAATGCTCCTCCTGCAGATATTCACATGATTACTCTTCCAGCAAAGAGCTTCAGATCTCAGCTCAAATGTCACCTTCCCCACGAGGCCTTCCTGACCATTCTATTTAAAATGGAACCTTTCCCCTCATGCTTCCTATTCCTTTATGCTGCATTATTTTTTCCGTAGCATTTGTTATCTTACCTCCTGAATATTTTTTTATTTATTTTCTGTCTCTACCTATTAAATTCTACACTCCACACAGAGGAGGGATTCTTTTTCCAGTTTTGTTCTCTAATATACTTGCAGTGCCCAGAACAGTGCCTGGCACCCAGTTGGCACCCACTCATTAACTGTTGCATAAATGAGTTTTCTGGAAGGTGGGAAAATATTTAAAAAGAACCCCCCCCCCCCCCCGTGTGTATGTATTTGAGAAAGCACAAGGAGGCTCCGTTTCCTCATCTGTTAGAATCAGAGACAATAAGACAATACGGGGTCAGAGTCGAGGTGGATGGAAGGTGATGATGCACAGCCAAGGGCAGAGGTCGCTGTTATCAGATCACTGGGGCAGCAGGGTGGCCAGGGGTGGGAGGTAGAGGCCGGGGCCTCGTTCAGAGGGTCCAGAGAGAGGCTGGGCATGGAGGGAGCAGTGGCAGGCCAAGGAGAAGTGAGTCACTTTGGGTGCTGAGCAGTGCACGGAGACTGTGGGGAGATCAGCCCTGTCCGACCAGCAGTCCTGTGCTCAGGGACGGTGCCGGGTGTGCCGTTCAGCCACACAGGTGTAAAGGAACCACCTACCCACCCATTTCCCTGGAAAGACAGCAGAGTTGCCTTCAATCTGAGACTCAGATGCTCTGTATGGGGGAGGGTACTTGCCAGGGCAAGCTCTTAGAGGGAGGGAGTAAGAGGGACCCCCTGAGGCTGTGGGAGGGAAGAGTGGGGACAAACCTTATCCCATGGCAGGGGGACGCCACAAGGTATGGAGCATCTGGTCAGGGTTACCTGGATAGGGCACCGATGTCCCCCTCACTGTCCTAATATAATTGTCTTCCTGGGGTGCATGGGGGCAATTCCAGCCACTTAGTAGGGTAGGGGAAGGATTTTACCTAAATACAATAGACTTCTGAACTGCCATTTTCATCTGAACCAGGAAGAAAGGAAGTTGTGGGAAGACATACTCTGGGCCCTCCCAGCTGCGGAAGTTCTGAAGCTAGGCTCCTTCCAGGGGGGCTGACAGGCTCAGCAAGGGGCCACAGAATCCTGTAAATCTGTTGCTCATTCCCTGCTTCCTAAGGTGTTTTAAAAGATCCAGCAATTGCATCAGTGGGTATTTACCCCACAGATACAGACATAGTGAAACGCCAGGACATCTGCACCCCAATGTTTATAGCAACCATGTCCACAGTAGCCAAGCTGTGGAAGGAGCCTCGGTGTCCCCCGGCAGATGACCAGATAGAGAAGATGTGGTCTATGTATACAGTGGAATATCACTCGGCCTTTAGAGAGGACGAACACCCACCATCTGCTCCGACGTGGATGGAATTGGAGGGTATTATGCGGAGTGAAGTAAGTCAATAGGAAAAGGACAATCATCATATGGTTTCACTCATATGGGGAATATAAGAAATAGTGAAACAGACTATGAGGGAAAGGAGGGGAACTGAGAGGGAAAAAATACAGAGGGAGTCAGAACAAGAAAGACTCCTAACTCTGGGAAACGAACAAAGGGTTGTGGAAGGGGAGGTGGGCAGGGGGTTGGGGTGACTGGGTGACAGGGACTGAGGGGGGGGCACTTGATAGGATGAGCACTGGGTATTACACTATATATTGGCAAACTGAATTTAAATTAAATTTTTAAAAAGTTACAGACTGGTTTGGGTCAAGCTGGAGAGGAATTAGAAGAGCCTGTGCCACCCTTGGGATGGGGGATGGGGTGATAAAGTGAAGAGCTTCAGGGACCACTGCCCCATAAGCAACCCCCTCCTCCCAGGCCAGTGTGGTGCTGGTGCTCTGGCTGAGAATGGCTGGCAAAGTCATAACTGCAGGAGGGGGCCTCATGGGACTAGTTCCCGGCTCCCAGGTGTCAAGAGCAATGGAAGACCCTCAGAGGGATGGGCTGGAGTGCTCCAAGTAAATCATATTTTGGGTACTTCGTGAAGCTGTGATTTTAAGTCCTGCTCATTGGCCATATTTACCTTATGACATCACACCGACCCCACAACTTCTTTGTAGGGGTCCCCCTTCTCCTTCTCTCCTGTCCAGCCCCATTGGCTGAATGGTAGGTGTCTCTTATTTGGCTCCGCCTCTCAGGGCACAGTGACTGAAGGAAAGGTCAACTAGAATATTTCCGTGAGCTTTTTCAAGCTAGACTGGTGGAGAAGCCCCTTCCTCTTCTGGCCTGGAGGACTAATGACAATAATCAGTGACACTCCTTGGTTACACCATGTGTTAGGCACTGTCCTCAGTGCTTTGCATAAACGGAGTCACATAATCCTCACCTCAACCCTGGGAGGCAAGTCCTAACGTCACCCTCATTTTACAGGTGAGGAAAACGAGGTATAGAGAAGTTAAATAACCCGTCCGCAGTCACACGGCCAGAAAGTCCCAGAGTCTGGGGCCAGCATCCGCCTGGGGCCCCAGGGCCCTGCTCCAGGTGGAAGCTGCTGGCCGCGGAGCCCCCCGGAGGGGGAGCAGGGCCGCAGGCAGGCATCAGGCCGGGAGCCCCCCCGCAGGGGGAAGCTGAGTGGAGAAGCAGACCTTCCCAGGGGAAGGCCGAGCGCCTGAGGTCAGGGGTTTGGGGGTAAGTGAGGACCTGGCGGCCAGGGAGCTGCCCCTGCAGCCTGCATAACCGATTCCAGCTGACCTCACGGCAGGGCTATCCCGGGCCTCCGGGCCTCCCACCGGCACCTCTCAGACCCCGCGGCTGCTCTGGGGACGCAGGGAGGGCAGACGCCTGGGACCTGAGCTTCAAGATCTCAGGACCCTGTCTCATGACTCCCCAGTGCCTTCATTCATGGAATCTGAGAATCTTCAAGGCGAACTCAGCACTGGCCTCGGGTCCAGATCCCCTCCCAAGGAAGGGACCCCAGAGCCACCCCAGGATTCCAGTCCCCAAATGTGAGACTGTCGACCTGGAGGCCCTGAGGGCTCCTGGGGCTCGGGGCAGGGATTCTGCTGGGCGGCCCGGGCCCCGGCTCCGGGCTGGGCCCTCCACTCTGAGAGGCCCCCCCGCCGCAGCCCTGCGCCCCGTCCTGTGCCCAAAGCCACCCGGCAGCGGCCTCTGCCGCTGGTGCGCCTCCCCAGGAGCCGTGAGTGGCCGGCGGCAGGAAGGGCTGTCCCGCGGCAAGAGGTGCCATCAGCCCCCTCTCCGGCACTGGCTGCGCGTGCTGCCGCCTGGAACCCCAGCTCCCACCTCGGCGCCCGCACCTTTGAGGCCCCGCTGCTCAAGGGGGTCACCTTGGTTACCTGCGACCGCGCCAGGAGGAAGTGAACTCCGGCTCCCTGAGGCCCAGCGGGGTCGCCCGTCCTCATCCAAACCGAAGCCCCCCAGCCGCGCCTCGGCGAAGCCTTTCCTTCCTGGGGCAGCAGGTCATGGCCGCAGACCGTCTCCCGACGCCCCTGTGGGCTGCGACCTGCTGGCCCTGCCGGCCGCCGGCCCAGGCGCCTCAGGGACCCCTCAAGTCACATTTGGACGTGAGCTCCGTCCCTCCGGGAGAGATCGACCTTACGGCCCAGCACGTGGCTCTACCGCGAGCTTCCCGCGGCGCCGCCGCTTTGCCCCCCAGTGTCCGGCCACCGCGCAGGTCCCCAAGCGCCCCAGCGCGGTGCTGCCCACCAGTGCTTGCCGGGGCCCAACGAGCACCACGAGGCCGAGCAAAGGTGCCGAAAGCGCCCCGGGTCTGGCTCAAGGATGGGGTCAGAAAGGCCCTGTAAGGGAGGTCGCCTAAGGTCGCCCCTTAAGGACGGGACTGTCGGAGCAGAGGACGGCGCCCAGGCCGGGCAGCCCGAGCAGCCTGGCCCGTGGTGCGAGCCCTGCAAGCCCTCGACCGTGGGGTGAGGGCCGAGGCTGGTTGCAGCGACTCTCCCCAAGAACCCTGAACTTTAATCTCCAGGCGACAGAGAGCCGTGGAAGTTTTAAAACAGAAAAATGACACTGTCTGGCTTGTGCTTTAGAAAAGATCATCTATGGGTACGTGGAAAGGAGCGGACTGGAGGCGCCGGGAGAGTGGGGGGCTGCTGCGGGCGTCCGCGGGGGAACCAACAGCTTTGGGAGAAAATCGCCAGGACTTGGAGATGAGGGAGGGAGGAGAGAGGGTGACTCCCAGCTCTGGGCTAGAGCAACACGGTGGATGACTGCCGCTCACCGATATGGGAACACAAGAGGAGGAACGGGTTTGGGGCGAAGATGCGAACTGTGATTGGGGCTTGCAGAGGTCGAGGAGCTCAGAGCAGAGTCGTGGGAGCGGGGAGGGCGCTCGGGCTGCTCTTCTCCAGGGACGGACGGCAGGGAACCGTCTGGAGAGGAAGGGAGTGGGGGCGTCTGGGCTCAGAGAGGTAAGGACGGTCACCCGTGCCTCCGGGGAGGCCTCTGGAGATACCGACCCTGGGGAGGCGGGGCCTGGGGCGTGCAAGCAACGCACAGGAGCCTCGACGTCCCCCGCGGACTGATTTCGGAGGAGCTCGGGCCACACGGCTCAACCCGGACCCCGCCGCCGCCCCAGAGGTGCGCCACCCATGGAGGGCGGGTGCGGAGCGGCTGCGACTGGGGTGGGGGTGGGGGTGGGGGTGGGGGTGGGGGTCCGCGTCCCCAGGCCCAGCCCCGCCCCGGGCGGCGACACGGGAGCAGCGGGCACGGGGCGCAGGAACGGTACCCCGCGCTGCTCTCCCGCCGGGTGCCTGCGGTCGCTCTTCCCGGAGGCCAACCTCTCCCAGGCGGTCAGGAACGCCACGGACGCGGCCCGGGCTCCGACGGGGTCGCGGGCGGCCCCTCGCGGCGGCCCCTGCACCCGCGGGCTGGCGGGACCGGCGGCTCCTCCCCGCCGCGGCCGGGCGCCTCCCTGCCTGCCGGGGACGCCGGTGTCCCCGGAGCGGACCTGGGGTGCCCAGAGCCGTCAAAACCCTCCAGTAGTCCCCAGGAGCAGCTGAGGCCCAGGACGTCCAGGGATGGGCCCCAAGAGCTCACGGGGAGCGGGGGCAGCCCCAAGATCTCCCCCAGGCCCCTGCAGCCCCTCCTAAAGCCGGTCCTGCGCACCGAGCAGGGCTGGCGGTGTCCCCCCCCGCCCCCGCCCCCGTGTCCTCGGCCGGAGTTCAGAACCTGCCCGCGCCCGGAGTGGGGCCCGGGCCGCAGGAAGCAGCGCTGGGGGCAGAGGCTGCTGACAGGCAAGGCCCCCGAGGCAGGAGGCTCCGTAGGAGGCCCAGCCCAGGTCCGGGGGATGGAGGGATTCAGGGGTCCCTGGAGGCTTTGATCAGTAGGGGGAGGGATGGAGAGCGGGGGATCTCCGTCCCCTTTGGGGCTGGCTCTGTGCCTTCCCCTTTGGGGCTGACTCTGTATGCAAGGCACTTGTGCAACACAAACCCGGAGTCTACGAAATGGTGACCGATTCTGACATTCTCGAACGTGCCAAGCCCTAAGCCAGGTGTTTGACCCAGATTCTCCTCACATTCCATCTTATGGAGTATTGGGTGAACCTGGGGCCCTGGGGCGGGGAGGCTGACGTCCCCACACCCAGGCTGCCGCCCTGGACTGCTCTGCAGGCGGGCTGGGCGCGGAGGGCAGGGGCTTCAAGGGCTTTCTGGGCAGCTTCTCTACAAGCTCCTTGGCAGGCAGCAGAGAAGATAGCACCTTTCCCCCTTTCTCTGCGGACTCACGTCATGGGCTGGGCAGATCAACAAGGGCCAGAGAATGCTGCTGGTCTGACCACAACGCTGGAGCTTCCAGATCTGGAAATTCCAGTTACCTGCACCTAGGGACCCAAATCCCTCAGCCTCAGAGCCCTGTCCAGCTTGGCAGCACTGGGCACTGCCCAAGCCAACTTCTTCCTGGGATCACGGGCATGACACCACAGGGCCTCAGAAGCCTGGCCTCCTCCAGCCCAGAGCCCAGGCAAGTCCCACCTGGATGTGAAGTCCCATGCAGCCTCTGAACCCACAGCCAACACTACTTCCTCCAAGAATCCCTCTGGTATCTCCCCAGTGGGGGAATCTTTCCTTTTCAGAGATTACATTTGTATCTCTTTCACAGCATTTAGCACTGCACACTTTTTAATCCTTAGTTATCACTGACCAGCCTCACTTCAGATTTCTACCTGTGAATGTGTCGCATCCGTCTTCCATGGAGTCCGGCGCCCCTGCTATCCCAGTAGGTACTCAGGGCAGAGTAAATGAAGAAGGAACTACTATTTATCCTCTTCACGTTTTCCTCCATCATCTTCTTCATCTTGATCGTCACCCCATCGTTTGTCTAGAACTATGTTAGGCATTATTTTAAACTTTTCAGGTGTACCAGCTCATTTCATCCTCAGAACAATCCAATCCGGGCAGCCCCAGTGGCTCAGCAGTTTGGCCCCACCTTCAGCCCTGGGTGTGATCCTGGAGACCCAAGAACAAGTCCCACATCAGGCTCCCTGCATGGAGTCTGCTTCTCTCTCTACCTCTCTCTCTCTCTCTCTCTCTCTCTCTGTGTGTCTCTCATGAATAAATAAATAAAATCTTAAAATGAAAAAAAAAAGAACAATCCAATCTTATCCGGTATTTCCTTTTACAATTCCAATTTTTATAGTTGAGAAAATGAGGCAGAGGACTAAGTAATTTACACAAGGTCACAAAGGCCAGAAGCAGACTGAGCAACCTACCACAAGCAGTCACCCTCAAGTCTGTATCATAGCTCTAGCCCAGCGTGCCTGCTAGACAAGCTCTTAGAATGCACACGGTATCTCCGAATCACTTTCCCGAAGCTTATCTTTTTTTTGAATCAACCCCAAGGTAGAGCGGGTGTTATTCTTCCCCTTGCTCTCCAGCCAGGCTGCCCAGTTAGAATCTGGGCTTCACCACTTGACAGATGCATGTGACCTCAGACAAGTTACTTAACCTCTCTCTGCTTCAGAGTTCTCATCTGAAATGGGAGTTACATAAAATGGGGAAAAGAAAAACCCCTAGCACAAGGGTTGTTGGGAGGACTAAATGAGTGAATTCAAAACACATGTGATAGTTTTATTCAGAATCCGTGAGGAAGGAAGGCTTATCAATAAACTTTTTCTTTAAATTCAGTTAGCCAACATATGGTACATCACTGGTTTCAGATTAAATTTTTAAGGTGATTGAAGTTTATTCTCTTTAACCATGGTTACACACTTTCCCAAAATGTATTACTACCTTTTCTGTCTTCTAAACACAGACACAACAGCCCTTACTTAGCGATTACCCGCCATGTCACGGTGGATACGAATGAAGACTTCGTATCCACCATCTTTAATCCTCACAACCACCATGTGAAGGAACTGTTCTCTGAGAGGTTAAG
Organism: Canis aureus; assembly: GCF_053574225.1. NCBI lineage: Eukaryota > Metazoa > Chordata > Mammalia > Carnivora > Canidae > Canis > Canis aureus. Next base: position 16,508,021 of record NC_135623.1, on the reverse strand, counting down.
AGATGCACTCATAGTCATACGGCAGGTAGGAAGGCCAGAATTTAGATGCATGTTCATAAGACTCTGAAATCTGGGTTCTTTTTACAAGGCCAGGAACCTTCTCAGGAAACTGAGATGAATCAGGGTTTTGAGAACAGCAGTTCCTGCTAAGGGCCCAGGTTTACCACATGTGATCTCCACTGTTACTTAGGCCCAAAGGGCTGCCTTTAAGGCCAGGTATACAAAAGGCAGGCTGCTGGTGGAAGAGCAGGTCTCAGAGCCAGGGCGCCTGGCCTAGAACCTGGCTTGGTCTCTACGGGGGTCGGGGGTGGGATTGGGGATGTCTTTGATAAGTCATTTCCATTTTTCTATAAACTCAAGTTTTCTAACTGTTAAAAGTGTTGTGAGGATTAAATAGGATGATGTATATGAAGAGCCTTAGTGCCAGGCTCAGAGATGCTCCTTAGTGTCCGCTACTTTTCCTCACCTCCTCTTTTCCTTTCCACAAAATAACTCAGTCCTCTCAAGCTGGGACTCCGGAGGAAACAGGAGAGGCTGAAACTAAGCTTGGGCAGGTCTTAGGCAGCTGAATATATTCTATATATACTTATTGGGGTGGGGAAGAAAAATAGGTGGGGTGTTTCTGCAAAGACACAGCTTCTCCTCCATAAGGCAATCTTCTATGTTATTAACTTGGATACATAACATTAAGAGCCACCTACATCTCTTATTTGAAAAGGGATATTGGAAAAAAAGTGGCTTTTAAACATTTTATCCTGTGACCCAGTACATGCTCAAAAACAAATTCTATTTCACCATTTTTTACAATGCTGAAAAACTTACAAATGAAGTTTAAGATTAGCTTCAAAATAACATGAGAGGGAAGTTGGCAGGAATATAGATAAAATTAGACCGGATATTAATTGGCAATTACTGAAGGTGATAATTGGGCCATGGGAGTTCTTTCTACTACTGTTTACATTTTTTCCTTGCCAGTTGATTCACTAAACTGATTTCCCAACCCAACTAATGTATTACTGTTTGAAAAACATCAAGTTAGAGAGTATAAAATTAAGCACATTTCAAAAGCATTCCATTACTTCATAATCTAATTGGAGGTACCTTTATTTCCTTCAAGTAGCGTTTTCTCAAGATTTCTTTAAGCGGGTAAAAACAGTTTACACCCTCAAGCCATTACCGAATAAATACCAATCAGAAATTAAGGTTATGAAGGAAAAGCCTTTTAAGGGTTTAAGGTTTTAACCTGAGTGTGGTGGGAATCAATGTCCTGTTATACTGTCGGAATGGTAGGGGCTAGTTTTGATTCTAGATGAATCTGACTGCAACATGGAGAATGGTTTGGAAGCAGAGGGAAAAACAGAGACTGGTGGCAAGGAGATTAGGAAGCTTTGGCAAAGTTTACAAGAGAGATGATGAAGACATGAACCGGGGCAGTGGCACTAGGGATGGAGAGGATAGATTCGAGAGATATTTAAAAGGCAGAATTGTTCGGGCATGTTGATGGTTTGGAGAAGGATGGGTCAGCGAGAAGGCTGGGCATATATACACTCAATAAATAGTATGATCAATGAAAAGGATGGAATCAAAGCCTGGGGGCTGAGATGCTTCACTAAGAACTCAAATTGGGGAAAGTCAGCCTCAGGAGGAGTTAAACTAGAGAGTCCACAAAGGATGAAAGCAAAGATATACAAAGTCACCCTAAAGAGATGCTGGCTCTAGCTACCCAACCAGCCAAACCAGACTGTAACTTGGTTAAATACATCAATCTAAAGACCATGTTCATCAGAGGGCCAGGCAGCCCTGGCTGCAGAGAGAGAGGAGCTTAAGAGGCAGGAGGCATCCAGACACCACCGGCAAGGGAGGAGTCCAGTTCAACCAACTGTGGGTGTTCTAGGCCCTGTGGCCAATGTTGCTGGAAGTTGACGTTCTGGTCCTTACATCAGTCCCTATAATGGAAGCTCTCAGTTTTACTGATGAAAAGTCAGGTTTCTAAACTTGAAGGGCAGACCTGGGGCCAGGCTGAATTCACTAAGCAATAAATACTCACAGAGGCCTCCTGGGAGGCTGTCTGCTGGCCTCTCCCAGTCAACAGAGCCCTGCCATCAAACGGTGTGGACTTGTGAGAGCTATGCTTTTTCAAAATTTTGAGTGACAATCTATGTTTCTATTAATGCTAGAAGTAGAATACTGTGTCCTGGGGGCACCTCCTCTGGGAAGCCTTCCCCAATCTGGGCTAGAACTATTCTCTCCTTCCTCTGGGTGTCCAGCATTCCTACCATAACCCTCAGCACGCAGTATTGTGGCATTAGCTGAGGGGAGGTGTTTATCCCTCCTACTGTATCACCACCGATGGCAAGGCCCTCATAAAGTCTTCTCTGTCCTTAGCCACGCACAGTGCCTAGAACACAATACATCTGAGCAAATGGGAAATGGAATGACAGTGATTTCCTCACATTTCCAACACTCAGACATATAGGGATTTCTGCCAGTAAGAGGTATACTATAGATCTATGCCTCAAAAGTATCCTAAGTTTTTTCAATATAAGAATTATTGAACATGGATTCTGGAGTCAGAAGGCTTGAATCCTTGGGTTTGAATCCTCCCCTGGATACTCTGTAGTTCTGGATCATGGGCAAGTTATTTAACCTTTTTATACCTCATCTTTAAACTGGAAATAACAGCACCTAACTTAAAGAATTATCGGTTTCACATGGTGCTGGCACACAGTGTTACTAGCTTCCAATTATTATTTTTAAATAACTCTATAAGAAAGATTGGAAGTGCTTTACATTATGAAACAGAATCCACAGGTCAAGCATACAATGACAAGTTGCACGCATGGCAAACTAAATGAGTAGATTTAATAACATTTGCAGAACAGAGACTTGAAAGTTAGCCTCTACTCCAGTGGTTCTTCTGAGTTTAGTTCCAAGCCGGCAGCTTTAGTATCATCTGGGAACTTGTTAGAAATTCAAATTCTTGGGTCCCACTCTAGACCTACTGAAATCAGAAACTCTGGGATGGGGTCCAATCTGTAATTTAACAAGCTCTCCAGGTGATCCTGGTACTTGAAGTTTGCGAGCCACACCTTTCCACCGAGCCACACCTTTCCACCGAACATCAACCTCTAATTGTCCTAAATCAGTCCCGTCTCTCAGACCTCAGCCACAGCCACATTTTTAGCTCCTTACCATCTCACCTGAATGAATCCAACAGCCTTCACCAGCTCTTCCTGCCTGGTTTCCCCTAAAGCAATCCTCTAAATCACTACCATTAAGAACTTTCTTACATACAAACACAAATACTTCACTCTTTTGCCCACAGACCTAAACTCTAGTCACAGAAAATTACTTCCATACTTGCTGCTTGCTAGTACACTGTCCTGTGTCCTAACCCTTTATACATAGTCATGTCCTCTGCCCAGAATGCCGTCCCTTCATCTGTGCAGCAAACTCTTCAACTCTTTGCCTACCTTCTTATTTGCCAGAGCTTTGCCAGCACTGATAAATTATTTTTCATTTTTGTGACCTTTGTGATTTTCAGTTTTGTATTTATTTTTAATTTTTTAATAACTTATTTTAATTATTATTTTAATAATAAACTTATTTTTTATTGGTGTTCAATTTGCCAACATACAGAATAACACCCAGTGCTCATCCGTCAAGTGCCCCCCTCAGTGCCCGTCACCCATTCACCCCCCGCCCTCCTCCCCTTCTACCACCCCTAGTTCATTTCCCAGAGTTAGGAGTCATTATGTTCTGTCTCCCTTTCTGATATTTCCTACCCATTTCTTCTCCCTTCCCTTCTATTCCCTTTCACTATTATTTATATTCCCCAAATGAATGAGACCATATAATGTTTGTCCTTCTCCGACTGACTTATTTCACTCAGCATAATACCCTCCAGTTCCATCCACGTTGAAGCAAATGGTGGGTATTTGTCATTTCTAATGGCTGAGTAATATTCCATTGTATACATAAACCACATCTTCTTTTTTTTTATTTTTTTTATTTTTTAAAGATTTTATTTATTTATTCATGAGAGGTGCACAGAGAGAGGCAGAGTCACAAAGGGAGAAGCAGGCTCCTCACAGGGAGCCCGATGTGGGACTCGATCCCAGGACCTCCGGATCATGCCCCGAGTCGAAGGCAGACACTCAACCGCTGAGCCACCCAGGTGTCCCTTCAAATTTCTATTTAATGAAAGCAACATTGGCCATCTCCCCTATGTACTTACTTATCACTTATGGTAATACTAATAATTAACAATAGTTGAATGCTTTCATGTGTCACAAACTATTCTAAAATCCTTGTAAAGATTACATTGGAGAATGAATTAGAAAATGTTTTATAAGATGCCATGTGCTATGTAGAAGTCTGTTTCATTAATCAAAAGCAGAGATTACATGGGTTATTCTATTTATGGTATTTCTCCTCTGGCTTCTCATCTTTAACAGAAATAGCAGGTAGTGGTTAAAACTGGAGTCAGCTTCCTGAATTCAAAGTGGCCAGCTCCGCCCCTTACTAGCTACAGAACTACAGCTTAGTTAGGGCACCTCTTCTGTAAAATGGAGACAATGATGATTATTATTATATATATACTTTAGAGTTACTGCTGTTGTGAGGATTAAATGTACTAATGTATGTAAAGCAAAAGGATCCTGCCTGGAGCTTGACATTATTTGTTATTATTTATCATATCTTATTCCTAACATTTCCCAGGAGCAAATTTTTTTCACACGAGATGAGACAAAGCATGGTAAACTGGAAAGAGTATCATGTTTTAGAATCAGAGAGACCAGAGTTCAATTCCTGGCAAATCTACTTATTAGCCATATGATCTGAAGAACATTAATTTTTTTGAGCTTTAGTTTACCCATTTCAAAATAAAGGCTAATAATAGTATTACTCAGGGTTGTTGTAAAGATTAAACAAGAAAACACACATAAAGTGCTTCGTTTAGTGCCTCACCCATGTATTCAATAACGAGTAGCTTTTTTTCTTTTTTTTTGAGACCTCATTAGTTTATTATAAAAGAGAAATGGAAATTATTTCCATTTCCAGGTGAAAGATTTCAGAATTTCAGTGAAATGGGCAGCTTTCTTCACATGAAAATCAGTTCAATACATACATACAATTTAGTCTACATACTTTCCGAGAATGTCATCATCACTAAAGAGATAATCCTTGTCATGCAGAATTGCTCTGGTGCCTCCATATTCTGGGAGAAGAACTTTATCTCCAACTTTCATACTAACTAGTTGAATCTCTCCACTTTTCCTTTAGAGCCTGATCCAACAGCTACTACTGTTACTTGCAATACTTTTCCTTGAGATTTTTCTGGAAGCATGATACCTCCTTGTGGTTACAGTTTTGGCTGCACTCCTTTCAACTAGAACTTGGTCAAAGAAGGAAAGAAGCTTTCTAAATGGCCTGTCCTGCCATACTCTGCTCTCGCGCTGCCACAAGGAAACCAATAGCTATTTTCACTATTAATAATAACACAGCTGACTTTATTTAATTAAAATAGGTAATATTAAAAAGCTGCCAAAATCAAATCCTTCGAATGATCCTGTTATGATATTCATTAGATGACGACAATAAGGCTTAGGGAAGTTAAGTAAGTTTCTCAAAGTCCTCTTTCTCAAAAATGGTAGACTAGGGATTCTATCCCAGGACTAAAGCATTTTTTATACTGTGGTGCCCTCCTAGGGTCCATGTCACAAATCCTCACTCAACAAATATGTACAAACCATTTATGTTTCAGGCACTGTGGTCACTATGCACATACATTTTCTATTTTTCTTTTACAGAAATGGGACATGAGAACTAAAAATAACAGTTAACATTTATTATTTATTCTACACCAGGCACTGTCTCAAGCACTTTACACATATTAATCTGTGCTGACTGTAGAGGTACCCCTCCTTGGACACAGCACGCACATAACAGAGAACTGCAAAACTCCATTTAAAATAGGATGTATAGATAGTATGCTTTATTATTTAAAGTTTATTGTTCTTATAATTACAGGCTACAGTTAAGAAGTCTAAAACAGAGAAAATTCTATAAAGAGAGCCCAACTAAACTTGAACGAGTCTGTAGAAGATGGTTAAAACTTTGTAAGTACTGCCACTGAGCTCTCGGGAATACTTGTCTGTCCTTTTAAATAAAGCACAGGCTCTGCAGCCAGTCAATGACGTAAAATGTAATCACAGATGACTCTGAAACATTCATCCTACATAAGTGAGCATGGAGAGAGAGTGAGAGAGAGAGCGAGAGAGTGAGAGAGATTTATATAATATATACATACTTTAATATTATATTGGTCCACTGAGTATACATATTTTAACAAAAGATAAGAATCTGTGTAATCCAGTTAAACATACATAAGATTAGGGTACACTTATTACATTGTTTATAAGTTACAGATATTTAATATTTTCCAGAGTGGTTTTTTTAATTAAAAAAAATATTTTAAAAGCATTTCAAACATCTATTCATTTTCCCAGTGCAAAAGAAGTTATTCAAGTCAACTTACCTTTATCCTGAAGTGTAAGGGGAAGGAAACAAAACCCGACACCACTACTACCTATCACAGCTCCCAACACTACCTTCTCGATCAACTTCAGCAGTATATCCTTAGGCCACTGGATTAGTTTATCAAAATTAAAGCCTTATGATTATGATTCAGCCCTTGCTTCACATGTATGACTTTTATGCTGAAATGTTTCAATTTATAAAAATAGAAAAAAGTTAGTTATGCAGGAACGTGGTGGTGTGAGTTTGCTTTAAACTGCAGCAGTCCAATCGTGTGTGGAGAGAAAAAAAAGCACCATTTCAAGATGAAATGAATTCGATATTTTGGAATTTATTCATAGGCTAGGCAGTAAGTTACTTTGATTAACACAGATCAATACCATCTTGACTTGGTGACCACAGAGACTTTTAATTAGTTTGTAGGTGCATTTTTCTTTATCTTGGTATTCAATAATACATTATCTAAGTCAGTAACTGATCTTAAAAGAAAACTAAGGTTATTCCACAACTTATAGCCTATATCACAGTCTACTTCAAATTCAGCTTGTCTGCTAGGTCAGTTTTACAGAAGACAGGCTTTTAATACATGAAGAGCTTTGACAATCTGATAGGTCTCTTCTCTTCCAAATTAAAAAAACCAAGATTTTTTTTATTAGCCTGCCAATTTTATAGGTAAAAATCAGGAAGGGGATAAACTGTTTTATATCATAAAGATGGACAAAAATCAATAATATGATGTAATACATGTCACTTTGCTTATTTGTATTCGGTGAAAGTTTTTACATTTCAAGTAAGTGAGCCTTCATTAAAGAAAACAAAAAAATTTATACAGAAGTTTAGAGTACCTTCCAGTTCTCACTTGCTAAAGTTTCTTCTGCAAAGTACAAAAATAAACCTACCATGAACTAAAGGGGATAGACAGTGCCATAGCAATAGTAGAACGGCTGCCATGTTAAGACTTTTGCTTACCTTATACTGATGGATATATGTTAGGTGATATATTTTTTCCACTGTCTAGCACTTAAACTTATGGAGAGGTATCTGTTCATCTAAAATTCTTCAAATCCAGAGAAATTTTTTTAAAAAATATATTTCACATATGAGGCTTTAACATTTTTATTTAGGAAAAGATTGAGTCTGAAGCTATCATGGTTCAACCTTAATGCATCCCTTTTTCAATAGTGGAGTCAGTTTATGCAAAGTATTTTTCCTTGTCTATAAAAAACAAATTGAACAGTATCTTAATTATAAGGAAATATAAACATACATTTTAAACTAGCCAATTTGCAGTATCATAAAAGAAATAGGACGTTCTTTCCCTTCCCCTCCCCCAACCATTCAAATCAGAGAAGAATACTGGCAAACTTTAAGAAACCCACTGGCTATCATCAGAGTAACTACAGAACAAGGGGTAGCACAGGGATGAAACTATTTCTCTATATTCCAGAAGGCAGAAGCTTGGGTACTCTAGCTTTACAAGTAAAAGTAGCACAGGCAGGCAAAAGCTCACAGTAAATGCACATCAGAACAGGAGCCTGGGTGAAGTTGTCTGACTGGGTTACTGCTTTTACGGGTGGAGGGGTGGGGGAAGACAAATCTGAAATGGAGTAAGAAACAAAAACAAAAAAAACAAAAACAAACTTTTGTCACATTTATAGGAATCTCAAACCTTTTATATTCCCATGCTCATAGGTAGTTTTGATACACACTGTAAAGAGCTTCAGTATTCAGGAAGAAGAATATTGTATGGTTGACAAAGGACAGGAAAATTCTTCATGCTTCTGAGATCTCAGATTTGCTGAGTGCAATAGCCAGTTCTAAATCTTCCTGCTCTTGCTGATTTAGTCGGGCAAGCCTCTGCTCTTCCTCTCTCTCACTTTCCCTCTTGGCCCATTCAATCATATCTTCTTCAGAGGGATACTGCCATTTAAAAGATGGATGAACAAAGAAGTAAGTTAAAGAGTAAAACAAATAAAAAAGCAAGTAAGTAGAACTGTTGTTACAAAGGACAGTCACTACTTGTTTCACTAAAGAATGCTGGGAATAGTCTTGTTACCTGTTAAATTTTTTCCCCCTGAAAACACATTTAGTTTTACCAGTTATTAAATGGAGTTTAATTTTTTAAATTATTGTAGTCTACTGATAGAAAGTCTATACATAAATATTGAACCACTTTTTAAAAGTAGAAATGCTTAAGGTGAACTAGGATATTTACAAACAGGAGTGCTAGCCTTTTATTCTAATGCAAAATGTTACTTCAACTTCAGGAAGCATCCTCACATGATCAATCATTTCAACTTAATTCCACTGGTGATTTCCTATCTTATCCTTGCTCTCAGGTACAGAAAAACTAAGGAGCAAAGAATGTGCTGATTTTGTTATACATAAAACCATATGCTTAACATTAACAAAACCTTACATCTTAACATTAGGTCAGGGAAATATTTTTATCTCCCTAAAACAGCAACATTGGCAGATACTAAATTAATAAATTTTACTTGGTTTGAAGCCCTGTCATATGGAGGAATACCATAACAGGATGAAAGGAAAGAAACTGTCAGGCTTTTGAAAATAGTAGTTTTCCCCCCAGTAATTAGAGGGACTTTAAAACTTACAACACTTAACAAAACTTTCATAATGAAAAAAGGGAGGCAGGCATTTTTATTATGAGTTGCTTTATATTACACTATGTTGAAACTTTTACGTATGAAATAAACAAAATGCTTCTGCTTTGTTCAAGACTTACTCCAACAAGATTTTGACTTGCTGAAATTGTATTTAACATATTAAGTACCAGAGACAGACCGTTACTTTATATTAAATATAGAGGATTATAATCTCCTAGAGAGAGCAATTCTGGATTCTTTGCTTGAAACAACTCAAACTCTACCAAAAGCTAAGTCAGTAGAATTCTGACATTCCATTTTCCAGTATTCAAAATATTATTCCTATTCTACTCTGCACATTCAGAAGCTGCCAATGGAACTTACAGTATGGACTCAAAAGTTGGAAAAATAAACAAACAAACAAATAAATAAAGCAAGCCAGCCTCATTTTTATCTGAACGATGGACTATATATATCACTGCTTTAAGTCTCTCTAGAGCGACACCTCCATAGTTGGTTGCCCCATTTCTGTGATCTTTTGGCCCTATCTATGTGTTATCCCAGCACCTTTCCATTGTTTCTACTGGTGTGCCTCTGGAAGAATGCAGAGTAAATACGGAAGGTTAATGAATTAGAACTGTCCAAATAAAGACTGTTTAGCTCTTGACAACTGTATTTATTTCATAAAATCGACATTTATATCTTAAAAACACTACTATATAAAAACCAGAGTTTCGCTTTTCAAAGAATCCCTGGCTTTATCCTCTCATATAATAATAGTTGCTGGCAGGTCTCTAGAAATCGTCAAAACTTTATACACAAACACACATACACAGTTACAAATACACAAGCTCATTATTGCCATTATTTATCCAGTGGGCAGACAGCAAATGATTCTCTAATGGTCCATTATCCATAACAATTTGCAAAACAGTAACTGTCAAGATTTTATTTATATTGTTTACTAAGACTAAAGGGAGGGTTTGCAAAACAAGTGGTATACATCAACAAAGACTAAGACTACTAAAACCCTTTGTGCAATGGAACAATGTTAGAATCCTCAAAACAGAATCAAACAGAAATTTTGGTTGGGGGAGGAATATAGATCATTTTTAGTATGTTGGTAAATTTAGTTAAAATGATGCAAATTTGGCAGACTCCAAAGTAATCACTGAAAACTCTTTAAACTGTAAATGGAAAGATTTTTCCCCCAAACAGCCCATTCACAGTACTTACAGCACTGAAGTTAGCAAAATTGCTTGGGTCAGCCTCTTTATTGGTAGTGGTAGTAGTAGTAGTAGTAGAAGTGAATGAATCGCAAAACATATCAGGATCTTTTTCTTTGGGGCTATCATTGTCTGGGAAAGGCTGAAATGGATCATTCAGTTTAAAAGGATCAGAAGAATCCAATTTGTTGATGGGTCTTTTCCCTGGATCAAAATCATTACAATTAACAAGCAAATATGGCAAACAAACACACAAGACCATGAACACGCAGAGAATTAAAGAACTGGGAGTGGGGGAATGGAGGTAAGGGCCTAAAAGTACGTTCTTAAAGTATGGTCTTAAATGACTACACAAATGGTCTGTCCTCAAATTTTTCACATAATCTCTCAAATACATTGCAGCTCTATGTAGCTAAATGAAAAAATAGCAAAAGGGAATGGAACAGGCCAGGAATCATATTTATACCCAGAGTGTAAACCTTGTCTTCCCCAAAGCAGCATGTTCTCAAAGAGAGAGAGAGAGGAAAGGATGAAACAGGATGAGGATGACAGAAAGACAGAAATGGCCTCTGCTGTTGTAATCTCAGCCTGATAACAACTAACTACTAGAGGCAATAGGAACAAATGACCTTTGAAAAATGACCATATTCTTCTGATTTTTTTCAGAAAAATCTCTGGGTTACTGCTTTTACGGGATCTACATGTGACACCTGGGAACACAATGAAAACTTATCTTGGAAAACCTCACTTACTTTTTTGCCATCTACAATATTTCAAATTGAAGAATAGAGAATGTTTTGAAGCTCGGGGCCTAAATCTTTGTGGTTGTGGATAAACTAATCTTTGACCAAACAACAGTACTGTTGCTGAACTCATTTTGAAACAAGTTCTCCAATTTTAAAGTCTTAAACTTACTTGAAGGAAAATTATAATTACGGGTGTTAAAATATTTTCAAATATGTACTTCTCCTAAAATGTGTTAAACTGGTAATAGCAATCATAACAGAGTCTTTCCATGAGTATAACATCTTACAAAAGATGTTCATATCTCATATCTTACTAGATCCTTCCAACATTCCTGGGAAGGTAGGCAAATTAGTTACTGCCACCATCTAACAGCTCAGACAGCTGAGGCTCAGGCATACGAAATTACACACTGAAGATCACAGAGCTAGTCTGAGGACATCCAGAATTAGCACCCAGATCTTTAAGCTCCCAGTCCACTGCTCTCTCCAACAAACCATCCTTTTTGCCTTGATACTTCGATAGTGATACATGCTTACTTTGCTGAAGATCCTTAGATCTATTTAATACAGTAGTATACTATTTTACTTAGGATTTAAAAAATAACTTTGCTATTGCCATCCTACAGGTATAAAACTTAAATGAGCAAATTGACTCACTTTTTTCTTGTTTTTTAAAAAAAAATTAATTCCAGTACAGTTAACATACAGTGTTATATTAGTTCCTGAGGTGCAATATAGTGATTCAACAATTCTGTACATTACTTATCATAAGTGTACTCTTAATACTCTTCACCTATTTCATCCATCTCCCCACCCACGTCCCTTCTGGTAACCACCATTCTGTTTTCTATGGTCAGTTTGTCTATTTTTTTCCCCTTTATCCATTTGTTTTGTTTCTTAAATTCCACATGAGTGAAATCATATGGTATTCACCTTTCTCTGACTTATTTCACTTAGCATTATACTCTCTAGATCTATCCATGTTATTGTAAATGGCAAGATCTCACTCTTTTTATTTATATTCCACGGTGTGTGTATATATACATACATATATGTATATATATATACAACTGTGTGTGTGTGTATATATATGTATATACACCCACCGTTTATCTTTCTTTGTTCTTCTATTGATGGACACTTACTACGGTTGCTTCCATAATTTGGCTATTATAAATTTTTATTTTATTTTATTTTATTTTATTTTATTTTATTTTATTTTATTTATTTATGATAGTCACACACACACACACACACACACACACAGAGAGAGAGAGAGAGAGGCAGAGACACAGACAGAGGGAGAAGCAGGCTCCCTGCACTGGGAGCCCGACGTGGGATTCGATCCTGGGTCTCCAGGATCGCGCCCTGGGCCAAAGGCAGGCGCTAAACCGCTGCGCCACCCAGGGATCCCTGGCTATTATAAATAATGCTGCCATAAACATTGGGTGTGTGTATCCCTTAGTATTTTTGTATTCTTTGGGTAAATATCCAATAGTGAAATTGCTGGATCCTAGAACAGTTCTATTTTTAACTTTCTGAGGAAACTCCATTCTGTTTTCCAGACTGGCCACACCAGTTTGCATTCCCACAAGTGCACGAGGGTTCCTTTTTCCCCACAAACTCACCAATACTTGTTATTTCTTGAGTTTTTAGTTTTAACTATTCTGAGAGTTGTGAGGTGATATCTCATTGTAGTTTGGGATTTGCCGTTCCCTGATATGTAACGTTGACCATCTTTTCATGTGTCTGTTGGCCATCTGTATGCTTTTTCTGAAAAATGTCTGTTCACGTCTTCTGCCCACATTTTAGTTGGATTGCTTGTTGACTCATTTGTTTTTTAATATATTTGACAACCTTAGCCTCTAGCAATATAAGATATAAGCTACTTTTCCTTAAAAGATAGAAATCACTTAATTTGTTTACCTGATTTTTCAACACATAATTGAATATTAAAAACTGTACACTTTCTCAAAAAAAAAAAAAAAAAAAAAAACTGTACACTTTAAGTCAAAAAAGACAAAAATAATCAGCCCAAGAAATACCATATGCAGGTTATTGTGAAAGGCAAGCATAAAAATCTGTAACTACTGTGGCTTAAAAGGAATTACCAAGGAATCGTTACCAAGGAATGATACATGATTATTAAAATAAGCATGTACCAGATGTGTCTTCTCATATAACAGCCTAAGAAGCACTACACCTACTTAGGGGATTGCCTTGTTAGCCATTTCTCATCAACTTTATTATCTTTGTTAAAAACAAAACAGTAAAAACATTAAGATTTGTTCCTGGACCAAAAAAAAAATTACTTTTATAAAATAAAGAAGTCTCTTATTGAGTGAAGTAAAATATTATTTTCCTTAAAGAAAAACAATACATTCCTTTAAACCACTATGTTGCTGAATTCTGGATATCAAAAAGGCCATACATTTTCACATAAAAGGATTTAAGGAAGACTTCACATTGAGCAGTAAAAGAAGGAGACTTCAAATTAATCTCTTCTTACAGAAATTAATTTAATTAAAGCACCAAAGTGAAGGAAACTGGTGCAAATGGTAATCAGTGAGTTTCCAAAAAGCAAGCCATTTCACTGATACTGTCCTCTTTCCATTTACTGCCTCTCTAAAATGATTTAAAAAGAAATGAGCTCTTGCCAGAAAAGTAGTTCACATTACAGATGCTGGCTTTCTAGGTACATGTCTGTAATTCTGTACTGAGGTCAGAATAGATGACAATAGCAGGCTTCTGCCATGTTTTCTGACTTGTTTTGTTTAAAGCCCATCATCTACGTCAATAAGGCCCACACCAGTATTTTTCAGGAAGAAAAAAGCATCTCCTAATACACCAAAAAGTTGATATATTAGGAAATATACCAACTCTCATACCAGGTGGTGGTGGACAGGGTCTTGTTGGAGTTCCAATCTTTGGTGGCAGTGCTGGGGGTACATCTTCACCTTTGACCGATACTTCCTCAAGCACATTTTTTTTAATGGCCACATTGTTGACAGAGCTCAATGTGGCTGAATTAAAGGGATCTTCGTTATTGACCTTTGTTTGAAAAGAAATGTTTATACATGGTTATATAAATTATACCAACCAAAATATATATGGTCATGTAACATTTAGAAGAATGATCTTCAGTATTATGCAGCTTTATTTCAATTCTGACAACAATGACATGTTAACCTCTGCATTCAGGGCCAAAAGGGAGAAATTTTTTAAAAAACTGTTCTACATGAATAGTGATTATAACATCACTATTGATGTTTGATATGATCATACCAAACAAAGCTAAAACATACCAAAACAAGCCAACTCTGGATTAAAAGTTTTTCAAACCTCAGGCAATACAAAACCACCTGAGGCCTATTTTAAAGGGATGATATATTTTTCCTCAGACGAGTATCTGATCCAAATGATAATGGAAAAAATACTGATTCCACACTTCCCAATGCACTTAAATAGAGGAAAGACCTAATAATGGCAAAGAAAGTGGCATCTTGAAAAACATTAAAGACAACGTGAAAGTCAATTTTTAAAAGCAAATTGATCCCATGGAACATCAAGTCTTAATGTGGATCTGAAGGCCCTGCCTTTCTAATAATGAAAGATTCACTTTTGTATAATGAATCAGACATTAATGATTTTAGATCTCTTTAGGCCAACAATTTCTACAGTACTACTTATATTGTGGACTGGACGTAATTCTGTATTGTGGGGAGCTAGACACTGTGTTGTAGGATGTTTAATAGCACCCCTGGTCTCTATCTACTAGATAAGAATAGACCCCTTCCCAGTTGTGACAACCAAAAATGTCTCTAGACAATGCCAAATAATTGAGGATGAGGGGGAGCGAGGGGAATAACATACAGCTGAGAACTGATGATGTAGACAATTTCACATATACTAATTTTACTATTTTGGCCTGAATCAATTCTAGAGCGATACTGGAAAATAGACAGTGGACATACAGAGCTGGACTATGTGTATTAATTATCCTAATACTAACCCTAACAGCTTCAAAACATAAAATGAAGTAACCAATGCAGAGAAGGTGGCATGAGTGCCCAAATTTTACAACTATTGACCCAGACAGTCAATAGGGGAAAAATTAGTTCAACTGGAAGAAATACAAAGGCAGAAGACTCTAAAAATGAAGTTGTTGAGCTAACCTGTCAGCAGAAAATTGTAATTACCTGTACCATAGACATAAGTCTTTATGTATAGAAATATGTCTACTTTAATTACAACTTAACTATCATTTCTATCTGAAATCAACATTTACGGTAATTTATTGAAATCAAGTTGCAATGTCTGTGAGGAGGTCACATAATTGGAAGAAAGGATTGCTCCAGTGGTGGAAATACATTTTTTACTTTCCCACTAATCATTGCAGATTACCTTTGACAATGTGCTGAAATCAGCAAATCCATCCTCAAATGATTCACTTCCAAAAACAGAAGCAAAGGGATCTGTGGCTAAAATGAATAAAGAAAATCAATGCAACAGAACAGAAATATATCAAAATTTCATGTCCTTTTTTGGTTATTAACATTCAGACCGATGAAAAGTATCAAACCCTAAATATCAGTTCCTGAATTTATGAGTTAATCCACGAAGACAGTGAACAAATTGATACCTCTCCTGCAACACACATAATACATTCTTTTGTATATATCAACTGATGAATTATTTCACATCAAAAACAAGAAAATTAACTCTAGATTTAAGGCTTTGGAATAAATGTCAAATAATATAGTTACCATGCACTTAAAGTATTTCTAATAAAGCCATCAAAAAGTCAGAAAAGCTAGATTCCATTAATTCCACATTAACATACTTATCCTCCAGGGTGCATTTTATTATTTTTTTATTATTATTATTTTTTCAGGGTGCATTTTAAATGTGAATTCATCCATGAGCCTGGGATAATCTCTAATTGCCACAGCAAGAAGTGATTTCTTCTGTGAGGCAGTGACTGCATTCTAGTTTGTACTATGGTTATCTGTGATTGATATATCACCATTATGATAGATCACCATTATGAAATTGTAAAGTCCTTAAAACAGTGAAGAAGGCTTATCTGATGAAGAATAAATGGTCAAAAACATTTCTTGAATATCAGATCTAAGAAAATACAGTTCCTACCCCCAAAACCTCACAGTCTAATGAGAGACATGTAAAAAACAACAAAACAATCTTAAATGAGCTATTAGAGAGGTATGAAAACCCTGTAGTAGGAGTCATTAACTGGGAGAATCAGGAAAAGTATCAAAGAAGCTATTACATTTGGCCTTTGAAATAAGGAATAGATCAAGGTGAGAAAGATAAAGACATTCCAGGCAGAGGGAAGAGTAATTGCAAAAGCAATTATTTATTTAACCTACTCCCAGACATGAGAAGTTATCTGATCCATCACAGAACAAATGGATTAACATTTTTGGCTGGAACGAACGGATCTACTTTGAGATAGGTTTCACCTATTCAGACATAAAGGCTACCAATAAAGCCAAAGAATATTTATAGGAATTGTTACTTGATTTAGGAAAACAGAAACAAAGGAAGAAAGAGAAAGAGAACTGCAAGAGACAGGGTAAGACAGGGCAGACACACTGAAAAATTTTCCTCATTCTCCCTCAAATCTTCATCTTTACATTAAATCGGTTTTATCTTTTTATTTTTATTTTTAAAAATATTTTATTTATTTATTCACGAGAGACACACAGAAAGGAAGCAGAGACACAGGCAGAGGAAGAAGGAGGCTCCACGCAGGGAGCCCAATGTGGGACTCAATCCCCGGACTCCAGGATCAGGCCCTGGGCCAAAGGCAGGCTAAACTGCTGAGCCACCCAGGGATCCCCTCAAATCGGTTTTAAAACAAGTGTGCCCATATAGCCATTTAAATGTGTAAAGTAGGTCTTTACTTCTAAAAATCAGTATACCACGGGCATAAGCTGAAGAGAGGCAAGAAGGTATATATTACTTTTGCTTGCTTTGTTACCAAGACAGTCATGAGTTGGAGGAAGTAAAGAGGGTGGGAAGAAGGATAAAGAAAATTAGTCCTTTAGAGATACACCTGAAGAGAACAACTCTGAGCCTGAAGAGGATGCTGAAAGTACAGAGTTACAGGAAATTCTATAGCTTTAGCCATAAAAGATGCTTTTATATAACTATATATCTAAGTCCCACAGCCTGGGGCCCAGTCTAGTCATGAGTGTTGTTTTTCAGGCTTTCTTTTCTTTCTCCTTCTCTGTTATTCTTGATGCCACAGCAGTTGAGGCACAACCAGGGTGCAGATGCTCTCCTGATTAGTAGAAAGGTGATGAGGGAAAAGGAGTTGGCTCTTTTCACTAGAGGGAACTAAAAAATCTGCTTCATGGTGTTTCTCTGCCACAGCTTTTATAAGAAGTCATAACACATATGTCAACAGTGTGGAGTTAGGTCAAGTTTCACTAAAATATTATGAAGTGTACACTGTGAAAGACATTAATAAAATACACATTTGTATATAAAAAATATGCTGCTTGTGGTTTTACTAGAGTTTTTCTATACTTTATTCATTAGAATAAACAACCTATTCGGCATTGGTCCAAACACTGGTGAATGTGTCCTGGATGAATGACAAAGCACTTTTGTCCAAATTGGAGAATTAAGACTTTGGCAACAATTTCCTCAGATATTGATCATGACTGATATGAAGTAGAGTTCTGTCCAGAAACTGGAAAGACTCACTGAGTATGAACTTATCCAGACCATGTGCTGAGGAGTCCCAGAAATATCTAGAGAGGAATAAGCAGGTGGCTTTCTTCCTCTTGATCACATGGGAGCTATAGACCATCAGAATGAGGCTTTAAATACAAATGTGATGTCACGGACACCTTCTTCTTCCCAAGAATAAAGGTAATTAACACTTTGGAAAATTACATAAAAGTGTAATTTTTAAAATCACCTATAATTTCATTATCAGAAATAACCCTTATCAATTATTTTAGCATGCTTCTTTTAACAGCTTTTTTCCTGGTATTTTTTTTCCCTTTAAAGCTACATTTTACACATATCACTTTTTATTCCTACCTTGATTTAATTCATTGCATTCATGAGTACTTTATATATTTGTTTCTTGCCTATCTTTCCCATTTAAGCCCTATAAAGACAAGAACTTTGCTTTGTGCTATACTGTATCTTAAAGGCCTAGAAAAAGGTCTGGTAATAGAAGATGCTCATATTCATTGAAAATGGTGCGAGAAAAGGGGGAAAGAAATTGTCTACTTATTAAGGATCTTCCAAACAGGTATCATAATATTTCTTAGCATAACCAGCTGACCAACAAGGATTAAAGGAAGCCAGTTTTAAGGCTCACAAATAATAACCAACAACAGGTATCTACCAGAGAATCCTGGGAAAAAGAAGAAAATGTTTTTCTCCATGACCCACTCACAAGCCATCAGATAAAGTTCAAACTCACAGAAAACCTTTAAGAGATACTCATGAATAATCTGAGGTATTGGTCATTAATAAAGAATCCATTTTCTCAAGCTAGTCTCCAAATCATTCACTCACTCACTCACTCACTCACCCACTCATCCATCAAATTTACTAATTATCAAGGCTAGGTACTAGAGATTTAAAGGAGAATAAGACACAACACTTACCTTCAAGGAACTCACGATTCAACTGAGTAATATATATATGTATGTATATTTATAAAATATATATACATATATACATATATATAATATATACATATATACACATATATAATATATACTTATATATAACATATACATATGTATATATATATGTATACAACTGCTACACAGCAATAAATGTTAAAGTTCAAAGACAGTAAAGGAGAAGCAACAGCTAGTTTATGAGAAAGAGGCCAAGAAGACTTTCCAAAAAAGGTTTTACTTTCTTTTACTTATGGACAGAAAGGAGGTGGAGAAAAAAGAGACATATACACACTACACCCAAATATACAAATACACACCCGCTCATGCACACACATTTTTCCGTGCAAAAAATAAGTGGCCTTGAAGAGACAGTCATTGTCTGTGGTTTGTGGAAACAGAGAAAATTAGAGACGAAACATGAAAGAAAGCAGACGCTAAGAATAATAAAACATATGAACATCCATGTGCTTAGCCTGAGTCATTGCCTGTAAAAAATGAAGACCTACTTGGCATTTTACTACCTTTAGAGTCAAAGATGCTCTGGGGAGACCACAAATTCCATTCTATATCCTCAGGATGCTATAAGGTTTTAATTAAGAGTTGGAAAGATTCTGCACTTCCTCAGTTAGTGGTAAAATATTCCACGCAAAAAATCTTCTGGCACAAGAACTAATCTCATCTATAATGAAGTGGAAAAAACTTTTAAAAGACAAAATAAAATATATGTAGAAACTGAGTAACCTGCATTTGCTTTCTTTAGTATTCTTTTAGTCTACGATGTGTCTACGCACAAGGAGTAAATGCTAGAAAGACCCTACTATGAGTCAAAATATTAGAAATAGCTGAAGTCCATCTCTATCATAATCACTAAATTTTAGTAATAGAAGTGATTTATCATTTAATTTTTAAGAACAAAAACTTAACCTTAGGTTTTTAGTTTATTTTTGAAAGGTTATCTTTTTTCTGTTCTGTGAGATTAATCTTTTTTTTTTTTTTTTTTTTTTTTTTTTTTTTTTCCTGGCTAACCACTGTATTTCTTGATGAAAAAGAACAGGAATATAGGGGTATGAGTAAAGAGGGCAGAAGTCCTGTTTGTGACCTTAGGAATATAATACCATCTCTCTAAATCTCAGTGATTTCCAGAGGTTGGGATTTTATTTTTATTAAACTAAATAAATACATTAAAAAAACAACATATGTACATAAATCAGTGGGAGGAGGGGAAGGAGACAGATTTACTTAGGTTAAAAAAAAACTTAAAAAAAAAGAGTACATTGTTCATTTCACAAACAAAAGGATTTAAAAACTAAAAATAAGAGAAAATAATCTTAGACTGAAAGAATCCTTTCCAGGAAAAGAGAGCTGGCAACAATTCTCATTCTCATTCTCTCTCTCCCATCCCTATTTGACTTGGAACTATCAAAGAGTATATTATAAGTGACATTAACCAGGATTTAAAACCATTAAACTAAAAAGTAGTAGTGGTAATAGTAATAGCAGCTACCATTTACTGCAATAGGTAACACAATAAATACTTTAACATAGATTATGTCATTTCATCTACCCAACAAACCCATGAAGTATAATTATTAACCTCATTTTATTGTTTAGGAAATGGAGCCTAAGAAAACCTAAGGAATTAGCAATTTTACCTGAGTAAATTCAGGCAGTTGGCCTCAAGCACCCATGTCCTAATAATGACAACCTCCTCTAGGCTGTTTATGTTCCAACCAATTCAAAATCTTATGATAATGTAGTAGTTGGAAACAAATCATTTATTCATTTCTTCAGCATTCAACTAATGAGACTCTGCTATGTCCCAGAAGCTTTGTGGTGGGAAAGTAGGGCTACAACTTAGGATGACTCCCAAATCTATGCTTGGGCAACTGCGTAGATGGTAATATCATTAACAGAGATGGGATATCCAGAAGATGTTTAGTATTGTTTAAACTTCCTAAGGTGGCAACTTTACTTTCAGATATACACCTGTGACACATGAAGTAAAAGACCATTAAATATATATAAATATAATATAGATACTATATTAAACATTATATTAACTAATATAAATAATATATACATAACAAAATTATACCCACACATATGTGTGGAACACAGGGCTCGCGACTTTGATTTGTGGTTAGTAACATGATCAGATGTTAAGAAAGACAATTCTGACAGTCATGTAGATGATGGATTGGCAGGTAAAGAAATGAAGGCAATTTAACATCACAGTTCAGGTAAAACAAAATGAGGGTCCAAACGAGGCTGAGCAAAAGGAGAAACAATCAGGGTCTGCTTGGGGGTAAAACAACAGGACTTGGCAATGTATTGGAGATGAGGAATGAGAAGTCTAAGATAACTAAGAGTATCATTACTATAGAAAGTAGAAATACTATTACATTACTAATTGTATACTAATACTAATCGGAAAAGATGATTATTTCAATTTTAAGTATTGTTGCACTTGGCACCTAAGGGGAAATATCCAGCAGGTAACTTGAAGGTAATGGAGGCTCAGGAGAGAGTTCCACACTGGAAGACTAAATCTAGGAGCCATTAGGAAACAGGACAGAACTGGACATGACCACCGTAAGAAGTGTGTACTGTGAGAACAGCAGAAGCACCAGGCTCAAACATAACTAAAAAGATAACCTCTACTCTTCAGTTTTTTCTCCAGGACACTGAGATTATTCTCTTGCCCTCATTTTGAATAAAGGAGTCATCTGTCCCAGATACCTTGTGAGAGCAAGCTGTCCCGAGGGAACAGAGATCAGGGCAACAGGAAAATCTTTTAGTTGTATTAGATCAGAAGTTCTTAAGGTGTGGCCCATGGAGCCCAGAGGTCCCCAAGACCTCTTTAGGGAGATCTGTACGGTTAAAACTATTTTCAGAATATGAAGATGTTATTTATATTTGTGTTGATATTTGCAACAACGTAGATAAATCTGCTGGTGTCTTAATGGGTATCAAGGCAGTAGCATCAAACTGGTTGGTAACCATTAAATCTCTCACCATCACAAACTTGGGGGGGGGGGAAGGGCAGTTGTGCTTAAAAATATCTGTCCTTGATGAATAATAAAAATTATTAAGTTTTAATAAATCATGATCCTTAGGTACATATATTCTTTTTTTAAGATTTATTTATTTATTTGAGAGAGAATGAGAATCTCAAGCAGACTGTGCTGAGTGCAGAGCCCCACTCAGGGCTCAGTCTCACGACTCTGAGGATGAAGACCTGAGCCAAAACCAAGAGTTGGATGCTTTACTAATTGAGCCACCCAGGTGCCTTTTGGTATACAGCTTTTTAAAATTCTGAGTAAAGGGGGTCCCAGGGTGGCTCAGTGGTTTAGTGCCTGCCTTCAGCTCTGGAGTGATCCTGGAGTCCCGGGATTGAGTCCCACATCAGGCTCCCTGTGGAGCCTGCTTCTCCCTCTGCCTGTCTCTGTGTCTCTCATGAATAAATAAAATCTTAAAAAATAATAAATAAATAAAATTCTGAGTAACAAGATCAGAAATACACACAAGGCACCTCTGCTGAGTACAAAGTATGATGGTTATCTGGAGGAAAAGCACTTGTATGATGGTGTGAGAAACAAGTTGAACTAGCTGATTTTTTCATGGAATGCCCTTTTCAAAACTTGAAAGAAATAACAGATAAACAGATTTGTGTATTTGGTGGCATTTCTTCCAAAATAAATAGTGAGGATATCACTTTAAGGAAAACAACTGACAGCATTTGTTGCAGATGATAAAAATTCAAGCTTTCAAGTGAAAATGAGAATCTTAGAAAGCTCTATCTGCCCCATAATCTTAACATTATACCAATACTTAAAGACTCTGATAAGATGAATGGTAATATTAATAAGTATAATTTAAAAAATATTTACAATGAAATGTGTCAGCATTTGGAAGATATGTATAACTTAGTGAACCAATATTTCCCAAGTGATCAATGCAAGTTACAAAATCATATATAGGTAAAAAATTCAAAGTGTAAGAAAAGAGCGCAGCCCCGGTGGCTCAGTGGTTTAGCGCCGCCTTCAGCCCAGGGCATGATCCTAGAGATCCGGAATCGAGTCCCTCATCAGGCTCCCTGCATGGAGCCTGCTTCTCCCTCTGCCTGTGTCTCTGCCTCTCTCTCTCTCTGTCTCTGTGTTCATGAATAAATAAAATCTTTAAAAAACAAAAAAAAAGTATAAGAAAGACCAATGGATTTTAATGTAACAGAGCATGAAAAGGATATTGATATGGTTTCATGTACCACATTGCAACTAACATTAAAGAAACTAAAATATGTTGAAATCTGGTATAGTATCCAAGAAGAATATCCATAATTACCTAAAAAGGTTATTGAAATATCCCTCCTTTTTCCAACTACATATCTGCGTGCAAGCAGATCTTTTTCATCTCACATACTTCAAGCAAAACAATATAGTGCAGCAGATAGAATGCAGAAGTAGATATGAGAATCCAGCTGTCTTCTGTTAAGGCAGACATTTAAAGGGCTTTGCAAAAATGTATGAACAATGATACTTTTGTCACAATTTTCTTTTGGTTTGGAGCTATTTTTCTTAAAGATATATGTTATTTATATTAATATGTAATGGGTTTATTATTATTGCTTTTAAATGACTTAGAATTTTTTTAATCTCTCAGTTTCAATTTCTAATATAGTAGATACTGATAGATATAACCCATATAAACAAAAGCTCTTTGAGAGTCTTCATTAACTTTTAAAAATGTAAAGGGGTCCTCAGACCAAAAAGCTGCTATACATAATGATTTCTAAAGGTTACTGCTTATGATTATTTCAAATAACCTATTTTTGAAATACTTTTTTTTGTTGTTGTTGAAACAAGGGCATGGAAAGGTTGAAGTCTGGAATTATCTCCATCTACTCCCAAGAATCTTTCATGGATTTTCTACAAGTTTCTTACTAAAATGCTTTAATTTTTTTTAACATTTTTCATCTGATTATATTCCCTGTGTTCCCAGCACCCTTTTATAACGTTTGGGTTCCCAAGGATTTCTTTTCTTTTTTTTTTCATTTACATAGTAGATAAGTAAGTAAAGAGGCAGGATAACACAGAGGAAAATCAATGGGCATGGATTGAGAAGCAAACTGATATGTGGCTGGGGCTTAGCTTTTCCTTCCATATATTAGGAAATCAGGCTTGATAATAGTTTTCAAATCTTAAATGAAATTCCAAAATATGAAACAAATAAATGGGGTTTTAAAAATTAACTCTAAAATAATTTTAAGATTTATTTATTAGAGAGACTAGGGGGGAAGGGGCAGAGGGAAAGGAGAGAGAGAGAGAGAGAGAATCCTCAAGCAGATTCCTTCTGCTGAACTCGGGAGCCCAACACACAGAGCTCAATTCCTGGACCCTGATATCATGACCTGAACTGAAACCAAGAGCTAGCTGCCCAAATGACTGAGCCACCTAAGCTCAACTCTAAAATCATTTTAAGTTCAAATCTATAATTTTACTTATCACAATGACAGTGAAAACCAAGAAACAATTTTGATTAACACAAATGTTTAAAGTCAGGAGTTGAACTTATTTCTATAGTTGGTTTTAGTTGCTCTATTTGAAAAACAATTCACCCCCCCAAAAAAAAATAGAAAGAAAGAAAGAAAGAAAGAAAGAAAGAAAGAAAGAAAGAAAGAAAAACAAACAATTCACCCAAGAAGTAGTTATATAAATTTTTAAATAAGAGTCTTGCAATCTCAAAGTAATTTAAAATAATTTTTATCCAGAGGTTTGCACAAAAACCACTTAACCTGATAGTACTTTAAAGCACAAATGCACTATGTTAATATGGTTTGTAACATTTATGAATGCATATATTTAATTAACTTGCAGTTCTTAAAAATTAAAGCACTTAAAAATATGAAACAATAATTTGCCAAATCTCTGATGACCTCTTTGGAGGCTAGTTTTGTGAAAAATTCTATGAAAACTCTGGCCCATAGCATGTCTAAGATTCCTACCAGCTGTAACAAAGGCAGCAATGTTAAGTTTGACAGGAAAAAAATCTGTGGCATTACCTCACTACCATTTTAATATTGTCAGGATTGGATATGAAGATAAGGCAGAGGCACCATAATAAAGTGGCTAATAAAATGAGCTCTGAAGTAAGACATGGACTGGACACTGAGCATGGCAACAACTACTGCAGCCTTGGGCAAATTGCTTGATCTAAGCCTCATTTTCCTCATCCTTAAAATGAGAATAGTACCTGTCCCTATAACCACTGCAAAGATTAAATGAGGAAAATGCAAAAAAACAAAGTTTAGATGACCTTATGTGTATGGAAAAAAGAAGAAAAGAAAAGAAAAGAAAAGAAAAGAAAAGTTAAGTTCAGATCTCTGGTATTTTGGAGTCTGTGGAAGGTCTATGCAACTGAGTCCAACACAACTAATATGTAGCCCACTCAACTCAAAAGAATTTTGGCGGGGGAGGGGTGCCTGGGTGGCTCAGTTGGTTGAGTGACTGACTCTTGGTTTCAGCTCAGGTCATGATCTCAAGGTCATGAGATCCAGCCCTATATGGGGCTCTGCACTCAGCAGGGAGTCCATTTGAAGAGTCTCTTCCTCTGCTCCTCCCCCCAACCTGTGCTTGTGCAAGCACGCTTTCTAATAAATAAATAAATCTTTAAAAAAAAAGTTTTTGGTTCTAAGATTCTCATTCAAATCAACACATAAGCTAGATGGAAGACCAGAAAGATATAAGTTCTCATTTGTATGTAAGGATGGTTTTTTTTTTTTTTTAATTTTTTAAAATTTTTTTTTAAACTTTTTTTTTTTTTTTAATTTTTATTTATTTATTCATGATAGTCACAGAGAGAGAGAGAGAGGCAGAGACATAGGCAGCGGGAGAAGCAGGATCCATGCACCGGGAGCCCGACGTGGGACTCGATCCCGGGTCTCCAGGATCGCGCCCTGGGCCAAAGGCAGGCGCCAAACCGCTGCGCCACCCAGGGATCCCCTGTAAGGATGGTTTAACTACAAAAATCATCAATATAATACATCCCATTAAGAATAAAGAAAAAAGGGATCCCTGGGTGGCGCAGCGGTTTGGCGCCTGCCTTTGGCCCAGGGCGCGATCCTGGAGACCCGGGATCGAGTCCCACGTCGGGCTCCCGGTGCATGGAGCCTGCTTCTCCCTCTGCCTGTGTCTCTGCTTCTCTCTCTCTCTCTCTCTCTGTCTGTCTCTCATGAATAAATAAATAAAATCTTAAAAAAAAAAAAAAAGAATAAAGAAAAAACCCCATATGATCCTCTTAATTGATGCAGAAAAAACATGGGACAAAACTCAACATCCTTTCATGATAAAAAACACTTGGCAAACTAGAAAAAAGAAGAAAACTACTTCAACATAGTAAAGGCCATATATGAAAAGCCAACAGTGAACATCATATTTAATGGTGAGAGATTGAAATTTTTTTTCTATCAGTAACAAGACAAGGACGCCCACTTTTACCACTTCAATTCATCAGAGAAGTCCTAGCCAGAGCAACTAGGCAAGGAAAAAAAAAAGGCATCTAAATTGGAAAGAAAGAAGTAAAATTATCTCTGTTGCATACAACATGATCTCATTGTAGAAAACTATAAAATTCCACAAAAAAGCCTGTTTAGAATAAAATGAATTCAGTAAAGTAACAGGATACAAAAAATCAATGCACAAAAATCCATAGTATTTCTATATACTAATAATGAACAATCTGAAAAGGAAATTAAGAAAACAAATTCACTTACAATACCATGAAAAAAGAATAAAATACTCAGGAATTAACCAAGGAAGGCATGTATGCTGACAACTACAAAACATTCTGAAAGAAATTAAAAAGATACAATTAAATGGGAAGATACCCCACTTATGGATTGGAAAATGTTAAGATGTTAATACTAACCAAAGCAATCTACAGATTCAAAGCAATCCCTATCAAAATCCCAATGGCTTATTTTTTTTTTTTTTTTTTGCAGAAATAGAAAATTCATCCTAAAATTCATATGTAATCTCAAGGGAACCCCAACAGCCAAAACAATCTTGAAAAAGAGTAACAAGGTTATAGGTATCAAAGTTACTGATTTCAAAATCTATTGTAAAGTTACAGTAACCAAACAGTGTGGTACTGGCATTAAGACAGATATTTACACCAGTGGAATAGAAGAGAGAGTCCAGAAATAAACCCTTGCGTATATAGTCAAATGATTTTCTACAAGGATGCCAAGATCACTCAGTGGGGAAAAGTCAAGTCCTTTCAACAAATGGTGCTGGGAAAACTGAAAATCCACTCTAAAAGATGAAGTTGGATTCTTACTTTACAACAAATACAAATATTAACTCAAAATGCATCACAGACCTAAATGTAAGACCTAAAGCTATAAAATTCTTAGAAGAAGGAAACAGGGAACTTTTATGACATTGGATTTACTTATATTTTTTTGGAATGACTCTAAAAAGCACAGGCAAAAAAAAGAAAAAGTAGATAAGATGGACTCACTGAAATTAAAGTTTTGTGTATCAATGAACAGTATCAACAGAATGAAAAGGCAACAATGGAAGAAAATATTTGCAAATCATTTCATAAGGGGTTAATATTCAGAGCAAAAAAGAAAAAAGAAAAAAAAAGAAAAAGTAGATAAGATGGACTCACTGAAATTAAAGTTTTGTGTATCAATGAACAATATCAACAGAATGAAAAGGCAACAATGGAAGAAAATATTTGCAAATCATTTCATAAGGGGTTAATATTCAGAGCAAATAAAGAAACCCTACAACTCAACAACAAAAAAGTAAACAACTGATTGAAAAATGGGCAAAGTATTAAATATTTCTCCAAAGAAGATACATGGCCAGTAAGCATATGAAAAGATGCTCATATGAAACATCACTTAGTCATTAGGGAAATGCAAATCAAATCAGTAAGATGCCACTTCACACCTGTTAAAGTGACTATTATCAAAAAACCAGAAAGTAGTAAGTGCTGGCGATGATATAGAGAAATTAGAACCCTTGTCCAGGGGATCCCTGGGTGGCTCAGCGGTTTGGAGCCTGCCTTCAGCCCAGGGCATGATTCTGGAGTCCCAGGATCGAGTCCCACGTTGGGCTCCCTGCATGGAGCCTGCTTCTCCCTCTGCCTGTGTCTTTGCCTCTCTCTGTGTGTCTCTCATGAATAAATAAATACAATCTTAAAAAAAAAAAAAAAAGAACCCTTGTCCACTACTGGTGGGAATGTAAAATGGGATGGCTGCTCTGGAAAACAGTATGGTGGTTTCTCAAAAAATTAAAAATAGAATTGTCATATGATTCAACAATTCCACTTCTGGGTATAGATCCCAAAAGAACTGAAACCAGGGACGTGAACAGGTATCTGTACACTAATATACATTATTCACAAAAGCCAAAAATGTGGAAACAACCTGAACATTTACTGATGGAGAAATAAACAAAATGTGGTATATACATACAACAATAGAGTAATATTCAGTCTTAAAAAGGAAGGATATTCTGATACATGCTACAATATGGATGAATCTTGAGGACATAATTCCATGTAAAATAAGCCAGTCACAAAATAAAAAATACTATACGATTCCACTTATGAGGCATGCAGAGAATTCAGATTCATAAACACAAAAAGTAAATGGTGGTTGCCAGGGACTAGTGGGAGGTGGTAATGAAGAGTTCTTATTTAATAGATACAGAGTTTCCATTTCAAAAGAAAAAGTTCTGAAGATGAAGGTTGTGATGGTTGCACAACAGTGTGATGGTACTTAATACCAATGAATTATATACTTAAAAATGATTAAAATGGTAAATGTTATGTACACCTCAGCACAAAAAGAACCCATTATCAGGAAAACGTTGTTAAACAATCCCTTGCCCCCCATTCCCATCCTATATGATCTGTGAGAAGAGTAACTGATTTATCCATTCAGTAACATTATGGCCCAGGCACAGTTTAAGGTTCTCCGGATACACCAGTGAATACAAAGATCCAAATTCCTTGGAGCTTAAAATCTAGTGGCAGGAGGAGGAGAAAGATGAGAAAGAAAAAAAAAAGGTAATTTATATAGCTTGTGGAAAAGTAGTAAGCCATAATGAAAGATTAGAGAATAGTAAGGGAGGAGTGCTGGGCTAGGCGGTGGTACTTATAAATGTTAAACAGGATGGCCACAATGTGCCCACTGACAAGGTGACATATGGCAAAAATTTATTAAAGGTAATGTAGATCATCATGTGGATATATAGGCAAAAATCATCCCAGGAATAAGGAACAGCTAAAGGCAAAGGGCCTAAGAAATTGGCCTGTTGTTTGAGCAACACCAAGAAGGCCAGCATTGCTGGAGCAGAGTGAGTAAAGGGAATAATGATAAAGAATATTGTTAGGAAAGTATAGGCCATTGTAAATCTTTTGCTGGATATAATCTGAAGGAAGAGCCAGTAGGATTCCTTGGCAGATTAGGGATAAAGAGATGAAGAACCAAGGATAACTCTTAAGGTTTTAGGTCTTGGCAACATTAAAGATGAAATTACCATGAGTTGAGATGGGGTAAGCTACAAGAGAAGCAGGTTGGGAGTGGAAGACTAGATGTTCTTTGTTAGCTCTATCAGATATTCAAGTAGAGATATTAGTAGGTAGTTAGAAATAGGAGTTTAGAGTTCAGGAAAAAAAGATGTGGCTAGTGATCTAAATCAACAAATATACAGTATGTGAAGCCATGAAATCAGGTAAGATCCCCAAAGGAACACACAGAGATAAGAAAAGAGGTCCATGGGATCCTTGGGTGGCGCAGCGGTTTAGCGCCTGCCTTTGGCCCAGGGCGCGATCCTGGAGACCCGGGATCGAATCCCACATCGGGCTCCCAGTGCATGGAGCCTGCTTCTCCCTCTGCCTATGTCTCTGCCTCTCTCTCTCTGTGGGACTATAATAAATAAATAAATAAATAAATAAATAAATAAATAAATAAATAAATAAGAAAAGAGGTCCAGAGTCTAAGACCTAGAGTAGTACAACATAAAAAATTTGGGGGAGAAAGAAAAAATAAGCAAAAGAGACAGAAGGAACGACCAAAGAGGTCAGTGGAAAACCAGAGACCTCATCTGAATGTGGGTTCACTTATTACTCTTTTTTAACCTTGTGAAATGGTTTCATTTCTCCATGTTTTGATTTTCCTTGTCTGTCCAATAAACATAATACCAATTACCTCATATAGTTGCTGTGAGATTTAAGGGAGACCAAGCATGGGAAAATGGTTAGCACATGTAATGCTGTAACTGCAACAGTGCAATAAATGGTATCTATTATTATGATGATGATTAACAACAATGAATGTTGGTTCCCTTCCAGACTATTATAATCATTTATTCTAACACTTTTAGAAAATTAGTAAGGAAGTGGAACTGAAAGAGAAGACCAAGACCAATTAATATTTAATCTATGACATTAGCTTTAACCTTATGATTTCTCTATCTATAAATAAGCTTCACCAAAATATCTGTTTTTCTTGGAAAGCCCAATGTCCATGGGCTGATGAATGGATAAAGAAGATATGGTATATATGTACAATGGAATGTTACTCAGCTATCAAAAATAATGAAATCCTGCCATTTGCAATGATATGGACAAAGCTAGAGTGTATTATGCTAAGTGAAACAAATCGGTCAGAGAAAGAAAAACACCATATAATTTCACTCATATGTGGATGTTTTTTTTTAAGATTTTATTTATTTATGCATGAGAGACAGAGACAGAGAGAGAGAGAGAGAGGCAGAGACACAGGTAGAAGGAGAAGCAGGCTCCACGCAAGGAGCCCGATGTGGGACTTGATCCTGGGACTCCAGGATCATGCCCTGGGCCGAAGGCAGGCGCAAACCTGCTGAGCCACTCAGGGATCCCCTGATATGTGGAACTTAAGAAAGAAAACTGATGAACCTATGAGAAGGAGGCAAAGAAAAAAAGGAGAGAAAGAAACAAACCATAAGGGACTCCTGAGTTGATGAAGGGAGGGGGTGGGGGATGGGCTAGAAGAGTGATGGGTATTAAGGAGAGCACTTGTGATGAGTACTGGGTGTTGTTTGTAAGTGATGAATCACTGAATTCTACTCTAAAACTAATACTGCACTGTATGTAACTAACAGAATTTAAAAATGTATATATCCATTTTTCCTTGAACATGCCCTGCCTCCATTCCTTGCTCATATTGCTCTTTTCGCTTTATATACTCTTTCTATCTACTTACTAAAATCCTAGCCCACTCTTTCAAAGTACACCACAAAGGCTACCTTCTGCTTTGAAGCCATTCATAACTTACCCTACATGGAGATGATCTCCCTTTCTTTTCCTTTAAATTTTTGCCACTTTAATGAACTTCCATGGCACTTACTATTGCAGTCAAGACTTAATTACAGTTGACCCTTGAACAACAATGGGTTTGAAGTATGTGGATTCACTTATATGCAGATTTTTCTCAATAAATGCAGTACAGTACTGTCAATGTATTTTCCTTATGATTTTCTCAATAATGTTTTCTTTTCTCTAGCTTTATTGTAAGAATACATTGTAAGAATACATATACAAAATATGTGCTAATAGACTGTTTATGCTATTGGTAAGGCTGCCAGTCAACAGAATGCTATGAGTAAAGGTTTTGCAGAGTAAAAGGTTTATGCAGACTTACAACTGCAGGTGAGGAGAGGATCAGCATCCCTAACCCTCATATTGTTCAAGAGTCACCTATATAAATATATTAACTTTTCATTTTACCTTCTTAGGTTATCCTTTTTTTTTTTTTTTTAAGATTTTGTTTATTTATTCATGAGAGAGACACAGAGAGAGAGGCAGAGACACAGGCAGAGAGAGAAGCAGGCTCCATGCAGGGAGCTGATGTGGGACCTGATCCCGGGACTCCAGGATCATGCCCTGGGCTGAAGGCAGGTGCCAAACCGCTGAGCCACCCAGGGATCCCCTAGGTTATCCTTTCTAATCATACAATATCCCTAGCAATATATTAATTCATCAGTTTGATAATGAGAGTCTAAAGAAAGCACATGTATTTTTAAAATATATTAATTTAACACTATTAACTACGATATGCCTTTTAGAAACCTTATTGCTGTTATTCTAAGTTTTGGCTTATATCAATACCCAGCACCTACATTACATCTTGTTTTCTACATATCTGCTTTTTTTTTTTTTTTTTTTAAAGATTTTATTTATTTATTCATGATAGTCACACAGAGAGAGAGAGGCAGAGACACAGGCAGAGGGAGAAGCAGGCTCCATGCACCGGGAGCCCGACGTGGGATTCGATCCCGGGTCTCCAGGATCGCGCCCTGGGCCAAAGGCAGGCGCCAAACCGCTGCGCCACCCAGGGATCCCTACATATCTGCTTTTTATATTCAATTCCTTTTTGTTACTCATGCTGGAAGTTAAAATTTTTTTTTTTAAGATTTTATTTATTTATTCATGAGAGACACAGAAAAAGAGGCAGAGACATAGGCAGAGGGAGAAGCAGGCTCCCTACGGGAAGCCCAATGTGGGACTCAGTCCCAGGACCCTGGAATCACACCCTGAGCCAAAGGCAGACACTCAACCACTGAGCCACCCAGGTGAACTGAAAGTTAAATTTCAACCTGAAAATAATGTACACTGCTAAATCTCATCTTGTCTTAATTTGTACAATACCAGAAATTGTGAATGCATTTCTACTAATCTTTCTTTATGCTCATAATCCTCAACTTATCACATCAGCAAATTTGTGTACTGAATAACTCACCTTATTTTTATCTGGAAAAATAAGGAATCCTATTCAGCATGATACTTGAGGTATTTACATGTTTGAGTCCACTTTCCTTTAATTCCCTGCTCTCCTACACAATAGTTGATCTGTTTTATTTTTAAATGAACAGTGACAAAGTTACAGAAGCTTTTAGACTGCCAGACTTAGGTTTGAATCTTGGCTTCACCTGGTTCAACTCTAGTAAAATGTATAATCTTGATCAAGTTACTTAAAGTTCTGGTCTTCACTTTCCTGATCTTTAAAATGGAAATATCACTTAAAAGGATAAATGGAAAATTAGATGCCATAAATACAGCATGAAGATTGGATAGTAACATTTCCCTTTTCTCTGTATTATTAAAAGATTTTACCCACTATTTGTAAAGCTATGATCATTACATACTGGAAGCAATTAATTTTTAAGTTTAGGCCAAGATCCAAATGAGTCATTGCTGACTTTGAAATTGCCAAACACTGTCTTTTATTGGTTTTACTGGCTAGAGTACATATTTTAGTAAGATTTTTTTTTAATTAAGTATAGCTGACATACAATGTTATATATTAGTTTCAGGTGTACAACATAATGTTTGGCAAGTTTACACGTTATGCTATGCTCACTGTGAGCATAGCTACCTTCTGTTACTGTATAACACTATTTTATAATACTGCTGGCTATATTTTCTATGCTGTACATTTTATTCCCATGATTTATTTATTCCATAACTGGAAGCTTGTCTCCCACTTCCCTCTAGTAATAACATAAATAAATAATAAATGAGATAAATGAATAAGAAGAGTAGAAAGTGATATGCTCACACTTGTCATCATTACTACTGGTAGATTACGACCGGCTATAACCATGCAATAGTTTTAAAGCCTTACATAAGTAAGTAGGACAGATATATTTGGAGACCCCCCCCCCCCAAAAAAAAAAAGCCTAAAGAAAATGGTACTATTTACTGTTCAAAGAAATTGATCAATTATTTCCTTACCTGAATCACTTGCTGCAACAACAACTGTTCCACCAGGAGCAAAAGGATCATTGTGCTTCAATGTTTCTACCTAAACAAATAACACAAAATCATGACTAAGAGAGGCAATGTTTCCTAGCTGAAACCTCATGGTCACACCAAAAAAAAAAAAAAAAAAAAAAAATTCTTTACAAGCTCTTAATTAAGAAATACACGCCACTAAAAATATTAGTATATGTTGTCGAAGCCAGAACAAGAAGCCATTAAAAATAAATAGATAGATAGATAGATAGATAGAAAGAAAGAAAGAAAGAAAGAAAGAAAGAAAGAAAGAAAGAAAGAAAGAAAGAAAGAAATACAAAGTATTAGGAATGTTTCCCCTTACTGATTTGCAATTTCTTAAACTGAAATGACGCAAAATTTTCTAAGCTTTTATTGAATAATATAATATCCATTCAAAATGGTATATGAAACGTGCGGTTTAACAAGTAACTATCAAATGAACACCTGTGTAAAAACTGCAAACACCTGAGAAGTCTTCATGTGTCCCTCTCCCAAGCACAATCTTATCCCTCCTCTGTAGAGATAATTATTACCCTGACTTTGGTGGCATTCATCTCTTTTCTTCATTATGTTGCTAATAGTACAAATATACACTATTTTAACTTTTTATACTGAAGTCATTTTAGATGTCTAAAACAGTTGTAAAGAAAATACAGAGAGTTCCCATATGTCTTTCACCCAGATTCCTCTGATGTTAGTACTTCATATAATCATGGTACATCTATTAAAACTAAGGATTTAACACTGGTACAAAACTATAAACTATAGACTTTATTTGGATTTCACCAGCTTTTCCATTAAGGTCCTTCTCCTATTCCAGGATGACATGTTGCATTTAGGATGTATACTATTCTAACTCTTAAATATTCTAGTACTTAATATCAGAAAATGCTAGATTTATTTTGTAATTGTTATCTAAAAATAATTCTAGCATTCTGCCCAGCAGAGGAATACATACATGTGCTCCCAAGGTAGGGCAGGGAGAGGAAGGAATGAAGGGAGGGGGTAAAGGAGGGAGACCAGAGAGAGGGAGCTCTGCTAGAAAGATCTTGCTACTTTGAATAACTAGCCATGTAAGAATCTGGACCAGGTCGCAAGGGTGAGTGGCTACAGAGTGAGGACTTTACCAGAAGTCAGGGATTCCTGCTTTAGAACTGCTTTCCTAACTTATTTTGGTTTTTAATCATAGTCAAACAAATGACATATTTAGGAAGAAAAGTGAACCTTCTCTTTCTGGCATTAAGGCCCTGTTAAGAGGCCAATGAAAGCCTTAGCAGACAGGTGAAAGGGACATTAGAAGGGTTTAGGAACATTTATTTCCGCTGACTCATAGCTATCAATGTCATCTGTATTACAGGCTCTATTTCTAATCATTAAGAAACTGGTTATTACAATTGACTGTCAAAGGATATCGCAGAGCTCAAATGATACATTTCCAAATAAAACAAATGTATTTGAAAAGGGAAAAGTATTGCTAACCAGGACTTGCAGTACATTCTCCCTTTATAAAAGAGAATCCATTTAAACTACTAGCAGAAAGAAGTAATTAACGCTAATGAAATTTTTAGAACTGAAGATGATAGTACTTATTTTAACTGATGCCAATGATATTATTATAAAACTAGCATACTAGCTTATATTCTAATTATATCTGCTGAATGAATAAAGAGCAATCAAAGAAAAACATTAATGTGGTCTGTAATGCCAGGTAACTTTGCATGGTTCCTAATCCTACAGTCAAAATACCAGTGTGAGAGATAGTCACTGACATAAGTTACCAATTATTTTGCTTTCTTTCTTGAATTTCACAGGGAAAAAAAATCTAACAGGCCTGATTTTTAACAAAAGCTTATAGATTTTATTAGCCATCACAGAAGGAAATAGAAAAAGTAGGCCTACATGAGTGTCAGGTTTAATTTCTATTCCTTCCTCATATACCACCTAAGAGGCACCTAAGAGGCCATTGAGACAGCAAGGGGGACAGGATGGACTGCGTAGCCTATGAAGGAACAAGAGGCCATTAAAACTCTCTTTATGCTATGTTCAGTTTGATAATTAGGCAATTTAGTACACAGAAGTAATTTTCACAACTACGATTCAGATGGTATTTTTTAGAAATAATGTACCAACATCCTCCTACAAGGTCACCAAATTTATCACTGAAATTTCCTTCTACATCAGCCATCTACCCCTCACTTTGACTGTATGACTTAGTACCTACACAATGCCACCAGACACTAGCTAGGAGAGTAAGAAATGGCAGTTATTTTGTTTTGCTTTGGTTTTTTAAATTATGTCCCTCTGAGAGCAGAGATTAGCCTTGAGGGAATAGAAAAGACTTCTGGGGAGATTCAGATCTAGAAACATAATCAGAGGCCTGTTTGAAAAGAAGAAAAATTACAAAACACAAGGGCTCCGTAGTCGGGAAGAATTAAGTTTAAATCTTAGACTACAGGGGTGAAGACCTTAGATTTTGGTCAGATAAACCAAGGTTTGGACTCAGTTCTACCACTTACTATCACTTAACCTCTTTAAGCCTCATTTACTTTATCTTAAAAAAGAGGATAGAAACATGAGCTCATAGGAATAGTGTGAAGATTAAATGGGCAACACATGAACAGAACTTAGCCCCATAACTTAGGTATAGGAAGAGGTGAGATAAACATAGCTATTAATATATTGCCAACTTGGTTTTCTGTTCTGTTTTTAATTTTGAAAACAAGAGCAGTCAGCAAGGGCAATCCTGCTTTCACAAACTGGTGAGGAAAGAGAAAAAGTAAATACAACAAATGGTGGAAATTTTTCAAAAGGCAAGAGGAACAGGAGAAACTCGTTTTATTTTTTAAATTAGGAAGAGCTACTTTGGGTGTTTTGTTTTTTTGTTTTGTTTTTTTTTGGTTTCTTGCTCTTTAATGATAATAGCGAAGCATCAGAGACTAGAATAAAGTAAAAGGAAAAGAAATAATTCAGGTTACAGCCAATTTTAGAAGAATTTGGCAAATCGGTCCATACTGCAAACTAAGTATTGTAGAAAAATAGTATCCAGTAGCCTGTGGAAACCACAAATATTTAGTTACAAAGGCACTTCCTCACTTTTACACCAATGGAAAATACTAGT
Organism: Canis aureus; assembly: GCF_053574225.1. Taxonomy (NCBI): domain Eukaryota; kingdom Metazoa; phylum Chordata; class Mammalia; order Carnivora; family Canidae; genus Canis; species Canis aureus. The sequence continues at coordinate 16,471,277 of NC_135623.1, read as the reverse complement.
TGTTGGCCAAATAGTTCTTTAATTGCTTTCTTTCTTTTTTTTTTTTAGTTTCTTACTGCACTCAGTAAAGAATATCAAAATCTACTAACTTTAATAGAATCAATTACTCTTTTAAGAGAATATTCTTTTTTTTTTTTCCCTATCCATGATAGTCACACACACACACACACAGAGAGGCAGAGACACAGGCAGAGGGAGAAGCAGGCTCCATGCACCGGGAGCCCGACGTGGGACTCGATCCCGGGTCTCCAGGACCGCGCCCTGGGCCAAAGGCAGGCGCCAAACCACTGCGCCACCCAGGGATCCCTTAAGAGAATATTCTTAATCTAAGATAATTGGAAGACAAAATTTTTGCTTCAAATGCCTGTCAACCAACTGTTCTTTTTTGGGTCTGTTTTACTTATAGATGTGAAACATCCTGCTTAAAAGAATAAACCTTCAAATAAAAAATAAAAACAAAAAAATTCCAAAACCATTCATAATTACTGAAATTGGGTAATGGATACATGGAGGTTTCTTAAAATATTTCATTATATTACTCTATTTTGAGTATGTTTGAATACCCATAATATAAAGATTTTTTTTATAGCCTCCAGATGTAAGCACTTAGCTGTATGACCTTGGTTACTTCCCAGTCCCAGTGTCCTTATTGTTAAAATAGGGCTACCAACATCTACCTTGCAAGGTTGTAAAGATTACAAAAGCCTAACAGTGGGAATTTGTATTTCTTTACAAGACTTACATGTATGTGTTACAAAATATGTATAAAATGTGTCTATAAAATAATATAAATGATTTAATCTTCTAAAACATTAATATTGTTTTTAGGTTAATTTTCATTATTTCAATAATGCATACTACATGTTTCTGAAAAGCTTTAAGACTGGTTTTTGGATTTCCAATAATTTATTTTAAATATCCCAAATGGAATAATATTTGATCTTTATTAAGGATGGACTTGATTTTCAGATAAAATTAGTTATTCCAGCCAATTATAGGGGGTGATAACACTGTGAAATGCCAGTCTGAACCAAAAACTAGATGAATTGGATGAGATTGAAATTTTAATAGCCCATCAGAATTAATCTAAAAGAGGATCCTTTCATCACTGTATATTCCAAGAAACTCACTTAGGACGCTTGTTATTTAACAGTTTTTATCCCTCCCACTTACCGATGTATTACTGCTATTGCTGGCTGCACTGAAAGGGTCAGTACTTGAAGTGGCAAAGGGATCAGTAGAAGACTGCTTGAAGAAACAGTCAGATGCAAATGGATCTGAACCTTTGAAAGGATCACCTCCAAATGGATCTAAGAAAATATAGCACATATATGAAAGACTAAAAACTACTACACCAAATTTACTATCACCTGAAAGTATAATTGTCTTAATTAAAAGACATCTTGAACTTCTGCAGGATCTAAATGAGGTGCTTTGCATTACGATTATTGATCATAAAAAATATACAGCTGCACCTAAAATAACTTTAATTAATATTCTTTTTCCTACTTGTTCATCATTCACCCAGAACACATCAATAATTCCAATATTTATTAAACAAGCATTACCTGTATGCTAGGTTTAAATAATTCCTCTAGCTGATGATTCTAATTCTAGGGAAGGAGGAATCACAAATTCCTTTGTGATTTTATTAAAAATAGTCTTTCACCTAACTAAGTTATTTGGAACAGGTCTGGGAAGCATAACAAATGGACGCAAGATTTGCTTTATTCTAGTGTAAAATCCCAGGAAAAGAATGTCTTATAAAGCCTGACATTTAGTAATTCTTTAAGAGGTTCCCTTTTCCCCCATTCATACATTGCATTCTTAGAAAACAAAATGCTCTGAACACTGTAGTAGCATAGATCGTTATACTCATCTAGTCTTCGGCTAACAAGGAGAAATCAGTCTAAGGATTATTAAAAGTATCAAAATATAAACACTAATGTCATTTTTTAAAAAGTAAAGCTAATAGTTCACTAAGCAAATTCACAAGAATCTATCACTTTGTCTCTGAAAATGCCAGGCACATACAACATTTTAATGGGGCCTTTATATCAGTTTTAAAAACTGAATAAAAAGGAAGTCCACTTCCTTTAACTATCTAACTTTGATCTCTCATTTCTAAATACAATATAGGTTTATAATTGAGCAGAATCAAATTACAGCTAAGTTGGATTTCAATGATATACTTACCAATTTTTCCAAAAGGATCATCTTTGAAAGGATCACCTGTGATAAGTAGAAATCACAGTAACAATATTTACTGTTGTGAGACTGTTATTTAAAGGTAACTTTAAACAAGAGCAGTTTCTTTCTTTTTTTTTTTTAATTTAATTTTATTTTATTCATTTATGATAGGCACACAGTGAGAGAGAGAGAGAGGCAGAGACACAGGCAGAGGGAGAAGCAGGCTCCATGCACTGGGAGCCCGACGTGGGACTCGATCCCGGGTCTCCAGGATCGCGCCCTGGGCCAAAGGCAGGCGCCAAACCGCTGCGCCACCCAGGGACCCCACAAGAGCAGTTTCTTAAAGCAAAATCTGTTTCATTAACTCTACCTCAAAGTAGATAAAACACTAAATGCCATGCACCTTTAGGAAACATTTAAAATAATAAAGAGTTAAGGCATAACACCAAGATACCTCACAAATGAAGCAAATTTTAATCGGAGCCAACTATACTTATCCTTTGATCACAAGATGAGGTTACAGATAGAAGGGAACAGACAGGCACAACAGCAATAACTCTATTAAAAAAATACTCTTCGCAAGAATACTGAATGGGAATTACCATCACCACTATAGAAACAAAGACACTGAGCTCTTTACTACAGTATAAAATAATTCTAGAACTAAAGAGTCCAGAAATAAATCCTTACATTTACAGTCATTGATTTTTGACAAGAATGCCAAGATAATTAATTCCACAGGGAAAACATAATCTTTTCAAGAATAAAGAATAAAGCTAGGGATCCCTGGGTGGCGCAGCGGTTTGGCGCCTGCCTTTGGCCCAGGGCGCGATCCTGGAGACCTGGGATCAAATCCCACGTCGGGCTCCCGGTACATGGAGCCTGCTTCTCCCTCTGCCTATGTCTCTGCCTCTCTCTCTCTCTCTGTGTGTGACTATCATAAATAAAATTTAAAAAATTAAAAAAAAAATAAAGCTAGACTCCCATCTCATACTGTATTCTAAAATTAACTAAAAATGGATCAAAGATCTAAATATAATAGCTAAAATATAAAACTCTTAGAAGAAAATCTAAGAGTAAATCTTCATGATTTTTGGCTCTTAGACACGACATCAAAAACACAAGTGACTAAATACAGATAAATTGGACTTCATCAAAATTAAGACAACGCAAAATACATGAAAACATTTGCAAATCAAATATTTGATAAGGGACTTATATTCAGAATATGTGAAGAACTCTTACAAGTTGACAGTAAAAAGACTAGCAATAAAAATGGGCAAATTATTTGAATAAATATTTCTCCAAAGAAGGAATACAAATGACCAATCAGCACATGGAAAGACGGTCCACAGAAGATATTTGCAAATGATATATCCAATAAGGGGTTAGTATCCAAAATATATAAAGAACTTGTAGAACTCAACACCCAAAAACCAAATAATCCAATTAAAAAGTGGGCAGGATCTCCTGGGTGGCTCAGTCGGTTAAGCATTTGACTTTGGCTCAGGTCATGATCTCAGGGTCCTGAGATCAAGGTCCACATCAGACTCCATGCTCAACTGGGGAGTCTGCTTGTCCCTCTGACCCTGCTCATACTCTCTCTCAAATAAATAAAATCTTAAAAAAAAAAAAAGTGGGCAAATGACACGAATAGACATCTTTCCAAAGACGATGTACAGATGTTCAACATCACTCATCATCAGGGAAATGCATACCAAAACTACAATGAGATACCACCTCACACCTGTCAGAATGGCTAAACTCAACAGCAGAAGAAACAACAGGTATTGACGAGGATGTGGAGAAAGGGGAACCCTCTTGCACTGTGGGTGGGAATGCAAACTGGTGTGGCCAGTCTGGAAACCAGTATGGAGGTTCTTCAAAAAATTAAAAATAAAACTACCCTAGGACCCAGCAATTGCATCAATGGTATTTACCCAAAGAATACAAAAATACTAATTTAAAGGGATACATGCACTCCAATGTTTACAGCAGCATTACCTACAATAGCCAAATTAATGGAAACAGACCAAATGTTCATCAACTGATGAATGGATACCAAAGACATGGGGTGTGTGTGTGCGCGCACACACACACATGTGCATGTAGTGGAATGTTACTCAGCCAACAAAAAAGAATGAAATCTTCTCATTTGCAACAACAAATGAGCTAGAGTATTATGCTAAGAAAATAAGTCAGAGAAAGAAATACTATATGACTTCACTCATAAGTGCAATTTAAGAAACAAACAAACAAAAAAAGACCATGGGGGGAAAAAAGGCAAGCCAAGAAACATAGTCTTAACTATAGAGAATACACTAATGATAACAAGAGAGGAGTTCTCCTGGGTGGGGGAGAAAACATGGGTTAAATGTGTGATGGGGATTAAGGAGGGCATTTGTTGTGCTGAGCACCAGGTGTTGTATGTAAGTGATGATTCACTAAATTCTACACCTGAAACTAATATTATATTGTATGTTAACTAACGGGAATTTATTTTTTTAAAGATTTTATATTTTTTTAAATTAAATTTTTGTTCTAGACTTTATTTTTAAAGATTTTATTTTTTCATGAGAGACACACAGAGAGAGACAGACAGACAGAGACACAGGCAGAGGGAGAAGCAGGCTCCATGTAGGGTGCCCGGTGTGGGACTTGATCCCAGGTCCCTGATCACACCCTGGGCTGAAGGTGGCGCTAAACCGCTGAGCCACCTGGGCTGCCCAAGATTTTATTTATTTATTCATGAGAGACACACACACAGAGAAAGAGAGAGGGAGAGACACAGGCAGAGGGAGAAGCAGGCTCCATGTAGGGAGCCTAATGTGGGACTTGATCCTGGGACTCCAGGATCACTCCCTGGGCCGAAGACAGGCGTTAAACTGCTGAGCCACCAGGGATCCCCAACTAACTGGAAGTTAAATAAAACCTTGGAGGAAAAAAAAAAATAAAACTGTTGTAAAATGACCTATCAATTTCAATAAACTGACTTGGAAATAAATAAAATGCAAAAAGAGCTTTGACTCCAGTGGTATTTAACATAGTTTACATGGACACCAGGTATTTCAATTTATTAAACTTTTATTTCTTCAATAACAATATAGGCACCATAAGGGCAGGGATCAGGCTTCTAACTGCTATTGATTCCACCGTTTAAAAGCATGATGTGGGGATCCCTGGGTGGCTCAGCGGTTTAGCGCCAGCCTTCGACCCAGGACATGATCCTGGAGTCCCAGGAACGAGTCCCGTGTCGGGAACCCTGCATGGAGCCTGCTTCTCCCTCTGCCTGTGTCTCTGCCTCTCTCTCTGTTTCTCATGAATAAATAAATAAAATCTTTAAAAAATAAATAAAAGCATGATGTTGGCACATTAGTAAAAAATCGCTGGTTGACCTAAGAGTACTTAATCTCCTCTCCTGGTCCATAATATCTCTTTCTTTTGGTCCTTATTCTGAACAAGAAACATGCTCTTAATCAGGGGCTCCTCAGACATAATCAGTGGCTTAGTCCTAGAAGTGAGTTAGTTGCTTGAAGAGGACAAATACCAGCAAATATAACATATCACATCTCTACATCCTCCACTTTTGTTGTAACAAGTAGGATCTCAAAACTGAAGCCCTCATTCTTATATCGTTACATTAAAAAGACTTTTTTGGTAAATCCATAATATAAGAGTACTTACTGCCAACAAAAGGATCAGACTGGAAAAAATCCAAGTTTGTGTCTGCAACTGGATCTGTCAGTGAACTGGATTCTGCATTAAATGGATCGCCCTAAAAATAATTTTAAATTAAAAAGTATTCTTTTAGGAACCAGTTTTAAGATTTTGAAATAAAATGCTTTGAAAAATATCAATGGATGGTAATACAACAAATATTTCTGTAGTCATAAAGCTCACTTAATACATTTTTCTTTCCTTAGTTTAAAACAGTGTGTAGCCCATCTAGGGAAACCAGTAATGAGAACATATACATACACACACAAATATATATATATGTATATATATATAAAATTATTTTTACCTCTTTTGAATGTCTGTCAGTATTAAATTCAGGACAAACTTTCTCATTAACAGCTGTAGTCGCCACTTCATTATCATCAGGCACACCAGAAGGCAGTATTTCAGGACTACTTCTTACCTACAAAATATTAATGCTACATGGACTAAACTATGTATTTTCTACTCAGCAGAGGAAACTGACAAAGGATAACCAAAAATTACTAAAAAACAAAAGACAAGCAGAATGTATTCATTAAATGAGTTCTCTTAAAAATCTTTCTTTGGAAAATGGTATCATCAAGCATCAAAGTCACTCAGGCCACAAAATTTAACCACTTAACCACTTCCCTTTGGTCATCTCCCACCTAGCCTCCAAGTCTTGCTGTTTTACCTCCCACCTCCTCCTCAAATCCATTCCTCTCCATCTTCACTGTCACTATCATCCATTTATAGTATCATCATTCTGATCCAGCTTAACCTTCCAACTGCCTTCTTGCCTCCAACATGTGCCCTTTCAAATGACCCTTTTTAGAGTAGCTAAAGGAATAGATCTAAAATACGAATCTGAAAAAAAAAAAAATAAAATAAAAAAATACTAATCTGATCAGGACTGTTTGGTTAAAGGTCCTTCAATGGCTTCCCACGGCTTTCTGGATTTAGATCAGTAGGAAACAGGGCTTAAGAAGTGACAGGGAAGGGCAGCCCGGGGGGCTCAGTGGTTTAGTGCCGCCTTTGGCCCAGGGCGTGATCCTGGAGACCCGGGATCGAGTCTCACATTGAGCTCCCTGCAAGGAGCCTGCTTCTCCCTCTGCCTGTGTCTCTGCCTTTCTCTCTGTCTCTGTCTCTCATGAATAAATGAATAAAATCTTAAAAAAAAAAAAAGAGTTTTAAGAAGTGACAGGGAAAATCTCCATATCACCCTATGTCTTTGAAGGATAACCTTTTGATTGCAATGCCTAAATAAAAACCAAGTCTGTTAATTTTATGTCTTTAATGTATTTCAAACTTGTATTCTTGTCATCATCCCTCCCATTACTGCTTAAGTTTAGGCTAAAACCATCTCACATAGACCATTCCAACAGTCTCTTAACATATCTCTGCATGTTCAGTCCCACTCTCAAATCCATTTTCTACATTTTTCTAAAAGGTAAGTGCAATTATGTCACGTCTTGCTTAAATTCTTCAATGGTTACTCAGTGCAGTAAGATAAATCCTCCAATGCTTCAAGATGAACCCTCTTGCCCTTTTTGACCTAAAAGTGGTCACTTTTATCCAGGTGCAATGCACATCATAATCACCCATGGAATTTTTTTGTAAAAATATATGTACCTGGCACCATCCCAGAAACTCTAGTTCAGCAAGTTTGCAGTGGGGTACAGACATCTATATTTTAAGTAAGAGATAATGCAGGGAGCCACTATAAGAGAGCCTCATCTCCTATCAATACTCTCCCCACCATCACAAGATATCCTTTGAGAATTTCTTCTGACTCTGTGCAGCATGTTTCTCTCATCTCATACCTATGTAAATACTGTTTTCTCTGCCAGGAATACACCATCTTCTTCTTTGCTTAACACTTCTTACTGTGAAGCTCACCTATAAAGCTTTCTCTATAAAATCTTGAGCCTCCTCCAAGCTGTCCTACCTGAATATCTCATGCTTCCATGATCAGAGCCCTTTAACATAGTATAGTGTTACAACTGCTAAACTGTATGCTGCTTAAAGGCAGAGTTACAGTCTTTTGTCTCTGCAGCTCTCATATATAAGAGCAGCACTGCTGCACACAGCTGGTACTTTCTAAATAACTGGAAGATAAGTGTCCTCAACATTATGAAATAGTTATTCTCAGTGTTGGGTGAGAATACTTTAAAAAAATGTTTTAAAAAGTTACTATCTATAGAGCTACTGTTTTGAAAACATGCTTTATATAATAGATTAGTCAAAATTAACTTTTACATTAGTTCAAAGTACTGGAACTGTTGGATCAGTACCTACTCTCTGCCTCTGAAAACAAAACAAAACGCAACTGTCCTCAGATGAGGCATGATTCTATATTTATATTAAGTATGACATCAACAAAAACTTTGATCTGTATCAGTTTTTTTTTTCTGAAGTTGATTATGAAGATTATAGAACTACTAGACTCACTGGAGACTCCTGGTGTATGGGCTCTGACTCCAAGTTGCCTTGGCCTTCAGCATGCTCATTAAGGTTAGCTGTTTCACTGCTGCTGGTGCTGAGGCTGCAATAATCTGTAGCACCATTTACAAGAATGCTGTGTGGGCTACTGCACCAATTTAATTGATTATTATGGCTTTCCAGCTCTTTCATTTCCATCAGTTTCATTTGCATCTGTCAACACAAAGTAGAAATACAAAACAGAATTTATTACTAGAAAGACACAAAAAATTTAAATAGCTACATCCCTAGGTTTGGTCAATGATAAATTTGCTTCCATTAGGGAAAATACTCTGGGAATGCAGCATGATTTAGAGAGATTTCAGTAATCCATCTCCATGAGTTCTCTTGAAATTCCAGTATATATGGATTCACTTTTGTACATCTTTTGAAAGCTTCAAGAATTTTGATTCAATTATCCATATTTTGGTGTCCTTTTGGTATAACTAGAAAAAGGGTCAGCATATTGGGAAAAAGACAGCAAAGTAACAGAACAAGGGAAGATTTTGTGATGAAGTTTTGGGGGGCAAAAAGGAAGCTGAGGGAGAGCACACAACATTTTGGAGCTATCTATACTCCTACTGGGAAGGAGAAGAGTGAAGACTAAGGCAAAATGAGCTACTGTCCTATGCTCTGGTATTATTTATTAATGGGCTAGAGTCCTAGGAAGTGGTAAATCTAAGCTATTCCAAATATATTAAATAAAGGACAAAGTAGTTTGGATTTCAGTATCCAAGTGACTTTATATTCCTGGAACAACGGTAGGACAGAGAGGCAGAATTCAATAAACTGTAATATATATTAAAAGAAAAATGCTGGGGCCAGAGGCTGGGGAAAGATGATGCTTATTCATACTAACATCTATAATAAAAAAAATAAATTAGTAAATATCTCAAAGAAATTGAAGAGAGGGAAAAATCAAAATATGCTTTTAGTGAAAGGCGTAATGAATGAAATTTTACTGAATAGTTCCCATTTTTCATAAAATACATTTTTTTATATTACATGCTGTATTTTTTGTTTTTAGCAAATATAAATATTTCCTACTGACATTTCATGAATCAAGACTCAGTGCCTCTGGGGATCCCTGGGTGGCGCAGCGGTTTAGCGCCTGCCTTTGGCCCAGGACGTGATCCTGGAGACCCAGGATCAAATCCCACATCGGGCTCCCAATGCATGGAGCCTGCTTCTCCCTCTGCCTAAGTCTCTACCTCTCTCTCTCTCTCTCTGTGACTATCATAAATAAATAAAAATTAAAAAAAAAAAAAGACTCAGTGCCTCTAATCTTATTTTCTGCATGAGGTTTTTAGGTTGCTCATTTTGGAATCTGTTATTTACCACAGATCTTTCCAGGGTCATAACCTGGGAAAAGAACACTATATTGGACTGGGAAAACAGACGTCAATTGAGCTCTGTCACCTTTCAGTTAAGTGACCTTAGTCGAAGTAACTTCTTCAAGCCTTCATTTCTTAATCCTAAAGTAAGAACTATCTCCACAGATGATTAAATGAAGCAAAGATATATTTGAAAGAATTCTGTAAAATGTAAATGTCTGTGCGTAAATAATGGACAATGTGCATAAAAGTGCCTAGCACACTAGCATTTTCTCACCATAATACGAATTAAGTTTCCCTGTTTTTTTTCCACTAATTCACTCCATTTTTAAAAAGTTAAAAACATTGAGCTCTTTGAGAGTAGGGACCATAACTTTTGCTATCACCTTTGTATCTCCAACATCTAGCACAATGATGTAAGTGTACTGTAAGCGTGTAATTTAGGTTCAAACCGTGGATATCAGTAAGCATATGTGTCTATCAAATTGCATTGTATTTAGAATTTAAACTAATAATCCAAAATGTTACACATTTGTAACACACAGCATATGCCTTGTATATTCCCAGTGCTATTGAGTTGTGGTTTATAAACTTTTTTTTTTTTACTTTAATCTATAGAAAGAAGTAGATTTTACTTCCTAACCCAGTAAATATATGTATTTATTTGAACAGGTCTCTCTGTGTATATATACATACATAAACATATATATGTAATGCAGACACATTCATCCATATGTATAATTTACATGCACACATGCACATACAACTGTGAAAAAGTTTCATGAATCCTTAAATAATCCTTATAATTTTATAATATAATCCTTATAATCTTTATGTATCTTTATTCCATGTAATGCGTGCTTATATTTCCTATTCTGTCTTATTGCATTCTATTTTATTTTTTGTATATAAAGTATGTCTTTATTTTTTCTAAATAAAAACAACCTATATAGGTATACGTAGGAATGCGCAGGCACACAGACAGGTACACCCTGTGCAGACAGAACAGGTCCCATGCTCCAAACACTGTTCTACTCCAGGAGCTGGAATTAGCAGATGTCTCTTTTTCTTTATTTCTTTATTTTTTTTTATGGAAGAAAATTAGATTATCTTTATTTCTTGTATCGGTTTTACAAATAATATTCTTTGATTCTACTCAAAAGTGTTGATATTAATGGAAAAAAACATGAGCAAAACAAGACTTTTCACTTTCTATTTTAAAAATGTAATAGTGTAGTACTCCATCATTAACAATAGTTAATTTAATTTTTTATACATTAAAAACTTGGAATGTGTATTAGGAAACAAATGTGCACGTATAAAATGGGTTTATGTTACATGGAGAAAATAATTTTATGTTTTATGGATCAGGCAGTTTTTCTCACTGAGTTGGGCACAATCACTAACTCTACAGGTCAGGGAGGTTTTTTCTGTGGGGGCCAGAGGCAGAGCTCTCCTCTAGTCCATTTGCTTCAGGGCTGCCCAATATCTCCTCTCTATTTTATTTTATTTTATTTTTTATTTTTATTTTTTTTTAATTTTTTATTTATTTATGATAGTCACACACAGAGAGAGAGAGAGAGGCAGAGGGAGAAGCAGGCTCCATGCACTGGGAGCCCGACGTGGGATTCGATACCGGGTCTCCAGGATCACGCCCTGGGCCAAAGGCAGGCGCCAAACCGCTGCGCCACCCAGGGATCCCATCCTCTCTATTTTATAGTCATGTTCCTTCTGACTTTTTCTTGTCCCTGACTGAAACTACTGAAGCTCACAAAATGGATTCAACACCTGATTTCAGGCTGCATTTGAAGAGCAATAAGACTATGTCTACAAGATGATGACCAGTATGTCAAGTTGGGTTAGCTCAAGGAATCCCAAATAAAGAATACTTTGGTGATCAGGAGCACCAAAGACTCAAAAGTTCTGAACACTCCAGAACACTCCTGTCTTAACTTCATTTTTTAAAAATGCTTTTATCATGACCATTAAATCAATTTCAATATCCACTATACCTTTTCAGTCTACAATTTAAAACCTTAACACTAATAACCATCATATAGATGAAACACTGTATGGAAATACTTGCCTATCAAAGAGTACTATTTAAGACAATTTATTCCTTTAAGTTACTTTTGAGATAATAATATCTTGAACAAAACTAGGCTTTCCTGTGTCTGGCTCTCTCACGTACCTGTCACTTAGCCTGTCTTCTTCCTTGGTCTCTGCATAAACTTAGAGGATACAGAAAAATAAAAAAAATCATACAACTAACACAAGCTCTTTGCAAACTGTGCAAGAGAAATGCAATAAACTATCAGAATGCCAGTAATACTTGGATAAAAACAGCAAATATTGTGTAAGTAAGATACATAGAATTAAAGCCAAAGGTTCTTTGCTTTTTCCTACCATAAATACAAAGAAGTAAAAATGAAAATTTAGCAAGTCAGAAATTTTTCCTCAGTTCTCCCTTTTAACAGAAAAGCTACAGTTTAGCTTTAAAGAGCAATTAAAGTCTCAGGATAATTTTATATTTGCATAATTGTATATTTATAAAGTACTGGATTTTCATTTTTTATAGGCCCATGGGAAACTGCTGCCCTCTGTGGGAAAGACACACAAGTCACTAAGTCAAATATAAGAAATTGGTATGTTTATTTTAATTTTTTTTATTTTTTATTTATTTTTCAAAAATACTCTACACCCAACGTAGGGAATGAACTTACAATTATGACCCGAAGATCAAGAGTCACAATGCCCTACCAAATGAGCCAGCCAGGTGCTCCCTGGTATGTTTGTTCTTAAGGTATGAAGATCAGTTTGCAAGGATATAATTCCTTCCATAAGTACCTAATATCATCTGGCACACTTGGTAGTATAGTTTGCTGAAATTATTTTCCTTGTTCAGAAACAGTGTCTTCTTTTCTCAGTGATAATTTTTTTTTCTCAGTGATAATTTGTAATATCCAGAGTCCTTTCTACTTTTCTCATTTATGTTCCTTCCTTTGAAATAACTTCTCTTTCAAAAAACTCAAAGAAAAGAAAATGAAAAAACAAGCCAGAGACTGGGAGAAATTACTTGCAAATCAAATATTCTGGTAAAGAACTTATATCCAGAATTTTTAACTAGTAATAATTGTGCCTCAGGTAAACCTCATTGGCTATGACACTGCCACTGCGCAAAGCTATCCAGAATTTTTTAAACTCTTCTTATTTATTTATTTATTTATTTATTTATTTATTCATTCATTCATTCATTCATTCATTCATGAGAGACAGAGAGAGAGAGAGAGAGGCAGAGACACAGGCAGAGGGAGAAGCAGGCTCCATGCAGGGAGCCCGACGTGGTACTCGACCCCAGGTCTCCAAGATCAAGCCCTAAGCCAAAGGCAGGTGCCAAACCACTGAGCCACCCAGGAATCCCCTAAACTCTTGTAATTTAATAATAATTAGACAATCTAATTTTTACTTAAAGATTTTTTTTATTTATTCATGAAAGACAGAGAGAGAGAGAGGCAGAGGCATAGCAGAGGGAAAGTAGGCTCCCTGTGGGAAACCCAATGTGGGACTCGATCCCGAACCCTGGGATCATGCCTTGAGTCAAAGGATATAAAGGATATCCAAAAGGATATACAAATGGCTAATAAGCACATGAAAAGATACTCAACATCACTAGTCATTAAAAAAATATAAATTAGAGGGATGCTCGGGTGGCTCAGTGGTTGAGCGTCTGCCTTCGACTCAGGGCCTGATACCAGGTTAATCGGATCGAGTCCCACATCGGGTTCCCCACAGGGAGCCTGCTTCTCCCCCTGCCTATGTCTCTGCCATTCTTTCTGTGTCTCTCACGAATAAATAAATAAAATCTTAAAAAAAAAAGAAAAATATAAATTAGAAACTATGAGATACCACTTCATACCTACTAGGATGACTAAAATCAGTTAAGTAGACAGTAAAAGTCTCAGTAAGGGGATCCCTGGGTGGCGCAGCGGTTTAGCGCCTGCCTTTGGCCCAGGGTGCGATCCTGGAGACCCGGGATCGAATCCCACGTCGGGCTCCCGGTGCATGGAGCCTGCTTCTCCCTCTGCCTGTGTCTCTGCCTCTCTCTCTCTCTCTCTCTCTCCGTGACTATCATAAATAAATAAAAATTAAAAAAAAAAAAAGTCTCAGTAAGACTGGAGAAACTGGAACCCTCATATATTATTACTGGGAATGTGAATGGTAGTGACTTTGGAAAACTTTGGCAATTTAAAGTTAAAAAAAATTTAAACATAATTTCACAATATAACCAACTATTCCATACCTAAGAGAAATGAAAACATATCCACACAAATAATTGTTTGCAAATGTTCATAGCAGCATTATTCGTAACAGCCAACAAGTAGAAAGAATCAAATGCCCATTAATCAGTGAATGGATAAACAAAATACTTTATACAATGAAATAATAATGTTGAAACATGCTACAACACAAATGAGCCTCAAAAACACTATGCTTGTGAAGGAAACCACATGAAAAAAGATAATGTATATAATGTTTGATTTCATCTACTTGAAATGCTCAGAAAAGGCAAACCTTTAGAATCAGAAAGCAGTAGTACTTACCTAGGGGTAGAAGCAGGGACTCACTACAAATGGGTGCAAGGGATCTTTTTAGGAGTGATAGAAATGTTCTAAAATTGGATTGTGATGTTTGAACAATTCTAAATTTATTGAAAATCACTGAACTGTATTATTAAAAACCTGTAGGGCAGCCCCAGTGGCGCAGCGGTTTAGCGCCGCCTGCAGCCCAGGGTGTGATACTGGAGACCCGGGATCCAGTCCCACATCAGCTCCTTGCATGGAGCCTGCTTCTCCCTCTGCCTGTGTCTCTGCCTCTCTCTCTCTCTCTGTGTGTGTCTCTCATGAATAAATAAAATCTTAAAAAAAAATAAAATAAAATAAAACCTGTAAATTTCATGGTATGTAAATTATACCTCAAAAAAAAAAAACTCAAAGAAGAAAATAATTTTAAAGAATATTCATTCAGCTGATAGCATTCCCACTAGAATAGCCTTCTTTCAGGTTACCTGTTCATTGAGTATAAATAAGACCTAGACCTGGGCAGCCCGGGTGGCTCAGCGATTTAGCACTGCCTTCAGCCCAGGCCCTGATCCTGGAGACCCGATCGAGTCCCACGTGGGGCTTCCTGCGTGGAACCTGCTTCTGCCTCTGTCTGTGTCTCTGCCTCGTTCTCTCTCTCTTTCTCTCTCTCATGAATAAATAAATAAAAATCTTTAAAAAAATATATAAAAAAGACCTAGACTAAAAAGCTCAGTATGATGGGGGAGACAGACACATAAACAAATATGCAGGGAAAAATGTTACTATTTCTGTAAAAGGAGAGACCAATAGAGGCAGGGTTCAGAAAATGCTATAAAGAAATAAGTTAAGCTATGTCTTGCAAGATAAGTGAGTAGGTATTTACCTGTCAGACAAGAGAGGGGAAGGAGGCCTATCAATGGATAGGACTTCATTATACATAATAATTAACTGAGGACACTGGACTACATGTTAGAAAATCTGGATTCTAGGTTCTGGCTCTTTTTTTTTTTTAGATTTTTTTTTTATTATTATTTATTCATAGAGACAGAGAAAGAGAGGCAGAGACACAGGCAGAGGGAGAAGCAGGCATCATACAGAGAGCCTGATGTGGGACTTGATCCAGGGTCTCCAGGATCACGCCCTGGCCTGCAGGCGGCGCTGGGGCTGCCCGGTTCCGGCTCTTTTAAAGGCAATGTAACCACAGGCAAGTTACTTAATCTTTCTTGGCTTCAGTTTGTTCAAATTCAAAATGAAAAGAATGAGCTATATGATCTCTCTTCTCATAACTAACCATCTTACTATCATTCTATAAAATATTATTCTTCATTTAGGGAAGCCTAGAAATAACAAAGCAGGAGATCTATACTCTGGACCCACACAACACGACATGTTTATCTATATAAAAAAACAATTTCCTAATTAAAATAATAAAGGTCTCCAAATAAACAAAACTGGTTTTAAGATTAGAATCACAAAAGGGAAGGTGCGAGGTTATTATTTATAAAAATAAGCAACATTTGGAGCATTTATGTACCAAACACTATGCTAAACTGTCTCACAGTGTTTAATCCTTTACATTTCATTTAATCCTTACAGCAGACCTAAAAAGTAGAGGGATTGTTAATTCTTCAATTTTAAAGATGAGGCATTTGATACTAAGATGATTCAGGCAGTAAATGGAAGAGCTAGCACTTAAGCCTAAACCATACATCTACAAAACCTGCACCCTTAGCCATGACTCTTATGATAATAATGAGATATACAAGATGTATGACAATTTTAACTTAGAACAGGCAACAAGAAACTTACTTGTATAAAATGAATGAAAAATGAATAACAGATGAGGCAGAAGGAAAAGGAACACAAGTTGAGAAAGTATTATTTGCTAAAAGGACATGGTGAGGCAGGCCCCATTTGAGCATATTTCTCATTGCCACAAAGACTTACTGAACTTATTTCCTGTTGTGAATCTTGCAGGTGCTGCTGAAGAGGCCCCAGCTGAGCCTTGCCTGACTCCACACTCTCCTCCAATTCTGCTGTTTCTTGCTGTAGGCGACTCAGCTCTTCCCTAGCTTTGGCCAGCTCTTCCTCATAAGTAGAGATCTGTGATTCTTGACTAGTTAATTCAGCTTTCAGGGATGAGATCTGTAACATGGGAGTGAATGAAAAGAAAGTGGGATTAAAAAAAAAGAGTTGTCATTAAAATGTTCCATAATGCAAACACATTTATTTATTCAGTTTACTCTTTTGGTGTTTTTTGAAGTATATACTTTTGATAGAAAAGGGCAATTAGGAAATGAATAGAGGGGACTTGAAGGCATAGGTACCACACTTTCAGCTAAAATTTGAAAAAGTACTGCACTAAGTGCCCTCTTTCCCCTAAAGAGGGCCTGCAATTTCCAGATGAACAGTGCTCCAACTCCTTCATGTGCCACAAGTATTGACTAGATTGCCACCTAACAACCACAGCAGCAATACAACAAGCAAAGAATGTTTCCATCTTATGCTAGGAAAAGCAACTAAGGTACAGATACAGGCTGCATGGAATGGCCAGACTTTACCAGCTGGGCCTCCTCAGCACATTTCTTTCTAACTTCCTTCAGTTGCTCCTCCAGCTGGGACTTCTGTTCATCCAGTCCATCAAGGAGTTCCTGTACTTGCTGTTTCTGGGCCTGTAGTTTTTGCAGATTAGTATTCTCCCTTTGAACTTCATCTTGCAGATCCTGAAATAGAAGAAAATCAACATATTTATTATTTTTGGAGAGAGGGGATGTTTAAGGATGTTTAAAAGCCTATATTAAGGGAAAATAAAGTCTTGTCTTTCTAAATATATTGGTGTTGGTAGATTGGAGGAATCCTAGCTTTAAATACTGTCTTTACTTCAGGATTTCTTCCCTAGACTCCAAATTTTAAAATCCAATTTGCTTACTCAAATCTGTCCTTGGATGTCTAATGAGCTTCTCAAACATGTCAAAAACAGAATTCCTGGCATCCCCCCCCCCGCCAAATCTGCTTTATCCTCAATCTTCCCTCTCTCAGTTTCCCTGGCCAAAAAATCCGGCATCTTCTTTGACCGACTCTTCTCTTTCTTTCACATCTCATCTTCAATCCGTCAGCAAATCTTATTGCTTCTTCCTTCAAAATACATTCAAAATCTGACCACTTTTCCCCAACCTTGGGGTCCAAGTCACTGTTCTCTCTCTCCTGGATTGCTGCCTTCTAACTGGTTTCCCTGCTCCTACAGAGGCTACCTACATTTTATTTTCAGCACAGCAGCCACTGTTAAAAACATGTGTCAGATGAGTCACTCAAAACTCTGCACTGACTCCCCATCTCCCTTACTGTAAAAACTGAAGTCCACAGAGGGGCCCTGCACCTCCCAACTTCACTTCCTACTGTGCTCTCCCTTGCTCAGCCACTCTGGCCTCACTGCTGCTCCTCAAACATGCCAGACAGGCTCCTTTCTCAGGATCTTCCTTCTTCCTAGAAAGTTCTTCCCCAAGGTAACCATACAGCTTAATGTCTCATTTCTTTCAAGTCTTTGCTCAGCTATAGAACCTTCTCAGTGAGGCCTTCCTCATCAGCACCAGCATCACCAGTACCATTACCACCACTTCCCTCCCCTAAGTCTCCTTCATATATAGCAGTAATTTTATTCATTGTCTAGAACAGCTTGAGATAAACCTACCATATGACTGACCCATTTAATGTATACAATTCATTGGCTTTTAGTATCTTTATAGAGTTATGCAATCATCACAATTTTTTTAGATTTTCAATCACCCCAAAAAGAAACCCCTACCCACTAATAAGTCACTATTTCCCTCCCAATCACCCCAGCCCGAGGCAACTATCAATCTACTTTCTATCTCAATAAGCTCTGTCTGTTTTGTATAGTTAATATAAGTGAAATCATATAACATCTGTTTTTTTTTGTAATTGGCTTGTGACTTAACATGTTTTCAAGGCTCATCTGTACTGGTATAAAATAATTATTTTAAACAGCTTCATTGAGATTTGATTTATATACCATAAAATTTGCCCACTGTAAGTATACAACTAAGTTTTAGTAAATATACAATTTGCCAACCATCATAACTCAGTTTCACAACACTTCCATCTTCTTTATTTTATTTTAAAGATTTATTTTTATTTATTTACGATAGACATACAGAGAGAGGCAGAGACATAGGGAGAGGGAGAAGCAGGCTCCATGCCGGGAGCCCGACATGGGACTCGATCCCGGGACTCCAGGATTGCGCCCTGGGCCAAAGGCAGGCACGAAACAGCTGAGCCACCCAGGGATCCCCAACATTTCCATCTTCTAAAAGTTCCCTCAAACTCCTTTGCAGTCAATTCTCATTCCCATTTCAAGCCCCAGACAACTGATGATCTGTCACTATAGTTTTTGCCTTTTGTAGAAATTTCATATAAATGGAATCATATAATATGTAATCTATTGCATCTGGCTTCTTACACCCAGTATAGTACTTTTGACATTTGCCTGAGTTGTTGCATATATAGGTATTTATTCCTTTTTCTTGCTGAATATTATTTCATTGTATGGATATACATTTGATGAACTTTTAGATTGCTCCCAGTTTTTGGCTATTATGAATAATAGAGTATACAATTTATTTATTTTGTTCATAGTCTATGTCCTTTGACTACCATGTAAGCTCCATGAGTCTGGAGATATTTGTGAATTTTGTTCACTGCTATATTCCCAGTTCCCAGTATACATAGAAGTACTCCATAAATATTTAATGAATGATGAATTATATCATTAAGATGTCAATTCATTCCTAATTAATTTATATATTCCAATGAAAACCCTAACAAGGTTTTGCAAAGAGCCTGACAAGGTGGTTCTAAAACACATTTGAAATAAAAAAGAAAAAGAAACAGCATAATAAAATGTAAAAGGACTTAACCTACTAGGTATTATGAATTATTGGAAAACTAAAATAATTAAGACAGTTTGGTGTTGATCTAAGGATAGACAAACACATCAAAAGAACAGAAAAGAAAATTTAGACATAGATCTGGCATACATAGAAATAATGATGTGAAAACATGACATTAAAATTGACTGGAAGGAAAAAAAGACTAAATGTTCAGTAAGTACACTGGACATATCCAAAAGGTAAAAAATAAAATGAAGTCTCTAAATCACACCAAATGGAAAAATAAATTCCAGGTATACTAAATGTGAAAGGCCAAGACCTTAAAATATATGGAAGATAAAAAATTTTTAAATGTATGGAAGAAAATATAGATCTCAGCATAGAAAAGAATTTCCTAAAGATAAATCATTTTGAAAATGCTATGTGTTTATTTATTTATGTGTCATACTTTATGCTTAATGATAAAGCCTACAGAAACTAAAAAATTACAATGGAAAATCTCTGTACCCTCTGCTTAATTTTGCTATAAACCTAAAACTGCTCTTTAAAAAAATCTATTTAAAAAATATATAAAGGACACCTTGGGAGATAGATGAAAGCAGCCACTGCCATTATCATTACCACCACGAAACAGAGCAGCCATGATGGCCTAATTTATAGGTCCTCTAACATTTGGGGTTCTTCACATGGCCACAGAAAATCATTTGAGTGACTATTTTCCCAATTCTTTGCAGAATGGTACAATACTAGAACCATTGTAGATACACAGGAGAGAGATTAATTCACTGTATATAAAGGTTTCCAAAGGGAATTAGGACTTAATTCTCTCTAGGAACCACAAATTAGGAAGAAGGGATTGATAACTCTAAGGTACGTCTCAGCAGAAGGTGGGCAGATATCTCAAAAAGGGTGAAAGAAAACTCTGAACACAAATTTCTAAAATAATGATATCTTTTTAGTAACATACCATTCAAAGATCTCATCAATCATTCATCAGAATAAGAATCTAAGAACAAAACAAAAACTTGGAAGGTCTCTGAATTACTGCATGATTTATACAAAACAAGGACTTCTACAATAGCCCTTACAATGTGCTAGGTATTGTTCCACACTCTTTACACACATTAACTCATTTATAATTCTATATGACAAATCTATGAAGTAGGTACTATTGTTATTCACATTTTACAGATAAGAAAATTGAAGACACAGATGGGCAAGTACTTGTCCAAAGTTACAGTTAGCAGGTGATGGATTCAAACTAGGTTCTGATTCCAGTCTGAGTCCTTAATCACTAAGCTATGCACAGTGTCTATAGACTAAATGTCTCACAAATATGCTATTTTTTTCAAATATATGTAGATGCTTCTGTGATTAAATAAGACACTGAATAATGCCTTTAATAACTTTCACTTACATTTTCTCAACCATCTGATTAATTTAAAAGTGCAATTACTACCATGCTGCTTTCTTTATAAATTCCTTTAAAAGGGCCCACACAACGGATGATCGTGAAAGACTCTTCTTGCGTGGACATTCCATGTGATTATAGATTCATAAAGGTAAGCTCCACTAGTACTTTATCATTAATTTGCCAGCATGCCTAATTTTTTTTAATCCCTAAATTTTCAACCTTGCCTATACTATTAACTGATCCATACTCAAAGATCTAGTTTTAGATATGCACCTGGGATTGGCTCTTAATAAATACATATCAGTTTTCATTGTCCCATTTCTTGATTAACACTTTGTTTTTTCTGTCTTTGTTTCTTCCGATCCTAAATGTCCAACTTTCTTTAAAAACCAAAACCAAAACAACTCATTGTAAAGGAGGGTTCTTTAGTTATTCTGCAAAAATATATAATGGCTCCTTCTTATCTGTAGGATAAAGTAAAACTGCCTACAAGATACATCAGAACCTTCAATTCTGGCCCCATGTTATCCTTCCTCTTCTATTACCCTCTTTTCCTTATATTTACTTGTGCCCCTGCCTCAATAAACCATCTTTCTCCAAGAGACAATATATACTTCAATGTCCTTGTGCCTTTCCAAAGCCATTTCCTCTGCCTTAAATGTCCTTCCACACCATTGTTACCTGGAAACACTATTCATTCTTCAAAGCCCAGCCAAATTTAATCTCTTCTGACTTACCTTGAGCTTCTTTTACCTGTGCTCTTATAGCAGTTCATACCAACCTCTATTATCACACTTACTACACTGGATTATAGTTACCTCTAAACAATAAACTGCTGAAGGACAGAGCCAATGTCTCATCTTTCTTTGAGGTTCCACAATCTAGTACAATGCCCAACACATTCCAGAGGATTAATTAAACAATGATGTGTAACTATCACAAAGTTTCTATACCTGTGAAAAACAACTGGAATATGTTCCTGAGGTTGACAGAAAGAAAGGATTTTATGTTCTTTTACCATTTTGTGAAAAGCTTCACTCTGCACTTGAACTATAAATATTAATAGTAGCCTCAAACTAATCTATGATAAGTGAATGCTTTTTGTTAAATTAAAATAATACCTAAATTTCCACACTGGTTCAATATTTTTATAGTCTATAGACCAAGACTGAGCTGACATTTAAAATTTCCATTATATGGAAATAATCTTTACTGCTTTAGGACATTACTGTGGCATATACCTTTCTTGTGTTTTTAAGCTTATATATTTGTGTTTTTTACATAATAATATTATCACTATTCTTACTCTTCAGGGAAGTGAGTAACAGCTTCACTGTAACACAGTAACTGGGAAAACTACAGTGGTTTGAAATTTTCTTATAGGTAAACTGTAAAATATTTTTTTAAATGTCACCTACCGCTCAAGTAATTTTGTTGGTTTGGGAATATAATCCATCATAAATACCTTATTTTGGTTATAAAGTTATTATATAGTTTATGTATTTTGATATGCTGTGGAAATATTTTTTCTTTCCCTTTAATTAAAATGTTCAGAGATGGGGGGGATCCCTGAGTGGCGCAGCGGTTTAGCGCCTGCCTTTGGCCCAGGGCACGATCCTGGAGACCCGGGATCGAATCCCACGTCGGGCTCCCGGTGCATGGAGCCTGTTTCTCCCTCTGCCTGTGTCTCTGCCTTTCTCTCTCTCACTGTGTGCCTATCATTTTTTTTTTTTTTTTTTTTTTACTGTGTGCCTATCATAAATAAATAAAAATTTAAAAAAAATAAAAAAATAAAAAAAATAAAATGTTCAGAGATGGGAAAAGGAAAAAATATCTGTTACCTATTCTCATCCTCATATACTCTAGTCTGATTTCCCACTATCTCCCAAACTTCCCCCCACCAAAAAAATCTTGGACTTCATCTCTAGTCTTGACAAACAGACGTAATTTGGATGTCTCTACTTTTACTGTAAATCTAATTAAAAATAAATTTACCTTAAAAAGGTCACATGACATATGAAAATGTCCAGGGACACCTAGGTGGTCAGTCAGTTAAGCAGGTGACTCTTGATTTGGGTTCAGGTTGTGATCTCAGGGTCATGAGATTGAGCCTCGCGTTGGGCTCTGCACTCAATGTGGAGGCTGCTTGAGACAGAACTCCCTCTCACTCTGCCTATCCCCTCTCCCTTCTCTAAATAAATAAAATCTTAAAAAAAGAAAATGTCTAGGACATAATGCTAATTTTTTAAAGCTGAATATGAAACATGTATAGTCACAGATTAATATAAAGCCATTTATGTACACTAAAAAATATATAGCAAAATGTTAACGATGGCTTTCTCTAGAATGTTAAATCATAGGGTTTTTCTTTTATACTTTTCTATATTTTACAAGATTACTATGGACCTAAATTACTTTTATAATCTCAAAATGTCAAGTTTGCAGTTTTTTAAGTATCACATACCTCTGGAGGTTTCATACCAATATAAAAATATTCAGATGTGATGGAATTTTTATGTAAGAACTACCAATAGTAGGAATAATGGTGGTTTCCTTTAATAACTGAACCATTTTTCAAAACTAGTATTTTTAGTGAGCCACTTTAAGTACACCCTTAGAAGATAAGTTTGGGCAAAAGGAAAGAGAATAAACAAGCCAATATAATATTTACTCATTCTTGACCTTTCTTTTCCACAGAGCAAACAAATTCACTCAAATTTACCAGCCTCACTTGTTAACTGCAGTAAAACTCCACATAGTAACACAAAAGTATAGGCCTCAAGGGAAAGATTACTGAGAAAATACCTCACATTAATGATATATTCTAAGCTGGTTAGATGTCCATATTAAAACTAATTATAATTAATGTTTCTTCACATCTATTTCTTTTTTTTGTAAGATTTTATTAATGTATATAATTGAGACAGAGCAAAGGGAGAGGGACAAGCAGGCTCCATGCCCAATGCAGAGCCCAACAGAAGGCTTGATCTCACGACCCTGAGATCACGACCTGAGCCAAAATCAAGAGTCAGATGCTTAACAGACTGAGCCACTCAGGGACCCCATCTTCATGTCTATTTCTTTTTTTTTAAAGATTTTATTTACTTACTCATGAGAGACACTGAAAGAGAGGTAGAGACATAGGCAGAGTTGGAGAAACAGGCTCCCCATTGGGAGCCTGATGCAGGACTTGATCCCAGGACACCCGGATCACAACCTGAGCCAAAGGCAGATGCTCAACCACTGAGCTCACCCAGGTGTCCCTTCATGTTTATATCTAAATATGATAAAAGATCATCTCTTTAAAAATCCCAACACTAATCCATACATAAAAGGGTCTACTTTTTGAGTAAGCAAACTTAAAGTTATTAAATTGCACATAATAGAAATGAACCGATGCAAAATTCAAGAATCAAATTTCGCCACAAAATTATCTGTAAGGCTACCACCACTGCAGTGCAATTTCCCCATCAACATAGATATTCAGATATACTTGGTTATTTTATTTTTGGTATAGATTTGCTTATCCTGAGACTAACTGAAGTCAACAGATGCACATCTCCCTCTGCCCACCTCCCCAAACCCCCTGCCCTGCCCTTGACCAGGGCAATAAGCAGTCTCTCCTAGCAAACAGTATCTTCCACTAAACTAGGATAATTGTCTCAACCTTAAAGTAGTGTTTGGGAAAATCCTCTTCTGATTCAGTGCAAAACTGCAGCACTATCAAATGCCATCCCATCAAGTGACTAAAGGACATTTGCAGAAGCCTTCCTAGTTATGCTCTACTTTCCACGGTCATGCTCTATTTGCCTATCTGTGCCATCAACAGAACAAAGAAGGATAGCAGCAATTAGAGACTGACAAGAGTGGAGTGAACAAAACTACAGTAACATAGTGCCAAGGTCTATTTTAGAAAAATACCAAAGCAACCACATCCAAGGTTCCTCATCAGGGAATGAAGGGATCCTTGAGCTAGTATCTTGGCTTTATTTAAAAAGAACTTTCAAGGAAAATGTCCTATTTTCTAGAAATCACACAAGTTAATGAAAATGATAAACTCATCCCCATCCTTCCACACTTCATAAAGTGCTACAGATATAGTGAAAATAGAATTTAAAAAACACATAAAAATTCTTAGCTATATTAAGAGT
This sequence comes from Canis aureus, assembly GCF_053574225.1. Classification (NCBI taxonomy): domain Eukaryota; kingdom Metazoa; phylum Chordata; class Mammalia; order Carnivora; family Canidae; genus Canis; species Canis aureus. The sequence goes on along the minus strand of NC_135623.1, from coordinate 16,446,521 downwards.
AAAAATTTATTTTAGCAATCCAAGTCAGTTGTACAACTGAAGAAATAATGTAAGTATTAAATCTAAGAACTAACAACATGAATACATTTGCATCTGTTTCATATAAAATAGAGAAAAAATTAACAAAAAAACCCACTAACTTATGAACAAATACTTACTTAAAAGCCCCAAAGCATATATACAGACATGTACTTATACTAGTGTATCTATACCTTAAGAATTATGAAGAAGAAGAACATGGGGAATTTTAAGTATTTTGGTAATCTTATAAAAATACTATTTAATTGATTTTTAAAATTCTGCAGACTAATCCCAAACTAGAAATAATCAGGTACATTCATTATGTTGGCCTAAATCTCAAAATGGAAGTTACAAGAGTATCTTAATATAAAAAAAAGTATCAACTGTAGAGCAAGATGTTTAGGTCAAAGAACAGAAAGGAAGTCTATTAAACTAGGTGGGTGTTAGAAAACCTCGCCAACAGCTTGCCTTTATTTCCCAATCATATGCTTCCCAGCATGTTCTAAGAGCATTATCGCTACGAAAAGAATGTTGAGCTCATGTATCTAATTTTACTTCTACCCAAAATAAGTCCTCTCTCTTCATCTAAGGAAAAAAAAAAAAAAAACAACCTAAGTGATTAAAATGAAAAAAACAAAAAGGACAATTACTATGAATTACTGAACCTTTACTGATGAAGTATAAATAAGTGGAAGCTTCTTTTGCATCAGAGTAGCATGAACAAGTAAGAACTTTATGGAAAATTTTGACTCTATGATACCTATCATGCTCCCAATCCTTTCTGTGTAGGGTTTCTGGGTATGTCTTGTTCTATTTTTAATGTCATGCATAAAACTAAAGTTTATTCATTTCTGTTATCAACAGCTTCCTTAAATTTATCTCCAACTAATAATATATTATGAAAAATAGTGAAAGAAATGTTCTAAGGTACAGTTTCTTAGCTTAAGGAGTTTACAATAGATGCTGGAAGATACTGGAATCATGCACACTACACCAGCACAAGAAGGTCCAGCACATACTGGACATACCATCCAAGTAAATACACTCCTCTGGGAATTCCAACAAAGGAAAGACTGATAAGAGTCAGAGAAGGCAAAGTTTTATTCAGAGAAATGGTGGGATTTGAGCTGGGCTTTAAGGCTTGGGCAGAATTCACATAGGCAGGGAGGTAGGGAGCATTCTGGATCACAAGGCCAAAAGATATAAGGGGTAGGAATAAGAGACTGTATATGGCACACAGCTCAGAGGCAAACAATAAAAAAACAAGTAGTACAAGAGGAGGATTTGGATCTTATCTTTGTTTCTCCCTCCAATATACCCATGAGATATGACATCCTCCCATCACTAACTGCGGCAGTGGGCAGCAGTAAAGATTTTCACATCTGAGAGTTATGATACTAAAATTGGTTTAGGAAGAAAGGCATAAAGAGGATGAGCAAGAAGAGCCTTATGATCTGATTTCAAAATTTCAAATGTTAGGTAATAAGGGTGGCGATAATAACAAAGGAAACACTGAGAGAAATAGGAAAGTCCAAAATTGAAGCCAATTTTTTTCAACAAAATGAGACTCATTTTAGACACATTGACTTTGAAATGACAAACACCAAAATGTAGTCTAACTGGAGATGTGAGACTAGAGAGCAGTGCACTTGATAAATATTTGGGAGTCACCAGCATATGGGTAACAGGGGTATGGCAAAGGAAGGAAACAAGGTGGAGGCATGTATCAGTCAATCCAGGGGAAAGGTAACAAAAGCAAAGGATCAGACAGGCAGAAGAATATATGAAAGAACACAATTCAAGAAAGCAGTGACCAGGACGCCTGGGTGGCTCAGTGGTTGAGCGTCTGCCTTTGGCTCAGGGCATGATCCCCAGGTCCTGGGATTGAGTCCCACATCAGACTCCTGCACAGAGCCTGCTTCTCCCTCTGCCTATGTCTCTGCCTCTCTCTGTGTGTCTTTCATGAATAAACAAAATCTTAAAAAGAAAAAAAAAAAGCAGGAACTAATGTAGGAAAGACCAATGGATCTGGCCTGAACAAAATTATTGGTTCTGGGAAGAAAAATTAAAGTGAAGTGGTATGGGTAAACAGCACACTAAAGACAATTACTTGAAAGGATATGATGAGGAAAAAATGGCCACATAAAGCAAAAAAGCAAAAAAAAAAAAAAAAAAACAAAAAAAAAACAAGCTGGTAGCTAACATGGTAGCAATAACCGAAAACAAAACAAAACAAAACAAACACAAAAAAGGTATTTTCAAATTGGTGAGTCCTGTGTGCAGACAGCCCTCAGTGAAGACAGAAGTCAGAGAAGGAAGAGCTTGACAATGAAGGGAGGATAGGTAATAAAGAGATGACAGTAGGTATAGAATTCTACTACTAATCAGAACATTTACTGAACTTTAACCTGGTACTCTGTGAGGCACTGAAACTGCATTATCTCATTTTATTCCTACAGCAACTCTAAGTATTTGGTATTTTTATTATCCCATGTTACAGAATAGAAAACTAATGTGTAGAGTGGTTGCTTACTTAGCATTACAAACCTAGGAAGAGTCAGAACCAGAAACTGAATTCTGTTTTTTTTTTTTTTAAGATTTTATTTATTCCTTTATTTATGAGAGAGAGAAAGAGAGAGAGAGAGAGAGAGAGAGAGGCAGAGACACAACCAGAGGGAGAAGCAGGCTCCTTGTAGGGAGCCCGACATAGGACTCAATCCCGGGTCTCCAGGATCATGCCCTAGGCCAAAGGCAGTGCTAAACCGCTGAACCACCTGGGCTGCCCCAGAAACTGAATTCAAGTTTGTCTGATACCAAGCTGTTTCTACAAATTTCTATGCAACACTGAAGAAAGCACACAGGAGAATAAATTCCTAATTTGTTAACTACTCAGAAGAAAAACTTTCTTAAAAATTGTACATAGGCAGTTTAAGGTAGTAAGAATGTGGGGTCTGCCTTCTCCACTTAACTACCAAAAGCCCAAACCATATACCTTTGAGACAGAATGGCCTTTTACAGCTTTTTCTCCTTGGATCAGTTGGGGCCTAATTTCTCCACAGAAGCTGAACTAGCAGGGACGCCCTGGTGGCTCAGCGGTTGAGCGTCTGCCTTTGGCTCAGGGCGTGATCCCGGGATCCGGGATCAAGTCCCACATGGGGCTCCTTGCAGGAAGCCTGCTTCTCCATCTGCCTGTGTCTCTGCCTCTCTCCCTGTGTCTCTCATGAATAAGTAAGTAAAATCTTAAAAAAAAAAAAAAAAAAAGTTGAACTAGCAGTGTACCTCATACACGTTAACATTTCAAGGAAAAAAAAAAACCTGAAGTTAATTGCTGGTTTGGTTTTCAAGGAAAAAAAAATCTTGAACTATAAACTTTCAAGATGCTAGTTCATAGGAATATAAATAGGAAACAAAAATTTAGAAATTAATTATGTAGATTTTTAAATTCATCTGTATTAGGAAGACTACAGAGACACAAAACAAAAAAGAACGTCTTTTAGCACTTTGGTTACCTCTAAAATTTGGGTTCTGTGCTCCAGAACAAATAATGAATTTACTAATACAAAGCTTTTATTCAATGTTCTTTTGCCAAGGAACTTATGTTCAAACATTACAACTTGGTCTGTACTAAGTATGCTCCAAGATGCCTTTTATTTATAGTACCTGATGCAGAAAAATTAAATAGACTCCCTCTGCTAATTATATATTTTGAATTTAGCAAAGCTTAGGATTTAAGCTGGATTTAAGGATATACCTTACCATCACCACCAAGTGAAAAAGGACAGAAAAATCATGAAGGAATTTTGACTGATAACAAAACTTCTAAAATTATAAGAAATCAAATATTCAAGGACAGCCCATTTAGCCTGAAAGGAACAATATAAATTTCAGGGTTGTTCCAAACCAGCCTTTTAAATTCACATTCTTAAAAGATACAGAATGGAAAAACCAACAGGTAGATGTACACAAATAACAAAATACTGTCCATCGTAAAAACCTTCATACTTCAAAACACTATCTGGCTAAATTTAGAAGCTGTCCAGTATTCTATTAGTAACTGTATCTATCACTTCAGATTGAAGAAACTTCTATAGATTATTTTATCTTCCATTCTAATGCTATTTTCAGCAATCACTGCTTAAAGTCTGAGTCTCTTTTGCATTTCCTAAGAAGCTCAAAAACCGCAGAAAAATAATGTAATTGAAGTAACTACCCCCCATCTCACTATCACAAAGGGGAATATATTTATCAGCAATGATTTCTTGACTTTTCCATCACCATTAGGAAAATTCCAATATATATAATAAATGTAGTGATCTAATAAAAAAAAAACCAACTTGTAACAAGAAGTCTCTTTGGCTTCTTTCTCAATTTCCTAGTAAATCATTCTACCCAGGCACAGTCCACCTCATAGACAATCTCTAGTGTATGTCCTACATTAAAAAAAAACAATGGATCTACCAATTTAGACCTTTCATTCATTTAAAAGTATCAGCACAAGCAGGGAAATCCAGCATACAAGTAATATGTTTTAAAAGGCCCATTTATGAGCTTTTATTGGCAACTGATAGCAGTGTTTCTATATCCAATCTCCTGTATATGCTGGTATAACATTCAGGAAACAGTGCCCCAATAACATGGTCACATGCATTGTATACTGCTCTAAATGCAACACTGCCCAATTTTCTATATTTTTGTTTGAAATGCCCATTTTTGTATCATTTCTCAATCAGAAACTGAGGCTTTATTACCTTTTCTATTTGTAAAATGAAGGTACTTATTAATGCAGCACCTAATGAAAATGAATTAAATCTCTTTAATGCTAAAGTTTAAGATATCCTGGCTACTAAGCAACTTACAAAATGCTATTTTAAATAGTTTCATATCATTTCCTATCCTATCAATATTAGGAGAAACAGCTGTTTAAAAATACTAGGTATCCTAGCTAACAAAATTTCACATTCATAAAAAGCAATTTGTTTTTGATGAAGATGGTGGTGGTGATGATGATCTCATTCATTTAATTTTATTTTTGTAATAATATTTACGTATTAGTCATTCAAACTTACCTTTAATGATATAATATGTAGGTAAATATTATCTTAAAAATACTTTCAAAACTAGAAATTTATGCTAAAAAATACTGCTTTCTCATTGCAGTATAATCTTTGCAGGCCAAAATTCAGAGAAAAACTATCATTTTGGAAAAAGCAAATATTTATATGACATAAATAACAGGTATTCCCTTGACCTACTCATCAATACCACAACCATCAAATAGTAAAAAAACCTCATACATTTAAAATGAATCCTTCTAAATCAGAAACAGAATACTGAATTTTACAGTTCATTTACCTGAACCTCGCTTGTCCTCTGTTTAATAGTATCTTCTTTCTCCTTAAGGTCCTGTTCCACATTATTCTTTTCCCTAGAAGACCAGCAAACAATGCAAGAATATTTGAGAACATCAGCTACAGCTGGTATGGTTATCCATCCTCCTAATCCTGAATCGCTTTTTAAATACATAGTGAAACATTCAATTTTTAAGTGAAGGGCAGATTTTTCCACCCTCTTTTAATTATTTATGGAATAGAAATCAATATAAGCTCTGTTTGTAAAAAAAAAAAAAAATTGCTTTCTCACTAAAATGTGGTGAAAAGAGAATAGATTAAAAAAGGAAGAGGAGAAAAATAATCAATGAAACACTCAGGTTTCACTGATGTCACTGTTGCTATGGAAATGATGTCCAATGAAAACTGCTGGTGAAAAAAAGGAGGGGTTGCATCAGCTCTGTAAGTTTAACCCTTAAGTACCACTGTCAAATCAGATGAAAATGGCTAATAGAAATAGTCAACAATATTAAGGAAAAGGACATTTACTGAAGTGTTAATTTCCCCTTAAGTCACTGGTGTGTACCAATTTTAGAATGAAACAACATAGAGGAAATGGGTAAGACTGTCAATATAACAGTCCATTTGCTCTATCAAATACTGCTCTGCTCAAAAAAGCTATTTTAGGACCACTTATCAATTCCAGTTGATTAAATACATAAAACAATGTATATAACTAAATTAAAAAAAGGAATCACATTAGCATTTATCTCTTTCTATACTCTTCAGATCAAACATACTGGGATCCACTTGTATTCTGAGATACCATTATCTAAATTCTTATATGCTTCCATCAGAGCTAGATTCCTAATGAATGAGACCTAAACAACCTTAGACTCAGAATTATGATACAAAGCTATTTCTTTTGATGTAATAAATTTAACTGCTCATACACACACACTGACTTGCTCCCTTCATTTTTTCCTTTCTTTTCTACAAAATGAGAGAAAAATCCATAGAATTCTACAGCAATACATTTTTGGGTGAGGGTAAAGGTAAAAGTGGGCAACATGAAAAAGGGAGGATGGCATCCAAGTAGTCTTCCAGACTAGCACTGCAGAGTTTCTCCTTAGAGCTTCAAGACTATTATTTCAGTTTCGTTCCAGATAACACCCAAACATAAGCTCAGGCTCCATTAAGCTGTAGTATAAAGGAAAGTGGGGAAATTATACCAGAGGAGATACTGAGGGGACAACTTAATGCTACATTTATATTTCTCCCCTATTTGAGGTGATATTTTAAATGCAGACAAAAATCAACTGTTTTGTTGGATATTCAGGCACAGTGTTAAGATTTGTCAGAGAGGAAAAAAAGCACAAGAATAAAAGCTATTTGTATACTGTTAAAACACTTGAGATGGCCAAGGAGCTCACTACCCATTTGTCAGGTGGGTCGCACCATGGGTCATGATGTCATGGAGATCTTAAACAGTCCCTTACCATGTGAATCATTGTTGCAGCCCATTCCCCCCCAATACCTCAATCCACTTATTATGCAAAGGTCATTCCCCATTCCAACCTTTATAAAATGAGGTAAAATCAAAAAATAGAAATCACAGGAAGAAAAATCTAAATATACCACACAAATTCTGCAAGCTCAATCCTCTTTTCCTTTCTTCCTTATGTGAGCAGAAGAGTGTTTTCATTCCTGGTGCAGCATGTCAGAACTAGCCCCCTCCCCCAATCCCAAACTCTCAGAGGTATTCCACACAGGGTCAGTATCAATTCTGCCCCTTGTTTCTGACAGTAGCTAATAACAAAAATAGAAAACAACACATAGTATCACAGATCAGCACTGAACGCACTAAGGGGCATGTTTGTATTCAGTTCTTTCTGCTTGTCTGTTAACTGCTGTTACTGACAGTGCCTGCTCAAAGATCAAGTGTGCAGGCAGGAAAACAGGGCTGAAAGAAAGCAGTGAGCTGACAATGCAGCCAAGACAGAATAAGAGAGGGGGAAAAAAAAAAAAGGAAGTTCACTTGGTGAAAAAGGAAAACAGATTACAAAGGACTGTCAACTCTAGCCAGCAAATAGGGTCTATGTTTGTGTAAAATGGAGGAAGCACAGAAGGTACAGATTCCTCTTCATCATTTTGGGTGTGGGAGTGAGGGTAGCAGTAGTGATATCTCCAAACATATCCTAAAGACCATTTCCAAGTAAAAAGAAAATGAAATCCTCAGGCATTAATTCTCATAGTACTGAGATCAATTAAATTTCACTTTCTATCCACTTTTATCTAGTAAAATTCCGGCCTCATAATAATTCCTTTATAATCAAAACCAAGTAGTATAAGATATATTACTAAAGAGAAATGTAAAAAAAATCATCAGTTATATTACCTTCTATTAAAACCATCACAATTGAAAACCTGTCCCTGTCCTATAAATTAGACTAAAAAATCAAATTATTTTCTCATTAACTTAGATTATAATTTTAGGGATGCCAAGTTGTTATGTTGTGATATTCCGCATTCTTTTTTTCTTTTTTTTTTTCTTTTTAAATTTAAATACAATTAGCCAGGGGCACCTGGGTGGCTCAGTTGGCTGGCTAAGTGTCTGCCTTTGGCTCAGGTCATGATCCCAGGGTCCTGAGATGGAGCCTGCATTGGGCTCCCTGCTGGGCAGGGAGTCTGCTTCTGCCTCTCCTCTCCACTTGTGCTGTCACCATCTCTGCCTCTCTCTCTCTCTCTCAAATAAATAAATAAAATCTTAAAAAAAAATACAATAAGCCAATATGTAACACATCATTAGTTTCAGATGTAGAGTCCAGAGACACTTAACCTCTATAGCTAGTCTTCTCATTTCGGGCAAGTAAGAATAATTAAATACATTTACACGCACTAATGCTTAGGTGCAAGAAAATGGGACTTGGGTCATAGAGCTTACATTCTCCTTTCTTTCAAATAACAAATTTTTCTACAGATTACGGTTGAATAACTATTACAAAGCATTCTGTTTAACATTAATTCAAAAACTTAATTCCTCGTGTGACAAGATTCTGTGTCACAATAAAAAATATTTATATGCAGTTTCTTAAGGAGCCCATCAATATATATGGATATGACATATTTAAGATAAATTTCAAAAATAAGTGTGTAAGTAAGCATTTTGCCCAAAGCACTACTCATTTTGGATGACAGAAAAAACTACTGCCTTCAGCTTAGTAACTTCCAAAAGGGAAAAGTAATGATCTTACACCTTCTATCTTAGACTATCTCTGCAACCCTATTCACTCCCAAGATGCTAGCACATCCTAAAGAATCTACAAATACCAAAGCCATAAAGAAAGGCCAGGGATAGAGCTCCTTGGTTTCCAAAAGCTGCTGGTTTTTGGTGGAACCTAGTATGTGAACCAGCAAGAAAAGCAAACCCCAACCTACGCTTTCAGAAACCTAACGTAGATAACTGCATAAACTTACTATAACTAGTCAAAGCTATTCACAAGGACAGTCAGCCCCAGGGACTCTGAGTCCACACAGTTTGCCTTCATTTCCCCAGGCTGTTCATGGCAAAAGGGGAGTGAGCCATCTGTCTTAATTTTGATACAATACCAACATTGTCAGAGAAACAGGATTAAGTCACCTTCAAAGCCCTTCCCAGAAACAGAGTTTTAAGGTTTTTTTCTGAATATAAATATTCTATTTTCCAACCAGAGAGCAATAAAAAGAGAAACTAGTGAGAAACTAAAAACCCATCTTAAGATTTGCGAGGTAAAATGTACAAGATGTCATGTAATTAGGAAAAAAGCAGGCTTTGAGCCTATGCTGTGCTTGCTTTTTACTGATAAAATTAACATTACTGGGATCCCTGGGTGGCGCAGCGGTTTAGTGCCTGCCTTTGGCCCAGGGCGCGATCCTGGAGACCCGGGATCGAATCCCACGTCGGGCTCCCGGTGCATGGAGCCTGCTTCTCCCTCTGCCTGTGTCTCTGCCTCTCTCTCTCTCTCTCTGTGACTATCATAAATAAATAAAAAATTTAAAAAAAATTAACATTACTTAGAATTTTAAATAAAACTGATGGAGTAATTTTTAAAATTTGTTAAAGGGAATTATGGGTTGCATTAAAATTTAGAAAACATTGGCCCAATGTATAGAATATATAATGTAATTACCAAAATTCCTGCACCAAAATCTTGCCTAATATTCAAATAACTACTCTCTACCTTTAAAAACTCATTATATGGTCTTCAAAGCATAAGATTTGGTGTAAAACAGCCCAGAATTCAAATACTGGCTCCATCACAGAGCATCTTACTTAAATCACTGTAGTAGCAACTATTTGTTCTGCTGACCCTCCCTTCTCCTAGGACGCAGAAATCCTTCTTTTAGGAGACTGCTCCTTTCTTTCTCCCTTACCTATTACCTTTTTGCCTGAATAGTTCAAGTAGAAGATGCCATCTTTTCACAGATTCAACCTCTCTGAGCAATGATTGGCCAGAGACTGGCTCCTGACCAAAGCTTAACCAGTCACATTATACCAACTCACCATCAATTAATTCAAGAACAGACCCATGACCAAAGCCAAGGCAGTCAGGATCTTTATCTAGGATGCCTTTATTCAGAACTAATAGAAACTATTACTACCACTATCATATCTACTACAACTATCATTACAACAACTAGTACTACCTACTACTATTAATAATTATAATTATGGAAACTAGCATTTATTAAACTTACTACATAATAAGTGCTTACTACATAATTGGTGCTATACATTCTTAGGAAGAATTGTTCCTGTGAAATAGTGAAGATGGGCAAATGCGAGTCCTGGTGCTGAGGACATTTGCTGTCTTTGCCTAATAAATAGTAAAATTTTCACATAAAAAGCTGAAGTGAAAGGCAGGCAAATAGAGAATCCTGGTAAGCCTTATGCTCTGGCTCCTTTCACCCTTTGTGATGGTTAACTATGCATTAACTTGGCTAGGCCATGGTACTCACAGATTTGGTTAAACACTAGTAAGGATGTTGCTGTGGAGATATTTTTTTAAAAGATTTATTTATTGGGATGCCTGGGTGGCTCAGCGGTTGAGCATCTGTCTTTGGCTCAGGGCATGATCCCGGGTTTCCAGAATTGAGTCCCATATCAGGGTTCCCACATGGAGCCTGCTTCTCCCTCTGCCTGTGTCTCTGCCTCTCTCTCTCTGTCTTTCATGAATAAATAAAATCTTTAATAAATAAATGAATAAATAAATAAGAGACTTATTTATTTACAACTGGGGGAGGGGCAGAGGGAGAGAATCTTCAAGCAGACTCCCCACTGAGCGCGGAGCCTGACAGGGGGCTTGATCCACCAACCTCTGAGATCATGACCTGAACCAAAACGAAGAGCTCAACCAACTGAGCCACCCCAGCTCCCTACTGCAGAGGTATTTTTTAGATGAAATTATATTTAAATCAGTAGACTTTGAGTAAATTACCCAACATAGTATGAATGGGCTTCACCAAGTCAGTTTAAGGCCTTAAGAGAAAAAAACGGAGGTTCCCCCAAGGAAGAGAGAATTCTACCTCCAAACTATTGTTGGACTTTAACCTCAACATCAACTCTTCCTGGAGACTTCAACCTACTGGCCTTTCCTATACAGTTCAGACTTGCCAGTTCCCACAACTCTGTGAGTTAATTCCTTAAAATAAACTGAATATAGTATAGTATCTACATATCATATATGTGGGGTTTGCAGAGAGGAGTGACAAAGAAAATACACAACAAAACTCAATAATATATCCCTATGCAACTTTAATACCTACCTTGTGATTCAACAAATACTGAATCTTACTATGTACTTGTCACTGTGCTACACTTTAGGGCTACAGAAAACAATGGGACAAGTACCTGCCATTAAGAAACTCAGAATTCAGTGTATATGAAGGGTTTGGCAGTAAACCATAAGAAGATAATCACAATGCAGTATACTGGGTGCTAGAACGGTAAGCACAAGATGCTGTGGGAATACAGAAAATGGGCACCTGATTCTCCCTGGAAAGGGTCAGAAAAGACTTGCTTGGTATTAGTGAAGGAAGGATCATTAACTGCAAAATAAGCTGTGCAGATGGTAACTGGTATGTTTATCAACAGAAATTATCCCAGCCTGGGCATGCTTTGTGAAGGAGGTCAGACTTCAGCTAAGCCTTGAAGTAAACAATGAATATTGGTTAGAAAAATGGCATTTCAAAAGGAGGGAGAGCTTATGCAAGAAAGCATAAGCTTTCTTTGACAAAAGATGTCAGCAAAATGGCAGACTTCTAGGTAGTCTAAGAAGAAACTTCACAAATTTGATAAAATGTATCAATCTACAATCCAAGAAGCTCAACAAATTCCGAGCAGGAAAACCCACACTGAGATACATTATAATGAAACTGTTAAAAGACAGAATCTTAAAAGCAGTAGTAAAGACATACAAGATTTCTCAGCAGAAACCTTGAAGGACAGAAGGCAGATGGGCACTGAGGCGGGCATTTGACGGGATGAGCACTGGGTGTTATTCTGTATGTTGGCAAATTGAACACCAATAAAAAATAAATTTATTATTAAAAATAAATAAATAAATAAATAAATAAATAAACAAACAAACAAACAAATAAAAGAAGCCATCCCCCAAAAGCCTAAATATTCTCTAATTCAATGTATCCAATGTACAGAAACAGGAAAAAACTGATCTATAATATTAGAAGTTGTGCTTTGGGGGAGGTTATAATTGGAAGGGGGCAAGAAGAATCTTGTTTCTTGATTAGGTTCTGATTACATGGCATGCTTGGTTTGTGAAGATTTCTCAAACTATGCACTCATGATTTTTTAACTTTTCTATGTTGTATTTCAGTAAAATTGTCTTCTCCCCCCCCCCAAAAAAAGAAGGCAATGGGATAATATATATATAGTGCTGAAAAAAAAACAAAACAAAAAAAACTAAAGTGCTAAAAACACGAGCTGACAAAACTATCCTTCCAAAATGAGAAGTTAATAAAGACATACCGCCTTTTAATACAAAGGGAGTCCCTAAAGGTTTCTGAGCTGTGCTTTTTTGAACTCTGAACGGCATCATTTAGCAACACACTTCTTTTCTAACTTCTGCTCTGTAGAAGAAGAGAGGAAGTAGAGGCTCTTATTGCTCAGAAAGCTGATAACAATTGCTAGAAAGGCAATGTAACATCTGTCCTGACTTGGAATTCAAACCAGTCTGAAAGTTAGACAGCCTTTCACTCTAAGAATCAGTGATTTGATCAAAATTTGAGCTACAGTTTGAGAGTAAAGACATTGATTTGTACCTTTAAGTAATTTAATTTCTCTAGAAGTTGCCTTCTATAATAGAATCTTATTATTTCAATCTTTCAACAGTTATCGAATATCTACTAAATGCCAAACAAGATTGAAGTTGGGCTCCTACCTATAGTTTGCTGAGGAAACACAGCCATTAATCATAAAACAGACAAACGTTGTAACAGTTCAAGTACATATGGTACTGTGGGAATTACTAAAGTTTTTAATTCTGAGAGGCTGACTGTTGTAATGAGTTTTAGTTTTTAAAAATAAGTCCAGGAATATATTTATGGTCATAAATTACTGAAAGGAAACCCTAGCTGGAGTCAGGAAAAACACCAACTTTGGGGCGTTGCTCACATGACCACTGCCCCGTCAGCAGCAGAATCCAAAACTTGATAATTCATTTTTAAAAGGACAAATAGGGCAGCCTTGGGTGGCTCAGCGGTTTAGTGCTGCCTTCAGCCCAGGGCATGATCCTGGAGACCAGGGATCAAGTCCCACTTCGGGCTCCCTGCATGGAGCCTGCTTCTCCCTCTGCCCCTCTCTGTCTCTCTCTCTCTCGCATAAATAAATAAAAATCTTTAAACAAATAAATAAATAAAAATTAAAGGAGAAATAAAAGCTTATTTTTGCAAAACTCCCAAAATTAATTTATTCCACTCATCTGACACGACAAAAGATGAAAAAAGGTAAAGAAATGTAAAACAAGGCCTTAGTTTTCCTAACTATAAAACAGTGACAATAAAGATAAGGAGGACTGATTTATATTGCATCTGGAAAGACATCAGCACAATGCTGACACAGTGCTCGTAAATGTCAGTTGTTATTATTATTACTGTTATACTATTTACTAGTACAAAAGTACAATATTTACTAGCTTTTTGGTTTTTTAAAATATTTTATTTAAATTCAATTTGCCAACATATAGTACAACACCTAGTTGTATTCATCCCATCATGTGCCCTCCTTAATGCCCGTCACCCAGTAACCCTACCCGCCCACCCACCTCCCCTTCTTCAACCCTCTGTTTCCCAGGAGTCCCTCATGGTTTATCTTCCTCTCTAATTTTTCCCCACTCAGTCTCCCTCCTTTCCTTTATAGTCCCTTTCACTATTTCTTATATTCCACATATGAGTGAGACCATATGACAATTGTCTTTCTTCAATTGACTTATTTCGCTCAGCATTAATAATACTCTCCAGTTCCATCGACATAAAAGTAAATGGTAGGTATTCATACTTTCTGATGGCTGAGTAATTTTAACTGGTTTTTTGAAAGTTGCAATCAAGCATCCAGAATGATGGCATTTAGGACCTAACTATGTGGGTAGAGACTGACTCCTAAATCCTTCAGGAGCTGAAATTTCTTGGTAGATATTTTTGTTTCCCAAAGACAGATTTTAACACATCTTAAAAATTATTGCTCTCTTAAAAAGAGCCCCTAAATAAGCTATCAGTGCCACAAAATAATGAAAGCAAATGTAATTTTTACAGAATATAACTGATTGAGACCACAGCTATCCAACAGAAATGCAAGTCACATATGTAATTTTAAATGATCTAAATGCCATATATTAAAAAGTAAAAACAAAGAAGCGAAATTTATTATAATGTTTTATTTAACCCAGTATAGCCAAAACATTTACATTCTTTTTTGAAATCCAGTATATTTTATACTAACATCACATCTTAATTTGGATTTGCCATATTTCAAGTGCTCAATAGCCAGATGTAGCTAGTGGCTACTGTATTAGCACAGGTTCAAACTTTCGCAGGGAGGGTATCAAATAAGGGAAGTCTCCCTAAATAAAGATTTTAAATGCTGAGCCACGCATTCTGTGTGAAAATTTAGATAAACTCCTTATTACCAAACAAAAGCACACAACAACCTAGAACTTCAGTTATTCAATCAGTAACACCACTGTTGAGGTAGTCATGATTGAGGTCTAATAGTATCATGGATCTTTACATGGCTAGAAACAGGTCAGACTGGATCATATAAGCAAAAGAACTCCAGATTCTATAGTATAAGCTATGCTCTCTTCAGAGCTAATGGTTTCTAATGGTTGTGAACTGACCTAACCAAAACATAAATTTTAAAAAAATTCAAATTGTATGTTAATGCCGCTTTAAATACATTTTTAAAAAATCAGTTCTTAAATATGTTGAGCTAGAGATCTATATATTTAGAAACACAAATGCTGGCTGCCTGTGTACATAGTTCCAGTAGCTCTTTAGCCAGGGAAAGAAAGCTACTCCAACCAATGTTTGCTGAGCATCTATTTAGTAAATGCTGTGCTCTGAATGCTGAGCTCGGTATTGGGGATGATGATGATGATGACGACGACGACTATAAACACATACTGAGAATTTATCATGTTCCAAGAAAGATATTAAACATTTTACATGGTATTAGTCATATTTCCATCTCACAGATGAAGAAACTGAGGCACAGAGTGTTAAGTTACTTGGCTAAGTCATGTCAGGAGCCAAACTAAGCACTCTGTGAGAAAGCCATGCTCTGAAATAATATACTATATTGCCTCATCAGAAATAAGAGACAGTCTGTGCTATCCTACATAGCTCAGAATTTATCAGAGGAAGAAATATAATTCAGAACTGTAAGCATTCTGAGAGAAGGAAACGAATGCTCTCTGAGCTGAGGTAGATACCAAAGGAAAGCTTCTTAGAAAAGAAGATTTGTCTATTCTTCATCTGAAAAATCAGGATAAAACTTCTTACCCTTCAGTGATGTTGCAAGAATTCAATAAGAGAAATTATATAAAGCAGACATAGCACAATATCTAATAATTATTATTGTAATTATCTATCCTGTTTACTGGCCCAAGACCAGGATAACAAACTGGCCTGACAGGATGTAGCTTTTACTTCCTGATGTTCTTGCTAAAAGGACAGAGAGAGGAAGGAAGTAGAAGCTGATAGAAGACAAATAAATATTAACTCCTGCCTCAGCACAATTTACCACCACTATGCTATCTTAGTGACTGAAGCAAGTTTTGACTTTTCACTGTCAAGAATTTCTCTACTTGAGACACTTTACTTTCAGAGCAAGAATGGATCCATGGATAGTTTTTAAGTGTCTGGGAACCCCTGAAATAAATGCAAAATGTGTACATGGACACATATGTTCTTTTTGAGGGGGAGGGATAGAGTCTAAAAGCCTTCATCAGATTCTCAGAGGAAATCCCTGACACAAAAAACAAGTTGTCAAAATATGAAAAATCAGCCCACTATCCTTAATGTCCCTGTGAGGATTAAAAACCCTCTCGTCTATAAAATCCTCTCGTACAGTCTTCAAAATAAGCTATTCTTCAAAAGATCTTTGTCTTTTCATCCTTTAATACACAGCTTCTAGTCTGTCATAAACTTGGCAGGAATTAAGTCTGGGAAATATTCTAATATTTATAACATACTTTGATTCATTCATTCAACCAACTAACCTATACTGAGATTCTGTGGTGTCAGGCACTCTATGCGTTATCTTCTAGACCTATCCAAGTGAATAAAGCATAGCCCCTGCCTTAAAGGAGTTCAAATTAAAATAAAGACCAGAATAAAATATGGTGAATACTATTACAAAGGAATAAAGTTACTAGGAGTAGAAAGAAAAAAGCAATTAGCAAATCAAGATTTCAGTAAAAGTTTGACAAAGCAGACAATATTTAAGCTGGGTCTTAAAGCACAAGTAAAAGCTTACAAAGTAAAAGGTATGCTCAGGCAAAGGGGAACAATAGGATGACAAGCACAGAAGAATAAAAATGTGTGGCACGCTGTCCAGAGAGGTGCACCCACCACATGGCTTGAGAAGAGGGATAAAACCAAAACAAGAGCACTATTCTCAATACTGAGAGTACAAAAGCAAACATGGCATCTGCTCTCAAGGAGCTTGACAGTGCTCTAGAAGAAAAGGATTCTACTTTATTGTGGGAGGTGGCTAAGACAAAAGAATGCTCAGGATGCCAAAGGAAAACCATGAAAGAAGAGCCTTTATATCATCTCAGAAAAGTGAGCTGGATCCAGTTGGGGATAGGAAGTCACTAAGGAATCTGAGTTGTATTTTATACATCAGTTGGAGGTGCAAAGGAAAGGAGAGACTCAAAGTGCAGAGTCAATTAGGAGGTTACAACAGTAATCCAGAGAAGAGATAAAGGGTTAGTAAAACTAAGAAAGAAATAATAATAGTACACAGGACAGATTTCAACAATACTGAAAATTATTTTCTCATCTATTAAATAAGTTAGGCATTAGCTTATAGAGCAGTGAGTATGCAAATAGTCCTTATGCTTAAGAAGTACATAGGCTAGTGAGAGACCAAATAAAAGATGATTATAATAAAGGATAGTAAATGTTACTACTGTAAATATTAAAACTATATAAAATTTGATACGTATGAAAGTTAGGAGGTAAACAAATCAGAGAAGGCTCCCCCTTCCAAAGGAAGTGATGCCTAAGGTGAGGTTTGAAAGATCAGGAGGAGGTGATCAGGCAAAGGAGATGGAAAGGTAGGAATGATTTCAAGAAACATTTCAAAGATAGAATACAGATAAAAGAAAAATCTCAGATTTCTAGCCTGAGTGACTAGATGAATGGTCACATCACTAAGAAATGCAAATAAATGAGACAAGGATAGCGGTAAGAAGACTGGGAAGTCATGTCTACTGGACATTCTCTAGAAGACAAATGAAGAATATAGGTCTTGGGCTGAGGTAAGAAATCCAGATATTTAAAAAGATTATGATATAACTATGTTTTAAGTTAATGATCTTTTTATTGGACAGAAAAACTAGCATTTACAACTTGGAATGGACATAAAGTGTAATTTCTTAAACAACAATGTTGATGGTTGTAAAGTCCACAGCCACAGCCTAACCTGCTGGCTCCCATGTCATGGCTCAGAAGGTTTTAAAAATACAGAGTCCAAAGATGCTCCCTTGGTAAAGGTTTCTTTTTAAAAATGTGTGTGAATGGTGAGAGCCTGACACCCATTTCACTCAAGTACCATGTGGATAATGCTAAACCAATACATACAGCATGCCACCAGGATGTGTGTCATCAGCATGGGTCAAGGCATATCCAAGTACAAGAGGGGCTATAGCCATCTAGATAGTTTATCCTTCACCCATTCTTTTTGCACAGCATCCTGAGGTAAACCAATGTTAAGTGTTTGTTTTAAGTAAACCAGTTATGACAATTTATACTAACAAACTGAACTAGAAGCTACTTGAATAGGTTTTAAATTTGTTTTTTCATTTTTTGTTTTTAATATAAATGTTCAAATGTGCTCAATTGTCAAGTTGTATGTATGAAAAACTGGCCAGCCCAAACAGTATATTAATCATTAGGAAATGGAACTGCAAGAAGTCTTGATCATTAAGGTAGTAAAAGTACTTATATTATTAAACTTATATTATAAAAGTGATGCATAGCTTGATCTTTAAGGGACAAGACCACAAGGCAATGCATGCAGATTTTGTGTGTATGCATAGAACGCACTTCTGACATTCAGTTTTGCTAAATAAAAACAGAATGAGTAAATAAAGGGGTTTTTTTTTTGCTCTTTTTGTTTTGTTTTGTTTCTTGGGTAAGGGGTAAATAAAAGATTCAGTCTTATTCCTCTGGGGAAGGGGGAAGGAGTTTAAAGTAGGTCATTCTGCAGTATTACCGGTACAAATTCTTCATAGTTGACTTGTCCATCTCTACCAATATCCGCTTGTCTGATCATTTCAACTACTATTTCATCTGTTAGTTTCTCTAAGTTTGTCATAACATGACATAGTTCTGCCACACTGATTAACCACTGTCATCCTTGTCAAAGACTCATTGTAATGCCTCACCAATTTTTTCTTCATTGTATCTTTCATTTTTGTAGCCATCATAGTCCAAAATTCTGGGAAGTCAACAGTGCCATTACCATCATATCCTGAAATCTGGCTTCTGTTGGGTTCTGACCCAGTGACCTCATGACAGTCCCAAATTCCTTTGTTGTGATAGTGCCATCTCCAGCTGGAGAAAGCTTCCCTAAACTCAGCAATCTGTTCATGGGTCAGCTGACCAGACATGGGGCAAACGAAGGCAGACAGAGCAGAGGGAGTGAGGGTGGCTGCACCAGTGCAGGGGCTGGAACAGCAGATGGAAGTACCTCTTCTGCTGCTGCTGCTGCAGCAGCAGCAGTTTGATGCATGCTCAGTGATGTGTCACTGCCATCCTGACTATAAAGAACAGCACTGCACCCTCAAAGCTCCCAGCACCACTTACAACTATTGCTTTTCCTTCTTTAATTTAAAAATATCATGCAAATTTAACCTGAATGACATAATTAAATTTCTATATAGAAAATGTTGAAGGATTATTAAAAATTTAAGGAATGACAAAAACACATCCTGCTTCAAGCTCTCAATCTCTTAAATATTTTCAATTAGAAAACTTCATGAACCACAGATAGAAACATCTCATTTTCTGACTCATAACAAAGAATATTCTTTACCCAACTAATTTTGAGGTTATAGATTATTCTAAGATTATAAATATTATTCTAAGAAACAGATTCTTTTCTTCATTATGCTTTTCTGTATTTTCCAAATGTTTACAAGTATGCACTATAACCATCATTATGGAAAAATAAATTTGTAAAGCACTATATTCATTATAATTCCATATTATGTATTATTTATTTGCAGGTTTAGTCCCTGGACTGAAATTAAATATTTTCATCTAAAAAGCAACAAATAAGAAGCAATTTTCTCAGACAGCAATTTAGTAAAAACCATAAGCAAATTCTGTTTAAATTATTTTTCCTGTTTTATAGTTATATTCATTGTATCCTGATATATTAAAAAATAATCTAAAGGCTGAAGAGTAATACTATGGCACAGAAAAATATTGCTATTCACAATAACAAAAACCAAGATTTATAATGTAGTATCTTGAAGAGTGGGTGATATAGTGACCTAACACAACCAGTTACAAAAGTTATTTTAACAACCATAATTTTACCATGGGTTGATGAGTATCATTATGACATTACTGGAGCTGACAGATGATAGAAGTTTGTCTACACTGTAGACTTCACCTAAAATAAAAGCCTAGGGAAAATATTTTTACAAATGCCAAATCATGTATATGTGTTTTACACATTTATACAGTGTGACTACAACCTAAAACCTAACAAGGTTTTAGAGCTCTATGATTTTCTTAATAAGACATATAGTCACAAAATGTTAGATATGTTTTTATGTTTCAGTTGTGATTCACTATAGAAGACTATCACTAGTATAACTTAATATTATGGTTATTAGAAGTTAGTGAAAGCTCAGTTTACCAAATGTAATTAATATTAGAAATGTCTGCACTGGCAAGAATACCCTACGTATGATGCTCTACTTTCTAATAAAGCTCACTACAAAAACATTTCATATGTTAATTACTGATAAAGTCAAGAGAGTCCTAGCATATTGGGGCCCTAGCATATTGCGGCATATCTACAAGAGGCACAGAAGACAAGTATTTTCAAATCTAGCTATTATTCAATTTTTGTTACACATAAGGCAAGCAAAAATGTTAGTGGGCTATTTATAGACCCTAAGAAAATGAAAAGTCCACACATCATTATAGACTCAATAAATGTTTACTTCTTTTATTCTGAACCAAAGTAAAAAATGTTTAAGTCTTAATGAGAGGCAGACATATAATAGAAAGAACGCAGAACTACGACTTAACACAACTTGACTTGGGGTGCCACCCAGCACTGTTGCTGATTTGATGTGTGACTTTGAATTTTTTTCATGAGTAAGGAAAAAAATTGGACTATAAAATTCCCAAGGGTTTTGTTTCTGTTTTTGTTTTTCACTTTCTGGGATTCGAAGAGTAGAGGCTTTATATAAATAGGCAAAGGGCAATTTTTGAGCAGGAAATAAGAATATGACAGAACTTAGATAACCTCAAAACTAAATAAAACAAAAAACAACAGAAAACACAAAAAACCTACACAATGACATTTAAAAAGGGGCTCAGACTTATGTTTCTAGAATGTCAAGTCATACTGTTTAAAGAGACAGATGATACCAAGGCTAATCACTGAAAATACTGTGGATTTGAAGCTGTGTGGCCTTCAGCAGACATTGACTTCCCCAGAATTCATTTCTCCTTCTGGCATAATTTTCATGTCAGGATACCCATTCCTCTATGTGGTCCTGGTAGCCAACTACCCTCTCACCACTCCCATGACTGAGTTCATGGCAAATTAATAAATTATACATACCTGGCTCCTGTTTCAGAGACAGGCATGGCCCTAAGCAAGTATGATCACATGGAATCTTAGGGATTTTGCAGAAAAGAGGTACTGCATTAGATTTGAATTTACAAATACACGAGGCTACGTGTGCTACTGCTCTTTTGGCAATATAATGGGAAATTCCACATGAGAATGGAACAACCCAGTGGAAGTGCATACAAGAAATTGAGCAAGAAAACAAATTATATCATTTAAGCCCCATTATGAAGCTATTCCTTAAAACACCCCTACCTCTAAGAGGCCTTAGTTTCACAAGTCAATAAATTCACTCCCACTTAAATTAGCCAGGGTTGAATTGTTTCTTGCAAGTAAAAAATCATAACAACTAAGTTTCTCCATACAATTTTAAAGTAGCCCATGAATGAGGAAAGATCATTCCCTATTTCTTGCCATATGGTCCAGATAAATCATTTAACTATTCTCTTATGTCTCAATACTAACACTAAAATATCAGCCATTATCTGCTTCAAAATGCTATGAATGTTAAAAACAAAACCAAAAAAAAAAGGTTTGTGTAAATACAAAGTGATTATATTATGTAAATCCAAAACCTTGCAGATGGAAAAATGGTCCCATTTTTACAAAAGTAATTTCAGGAGGTCATTTTTACAGTATTACCATAAAGTTTCCAGGGAACAAGGGAATTAAAGAAATATCAATAGTACCTGCTGTATTTAGATTCAAATCCAATTGTATTTAAGTCTGTTCTACATAGTACCTATGTATGAGAGAGAAGATTCAACTCTAAATCAAGTAGTCTGGAGATCAGATATTAGTTCTACTGCTATCAAGTTTGTATGACTGGGCAAAATAACCTCTCTCTGCACCTGAACTCCTTACCTGTAAACTAGAAACAATAAAATCTACTCAAGTTGTAAGGTTTCTGTAAGAAGCAAATAAGATAACAATTATGAAAGCTCTCAGAATTGGTATATGCATTTAACATTCCTTCCACAAAATGTATTATATAATGTTTTTCTAATATGCTATTCAAATATCCAAAGCTGGAGGAAAACTATAATCCATTCATTCTAAGATACACATTTTTTTTGCTCCCTAAAAGTTAGATAGTATTTATAGCTGATGCCACTGTTTATTTGGCAGTGATTTTTTTTCTTTGTTTAGTGGTACATAAGAAAATAGTGCATCCTGCAACTAAAGGTTGCCTTAGATTTGATGAAATAGGGTACACTGGAATAAAAAACGAAATAGGGTCACAGATTACCAATTCAAGGGTATTTAAAGAAAGTAGCATTTACCAAGATACATGTTAGAAACAGAAATGTGTGTGTGTATATGTATATAGTCAGCTGTAATTTTACTTTACATACCTCTGTAGGTCAACTATTTCATTGTTAAGGGTATCTAGCTCCTTAATAGCAGAGAAATCTGCAACAGGACTTGATCCTATGATGTTCTAAAAACAAAAAGTTCACAATTATAACATTATTACTATAAAATTATATATGGTGAAGCATTGAAAATGTTCAAAAGCACGACATGAATATAGACTACTACATATTTTACAGTATTACTAATATTTTTAATTTGTTTAAGAAAATCATATCTAGTGTAATCTTATAGATACACACACACACAGTTATAAACTGAGACATTTTCGCTTAAGTTCTCTAAAAGCTGTTGCTCTATAATAGGTATCACCACTTCAGATCCCAAAGTCTTTGTCACTTGATCCTAGCACCTGTTTAAAACCTTGAAGTAAAGCAGATATCAGATTTATAAACTAATTCCTCCATTAGAGAATACATTTCTTGGGGAGATGGATGGTGACTTATTTGTACTTGTGTCATCCCAGCACAAAGTAAGTAAACAAATTTTCGCTGAATCTCAGAATCATAATGGTAAGTTGATTTTATTCAATTTAACATTTACTTCTGTTAAACAATTTTAGTGCCTACCCTATTTAAAGTAAAACCAACTGCTCAACATGTTACATAGTAAATATTAATATCAGCAAATATGAAACTGTCTTCATATGACATCCTTTACATATAGTTTTCTTTCAATAATGAAAGTGTCAAAATTGGGTCTCCAAAAGGTACCTGTAATTAGAAAATCTAGCTGGGTTTATCCTGGGCTCTGCCATTTTACTAGCTGCATGATCTTCACTGTAAAGTAGGGAAATAATCTCTGCCCTGTCCACTTTAAAAATTAAATGAAATAAATAAGGTAAGTCACTCTAAAACTTCATAACATTTTATAAATGTAAAGCATTATTACAATTAATTTCCTCAACAGAATATCCTCTTAAGATAGATGACCTCCCAATGAATTGCTTCCACCCTGGCTCACAATGGTTTGTGAACCATTTCTGGTACTTAATACATCTGGGTGAAGTCAGGGTAAGAAGATAACTGCTCCTTCAGACACCTGACCTACACCCAATGCTACCATGAGATTGACAAATAACAGAATAACCACCATTAGGAAATACTAAAATTGAGGCCTCAACATGTAAAACTAAGACATACTGAGGACTTTATTAGCAGATCATAAAAGTTATGATATATATTTTTATATCATAAAAATTATTAATACTTATGTTGCTATGAACTTAATTCATGTTACCAACTTGGACAACAGAAGAGGATACCTATAAGTTCACAATATCCCATCTCCTCACATGTATATGATGATTTATAATTTACTACACTTTCAAATCCATCAATCAAGTCTCAAAACTAATCTGAAAACTGGGTTGTAGGTATGCCAGATAATATTATGAACCCCATTTTAGAACTAAGGAACCAGGAATAATTGACTTGCTTAAAATTGAACCCAGGCAATAGGAAATATTGATTAGGAGACCTCTGATTAAATTCAAATGTATTTCACATTATGCCTCTTGGCACTTGCATATTAAGATATTTAGGTAAATGAACCATCACCCTAAAGCCAACTTGAGAAACAGGTACGTCAATAAAGTTTGGCAAATAATTCTCTCCATATTTCTTCAGACACACTGCATTATTAGTCCTCAGATGTTCTGTTTTGGCTATGCATACCCAAATTCAACTATTAGGATTTAATTAATGCTAGTCTTAATTTTATATTAACTACAAATTTTTATCAAATACACCTCTTACTGTTTTACTGTGTTTCACTAATACACAGACCCTTATCATCCTAAATTATATCAGAAATTTTAAAGTGGATTTCTGAATGTGACAGGTATTCTTAGGATTTCAAGTCTGTCTAAACTTGATTTATGAACTAAGCCTGGCCGAATAGTTTGACAGTTGAACAAAATGAAAAATTAGCACTTGGTCTCACTTTTATCACCAAGAGTAACTTATATCACCTAACTGCTACTGAGAAATTTGCTATGAAAGGTGCAAGTATACCAAGAAACTCATGACTTTCACACCTCTTCTGTCACTCTAACTCAAAAAAAGTGACTCAGAGTTGACAGTCTTCCACTATTAAAAATATCAAATAAGAAGAGTGAGGCAAGTAAGTTTAACCTCAAACAAGTTAGAAGGTGATACCACAGATGATTCTAAAAGGAAGATTAGTGTACTACAGTTGGTATAGCTTGTGTCACTCCTCAAATTGCTAATTTGGAAATTAAACTCTCATTCTAAAGTTATAAAATGGCATGCAACCAAAAAACATGGAAAAAGTTCAGCTAACAGTATATAAAGTATAAGAAAGGCATATGGAGAAAAATATAGCATGTCCCTTTTTTCAAAATATTTCCTCTCGCCCTGCTTTTGTGCATTACACAGAAATTCCACTTTGGTAATTTTAAGTGGATCAAAGAGCCTAAGGAAAGCAAGCTAAAATGCACACAAAGACCAAGTGACAGACGTAACAAAATCATGTTGTTTAGGTATTTTCTCTGCATCAACTTTGCCACTTAACAAGCCTCTAATTTCAAAATTATAAGCCAAAAACTAATGCAAAAAAAAGGCATAAAGTAAAGCTCTAACCTTGAGAGAGCAGAGTTAAGAAACTGACAGTACAAGAAAGGTGAAAGCAGAGTGCTGCAGAATGGAAAAAACAGTCTAAACTAGAAAAAACACAGAAAGGAAAGCAATATTCAAAAAAAAGATTAGTAAAAGCTGCAAAAAAAATGCAGTTCTAAAAAAATAGATTATAAAAAGAGATTATTTGAAAAATAAACCAAATGCAAATTTTTAATATTTAAGGTTAAAAATGTTGGTTAATAGATAAGACAATAATGATTTAAAAATCCCATTTTAATGTATAATATTGATATCTGACATAAATAGCCAGAAGTGTCTATGCTCTGGTGAACGGACTTCAGACAAATCTATTAAAAACATCCGTACGGCAGATGTAAATAAGAGTGTCTACTAATGTTTTAGAGACTTTGCATAACAAACAATTTGCTTCTGTTGTATCTATAGTTTGTACTGGTGGAAGACTTAGTATAACATAAAGGTGGCAAGGGGAAAAAAAAAAAGTCTGTAAAGGTGAAAACAAAAAAGGATGGAACAGCTGAGACAGAGATACAGCAGAGAGCACACATACAAATTTCTAACTTTTATCTTTCTGGGTGGCATCACTTTTAGCTTTCACTACAACTTAGGGGACCCAAGTCCTATGTCACAAGAAATCTCAAAAAATGAGATTTCTTCACAAAATGCCCCCCCCCCAAACTCACTAAACCGATAACCAAATATTTATGTTATTAAAAAATAAGGACAAAAACTCTTATAAGCAACTTCTATCCTGGTGGTTGTAAATTTCCATTTAGTTGACTTGGAAAAAAATTAATTTTCACTTTTATTAGGTTAAAATGGGATTTTTTTAAACTTATGTGACAAAATTAATACAGAACCAAAATATTCTGACATTTTTTTAAAGATGTTATTTATTTATTCATGAGACACAGAAAGAGAGAGAGAGGCAGAGACACAGGCAGAGGGAGAAGCAGGCTCCACGCAGGGAGCCTGATGTGGTACTCGATCCCAGGTCTCCAGGATCAGGCCCTGGGCTGAAGGCAGTGCTAAACTGCTGAGCCACCCAGGATGCCCCTCTACTGACATTTTAAAGACAACTCTCCTTACACCACACATTTCACAACTTCTATTATAACTAACTCTGAAGAATCACCACAGCAATTATTTTATAGGTCATAAGATATTAAAAGAAACAAGGTATGCATTTTTAAAGGAAAATAGCCACTAGACAATGTAAGTCCTTTTGAAGCTTTATTAAGACCAAGATGTTGTAAATATACTATGCTAGGAAGGATGTGTAGAGGCGGGGAGAAAAATCAAGGCACAGCATGGCTACAACAATGTAGTTTTGAAAATTCCCACTGCTGGCCAGAAACCAAAAGTAGCTAAAACCTGCTTCTAGCTGTTCAGATATGAAATTTGGCCACATGCTCAGGAAAAGAAGGTCATTTATGTGGCAAAACCATACAGATTTCTTCTCAAAATGATGTTTTTGTTTATATATAAAATTGACACCAAGCAATCATAATCTCCTAGATTTTATTTTCAAATTTGTATTGTTAAAAAAAAAACAAATTTGTATTAAGAGTGAATCATCAAATGCAATACAATAATTTAATTCCTATAGATTTCATTTAAATTTTATACCTCATTCACAAAAATTCACAAGTCCAAATGGGGGGGAAGACCATATTTTTCCAATTTTTAGACTGGAAAATATGGTTGCCATATGTGTAATGAATGCTGGGGTAAACGAGCTGCAGCCCAAGGATGTCATACAAGGCATCTGAACATATTTATAGACACAAACTAAACCACAAACAGTATACTGCTCTGCTCCTAGCCAGATACATTTTCTCCACTGCTTCAAACAAATCAAGTCTGTCATCTAACACAGCACTTGTTTTTTTCTGTTAACACATTTGGGTTTTCCTTACCTTTTGTAAATTGGCCCTGTCTGATGGTGGAACCATCTCAGGAGTAAGAATGTGAGGAGGATCAATGCCCTTTATTAACTTTTGATTGATTAAGTGAAAAGCCAAGGCAAACTGATCTTTTGAAAGCTTCCCACAGTCTTTTGTGTCACATAATGTCCTGTACAAATAAACAAAAAGAACAGAATATAAGTGCTATAACTACCATTCTAAAAATCCAGGGAAAAAGTAATAGGACTAGGTAGCTTTTTAAAAATAATCAGTTGAATTAAAAAAGAAACTCAAACTTCTGTGTGTGTGGCCTGCCTAAAACTTAAAGTCAAATGTTAGAAAAGAGAGATTAGCTAAAATGGTTTTTTAAAAAGATAAAGAGAATATTCACCTTAGTGCTAAGCAGAGGTCTCAGATCTATCTGGGTTTGCTTTGTATTTTCTTACCGATTTCTAGAAACACTACAGAGCAAGAGTTGTGGTGGGCCAGAGAATCTTAACGTTCTCAACACTAAAAGATGTTAAAAATGAAACCTAAGTTTCAACAAATTTGGTTCATTAGTGGCATTAGAATGATTCTAAAACAAGCAAAAATTTCCACACTGGCTTGCTTCCTGCAACTCTTGGGAGTAGGCGGATATAAGGATCACCAAGTCAAAGCAGAAACAACAGCTGCAAATGGAGATCACATGTGAAGAGAAGGCAGCAAATCTGGAAAGCTTTACAAAATCACTTGAAGAGAAACAGAGAATATTTTATCCTATTTTCTTTTCCTTTCTTTCTCTCTCTCTCTCTCTCACCCTCTTCTTCTCTCTCTTTTTAGAGGTCAACTTTCTGAAGTCCTGATCTATTACATTCACTGAAAGCTAATGTGGCCTGATGAACAGACTATCAGTAAGGTGTCAAAGAAACCCTGAATTCCAACTTCTCTACTTATTTCTTCTTGTGACCTTGAACAAATTTTTTTTCATCTCTTCAAGCTTTAGTTTCTTCAATGATAAAGTGGAGATAACACATATTCTGCAAGGTTACAGTGAGAATTAAAGGTAAAGTACATAAAAAGTCTGGGCATAATGTCAAGCCCATGATGGCTGCCATTTATTGAGCACACTGCCTGGCCTAGGCACTTGAAAGTGGCAGCTATTATTAGTTATATATATTTAAACTTTCCCCCTCTTGAGTTCTTGTTCCTCTTAAGGCAGACCTACTGTCCTCATTTGTTCTTTTCTAAGTTTCTCTTTGCAGCTGTGTGGTTCCACATCTGACGTTTGCTGCCCCCTGAAAACCTCAACATAACCTCTGGTATAGTCAGGTGAACTGGCAACAGGCACACTATAAATTTTCGTATGCACAGTCTCATTTAACATGACATGCACTAAAGACACTCAAGGTTGTCTTTTTTAAGGATCAAGTGTGTAATTTCTCTGAAAAGGTATAAAAGTATACATATGCCCTACAGAATTATATGAGCACACCTTGAAGATACTATTTTGTATGTTGTTTAAATTTCAGATTTTTGCATTCTCCCTTAAAACTAAGTTTAATTGATATAAACTGCTGCATTTTAACATTTTAATAATCACTGACACTGTCAATCTTATAAAACAGGTAATCCATTCTCAAGCTTTTGTCCACTATTCAGAAGAAATCCTCATATTTAAATTTTCTCTACAAAGAATTATGAAACAAAATTGTCCAACAAATGCTTAAAAATAAGAATGCACAAAACGCAACTTACACAAAGCTGTATTTCTTTTCTAAATCAATTTAAATAAAATCTTACCAAATATGGGCCAGTAAGGTAGAAGGTAAACCTGTCTTCAGGAAGATTTCACGGACTTCCAATCCAGACACAAATCCATCCATATCTTTATCAGTTTTCAAGAAGATCTCATCATATTTAGCCTTTTCTGCAGGGGATACAACCCACTACAGGGGGGCAAAAAAAAAAAAAAAAATATATATATATAGTATTTCCATCAGAATGAATAAGACTTTGAAGTGTCATTCCTTCAACCCAAGATAGTATTTGTCAAAATTCTTAGCAATTCCACCCCATTAGATGTAGCAATAGTGTACCATTCCATCACACCCTAATCAAAATGCTGTGGTGAAGAAAAAATTACAGAAAAATATAGAGCAGTTGGGACTATATTTATAGATGCCCATTTCACTTTTTTCCTTTTAGGTAATGAGTAAATTCAAGCATAGTTAACTCTTGATTTTTGAATGACCACATTAATAGAGGTAACTGGGAAAGTTGATACAAACAAAATATTTAGATAATTCTCAATCCCCATTTTTATAGTTTCATTCAGCTTTCTTAGCTGTAGCTGAACTGGCTGATTTGCATATCCTGTCATTATTCTCCTTTACTCAGCCTGACAAGCAGCAGGCTGGAGGGGGAAAAAAGGCCCTAGATAACCACAAATTGGATAATTTGATCCCAAAGAATCAAGAGTTAACTGGGGATTAAAAAAACAGTAACATCTATTAACTATGCCTGGGCAAGCATGCCAAATTAGCATGGATTATCTTCTGTCTCCGACTCTAATTCTAGGTAGATCAAGGCAAAGCCAATAAAAAATCCAGATGATCTAAGTAAGGCAAAATGCAAGAGGGTTATATGTCATCTCTGGGACATCGTATTATGCAGGTTCAACCAGAGGGTGCTATAAATCTTTGATCCCTTTGATTGCTCTTTCTGTCTTCATCAAGCAATCAACTATTAAATGCCATGCACTTAAAAAAAAAGTCCTTTAACACTGATAGATCTATACCTGTCTTAACGGTGCTTTGGTAGGTAAAATGCCTACAGGTGGTAAGGAGTGGTAAGGTTCCTTGGCTGATGCTGAAGAGGGGATCAACCGCACAGAGCCTGATATACTGACCGTTTTTCTCTTAGAAGGTGGCACCAAGGCAGGAGGCAAGGACATTGGCACAGGTTCTTTCTCCAACGCACAGTATACCAAAAACATGGCCTTCAAGAGAGATGAACCAGGGTCACATATATTAAAATCATTTAACAACATCTACCCACTGAATTGATCATTGTTCAACAACAAAGCAGCTTTGAGCTGTCTGAAATTCTTTTTTTTTTTTTTTTAAGAAATTAGGCTGGAAATGAAAGAAAGAGGAAAAGAGAGAGACGAAAGGAAGAAAGGAGAAAAGGAAATAAATCAAAGCTAAGCAACTTTTAGGAAGATACCCAAAGTAGCAAAAACTCAGATACACACTATTCAACTAAAGTTCTTGCAATGTCAAAAGCAAACAATCTGGGGAAAAGATATTTGCAAAGAAAGAGCTAATCTTCCTAAAAAGAATCCTTAGAAATTAACATAAGAAAAAAAAAGCCAAAATTCAATAGGAAAATAGGTAAATAGTAAGAACAGATATTTTACTGAAAAGTAAATACTACAGATGGCCTATCCTTCAACATACAAAAATATGCTCACTTTCACAAGAAAATTTCAAATTAAAAGTATATTAAAGTCCCATTTTCCACTAACTGGTAAAAATCCAAATTTCATAACGTACATTGTTAACTAGACTAGGGATCCTCAGACACTCTTTAGTGGAAGCTCAAACTGGTACCAAGCCTAAGAAGGGCAAATTGGTAACAACTACCAAATTTATTTACTTCTCCCTTTGGTTCATCAATCCCCCATCTGGGAATCTATCCTCAGAATTACCTGCCCATAAAAAAACACTGTATTGAAAACGACTGTTAATCACAGAATTATTTGTAGCAGCACCCAAGTACTCAACAACCAAAGACTGGTTTAAAAAAATTATGGTACAAAAAAAAAAAAAAATTATGGTACAGCTATACAATAAAATACTATGAAACCAAAACCAAAACCAACAAACAAAAAATAGTTGGAAACATTCTCTCTCTTAACTATAGCACTTTCACAAATATACACAATTATCAAAACGCATCAAATTATATACTTAAATTGATTGCAACTCACTGTATGTAAAGTAGTCCTCACTCTAGCTGACTTGGGGAAAAAAAAAGAAAAAGAAATGTACAGCTTTCTATGTGAAAAGGTATCCCAGTGTTAATATGTATAGTGTGTTATCTTTTGCAGTAAGGAAGTAATAATGATTCCTATGTGCTTATATTTGCTTTTTTAAACTCTAGAAGAATGAACAAGAAACTAAGAAAAGTGGTTGGTTACACAGTAAGTATAAATGGAGCACTGAGGGCAAGGATGGAACTGAGATTTTTTTTTCCACTGAATATTTTTTTTTGTTAAGATTTTATTTATTTATTTGACAGAAAGAGAGAGCACAAGCAGGGTGAGTGGCAGGCAGAGGGAGAGGGAGAAGTATGCTTCCCGTTAAGCAGGAACCCCTCAGTGGGGCTCGATCCCAGGACCTCTGAGATCATCACCTGAGCTGAAGGCAGCCGTTAACCAACTGAGCCACTCAACTGCCCCTCCACTGAATATCTTCATCTATTGTACTGACTTTTGAACCATGCAAATATACTACCTATTAAACATTATTTTTAATTATTAAATACATAAAGCATTTGCACAAAGTACATTACATATACAATGCAGGATATTCCCTTCATTTTAAAGAATTCAAGATACCTTCAAGACTTTGAAAAGATAGTTTCCATGACAATCTTCAAGAATTTAAAACTGCTCAAAGCAACTTGGTACCTCCAAAAAGATTCCAACAGCAACTGAGAGGAAGCTTAAGTACTTCTTATTTTTCTTTCCCTGAAAATGACATTCTCCCCCTAAAAATGTTTGCTTCCAATTCTAAGTTTATTTACAGGGCTTTCGAATCAGTGTTTATTCAGTACCTAATACAACAACACTGACCCATAATTTCTGTGATTACAAATATCATTTTATGTACGAAGAAACTGAAGCTCAAAGATGCTAAGTATCTTGCCTGTTATCTTTTTAAGAAGTGATAGTATAGGGTTCAAAGACCTGGCTATAAGCTCTTATTTTTCTCTAGGAGTACACATATAATTTTACAAGACCATGTTCTCCTCTACGTGGAATAAAACTAACCTTTTACTCAATGGGACCCAAATTGTAGCAGGTATCAGAATTACCTGGACAATATTATAAAGTGCAGATTTCTAGGCTCCACTCCCAGAATTCTTGAATCATTAAGTCTGGGTTGGGCCTTATAGTTTATATTTCTAAGAAGTCTCCAAAGATGCTGATGCTCTTTGTCCTGGACCATATTTAACCATTTGGCCCAAACCAAGAATTCTCCTCTCCCCATTTACTAGTCAACTTGAAGAACTTAATTTAGTTTTAGAAACACATAAACTTTATTATCTTCAAAAGCCTGAAACTCCAGAGTGAAAAATATCTGGATAGCATATAATTTCAACCAAATTCATGATATAGGCAATATTATGAAGTTGGCACTGAGCTAAAAGAAGTGACTAACATGCACATTAAAGGTCAGCATTCCTCTCACTGCAGATGGGAGTCATTTCCTGGAAAAGAAGACACCAGAAGCAAAAGAGCTATGTCAGCTATCTGCTGCCAACAGACAACACATTTTTTGAAAGTTAAAAAAAAAAAAATTTTTTTTAAAGTATCATTATTTCATGTTGCCTTGAAAATAGTTTCCCTGACAAAACTGAAGCCAAAAATTTTTCTACCAAATAAAACAGAAAAAAGTGAACAGTATACTGTTGGGTTGTAATTTTTTTTTAAATTATATTGTACTTTATCCTAATCAAAGCCTGCCACTGAAACAAATACAGCAATTAAATGAAATGAAGCACCATAGTTGAAAGAAAGAAAAAAAAAAAAAAAAGTAAAGTCTGGCAAAAACAAGCCTAAGCTTTCTCCGTGATAGCAGGGAAAGAGGGGATTTAGTTTACTATTGCAGTCAATTACCAGTAGCTGCTCACTTTTATTCTCTTTGCTTTTAGGGAGTATTTCTCAGTTTAGTGGCCATCAGAATCTCGGGGAGGCCTTTTTTACCCTACCCCAGAGATTCTGATTTAGTTGGTCTGGGCTTATACCTAGGAATCTGCATTTCTAATACGTTCTCTGGTAATATTGATGTTGCTGATAGAAGACAAATACTTTGAGAACCAGTATTTTAGGAGTTTCCTTAAGAGTTTTATTTGCTCATTCATCTACTTAATCACTTGAACTGCCAGTTTTAATTTCTTAAAATAGCATTCTGGGATTAAAAAAATATCAGGCATTTCTTATATATTCCAAGTAATACAATGAAATTTGATGACATTTTCTTCATCAATTTAATTCAACAAAATATGTACTGAGAAATTTCTAGCCACCAGGCACTGTGCTAGGCACTAGAAATACAAAACTAAAAAGACCTTACCACCTCAAAAGAAGCAGCAAACATGTAACAAGTTAATTTCAGTACAATGTGAACATGTTAACACAAATATAGTTAATAAACCTCAAAGTGCCAAAAACTCTTCACATGAGGATCCAACAAATGCTACTGACAAAAATTTAGACCATTTACTTAACAGAAAAATCTAAAGGCCTAATAAGAATGTAAAAACCAGTACAAATGATTACTTTGTATTCTGTCAAAGTAAAAATGGCATGAGTCTGCCTCTCCAAAGAAAAGAATGGAAAAGAGGAAAATAGTAACTTTATAGTGAAGAAATCTGGCAAATGCCAGCTTTACCAAGTGATGAAGATTAACATCACCAGTAATGGCATATAGACATCATTTATCCCCTGATAAATGTGATGAGAAAGGCATTTCACATCTGTGGTATTCTTTCCAGAAACCTATATCCCCACTCTATCCATGAGAAAAACACCAGACAAACCTAGATTGGCAGACATTCTACAGAATACCTGGCTAGTGCTCCTTGATAATGCCAAAGTCATAGTGAAGCAAGACAGAAAAACTATTACATACTAAGG
The DNA here is from genome assembly GCF_053574225.1 of Canis aureus. Classification (NCBI taxonomy): domain Eukaryota; kingdom Metazoa; phylum Chordata; class Mammalia; order Carnivora; family Canidae; genus Canis; species Canis aureus. The sequence continues at coordinate 16,412,766 of NC_135623.1, read as the reverse complement.
AGACATCAGGGAAATGCAAATCAAAACCCACAATGATATATCACCTTACACCCGTCAGAATAGCCAGAATCAGAAAGACAAGAAATAACAAGGGTAAGCAAGGATGTGGAGAAAAAGGAATCCTTCTGCACTATCGGTGGGAATGTAAATTGGTACAATCACTATAGAAAACAGTATGGAAGTTTCTCAAAAACTTAACAATGGAAATACCATATGATCCAGTAATTTCACTATTGGGTATTTACCCAAAGAAAACAAAAACTCTAATTCAAAAAAATGTATGCACCTCCATGTTTACTACAGCATTATTTGCAATAGCAAAGATATGGAAACATCCCAAGTGTCCACTGATAAATGAAGCAATAAAGAGAGATGTGGTGTACACACATACAGAGGAACATTGCTCAGCCATAAAAAAAGAATACAATCTTGCCATTTGCAACAAAATGGATGGGCCTAGAGAATATAATGCTAAGTGAAGTCAGACAGACAAACAGAGAAGACAAATACCATGATTTCATTCACATGTAGAATCTAAGAAATAAACAAGCAAAGAAAGACACAAACAAACAAGTTAACAGACTCTTAAATACAGAGAACAAACTGGTGGTTGCCAGAAAGGAGGTGGCAGGAATGCGTGAAATAGATAAAGATTAAAAAGTACAAACTTCCAGTTATAAAATAAGAGATGAAAAGCATGGCATAGGGAATATAGGCAATAAGATTGTAATGACATTGTTTGGTAACAGTAACTACACTTATCGTGGTTATTGTGGTTACTGAGGAATGTACAGAATTGTTGAATCATTATGTTGTATACCGGAAAGTAATACAACACTGTTAATCATATTATCTCAATTATAAAAAAGTTACTTGCCCCATTCATTAAGAAAAAAGATGGAAAAATATTTATCAGGCAAAGTCCATCAAAAGAATGCTAGTGAGATCACTGATAATGGCAAAACCACAAGGAAAATCCTAGAATTAAAAGAACTAAATTAACTGAGAAAAGTCTAGAATTTTAGTTAACAAAAAATATTCTAAAATTTTCTGTGGTTAGGAGGTGAAAAAGGAAGTGAAAATAATTTAAAGGACTTGTTTTACTGGAGTAAAGGTTAACTTACTTTCAGCTGCTGGAGAAAGAAGTATGATTAAGTACAGGGATAAGTGTTATTAACCATTAATGGAACAGATATTAAAACAGAATTTACACTTAAATAAGAGGGGAAAACTCAATGAATCACTACTTGATAACTAGCAACAATAGGAACAGGAAAAAGAGAAAATAATGTAAAATACATAAGGTAGAGGGAATAAAATCAGTATCTGCACCATCATCTTAAAAGACAAAAACTGTCAAATTAGGGAAAAACTGAAACACAGGAATAAGCTGTATCCAAGAGATAAATTTTAAACATAAATATCAGGTAGGGACACCTGGGTGGCTCAATGATTGTCTGCCTTTGGCTCAGGGTGTGATCCGAGTCCTGGGATTGAGTCCCACATCGGGCTCCCCACAGGAGCCTGCTTCTCCCTCTGTCTATGTCTCTGCCTCTCTCTCTCTCTCTGTGCTTCTCATGAATAAATAAATAAATACTAAAAAAGAAAAGAAAAGAAAAGAAATATCAGATGATCCAGACTTTAAAAAAGAACAGAGGCAGTATATATATCATATGAGGGGTGCCTGGGTGGCTCAGTTGGTTAAACATCCGACTCTTGATTTTGATTCAGGTCATGATCTTAGGGTCGTGGGATTGAGCCCCGTCAGGTTCCACGCTCAGCAGGGAGTCTGCTTGAGATTCTCTCTCCTTTCCCTCCCTCTTTACCCCTCCCCCCTTGCTCACATGTACATGTGTGCTCACTCTATCAAGCAAATAATCTTTAAAAAATACATCACATGGGGCAGCCCCAGTGGCTCAGTGGTATAGCGCCTGCCTTTGGCCCAGGGCCTGATCCTGGAGACCCGGGATCGAGTCCCACGTCCAGCTCCCTGCATGGAGCCTGCTTCTCCTCTACCGGTGTTTCTGCCTCTCTGTGTGTGTGTGTGTCTGTCATGAATAAATAAATAAAATCTTAAAAAAAAAAATACATCACATGAGCCGAAATCTAAAATTAAAGTCACTAAGCATGATAAAGTTGGAAAGAATTTCTGAGGAATGCTCATAGAAAGAAATCAAATGTGCAAAGTGGTTAAAATTATTAAATCTAGGAGAAGACATATAGATGTTCATTTTTTTTTAAGTTGTAACTTCCCATAAATGTGTCGTTCATTCTTAAACTATTCTTTCAATAAAGGTTTACTTTTATTAAAAAAAAAAAAGAGTAGGTTACCTAGCAAAAGGCTTCAGAGCACATAAGATAAATTGTGTTTAATCACTTACCTTAGCACACACTACTGTTAATCAAATGAGGATAATACTATTCTCCACCTACTTTAACTATACTTATACAAATCCTTCCTTGAAATTTTTAATTTTTGTCTTCACAGTCTTTCAAAGTACATCATCAGCCAAACCTCTTCAATATAACCACTTTCTTTCCCCCAAAACACTGAATCAACCGTTAATAGTTAGTTGAGATAACTTCTGTCACCATTTGTGAGGGGGTACCCCCTGCCATTTCCCAACTATCACCCAAATTAAAATTAAAAATGCTAGGGACCTAAGACCATCAACTCAAGTCACTTTAAGTTTCCATTTCTGGAAAAAAAAAAAAAAAAAGGTTTCCATTTCTGTATTTTTTTTTCAAATGTAATAATACTTATTCTTCCTATTTTAGTTGATTCCTAGAATATAAACAATAAAGTTTATGAAAGGACAAAAAAAGAAAAATAAGGCTAAATGGAAACTGAAATATAATCAATAAAATTGATATAATGAATTTATATAGGTCTAATATCTTCTGAGCAGAAAAGCTGATACATCCAGGGAACATATAAGAGGTCATGAACTTGGCAACAAAGAAAATCTTATGAAATTTTTTAAGTAAAGATTTTAAAGATCACATTCTCTAACCATAATCAAATCAAGCTAAAAGTATATACAAAGGTAACTAAAAACCAAACTTAACTACTTTGAAATTAGGAAACATATTCCTAAACAGATGATTTAAAAAAGCTAAAAATTATCTAAAAAGTAGTAAAAAGAATACTTTGTATCAGTATCTATGGAATCCAGCTAAACTTGTACTCAAGAGAAAATATGTACTTTAAGTTTTTTCAATATTAAAGATGATAAAAAAAATAAAGGGATTTAGTACTCATTTTCAAGAAAATATTTTTTAAAAGGTAAACCAAAAGAAACTAGGAAGAAGGCATTAAGATAAAAGCTGAAAAAATGAAAAAGTCAAAACATAATAGAAAGGATAATTATATCCAAAAGATGGCTCTTTTTAAAGATTTATAAACTAGATAAAATTCAATTAAACAAAAGATGAGAGGGAGCAAAAAAATAAGATTTGGAATGAAAGAGTAGCACAACCACAGCCCAGAAGAGATTAAAAGAATAAGGCAAATCTCCCACAACAAATTTGGAAAGTCAAGCAGACAATTTCTCAGCAAAATAAAGACAGAAAATCTGAACAGATTAATTTCCAAGTAAGAGATTCAAAGGGGGATTAGAGATTTACTATTCATAAGCTCACAGCAGAGTTGTATCTAACTTTTAAGGAAGAGATGAAGAATACAACTCTATTTGGAATTAACTTCCAATTTCCAAAGATGACATATCTTCAGATAAGATGTCAAAACTTTCTCACTCTATAAAGTAAAACTACAATGTTATCCATGTTTTCCTTTAATAAAATAAATGTGAAAATCTGGGGATATATCTGAAGTAAAATTATTCCATAGCAGAAAGAAGCTACTTTTATTACTTAAAAGAGATGTATGGTAAAGATCGATACCACTCAGCATCTTTACAATACATTATCCAAAGTATATAATCCTATGTACATTAAAGTCAAATAAAATGAAGACAGTAAGACCATACATTTTCTACTATCTGTTTCTTTAAAAATATTTATTGACTACCTGTATACTCTAGACAAAAATACTCATACCAACAACCTTAGGAAAATACAGTTTTCCTCTGAGGAGAAACTAAACAAGGAAATTTTTGCTTGAGAAAACCATTAAGATGTTTAAGATTTTAAGAGCATTAGGTTACTTACAACTGCAAACTCATCTCTGTCAAGCATTCCATCATGGTCAATGTCACTCAACTCCCAAACCTTAAAAAGAAAGGAATCGACAAAGATTAAAGCTCTTTCACTTCATATGCTACCTGTAAACACCAAATACAATAAATGCAAGGAAATCTTTCATCTAAACATTAAAATATAAAATAAATAAATAAACATTAAAATATCTACTTCTTGGAGAAATTTCACTTATGCTGAACATTTTATTACATCACTCATATGCTATATTAACATTAACATTATTGTAAAAAGAAGGAATAATTCTTAATACAAGTGTTTTTTAATAAAAGTTTCTTACAAAATTTTAAAGAAAATATTTTGTTTCTATCCAGTAAGAAAACTATGTATACAGCACTTTAAACAGCTACAATGCTTTTTCACAAACATCATCTGTTAACTCATGCAACAACTCCATGTGGTACTATCAACCCACTTTTAGACCTGAGGTGATATGACTTAAGATCATGCAACCATTATTAAGTCACAGAATCAGTTCTCAACATGAAGATTTCCAACTAAGTCCATTATTGTTTTCCATACACTACAGAATCTCTGATCAACTAAAATATATGTCCAGTGAATACTGTGTTATTATTAACCAGCTAATGTCCAGGGCTTACAAAGAAAAAATAAATCTAAAAGGCCCTAGTAGATTTGGTTTAAATACAGAGTAGATTCCATACCTTTGGATCAGCTATAAAACTATGTTAAATCCTTGAAAAGAAGATATTTAAGTCTTTCAACAAAATTTTACTGGGAGTAAAATTTACTTTAGTAAGAGACTGGAGTGGAGATAAGCAAGTGTTTGGTCACTAAATGTCTTCAAGGAATTTGGACTTTATCTTAAATGCAATGAGAAGCTACTAAGAGGGTTAAGTTTAAGTCAAAATAACAGGATTATATTTATAGTTTAGAAATCTCACACTGACCACACAGTAGAGAAATGATTAACGAGAAATAGTACTGAAAAATGGCTTTTAAATTAACATTTACTGAGCTAACCTATACAACACTGATCCAGTAGTACTCCTACAGGTGGTATGGTAGTAAGTCATTATCACCATCAGCATCGTGGCATCTAGCATTAAAGAATATGTACCAAGCACTGTGCTACATACATAATCACATTTAATCCTTACAACCCTATAAATGGAATCATGCTCATCTTAAAGATTAAAAAAAATGATACATGGTTTTCTGATGATTAACTCAAGGTCACACGTCTAAGAAATGGTGCAGCCAGATTTAACCCTCTGTATTCTGGCCAAGCAAGGGATTAAAGATTTCCAACTAAGTCCATTATTGTTTTCCATATAATACAGACTCTCTGGAGGTTTAATGAGAGTAGATGAGGTTTGAAATCCAAAGAGGCATAGAGATAAATCACTATGGAAAATAGCCCAAGAGTAGGGAAAGCCCTGCTGAAGTTGGTGATCATAAAATTATGATGATACCAATATCTTATTAGATTCTCAGTAGTCCACATGCAACCACAGAGAAGGCACATAATTAGCTTCGTGCAAAGTCAGATTTTCAACAGGTCAGAAGAAAGGTTAGAAAATATGGTAACGGGAGCTAAAGATACCACATGAAACTGTGGACCAAGTTGGATGAGGAAAAAATAAATAAATTTGAAAAATGGAGAAAGTAAAGGACTCTGAGACTTAAAAGTCTTGTGAAGTCAAAGAATTAGTCTTACAAGTATTTATGAAAGAGATCTATAAAGATGGTAAGTTCTATTTAGAGAGTTAATGATTTCAGAGATGAAACTATTCCTTATAGCAGGGCCCCATCATACAGCCATGAAGTAGGCAATAGATATAAAATACTGACGGTCTCCAGAAATTAAATCAAGGAACTGGGAAGTCAGAACATACAGTTCAAATAAAAAGGACCTGCTCAAAGGGCTTACATATATAACTAATTTCAAGTACTCATATTTTAGAGGGAATATCAAATAAAATTAATTGGCAATAATTTTACATATTAAAGCAGATCACAAAAAAATTCTATAACATCAAAATAAAATCTGTGTAATCTTTGACAATGAGCTGTAAGTGCCCCTGATAAAGACAAAAATAAGATACATAAAAATTACATTTAGAATTTAATAATATCTTACTCTTCCAAGGATATCCACAGGTAACTTAGAGTTGAGCAATACTGGTTTCACTTTATCACCAGATAGAAATCCATTCACTGGGCTTAAACTATCAAAAATTGCATCATATTTGGCCTTATCTTCAGACTATAATATTAAAAAGATCACAAGTTAATCAGTGGTGAAAAGCATTTAAACTGCAGTTATAAAAATCAAATCCTCAAAGAATAGGCAATATATATATTTTTTAAGATATATTTATTTGTTTATTTATTTATTTATTTATGATACACACACACACACACACACACACACACAGAGAGAGAGAGAGAGAGAGAGAGAGAGACACAGGCAGAGGGAGAAGCAGGCTCCATGCTGGGAGCCCAATGTAAGACTCGATCCCGGGACTCCAGGATCGCGCCCCGGGCCAAAAGCAGGCACCAAACCGCTGAACCACCCAGGGATCCCCTAGGCAATATATTCTTTTTTTTTTTTAATTTTTATTTATTTATGATAGTCACACACACACACACACACACACACACACAGAGGCAGAGACATAGGCAGAGCAGAGGGAGAAGCAGGCTCCATGCACCGGGAGCCCGATGTGGGATTCGATCCCGGGTCTCCAGGATAGCGCCCTGGGCCAAAGGCAGGTGCTAAACCGCTGCGCCACCCAGGGATCCCTAGGCAATATATTCTTAAAAATTATTTTTAAAACATTTTTTGCTTTCATCAAAATATATTATAAATAACAATCTAAAAGTTACTCAAGAGTCCAGTATCCCTTCCATTCCTTTTGTAGCTGCAATACTATGTTTGCTTTTCTACTATTAGCTTAATCAAGTAATAGGAAGGGCTCTGAGAGGAGCATCTAGTCCAACCTTCTCACTGAAATCCATAGCAAGGAAATAACTTGTGAGAACACACAAGCTAGTTAGTGACATTCTACGACCTTCTCAACATGGTATTAAGTCATATTTCAAACTCAGATTTAAAAAAAAAAATAACCACCATAGGACTAAACACCTAGTTTCTCCCATTTTTTCCAAAGCAAGATTTTCTTTTCTTATCGATAATAGGACATCCCTAAAATCCTGGAAAGTTATCTGTATAACATAAAAAACTACTGTTCATGGAGCACATGGGTGGCTCAGTTGGTGGAGAGTCAGACTCTTGATTTGGGTTCAGGTCACGATCTCAGAGTTGTGAGATGGAGCCCATGTCGAGCCCTGAGTTGAGCTCTGCACTCAGCAGGCAATCTGCTTGAGATTCTCTCCCTCTGACTCTCCCCATACTTGTGTGTGTGTGTGTGTGTGCGCGCGCACGCGCGCGTGTGTGTACACCCTCTTTCTCTCTAAAATAAATAAATAAATCTTTAAAAAAATTAGCAGTCATGATTTTCCCAGTCAAAGCCAGATTCCTATACTTTTTTAAATTAGTTAATAACACACAGGCATATATGGACATAGAAACCAAGTGACTTTCGAACAAAACTATACATATTTATTAAAAGCCATTTGATCTGCTATATCCTAGTCCTAATATTATTTAGATACTATGATTTTTAAAATCTGATAAATTTTTAAAAGCTGATAAGATTTTATTTATTTTTTAGCTTTTATTTATTTATTTGAGAGAGAGTGAGAGAGAGAACAAGTGTAGTGAGGAGCAGAGGGAGAAGCAGGCTCACCACTAAGCAAGGAGCCTGATGGGCTTGATCCCAGGAATCCAGGATCATGACCTGAGCCAAAGGCAGACACTCAATCGAGCCACCCAGGTACCTGATAACATTTTTTATTTATTTTTAAATATTTATTTTTATTTATTTATGATAGACAGAGAGAGAGGCAGAGACACAGGCAGAGGGAGAAGCAGGCTCCATGCCGGGAGCCTGACACGGGACTCGATCCCGGGACTCCAGGATCGCTCCCCGGCTAAAGGCAGGTGTGAAAACCGCTGAGCCACCCAGGGATCCCCCCGATAACATTTTTTAAATTGGAGACATAACTAGCATGATGTCTCCAATAGATATAATGCAAAATATCCACTTCAGAAAAAGATTTCATACAAAATTGTTTGTTTTAGAGCCATAAAGAGAATTATCTGGTTAACCAGAATTTTCAAACAGGAAATAATACCAGTAGGGTAAACTACCTATTCATAAAATATTTTCATTAATATAGGAATATGACATCACCATTTTTAGTTTATACTATAAAATAAATGCATTTAAGCCATACTAACTGTTCAAAATGATTGATAGAATAGTAAGATCTCTCAAAAGATTTCTAGTACCAGTATTTCCCCTACAGTAAAAAAATGAAAATCCCATGCAGGTTACAATAGATTTTGGTAGTAGTGGGAGAGGATTAAATGGCTAGGAAGCAAAGCAATGTGTAAGGAAAAAGTAGTTACAAAGTTTACTTACTTTTACAGCCCATGGGAGCTCAGCTATAGAAGTTCCACTGATGAGCAAAGGACTACTGGTATCATGCTAAAAAAACAAAAAATAAATAAATAAAAAAATAGAGCACATGAAGAGCTGAAAACCTCACATCAATAAACAACAAGAAAAAGGTCTTTGGATTTAAATACATTCATACAAAATACGGAACTCAATGCACACAAGACACTATTTTACATTGACTCTATTAGACTTTCATCTAAATACAAATGAAACAAAAACTGAGTTATGAGTTAGCTGCATAAATGATATTAGAGCACTAACTGAAACATTTAGTGTTATAGAAGAAATCTTATTACAACTGATATCAAGATAAAGATATCTGAATGTAACAGAAATATTTGTGGCCCTGTTAACTGACGACTTTTTCCTAACACTATTTAAGGAAAGTAAACTGGGGCAAGAACCCAACTTAAGATTTCTTAAGTTACAAGAACATGAACCTATTAACAGCACACCCAAGTTGTTATATTTATCTCCTTTTAGAGACAGATGGATATAGTAGAAACATTTTTATAATAATATAGTTAGAAAACAAATCCCTAAATTAACCCTCTGATTCCCTACCTAAACTTACACATGCAGAAATTCTCAAAACTGAAGTTAAATTCATAATACTCAGAGCAAATACTTTTAAAGTTTTAAATTTAAAAACAAGAGCCACAGTGCCTGGGTGGCTCATTCAGTTACGCATCTACCTTCAGCTTTGGTCACGATCTCAGGGTCCTGGGAATGAGAGCCCCAAGTGAGGTTCCCTTGCTTAGCAAGGAGTCTGCTTCTCCCTCTCTCTCTAACTCTCTCCCTCGTTTGTGCACACACTCTCTCTCATATAAATAAATAAAATCTAAAACAAACAAAAAATAAGAGCCATGAAACTTCTAGAAAAGGGGGTAGGGTAGGGAGGACCAGCCCTATTAGACATACAAACAAATTACCAAATATGATAATTAAAACAATGTTAGGTGAGCATATGAATAAACAGATCAATGGGTAAAAACAAAAAAATCCAGAAAGGAACTAAAAATACATGGCTGAGGTGGCATTCCAAATCAGTAAGGAAAAGACTGGTTATTTTATAAAGTGGCCATCCTGGGAAAATCATCAATTTGAACCCATACTCATACTTAGTATCAAGACTAACATAAATGTGAAAAAAATAAACTATTAAAAAATTAAATCCTAGTAACTCATTAAAAAAATCACTTCTTTATGAAAAAAATCACTACGATTTCAAGACAAATGACAAACTAGGAAAATATATGTGTGTGTGTATGTAGTATATATACATAACCTCTAGAATTCAATTTTTAAAATGATCAATAACCTAAGAAAGATGGGAAAAGCTTTAAACAGACATTTCACATAAAGGTAATGAAAATGACTTATAAGCATGAGAAAAACTACTCAAACTCACTCTGTAAAACCAAATGGACAAATTAAAACTACACTCAACATTCCATTTGTCACCTCTCAAATTAACAACAGAATGTTAGCAAAAGAGCACGTGACCAACTGATGGTGGGTTTGTGAACGAGTACAACCACTACGGAACACAAATTGATATTACATATGAAAACTCCACAAATGCACAAACTTCTGAAAGAGCAATTCCACTTCTGAGAATATGCACATATAAATATATTTTTGTACATGTAAAATGACATATATCCAAGGTTATTATTCATTGCAGCATTTTTTAATAATAAAAGATTAAAAACAAGCTAAAAGCCTATCAATAGGAAGGTAAATAAATTATGGTAGAGAGGAAGTATGGAGGGGATAGGTTAAATGGGTGACAGGAATTAAGGAGTGCACTCGCTGTGATGAGCACTGGGTGTTGTAGGCAAGTAACAAATCACTCTATTGTACACCTGAAACTAATATAACACTGTATGTTAATTAACTGGAGTTTAAATAAAAAATTTAAAAACTTTTATGTAAATAGAAGCAAGGAAATACTATACAGCTATTAAAAAGAATAAATACGCTTTTATGTAAAGATCTCTAAAACATATTATTTAAAAAGGTATAGAATTGTGTTTATTAATTGTACACTACAATCAATGTAAAATGAGGAAGTGGGTATTTATATTTCTTTAAATACACATATAATGCGACGCCTGGGTGGCTGAGCGGTTAGGTGTCTGCCTTTGGCTAATCCCAGAGTCCTAGGATTGAGTCCCACATTAGGCTTCCTGCAGAGAGTCTGCTTCCCTCTGCCTGTTTCTCTGCCTCTCTCTCTCTGTGTCTCATGAATAAATAAAATCTTTAAAAAATAAATTAAAAAATAAGTAAATACACATATAGTAACTCTGGAAGAATATACAAGAAACTAATAACAACAGTAGCCATTAAGAAAGAAAATCAGGTAGCTGAGTGATAGGGGTTAGGGAAATTATTTTTTAATATAGCAATTTTAATTTTTAAATCATGTTGTATCATTTTAAAAATTAAGTACAATTTAAACTTAAGATCATTTCTTACAAATCTTGGTGGAGGAACAGCCAGGTTCAAGCTACTCAGAGAAACCTCTAATCCATTCTGGGCACATGCCACAAGTCGCAAAGCAACAAAGAATTCCTGAGAAAGAGAAGCATGAAGTTAAGTACATTAATTATCTATCTACCTATCTATCCATCCAACCACACTTACAATCTGAAAATATAAAACAATTCATAATTACTCCAAGATCTTAATGTAGCAACAAATATAATAGCACATTTGCCTGAAAACACTTGCTGTAAAATTCAGAAGATATCTATGTACAAAGATGTTCCTAACATTATAAATAGCAAAAGGTGTTAATATAAATGGGAAAATATTTAAATAAACTGTGATAATACAGGTAGTAGAAATTATACAAGATTAATACATTCTTCAAAGAACATTTGATGAACATTTAACATTTGATGTTAAAAATGATTTTTATCATTTAAGTGAGGAAAAGAGTCTGGAAAAAACCCCAGAAGAAAATAACAACTGAATGTTATCAAAAGTCATCTCTGGATTTAAGATGATAAATTTTGAAACTGGACCAATCATTCAAGTGATTCAACCACTGCTATTCCAGGAAAGCTACAGAGAATATAGAGCTACTGTGCAGCATCTAAAACAATTACATAACTGCTTCACTTCAAAATACTTGTAAATCTCTCCCAAAGGTCCTTGGATTTTTGGCCTTTTAAGTCTCAGTGCAAAATTTAATAAATAAATGCAGAGATGCTGAAGCAACTGGTTTTTGGTCTGGGAATAAACACAACAAAAGCCTTTACTCCAGTTTTAATCACTTTCAACTTAGTATCGTTGCTGATGCAATCAACCCTTCACCACTTTTCTCAAACCTCCTATTCTCACCAATACCATTCTTACCCAATTCTTACCTATTCTTAGAACCTTGCAGGTTGTCTGCTTTATGTAACACCTTGCCTTCACTCACAAATTTCTTAAAAAGGTGATATTTCAAGATCTCCCCTTCTCTTTTCATTCATTCCATAGCTTTTATGCAATCCCACTTGAACTTCCACCATTAGCTAGAGAAACCACTGCCTATGTCACAACTTCTTAGCTACCAAATACAATAGCCTCAACAAAACAAAACACAAAAAACTTCACCTCGTTCTGCTTGTTCTTTTGGCAGTCTGGACAGTATGATAACTCCCAGAAACTCTCCTCCACCAACATAGCTTCATAAAACTCTCCTACTTTTCCTCTGACCTTTCAAATCTCAGAGTCAATGCCTCCCCCAACCTTTAAATACTGGTATTTTGGGGGCACCTGGGTGGCTCAGTCGATTAAGCACCTGCCTCTGGCATCAGGTCATGATCCCAGAGTCCTGGGTTAGAGCCTTACATCAGGCTCCCTCCTCGGTGGGGAATCTGCTTCTCCCTCTCTCTCTGCCCCTCCTCCCTCATATGCATGCATGTGTACTCTCTCTAATAAATAAGATCTTTAAAAAATAAATAAAAATAAATGCTGGTATTCTAAGTCCTCCAAAATCAACCTTTTTTACTTTCTCATGTTATAAGAGATTCAATTACTCTTAGGTAATCAGGTCCCCTCCCATAGTATGGACAGGCTCTGAAGTGAAATAGTCTTGCATTAAATTCTAGTTCTGCCACTTAAAGTTGTGAGGCCATGGACAAGTTAAATAAAATTTTTCTAATACCTTTGCCATGTATTATGAGGTACAAAATAAAAACCATACTATAAGAACGAAAACACCTACTGTCATTTTTGGCACATAGAAACTCAATAAATATTGGTTTTTTCCCTTTGTTTCATGTTAATTCAAAAATCTACTTCTCTCATGCAAACATCAAAGTTTAAACTGCAGATCCACAAATCCAGCCACTTGGATATATATAACAAAGACAACTCAACTCAACATCCGAAGTTCAGTAATATCAGAGTGAAGAAAACACTATAAACTGTAAATATAAACTATATAAACTCCTGAAGACAGGGACCATATCTGTCTTGTTCACGCCTGCATTTCCAAAGCCTGACTCAAAACAGGTATTCAACAAATATTTGCTGACTGAGCGCACAGTACTCTGGCTGCCCATATGAAGCTAGTTTTCCTATGTCTCCAACGTACCAATTAGCCCTTCTGCCCAGAGGCTCTATTGGGGACTATAATCTAGCCCTAGAATCTTAATTAAGAGACTTGATATTCGTACTCTCTCATCTAAATTTCCCACCCCTTTTTGGAGTTTGATGCTGCTTCAGCTGTTCCCATATAGGGGAACTAATTTTGAGTAGCAGTGCTCAGCCAATGTATCAGCATGCAGCAAGCTTTAATTCAGTGCTGTGGAATCTACCCATTTCCAGTCCTGAAATCTATCCCTAACAAGCTAAATTTCAAAGTATACTGATGGTGTCCAATATTCATAATCACTTTCATATATTTCTTCTAGGGTTTACTCATGGCCTGTAAACCATTTTTTGGTTTATATGCCAAAAGTAAGACCTAGACAGAATACTCACAAGTAAGTATATTGTACAAGGTACCAAAGGTAGCGATATTAGGAGGTAGGGCCTTTGAGACATGCTTAAGGCATCAGAATGGGGGCCTCATGGGATTAATGCTTTAAAAAAGAGGGTCCAGAAAGATCCCTAGCCCCTTCTGCCATGGAAGGATACAACAAGAGGTCTGTGACAAAGAAGATAGTCCTCACCCAAACATGCTGGCAGCCTGGTCTTGTGTTTCAAGCCTCCAGAACTGTGAGCAATACATTTCTGCTATTTATAAGCCATCCAGTCTATATTATCATGTTAGAGAAGCCCCAACAGGCTACGACATTCCAGGAGAACAATGTTACCAAATTAACACTAACATTTGGGAATCAGTTACTTTAATGTCTATGGAATTGGAAATATTTTCCAATATACTGTATAACACTTTCCCTTGGAAAACCTAATATTGGCAAAAAACCAATTCCTAGTTTAAAACTAGAAAAAATCCTTGTTATTTTTTATTCTGAAGCACTCAAAAACTTTTTCATATGAATCTCGGAATCTTACTTGTTTGTTCAGGATTCCTTTGCCATTTGTGTCAGCTAAATCCCAAATCTGAAATTCAGAAAAAAAAAGTCAATCTGTTTTTTTTTTTTTTTTTTAATTTTTATTTATTTATGATAGTCACACACAGAGAGAGCGAGAGAGGCAGAGACACAGGCAGAGGGAGAAGCAGGCTCCATACACCGGGAGCCCGACGTGGGATTCGATCCCGGGTCTCCAGGATCGCGCCCTGAGCCAAAGGCAGGCGCCAAACCGCTGCGCCACCCAGGGATCCCTCAATCTGTTTTTTAAACAAAAATCATCTTAAAGATAACTTAAATCCCTGCAATTTACAACTTCATTCTCTTTGGTCATCAGATTTAAGAATCACAGAATTAAAAGTGGGAAGAAACCTTGAAGGTCATTTAGTGCAACCCTACACAAAGATACTATGGCCCAGTGAGATACTTAACTCAAGAACATTCAAGGCATCAAGAAAAGAACTGAAATGCAGGTTCTTTTTTTTTTTTTTTAATTTATTTTTTATTGGTGTTCAATTTACTAACATACAGAATAACCCCCAGTGCCCGTCACCCATTCACTCCCACCCCCCGCCCTCCTCCCCTTCTACCACCCCTAGTTCGTTTCCCAGAGTTAGCAGTCTTTACGTTCTGTCTCCCTTTCTGATATTTCCCACACATTTCTTCCCCCTTTCCTTATATTCCCTTTCACTATTATTTATATTCCCCAAATGAATGAGAACATATAATGTTTGTCCTTCTCCGACTGGCTTACTTCACTCAGCATAATACCCTCCAGTTCCATCCACGTTGAAGCAAATGGTGGGTATTTGTCATTTCTAATAGCTGAGTAATATTCCATTGTATACATAAACCACATCTTCTTTATCCATTCATCTTCTAACTTCCAAGTCCAATGCCCTTTTCATTAACCCAGGTTCTAACTCCAAATTCAATGCTCTTTCTACTAGAACATACTACCTTGATTTTAGGTCCATATTAAGATGATATTCTTCCTTACAGGCAAGCTGAAATAGTTCATGTTTATTTGTGAATAATTAATATCAGTATCATGTATAAGGATTCACCAGGAGATCTAGCAGGAGAGGGACTTTCCACTTCTTTGTGCTCTTTTCTAAGCCTCTCATCCCCAACTCTATTCACCACAAATTAAACACAGTTAGAGACAGTTATAGTACAGGAAACAAAGATAGAGCCAACTCTCTGAGTGGGTGGCAAGGTTCCCAGTCTGCACTGTTTCTCCCTCAATACCCAAATGTACTATTCCTTCCTCATTTCATCCTACTAAAAAGTAATTGGTTTTCTAAAAATCCGAAAAACCCCTTACTTTTCAAAAGAGTAAATCACTGCACCACAAATTCCCTCCATTGCATTCCTATAACTGCTTCAATGATTCAGTTCTAAGTTTTTTGATGGTATCTTTCTAAATTTGCATCCAATTTATTTATACTAAATATTCATTATAGTCTAATTAAAATGAATAAATATTACCTTTCCAAGTATCAAGTCTGGAAGCCCTGATCTTTTCAGGAAAACAGCAGCATCAGAAGCCAACACCCTTCCAGTATTGCCTGTATCAACCTGAAAAGATTTAAACCATAAGTTGCTGACAACCATAGAGACAAAGTTATCATTTTACCTGCCTTCCTCCCTGTGACTTGGAAACTGACTTTTTTAAAGGGGACAGGAATCCTTTGACTAACAAAGGCCAAGAAAGGGCAGCATTTCCTGGAGAGAACTTCTGACAAATGGGAGTACCTGTAGATCTGGGTTTTTTTTTCAAACATTTTTAAATCATTAACTTCTGCTTTTATATTTATTCTTAGAAACTGTAACACCTAAAAAAAAAAAAAAAAAAAAAAAAAGGTCAAAGGAGTATTAGCTCTAAAACCAGCAGTGATTCCATAATAAACTTAAGGAAATATTTTTTAAATTCTTAAGTTCCTAAAGAGCATTAACAGATATGCATCAAAAAAAACCAAAAAAACAGATACACATCATTTTAATTGATAGGAACTTTCCGTTAAAACAGAATGTCACAGGGGCAGCCCCAGTGGCTCAGCGGCTTAGCGCCGCCTACAGCTCAGGGAGTGATCCTGGAGACCCGGGATCGAGTCCCACGTCGGGCTCCCTGCATGGAGCCTGCTTCTCCCTCTGCCTGTGTCTCTGCCTCTCTCTCTCTTCTGTGTGTATTCTCATGAATAAATAAATAAAATCTTTAAAAATAAAAATAAAAATAAAACAGAATGTCACAAAGAGCAGAAAAACAGCTCAAAAAAAAAAAAAAGATTTTCACTTCTGTAAAGATTTCCTGAAGTAAAATTCTGTTTATAAAAATGAAAAGTAAATTTTTAAAAAGTCATGGAAAAGTAACACGAAACAAGGATATTTTTGAGCTAGCTGTTTTTCCAGTTTAGTTAAAAGATTAAGATTGTTGTAAACATATACAAAGCATTCCAGACAGGCCAATCCCAGCAAAGACGCAAAAGAGAAATCCTTTCTTTCAAGTGCTTGAATGTGGAATAAATCACTCAGAAAAAAAAAAAGAGAGAGAGAGAGAGAGAGAGAGAGAGAGAGAGAAAAGAAAAGAAAAGAAAAAAAATTGCCAAAAAAAAATTGCCCAATTCAAATTTTGGGTAACAAAGAAGTACAGAAATATTAACAAACCTGCCTCTAAAAATCTCCAGGACTCCTACTTTGCCTGCTCCCTGACTGCAGGGAGAAGGGAATATCTATTCCTAGCAGGGGAAACACTGATCAAACTTTTATGAAATATTTATGTATCATATTCCAATTTGACTATCTTCCTTTCTTTTGGTTACTATAATAAATTAAACACAGCCATTTAGTTTCTGTCACATACAAGAGTTCCTGTTGTACTGTGACACTTGCCCTGCCATAAGCTATAGGCTAGAACTTTGTTTTCATCAAAGATAAACAGTCTCAGAGCCTCACGGAAAGAACTATCCCATATAATCTGAATTATTAACACTTCAAAATACAGACTTTTTAATAAAGACTTCTGAGCTGACATCACTTTAGACAAGTCTCAGTCTATACTACTGGACTAAGTCAGAAGATCCAGAACTGTGCAGTCCAGAATTAGATACATTTCATGAAAGCAGACTCCTGACCCAAGCAAGGGAAGAAGAATTAATTACACATGACTTAATGAACTGCTGGGGAATATTTAATTATGGTTATTAACTTGGAATACTGTTGGTATTATTGTTAATATTCTGTTTTCTAATGGATATGTGGAAAAGCCCTTTCTATTTTCTCCTTATATTGATTTAGTAGGCTCTGCTTTTATAAACTGAAATAGTTTTCAATGGTATCTGATTTTCACTGACCTCAGAACTCAAAAACAAATCTTTCAATGGAATGTTCTTATTTTTATGGCAATATATAGTTATTAACACGTTAAATAATTTTTTCTTTTTATCAGGATATAGTTGAGTGGCTTATGTGAGAATAATGATCTTTTATTCAAAAAGAACAAGCCACTATTAAGGAAAAAGGACTGACTTAAGCAGAGACAATGTCTAGAAAGCCCTCCCAGTTTTCTGCAACCCAGTTTATAAGGTCCCAGTCTCAGAGACAGTAAAGCAAGGTCACTTAGCAGGCTAGGAACCTCAACAGACAGGGAAATCTCAAAATGAGATAAATTCATTCAAATTCATATGTACTGCAGATGAAATATGGGGGAAAGAATTTCTAAGATTTGGGCCCTAGTCTCAAGATAGAGGAAAAACAGCAAAGGCTTTAAAAAGTACAATCCAAGATTCTTTAGGAATAGAAGTTAAATTATAGAAAACATAGCAATGCAATGATTCCTACCCATACCAATAAATGAATTTTGTCTCATGGAGAATATAAATCTCTACAACTCATATTCTCATTTTTACATCTTACTGGTTCTCCCAGTAATTAATTGAGGTAAATAAAATCCTTGACACACATGCATTTCCTACTTGTATTTCTATGAGAATCATAGTTTTAACTTTGCGAAAATTAAACTTTAATAAGTATTTTTATAAGATTTTATTTATTTGAGAGAGAATGAGCATGCACATAAGAGAAAGAGCAAGAGTGGAAAGGGACACAGGGTGGGAGAGAGGAGGGGGTAAGGGGAATCCAACAACCCTGAGATGGTGACCTGAGCTTAAATCAAGAGTTGGTTGCTTAACCAACTGAGCCATCAAGGTGCCCCTAAACTTTAATAAGTCTTAAAAACAACAGAAAAGTCATTTCTATTTGGCTATAATTAATTTCTATATTTATATCTGCATGAATATATTTAATATTATATGGATTTTATAACCTAAATCTAATAGTACACATTATATGGATAGATAGACATTTAAGACAATTAAGTGTTTGGGCTTAATTATCTCTTTTCTTCATTTTTCTGATAGCTTGTCAAAAGTATTAAGCACTCAAAACAAAAGGTTAAAGCACAGGAAATTGAAAACAAGACACATCAAATGTGTTCGGCTGGCTGGTAACCTGCAAATATACAATCAAGAGTTGAAAAAACATTTTTAAATTCAATTTTATATTCAAAGAAACAAAAATCTTACCTGTCTGTAGTATTTTTCATATACAGGATTCCCACTTGATAACTAAAATAAACAAACAATTAGAAATTAAATACTAATCAATCATCTGTATATTTGCATTCATTCAACAGAAATTTGTGAAACAAAGATGAGTAAGAGTAAAATATCCTTATTTCAAAAAGTTTGGCTT
Source organism: Canis aureus (assembly GCF_053574225.1). Lineage (NCBI taxonomy): Eukaryota > Metazoa > Chordata > Mammalia > Carnivora > Canidae > Canis > Canis aureus. The sequence goes on along the minus strand of NC_135623.1, from coordinate 16,393,706 downwards.
AGTTTCTTTTAAGGAGGAAGGGAAAGTGGATAAAGGCAGCCATATGAATTATTAAGAATCAAGTAGAAAAAAATAGAACAAGAATTTATTTTTATTTTCTAGAACAAGAATTTTAAAATTACTTTTGTCATCAAAACTTTTTTTTCCGGGATCCCTGGGTGGCGCAGCGGTTTGGCGCCTACCTTTGGCCCAGGGCGCGATCCTGGAGACCCGGGATCGAATCCCACATCAGGCTCCCGGTGCATGGAGCCTGCTTCTCCCTCTGCCTGTGTCTCTGCCTCTCTCTCTCTCTCTGTGACTATCAAAAATAAATAAAAATTAAAAAAAAAACTTTTTTTCCTCATGCAAAATTTTACCAAGAAACCCAATATATAGACAGTTGAAAGTCCAAAAGCCTTCAGCATTCATCTTCTACCTAAGTGTCCAAGGTCCCTATGAATACAACTCAAAACCATTTTGATAAAATAATCAAGTGAATATACAAGCTGATATACAAAAAGATATTTATATCATCTTATCTGAAATGCTTGTAGGCAAGGAGTTCATACCACAGTTTAAAGGGTTCCCTGGACAGCTAATGAACAGATTTACTATCTCATCTGAAAGGCAGCATAGGAATATTAATGTCTGAAGGCTCAAGTTCACCTGTACATGAATGTGTAAGAGTGTTCTAGAACCAGGAAGGAAATCCAAGAAGACTTCAAGGAAGTGACATCAGTGCAGGCATTTGAAGTATGGATGAGAAGGGGAGAGGCGGAGTCTACATAGAGGTAAGAGCATGCACAAAGGCCTGCAATCAACAGAAAGCTCAGTTAATGTTTGAAAAGAGTAAGTTCTGGGGATCCCTGGGTGGCGCAGCGGTTTAGCGCCTGCCTTTGGCCCAGGGTGCGATCCTGGAGACCCGGGATCGAATCCCACATCGGGCTCCCGGTGCATGGAGCCTGCTTCTCCCTCTGCCTATGTCTCTGCCTCTCTCTCTCTCTCTCTCTGTGTGTGACCATCATAAATAAATAAAAATCAAAAAAAAAAAAAAAGAAAAAGAAAAGAGTAAATTCTGAATGGTATCAGGAATTGGAAAGAAGATTGTGAAGTTTTGTAAAAGGCAACTTAAGGGATTCACATGCCACAGTAAAAGTAAAGAAATTGAGAATAGACAAAGAGGACAGATTCATAAGTTATTAACATAGTATTAGGTCTCGGTGATTATTTGTGAAGAGGGAAAATAGGACGGAAAGTAGAAGCTACTCAGGAAATAATTTTAATGGACCCAATAGAGGACCTGAACACTGGCAATGGCAGAAAAGAAGGGTATGGTCTGAACAAATGTTTGTAAAATGGATTTGACAGCACTTATTAAGTAGATGAGAGGGGCAAGAGAGGCTTAGTTAGAAATACAAACAAGAAAAAAATCTTCAAGCATCAAGGTTGGGCCTATAGCCTTAATGGGTATAAAACTAGATTAGGAAATCAACATTTAGGACACCTGGGTGGCTCAGTCAGTTAAGCACGGGCTTCATCCAATCAGATGAAGATCTTAAGAGAAAAGACTGAAGTCCCCTGAGGAAGAAGAAATCTTGCCTCCAGAAAGCCTTTAGATTCAGGAGCAATATCAGCTCACCCCTGGGTCCCCAGTCTGCTGGCCTGCAGATTTAGGACTTGCCAGCATCCACAATCACATAAGCCAATTCCTTAAAATCAGTGTATGTGAATGTGTGTGTATGTCTATCCTGTTGGTCCTGTTTCTCTGGAAAACCCAGTTTTTTTCTGTTTTTTTGTTTTTTTTGTTTTTTTGTTTTTTTTTTGCGAACCTAAGGGAAATTTTATTTACTCTTCTTAAAGTAGTCTAGTTTAAAAACCAGAGGTTATGTGAGAGGAAAGAACACAAAATCTTCCCCAGACAGATATACAGAAGGGGGGCAGTAGGGCTTCAGGTCAGATCTTCTCCATCTTGGAAATGAGGTCATCACAGATTTGGATTAATTCTTCATTTTCCTTAGTCTTCTGCTCTACTGTCTTCTCCAGTGACTGGATGCGCATCTGCTCCTTCCTCAGGCTGGCCTGGAAGGCCAAGGCCTCCGCTTGGGCCTTGCCGCGCACCTGAGCGATCTCCTCACTGGCCAGCTTGAGCTTCTCTTCTGCGTGGGCCTTCAGGGCCTGGTACCACTGGCCCTCCTTCTCAATCCTCACTATGTAATCCTCAACACACTTCTTCAGAGATTCTTCATTCGTGTGATACCCCTGGATCACTTCCTTCTGTTTCTCAAACCGCTTGAAGAGGTCAGAGAAAGACTTTTCCATGGAGCTCAGGTATGCAGCCAACTGGTCTTTTTCCTTTAGAATCTTCTGGATTATGTTAATACCTAATCTCAGAGAGGTTATTTATCCAAGCTGTTAAATGGCAAATACTGTTTTTAATTTATTTTTTATTGGTGTTCAATTTGCCACATATAGAATAACACCCAGTGCTCATCCCATCAAGTGCGCCCCTCAGTGCCCGTCACCCAGTCACCCCCACCCCCCACCTACCTCCCTTTCTACACCCCTTGTTCATTTCCCAGAGTTAGGAGTCTCTCATGTTCTGTCTCCCTTTCTGATATTTCCCACTCATTTTTTCTCCTTTCCCCTTTATTCCCTTTCACTATTTTTTATATTCCCCTAATGAATGAGACCATATAATGTTTGTCCTTCTCCGATTGACTTATTTCACTCAGCATAACACCCTCCAGTTCCATCCATGTCGAAGCAAATGGTGGGTATTTGTCGTTTCTAATGGCTGAGTAATATTCCATTGTACACATATATAAATGGCAAATATTGTGATAATTAATATAAAGACTTAATTTTGTTATAGTATGTTTTAATAATTTTATTTCTGAAAACTGTCTTTGTCTGGAACTACTATACTTACCTATCAATGTAATGAAATCATTTTGATGCCAAAAAATGTATCTCAAAAAACTTTCAGAATTTTAAATATTTATAAGTATCCCTTTCATTCTCAAAAATGTCCAAATTTGGTAAAAAATTACATATCCATCCTACTTATAGATAAGGGTGAAAATACTTTGCTAGAGGAAGCAAATAAAATACATTCCATCTATAATGAAGAGTTAAATTATAAAGATAATTCAATTTTTAGTTGAATTTTTAGTGCTGAGGGGGGAGGAATGGGAATCTCATACACAAAAAGAAATTCTGAGCTCCAAATTGTACTTTACTAATCCTCACATTACAGACTCATTGGTTACTACATAAACACATTTGAGAAGGCATTAGCACACTAAAGTGTTCTAAAGTACACCCTGTACTGATTAGTATACTAATACGATACAGCTAAGTGAGAATGGAAAAAGCCATCCAAATTGCCAATTCACTCATCAAGCAAAAAGACCAAAGAGTGTTTTTGGTGTGTCTCGGTAAAAACTTTTTTCCTGAAATATGATCATTTTAAATCAAAAAGAAATCACAGATACACAACACACATAATGAATGCAGAAATAAAAAAATTTAGCATATAGCTAAAATGGTATAAATTATTTTTACATTCTTTGTTGTACTACTCTGCATTCTTTTTTATAAGCATTTTCTATTTTTATAATTAAAATAAAATAATAAAGCTATTTTCAAATTGAGGGAAAATACAAAAATCCCCCAAATATGAAATCCATATTCAAAACTGCATATGAATTTTTAGTATCTAAATTAATTTCTAAAGGAAAACTTTTAAAGTTGTCCAAATAAAAATTTGACCTTTTAAAATTCTAACATTATTTAAAAACAATTATTTATTTATTAGCTATATAATAAATTCATCAGTTGCCACAAAGTAAAATATTCATAAATATAAGAATTCCTTCTAAAGAGTCAGTAGCTATTTATTACTACTCTGAAAAAATGTTAAGTGCTTGTAAATAATAGATGTTAGAAAGCAAATACAGTTTTGTAAAAAAATACTCAAGTTTTGGTATCAGATAGGCCTAGATCCAAAGTCCAATTCCACTACTTCTTAGATGAACCTGAACCACTTATTTCACTTCTTTAAAATCCTGTCTCCTTGGGGAGCCTGGGTAGCTTAGTTAGTTAAGTGTCTTTGGCTCAGGTCATGATCTTAGGGTCCTGGAATCGAGCCTCACACTGGGCTCCCCACTCAGCAGATTGTCTGCTTGTCCCTCTGTCCCTCCTCTTGCTCATGCTCTCTCTCTCAAATAAACACAAAATAAAATTAGAAGCCTGTCTCCTTATCTGTAAAGTGCTAGTAATATCTATTTTTCATAAGTCTCATATGGATTAAATTAATTAAAGAGATGGCTGCTTGTTTCCTAATATCCTTTCTTCTTTCTTTAGAACAGTACCCCTAAGCCTTATGTGGACACATGGACACCTAGCTAAAGCTACATTTCCCAGCCTCTCTTACAATCCCAGTTCTCCTCAATGGAATGAGAAAAAAAAAATAATGTGTCCAATCCCAGGTCTATGCACCTACAGGGAAGTCTGGAGAATGTTTTCTACCTCCTAGCCCTTCTTCCAGCTTGTCAAATACAGGTATGTTGGCAGAATATAGACCAGTTGTCCAGACTAAGATGGAAAACATGGTTGAGAATAAAAGAACAACAGGAGAAAAAGGGCCTAGGTCCCAGACACTATCCTAAAGATGCTATATCTGTCCTATACACTTACCCTACCTGAACAGTTGCTTAAGGGAGATAAACTCTCTCTGTTTAAACCAGTGTGATGGGCAGCCCCGGTGGCACAGCGGTTTAGCGCCGCCTGCAGCCCAGGGCGTGATCTGGAGACCCTGGATCCAGTCCCACGTCAGGCTCTCTGCATGGAGCCTGCTTCTCCCTCTGCCTGTGTGTCTGCCTCTCTCTCTCTCTGCATCTCTATGAATAAATAAATAAAATCTTTAAAATAAAATAAATAAAATAAAATAAAATAAAATAAAATAAAATAAAATAAAATAAAATAAAATAAAATAAAATAAAATAAACCAGTGTGATTTTGGCTTGAACCAATATTCTAACTAGTGCAACAAAGAAAAAGAAAGGAATTGTGGGGCACCTGGGTGGCTCAGTGGTTGAGTGTCTGCCTTTGGCTCAGGTCGTGATCCCAGGGTTCTGGGATTGAGGCCCACATCAGGCTCCCCACAGTGAGCCTGCTTCTTCCTCTGCCTCTCTGTGTCTCTCATGAATAAACAAATAAAATAAAAAAAAAAAAGGAGCTGCTATTTTTATTAAGAAAAAAACCATTTAAAGTATCATAAACTTCAGTAAGAAAAAAGTTACTACAGAAGTATTGCATACTACACCATCCTAAGGTAGGTTGCATTATAATTCTCATCTATTCTCCTCTTTTCAAAGTATCATTAACACCTCTGCCTGTTGCCATGTGACTTGTAGTGCGTCTCTGCAGCAAGTACAACCCTACTGTTGTTGGCCTGGCCATGAGACTTACTTTGGCCAGTGAAATAGAAACTTCCATCTGCAAGTAGAAGCTTTAAGAGCTATGTTTCCACTAACTCTTGCTCTTTTCTCTCTACCAAGAGAACAGTATGTCACAAATAGGGGGTGCTCTTGCAATCTGGATCCTAAAATGAAAAAGAATCATGGAGTAGAACTGTAGTTGATTACTAGGGAACCTATAATGTGAACAATAATTAAACCTCTGTTATTGTAAGCCAATGTTCTGCATTATTTCTTATTGCAACATAATCCAGCAAAACATACAGGTAATCTGACACCAAAGAATACCAGGTAGTAAAAAAAAGAAGAGAAAGAGGAGGAGGTGGTGGTGGAAGAAGAAGAGATGGTGGTCCTGGTTATTAGGGAAATTCATAGGTTAATAAATAAATGTCAAGAATTGCCTCATATGGAATTTTTAGTTTCATTTTTGGGGGTCTCATCATAGGAGACTATGATTCTATAGTGCACAAAATGAACTGAAACTTTAGTGTTATTAGGCTTATTGTAAATAGTTATAGAAGGATGTGGGGGGAAAAAAAGGTAAAAATAGAGAAATAACCTCTAAAACATAACGTTTATCTTTTTTCCGTTAATCACAGGGCCACACAATGAAGAGTAACCAGTGAGTAACATGATAAAAAAAAAAAAAACAGTGTATAAATTAATAAAATGAAGGGAGTAGGTATGATATAAAGAAGTAAGATGAAAAATCTTTGTGATGGAACAGTTATCTTAATTGTTGCTAGTTACATGAATCCACACATGATAAAACCTCATATGCATAAAACTACATACAAATACACACACACGTGTCTATAAAACCAATGACATTTGAATAAGTCCTATGAACTGTGCCAGTGTCAATTTTCTGGTTTTGCTATTGTACTAGAATTATATGAGGTACTACAATTAGGGACAACTGGATAAAGGGTATATGCAACCTCTCTATAGTACTTTTTGCAAATTGCCATGTAAACGTGTTATTGAAGACCACTATGAAATAAAGAGGCAGCAATCCAGACAGGAAGAACACTGTGTATAAAGGCAAACAGATACAGAAGTCTAGGTAATGAAAAGAAGATAATGGGAAAGATTTTATTTTTCTAAATAAACCACCCAAAATTTGTTTTGTTTTGGTCAATCTAAAAATTTAAGAAAACAAGTAACAATTCAGTACTAGTAGACATAGAAAAATAAGTGTTATAAAAAAAATAAATGTTACAATGCACACAATTTTCCAGGTAATTTGCCATACAAGTACTTTTTACATATTAACACACAAAAATTCAGCTTACTAAGAATACAGCCTTCTAATGCTCCATTTTCAAGAGAACTGAGGAACCAGAAGTGGAACTAGCCCTGACATCCTTTCAACTACTCAATCACAACCACAACCACCAATTCCTTTAATGATGGAACAGCAGGTACAAAGGCCAAAGTAATGAATACAATCAGAAAAGCCTATGCATTTATATACATAATTTACTCAATGTGAATGGCTTGCAAAGGAGACTAAATCCTTCTGACACTCTTGTGATGTCTAAAACAGACTTGTATATTTCACAATACAAAGGAAAAAGGATAAAAATGAACAGTAAGCAGAAGAATGAGAAAATAAAAAGGGGCAATTCAAACTGACAAAAGGAAACAGCAATCTGAACATGTCTGAAGCATCAAAAGAACGTCAATAATAATGAAACTCAGGAAGGAAAACAACCCTGAAGCTGAGTAGAGGATGGAGAAAAGCAAGTGCTGTGAGTAGTCCTCACCTTTAAAGCTGATGAGAAGCTTAAGGTAACACAAGCAGGCATCTGGGCAGTTCACTTAGAGAATGCAGTTCACTTAGAGAATGCACAGATTTTGAAAGCTTTCTTAATACGATTCTTGAAGTATTTCTAGGTCTCTGCCTACTATGTTACCAATTTAAAATGGTTTGTTATGGGACAAACATGAGATGTTAGCATATTTGCAGAATGGAGCACTGTAACTTTAAGTATAAGCTGTTTGAGGGGCAAGAGTCCTGTATGGTTTTTGGAACCCTAGGTACCTAAACCTACTGCTCTGTCCCTAGAAGACACCTAGTCATTATTAAATTATTAAATGAGTTGTGACTCCTAGAACTCTAGGAGTATTGTTAAGAAAGCTTTCAAAATCTAGATCTAAGAATAGATTTGCTTTGGAGATTATCAGAAATGAAAGGTAAAGGTATTTCAAGTAAACAAAAGGATTTCAAAAGATGCCATAGCCGTATACTACCGAAAAACAGTGGATGTAAACAAAACATACCAACAACTCAGACCAATAACAAACCAGCTTTTGTTAAATCCAGCCCAACCTGATCAAAAATCTAAGTGGCAGAGTGACAATGAATATAAAGAGTAGCTCTGGTCTCTCCTCAGAAGACAGGAAGCCCTACACATACCAGTCTAGACAGCCCAAAATAAAGAGAAATCACTGGGACAAGCATTATCTTTAAGCATGAATAATATATGAATTATAACAATTCAAGTAAGGAAGAAATGAAACAAAATAACTATCTCCTGTATTTATATGTATAGCACTTTACCTTTTACAAAGGACATTCACAACCGCCTATTTGTACATTAACCCAGGTGATCATATCCATTTCCATTGTTCAATACCACACCTAACGCTGATGATTACCAAACTGCTACCTTTACTTCAGACCCTTTCTCTAACTCCAAACTTTTATATTAACCTTCTACATCTCCACTTGGATATCTCCCAAACATCTGACAGAAAAATAAAAAAATTTTTCTCTAAAACCCACTCTGACATCAGTTCTAAAGAGCAAATTCTGTCCCAACTCACAGACTTTGCAAGTGTCATTCTCTCTTCCTGAAAATCATAGTTGGTATTTTCATTTTCTTTAGGTCTTAGTTTAAATGTTACCTACCCATTCTAAGATTTTTTTTGGATCATTTATGATGTAGGTCCTCTTCTCTTTTATATTCTACCTCAGTCTTGCTTGTTTCTGTTTCCTTCAGAAAGCCCTTACTATGACTTGTTTTAATTTTGCCTGTGTGTGTGTGTGTGTGTGTGTGTGTGTGTTTTACGGCCCTCACATTAAGGTGAGCTCCATTAGAGCAGAAGCCCATATCTATCTTGTTCACCATCATATCCCCAATACCTATCACCGTATCTACATATGAAAACCCTCAATAAATATTAGTTGAATGAATGATTATTAATGAAATTCCTTCTTACAGTAAATTCTCAAATACTGTTGGAAGTATAAATTCATTTATTCAACATTTATTGACAACCTACTACTTGCCAAAGACTGAGGTAGGCACAGTGATACATAGTCCCTACTTATAAGGAGTTTACTGTCTAGTACAGAAAGAAAAAAGTAAGCAAGTCATTTTTTTCCTCAACCTCTACTGAGAATGTTCCCTCCACTTACCAACATGAAATAACACCTGGTCCTGTCCTGAAGAGAAAACCAGACACATCTTTTCTCAAAATATTACCTTCAACCTCCCACTCTCAATGGAACTCAATCTCTTACCTCCCTGACAGCACTCTCAGATGGTCCAGTTTTAACATCCAGCCTATCTCAGGGTCCAGAAATGGGATTAAAATCCCCTTTGATTACCCCCACAGCTTGTCCACATTATGTTACTCAACTTTTTGTTTTAAAAACAAAACAATGGGGGCAGCCCTGGTGGCCCTTCGGTTTAGCACCGCCTTCAGCCCAGGGTGGGATTCTGGAAACCCGGGATCAAGTCCCATATCGGGCTCCCTGCATGGAGTGGAGCCTGCTTTTCCCTCTGCCTGTGTCTCTGCCTCTCTCTATGTCTCTCAAGCATAAATAAATAAAATCTTTAAAATAAATAAATAAATAGTTATAAAATAAAACTTAAAAAAAAAAATGGGTGATGGGCATTATGGAGGGCACTTGTTGGGATGAATACTAGGTGTTATATCCAAGTGATGAATCACTAAATTCTATAGGGGCACCTAGGTGGCTCAGTCAGTTAAATATCCAACTCATGATCTCAGCTCAGGTCTTGACCTCAGAGTTATGAGTTCAAACTCCATGTCAGGCTCCACGCTGGGTGCAGAGCCTACTTAAAAAGTAAATAAATAAAGCTTTACTCTTTTTTTTTTTTTTTTAAGCTTTACTCTTTTGAGGCTCTTACCTTTCAACAAAATTACTCTCTTCTTTTCCTTAACACTGGAGTCTTCTGAGAAGGGTGGCAGGATGCGGTAACTGGGTGATGGGTACTTAGAAGGGCACATGATGAGAAGAGTACTGGGTGTTTACCATATGTTGGCAAATTGAATTTAAATAAAATATTAAAAAAAAAAAAACAAAAAACACTGGTGTCTTCTAACCTGATCTCTCTACCTCATCTAAGGCTTTGGCAACTCACTGTCTTCCTCTCTACTCTGAATCTCATTACCAATGGATGACTATATCATAGATTAAACAACCCATCCAACAACCTGGCTTCTTACCTCCTAGACCTCTTAACTCCAGTATTCACTGCAAAACATGGAGCTATACATATGCTATGGCCCACTCACTATCTTACTCCCATGGTCACATCCTTCCTAGCCCTTCTACCTTGACCAGCACTCGCTCTTCATCCTAAATCATACTTTGAGCATCTTGCTCTCCAAATAGGACTTCTTTCAAGGTATAGTCCTTTGCCTCTAGAAGACCTCTTATCCATGGACCCTTTCATTTTGACTTTGAACCACCAGACCCTCTCTTACTATACTTCCCTCCTCATTCAGTTTAGATACAATGATGCACGATTTCGATAATATTCTTGCCAGAAAGGGGGGGGGGGGGAATATTCTTGCCAGTAACCTAAAATCTTACTCCTCTTTGTCATTTGGTCACACAAATACAGCAAAATCCCAAACCTGGATGAATCTAACTACCCTCTTTTCTTCGAGGCTGCAGCTGAGAAAGTCACTGAACAGGATTGGTATTACTATAAATTCATGATCACCACACTGGTTTGCTAGAGGTGCCATAAAAATACACCACAAACTAAGCAGCTTAGAACAATAGAAATTTACTAACAATCTGGAAGCCAGAAGTCCAAAATCAAGGGCCCTCTGAAGGGCCAAGCTCCCTCTGAAGGCACTAGGGAAGGATCTGTTCCAGGCCTCTCTCCTACTTCTGGTAGTTTCTTGGCTTGTGGCAACATAACTCCAATCTTCACATAGCATTCTCCTTACATGTCTGTGTCCAAATTTCTGCTTTTGATGAAGACATCACTGTACTGGATTAGTGGCCCACCCTACTCCAGTATGAGTAACTCAACTAACTATCTCAACTAACTATCTCTAGTGACTCTCTCCAAGTCATATTTTAGGAACTCAACATATGAATTTGAGTGGGAGAGAGGCACAAATCGACCCATAACAACCAGTAACTTCAATTCTTTCTGGTAAACCAACTCTTCAACCCATTCTCCCTAGCAACTGTTTCAGGGAAAAATAGGAACTTTAGTCGGTCCAATCAGACAAAATCACAGTTCTTTTGTGGGAGCTACCAGAAAAGAGGTTCTCTTGTCCATGTACTAGTAGTTATAAAGTGTATAAAATCCTCTTAGTGGTACACCAAAAAGCTTGCGTAAGACTGGAGCCAAGATATGAAGGAAAAACAGAGGAGTGATATCATTGAGACCTTAACACATGTGAAGCCAGCTCTACTCCCAGACCTATCAAGTACGTAAACTAACATTCCCTTTCCACTTAAGAACTGGCATTCCCTATCACTTGCATAAAACGGTTCTGATATAAGAACAAAAGAACTGGCTAAAAGAGTGAATTTTACATATTTCTTGACTGGTATTCAGAACAATACGGATCAAACAATAAAGCAACAGAAAATCTTTGCTATCCCAATTCTTTTATGCTATAGATCTAACATTTAAAAAATATCCACACAGGGGTGCCTGGGTGGCTTAGTTGGTTGAGTATCGGCTTCAGCTCAGTTCATGATTCCGGAATCCGGGGATCAAGCCCCCACATCAGGCTCCCTGCTTGGTGGGGAGTCTGCTCCTACCTCAACCTCTGCTTTCCCCTGCTTGTTTTCTAGCTCTCTCTCATAAATAAAATATTAAAAAATAAAATAAAATAAAAAATATCCACACAACCTTACTTTGTCTCAAGTATAATTTGAAACACATATCATTTCTTAAATAAACTTAAAGTAAACCAAGAAAATAAACATGTTTGGATGTTTATTGTTTGTTCATTTCTAAAATAGCAAAGAATTTTATAAAAAGAATTTTCATTATTATGACTTACAAAATGGGAGAGAGGGGTAAACCCTCACAGTCTGCCACTGACACCAGTTGGAGAGAATGATTAATAGCCCAGAACTAATAGATTAGTAAAAGTTGGCCTGTAGTAAATGAAGGCAAACAAATATGCTGAAATTTAATACAGACATATGGAGAGTAGCTCTTCAGTAGCTTTGCACAAGTAAAACAAAAAAAAAATTTCACAATTAATGGGGTACCAGAGGCCCAAGAGAATCAGCAATGAAATGTTGTTGCTTTCTAAAAAGGAAGGTAAGGAGCAAAAATCTTTCATAGTTAATGGGATACCAGAGACCCAAAAGAATCAACAATGAAATGCTGCTTTTTAAAAAGGCAAGTCATAAATAAATAAATAAATAAATAAATAAATAAATAAGCAAGCAAGCAAGCAAGCAAGTAAGTTAAGGGGCACCTGGCTGGCTGGCTGGCTTAGTAGGAAGAGCATGCCACTCTTGATCTCAGGGCCATTAGTTTGAGCCCGACGCTGGGTGTTAAGCCTACTTAAATAATCAATACATAAATACAAAATTAAAAGATAAGTTAAATTATAAAGTCAGAATTTAAATACCCCACATTTAAAAATCATACATACACAGTGTATTATGGCTTCATAATATAACATACATTAAATCCTTATTGAGTATTTCCTATACATTACAAATGAGGAAAATGAGACATTAATAAACTGAGTGACTCAGAGTCATATACCTATTTAAGTGTTGGAACCAGCATTCAAATCCAAGAAGTCTGATTGTAAGACTTTTTGTTCTTAATCATTTGTTTGCTTCAATCATCAGTGTTGTTATTTTCTCCATTATCTTACTAGCTTTTAACATCTATGTTGTTAGTTTCATCATTCTTACCAGCATCCTTCATATGCGGTGTATCATTTGAGCTTCCATAACACTCAGAGAAGTATTACCATGTTCCAATTCTAAGGCACCTTTAGTCATAAGGGCCACCTATTAACACAACTTAATATGAAAATAATTTTTTAAATCTTTTTTATTTTTTAAAGATTTTATCTATTTCTTCATGAGAGACACAGAGAGAGAAGCAGAGACACAGGCAGAGGGAGAAGCAAGCTCCATGCAGGGAGCCCAATGCGAGACTTGATCCCGGAACTCCAGGATCACGACCTGAGCCAAAGACAGCCGCTCAACCACTTGAGCCACCCAGGTGTCCCTAAAATCTTTTTTATTGGGCAGCCTGGGTGGCTCAGCAGTTTAGCGCCACTTTCAGCCCAGGGCATGATCCTGGTTCCCAGGATCGAGTCCCATGTCAGGCTCCCTGCATGGAGCCTGCTTCTCCCTCTGCCTGTGTCTCTGCCTCTCTCTCTCTCTGTCTCTCATGAATAAATAAAGTCTTTAAAAAAAACTTTATTATTAACCCCAAATTACATATATTTATCTGCTTTTATTTCTCTAGTATCACAATCAAACATTAAGTCAAAGCAATGTTTTCTACTTTTCATTGTACAAGTCTTCTTTCTGCCCCCCTGGTTAAATTTATTTCAAAGTATTTTACTCTTTTGATGCTACTACAAATGATATTCTTTTTTTTTTCTTAAAGATTTATTTATCTGAGAGAGAGAGAGAGCATTCATGTGCACATGTGAGAAGCAGAGGGAAAGGGAAAGAATCTCAGGCATTCTCCCCACAGAGCTGAGAGCCAGACTCTGGGTTCAACCTCAGGGTCCATGAGATCAGGACCTGAGCTGAAACCGAGAATCAGCCTCTCAAATGACGGAGAAGCACTCCCAAAACTGCTTTCTTTTTTTTTTTTTTTTTTTTTTTTAAAGATTTTATTTATTTATTCATGATAGTTACACAGAGAGAGACAGAGAGGCAGAGACACAGGCAGAGGGAGAAGCAGGCTCCATGCACCGGGAGCCCGACGTGGGATTCGATCCTGGGTCTCCAGGATCGTGCCCTGGGCCAAAGGTAGGCGCCAAACTGCTGCGCCACCCAGGGATCCCCCAAAACTGCTTTCTTAATTTCCTTTGCAAATTGTTCATTGCTAGTAAAAATTGCAAACTTTTTTTTGTGTTGATTCTGTATCCTGCAACTTTGCCAAATTTGTTTATTAGCTCTACCATTGGTTTTATGGAATCATTAGGATTTTCTACATTTAAAGTCATGTCAAACTGTATGAAGCCTCCTCATAAAGTTAAAAAACAGAACTACTATATGATCCATTAATCCCACTTCTCAGTGTTTATCCAAAAGAACTGAAATCAGGTTCTCAAAGAGAAATGCACCCCTATGTTCACAGCAGCATGATTCACAATAGCCAAGAACTAGAGAGATACACTTAACTGTGTATCAACAAATGGATAAAGAAAATGTGGTACACATATGATTTCACTCATATGTGGAATTTAAAGAACAAAACAAACCAGCAAAGAAAAAAGACACAGAGACACAGAGACAAAACAAGAAACAGACTCTTAACTACAGAAAACAAACGGGTGGTTACCAGAGGAGAGGTGGGTGGGGGGGTGGGTAAAATAGGTGAAAGGGATTAAGAGTGAGAAAGTACAGAATTGTTAAATCACTATATTGTACACCTGAAAGTAATATAACACTGTATGTTAACAAAACTGAAATTAAAATTTCAAAACTTAGGGCTCCCTGGGTGGCGCAGCGGTTTGGCGCCTGCCTTTGGCCCAGGGCGTGATCCTGGAGACCCGGGATCGAATCCCACATCGGGCTCCCGGTGCATGGAGCCTGCTTCTCCCTCTGCCTGTGTCTCTGAGCCTCTCTCTCTCTCTCTGTGACTATCATAAATAAATAAAAATTTTAAAAAAAATTTTTTAAATTATAAAAAAAATTTTCAAAACTTAATTTAAAAATAAAGAAAATGTGGTACACATAGAATATTGTTCAGCCATAAAAAAGAAGGAAATCCTGTGCATACTACAACATGAATGAAACTTGAAGACATTCTAAGGGAAATTAAGTCAGTTACAGAAGGACAATACTGCATGATTCCACTTATAATAGGTATCTAAAATAATGAAACTCATAGAGGCAAAAAGAAGCAAAGTTGTTGTCACAGACTGGAGGAAGAGGAAAATGGGGAGTTGCTATACAATGGGAAGAGTTTCAGTAATACAACATGAAAAGGTTCCAGAGATCTGCTGCACACCATTGTGGTTACAGTTAACAATACTGTACTGTTCATTTAAAATTTTATTAAGGGGGTATATCTCATGCTATGTATTACTTATCAGAATAAATTTTTAAAATATCAGGTCATCAACAGAGACAAGTTTATTTTCCTTTCCAAATTGGATACCTTTATTTCTTTATTTCCTTTTTTTTTTTTTTTTTGCCTAATTTTTCTACCTAGAATTTCCAATACTATGTTGAATAGAGATGGTAAAAGCAGACATGTTCATCTTGCTCCCCATCTTAAAAAAAAGCTTTTAGACTTTCAACACTTGGTATGATGCTAGCTGTGGGTTTTTATATATGGCTTTTATCACATTGAGGAAGTTCCCTTCTATTGCTCATTTATTGAGTATTTTCATCATGAAAGGGTGTTGAATTCTGTCAAATGCTTTTTTCTGCATTGAGATGATCATGTGGGGTTTTTTCCCCTTTGTTCTATTAATGTGGTACATTACATTGATTGATTTTCATATGATAAACATCCTTGCATTTCACTGTCTTTTCCTGGGAATAAAATCTGCAAGCCAGGAAATAAAAAGCATCCTTTTTCAGCCAAATGACTGAAACTTTGGAAAAATACTGTCAACTTACCTATACTATAATGTGAAAAGATCTGTTGCCTTTCAATCCTTAGTTTAGTAAAATACTAGCAGAGTGTTATAGTCAGCCACACACATTTCACCAATTTGTCATTTGGCCTACTTAGCACACCCCTCTCTTAAAATGCAAGCATTGCTCGGGGGCTGTCTGCTGATCACTCATGCAGCCTCTACAGAGAATTACCTATACCAGAAACCGTAACTGCTTAACCTCAATCAGGAAAGTACTAGGAATAAGAATTTCTACTGGAATTGCAGGCAGGGATAATTTTGGCACATGAGTATAGAGATAATATCCATCCAGTCTCAATTTCAAGTGTTTTATATAATTACTAGACCATTCATTTCAATTTCTAGTTGAGGAAATACAGTAACTGGCTGGAGCACTTACACGAACAGTTGAGTGGAGAAGATATTGCTTTACGGAAAGCAGCTAGGAAGGCTGAAGATAGCTAAAATGACCTATTATGCTTAAAACTCCCAGTTCAGGATCCATTGAAATATTATACAAATATGCCTTACACTATGTAGTCTGTGTGATTCAGTAGAAGACAATGCATTAACATACTAATATCAGTCATTTCCTATTTACACAACTGCTGATCTATTAATGTGTCATTGTACTAGGCACTCCCGATAGAGAGATGAACAAATAGGACAACTTCTTTGCTCTCCTGTCATTTAGCCTTAAGAGAAAAAAAAAGAGAAAGCAAAATTATAACACAATGGCTAAATACAAAAATGTATTTAATGTGCTAAGCTGACTGCCAGACAAATAGAAAGTATTCAAATAAACTGTATTACTAATGTTATTACCAGGCAGAAACAAAGTACACAGAGAGGGCAGCCCTGGTGGCCCAGCGGTTAGGCCCAGTGGTTTAGCGTTGCCTTCAGCCCGGGGTGTGATCCTGGAGACCCGGGAACAAGTCCCACATCGGGCTCCCTGCATGGAGCCTGCTTCTCCCTCTGCCTGTGTCTCTGTCTCTGTCTCTCTCTGTGTGTGTGTGTGTGTCTGTCATGAATAAATAAAATCTTTAAAAAAACAAAAACAAAGTACAGAGAGAAACATACTGAAGAAATACAAAGTCCAAAATTCATTCATTTAGACATCTATTGTACATCCATATGCCTAGATACTGGGAACACTAAGAAACCATAGTCCCGGACGTTGGAAACTTAAGTCTAGAGGGGAAAAACAGACAACAATCCATTGTGATAAGTGCAACATGAGGGAGTAAACACAGTTGCTATGGAATCAGAGATAACTAAGGGAAGCAGAAGAGGAAAAGTCATGTCTGAATTATTTTTTAACAAATAGAAAAAGCTGAGGAAGTCATTTACAAGTGACACCTAAATTAAATCTTAAAGGAACTAGTCAAGCAACTGTGAAGAGCACTCCTACCTCTATAAAGTAGGCACTCATTCATATCTTACACATAAAGAACCTGAAACACAAGGGGATTAAATGACTTGCCCAAATTCACATAGCTGATATAAATGGCAACACTACAATTCCAAGCCATGCAGTACAATGCCAGAGCTCACTCTTTTAACTACTTGCCCAAAAGCATAGAAAACTGACAACCTCCCTGGGTTGTTTCTACATATGTATAAAAAAAAAGAAAGAAAGAAAAAGAAAAATACCTAGCATAAACAGTGTTTGTGAATACTACATGCTTCATAGACTTAAAACCCTATGTTACTCATTAGTAGCATTAGTTTTTTCAAAATATGAACTACACTTATCACGCAAAAGGTTAATAAGTAAATCCCCCACCCTCAAGTTTCTGATTCTGATTCAAAGTAGGACTAGATAAGGTCTAAGACTTCCCATTTCTAAGTTCTCAGGTGATATTGATATACAAGTTCTCTCTTAAGAAACCCTGAGCTAGGGCAGCCCTGGTGGCTCAGCGGTTTAGTGCCTGCCTTTGGCCCAGGGCCTGATCCTGGAGACCGGGGATCAAGTCCCACGTTGGGCTCCCTGCATGGAGCCTGCTTCTCCCTCTGCCTGTGTCTCTGCCTCTCTCTTTCTGTGTGTGTCTCTCATGCATAAATAAATAAAATCTTTAAAAAAAAAGAAAAAGAAACCCTGAGCTACATTATCAAAGTGTGACCTAAACCCCTCTCAGGAGGACGCCTGGGTGGCTCAGTGGTTGAGCACCTGCCTTTGGCTCAGGGCATGGTCCCAGAATCCCAGGATCGAGTCCCACATCAAGCTCCCTGCACAGAGCCTGCTTCTCCCTCTGCTTTTCTCTCTTGTGTCTCTCATGAAGAAATGGATAAAATCTTTTTAAAAAATAAAATAAACCCCTCTCAAGACACACCTGGGTGGCTCAGTTGGTTAAATGTCTGCCTTCATTTCAGGTCATGATCTCAGGGTCTTGGGATTGAGCCCCACATCGGGTTCCTTGCTCAGCAGGGAGTCTGCTTCTCCCTCTCTCTCTCAAATAAATACAATCTTTAAAAATAAATAAATAAATAAACCCCTTTCAAACAACACTAGGTTTCCTGAACAATCAATTGCTAAACTAGGCACCTTCAAGGTACTATTTATAAATGTGCCTGCTTTCCCCCAAAGATCAGGGACAAAAGAAGAATGTCCAGTCTCAATACTTCTATTCAACATTGTAGTGGAGGTCTTAACCAGGGAAATTTTTTTTTAAAAGATTTATTTATTCATTCATTCAGAGAGAGTGAAGAGAGAGGCAGAGACACAGGCAGAGGGAGAAGCAGGCTCCATGCAGGAAGCCCGACGTGGGACTCGATCCCGGGTCTCCAGGATCACACCCCAGGCTGCAGGCGGCGCTAAACCGCTGCGCCACAGGGGCTGCCCTTAACCAGGGAAATTAAACAAGAACAATATATAAAAAGCATGCATATTGGAAAGGAAGAGATAAAACTCTCTCTGTCACAGATGACATGATCATAGATGACATGATCTTATACAGTGCATAAAAATTCCTAAGGAATCCACTAAAAAAACTATTAGAATAAATGAGTTCAGTAAGGTTGTAGGATACAAGGTCAATACACAAAAATTAACTGAACTTTACACTTGCAACAAATATATAAATGAAATTAAGAAACCCATTCCATTCAAATAACTAAAGAATAAAATACTTAAGAATAAATTTAACAAATAAGTAAAAAACTTATACTCTAAAAACTACAAGACACCATTGAACAAAATTAAAGATCTATTTAATGGGGAAAAAAATCACGTTAATGAATTGGAAGACCTAACATTAAGATAACTATATTCTCGAAACTAATTTATAGACCCTATGAGAATTCCAAATGACTTCTTTGTAGAAAATGACAAGTCAGTTTTAAAATTCATATGGGATTACAAAGAACCCAGAGTAGCCAAGTATAATCCTGAAAAGAAAAAGCTAGAGGACTAACACTTCCCAATTTCATAACTTACTACAAGCAGACATAAGATAGTGTTTTACTAAACAAGGATAAATGTAAAGAGCAACACAAGAAAAAAAATTTTTTTTAAGATTTTATTTATTTATTCATGAGACACAGAGAGAGAGAGGCAGAGACACAGGCAGAGGGAGAAGCAGGCTCCATGCAGGGAGCCCCATGTGGAACTTGATCCCAGGATCATACCCTGGGCCGAAGGCAGATGCTCAACCACTGAGCCACCCAGGCGTCCCGCAACACAAGAAAATTAAGAATCCAGAAATAACCTCATGCATCTGGGGTCAAATGATTTTTTTGTTGTTGTTGTTAATTTTAGAGAGAGAGATTAGGTGCATGTGGGCGCGCAGGGCTGGGGGCCAGGCAGGGAGGGGAGGTGGAGGGGCAGAGGGAGAGGGAGAGAGAATCTTAAGCTGGCTTCATACCCAGGTGAAGCCCAACACTGGGCTGAGGCTAAATCACAGGACCCTGAGATCATGACCTGAGCCAAAATCAAGAGTTGGGATGCTTAACCAACTGAGCCACCCAGGTGCTCCTGGTCAAATGATTTTTGACAAGATCATTCAGTGTGGAAACAACAGTCTTTTTGACAAACAGTGCTGTGACAACTGGAGAATCAAACTGGAACATTACCTCACACCATGTGAAAACTAACTCAAAACGAATCAAAGACTTAAATGTAAAAGCTTAAATAATAAAACTCTTTGAACATAGGGATAAATCTTCATGACCCAATATTTGCCCAAAAAAACCCTCTTAGATAAAACACCAAAAGCACGAGTAAAAAAAGAAAAAAACTGGACTTCACCAAAATGTGAAAGTTTTACGTATCAAAGGACACTATCAAGAGAGTGGAAACACGGGATCCCTGGGTGGCGCAGCGGTTTGGCGCCTGCCTTTGGCCCAGGGCGCGATCCTGGAGACCCGGGATCTAATCCCACGTCAGGCTCCCGGTGCATGGAGCCTGCTTCTCCCTCTGCCTATGTCTCTGCCTCTCTCTCTCTCTCTCTCTCTCTATGACTATCATAAATAAAAAAAAAAAAAAAAGAGAGTGGAAACACAACCCACAGAATGGGAGAAAATATTTGCAAGTCACAAATCTCACAAGTGACTTGTAACTAGATACATAACAAATTTTTATAACTCAATAATAAAAAGACAACCCAACTGGAAAATGGGCAAAGGACATGAATGAATACTACTCCAAAGAAGATATACAAATGGCTAATAAGTACATGAAAAGATGCTAGAAAACATTTGTGATTAGGGAAATACAAATCAAAACCAAGAGATGCTACTTCACAGCCACCAGGATTCTGGCCACAGCTGGAATTGAACAGTTAACAATTACCAGAGAGGATGCGGCAAAGTCCTTATCCTCATACACAGCCAGTGGGAATGTAAAATGGTGTAGCTGCTTTGGAAAAGTCTGGCAATTTCTCAAACAATTAAACCTGAAATTACTATATGACCTGATAAATATTCACAGAAATAAAAACATACATCCACACAAAATCTTGTACATGAATGTTCAAAGCAGATTATTTACAACAGCCAAAAGGAGAAAACAACTCAAACGTCCTTCAACAGACAAAAAGATAAAGAAAATGTGGTATAGGGGGATCCCTGGGTGGCTCAGAGGTTTGGCACCTCCCTTCGGCTCGGGGTGTGATCCTGGAGTCCCGGGATCGAGTCCCACATCGGGCTCCCTGTGTGGAACCCGCCTCTCCCTCTGCCTCTCTCTCTCATGAATGAATAAATAAAATCTTTAAAAAAAAAAAAAAGAAAATGTGGTATAAACATTATATGAAATATTGTTCTGCCATAAAAATGAATGAAGTAGGGCAGCCCCGGTGGCACAGCAGTTTAGCACCGCCTGCAGCCCGGGGTGTGATCCTAGAGACCTGGGATCCACTCTCACGTCGGGCTCCCTGCACGGAACTTGCTTCTCCCTCTGCCTGTGACTCTGCCTCTCTCTCGGTCTGAATAAATAAATAAAATCTTAAAAAAAAAAAAAAATTGAAAATGAATGAAGTAGGGGTGCCTAAGTGGCTCAGTTGGTTAAGTGTCTGCCTTTGGCTCAGGTCATAACCCCAGAGTCCTGGGATTGAGCTTCACGTTGGGCTCCCTGCTCAATGGGGAGTCTGCTTCTCCCTCTCCCTGTCCCACTCCCCTTCCCCATTGCTCATTTTCTCTTTCAAATAAATAAAATCTTTAAAAAAAATTAATGAAGTACTGGTATTTGCTACAACTTGGATAAACCTCAGAAATACTATGTTAAGTGAAAAACTAGTTAGAAGAGTCCACATGGTACATGATTCCATTCATACAAAATCCAGACTAGGAAAATCTAATTGAGATGGAAAACAGATTAGTGGTTGTTTAGGACTGGGGAAAGAATGGAAGAGAAGAGGATGATACCTAAAGCATACGAGGTTTCTTTCTGAGGTGATTAAACGCTCCAAAACTGACTGTGGTGATGGTTGCACACATCTATAAATAGATTAAAAATCAATGAATTGTACATTTTTTTAAATGGGTAAATTGTATGATATACAGACTATATGTCACTAAGTTTAAAAGAGTAAATTTAAAATTTTTTTTAAAAATTATGTAGGAATCTCAAAGCTTTTTAACAACAATTCTTAAATATTTTATAAATTCAGTACCTCTAGTGCTTTTTAATAGTGCTTGATAGTTCATAATTCTAAATGCAAATATACATCAAAAATACCATTAATTTTCACATATGAAATATTTTTAAACTAGCACTAGAAATAAATTCAGTAAATTTACAATTTCAAAGTATGCTTTTCCTTCTACCTAGCCTCATGATGAAAAACTATAACTGTTACCTAAACAATAATCAATTTTTTTTAAGATTTTATTTATTTATTAGAGAGAGAGAGGCAGAGACACAGGCAGAGGGAGAAGCAAGCTCCATGCAGGGAGGGGGATCTCTGGGTGGCTCAGCAGTTTAGCACCTGCCTTCGGCCTAGGGTGTGATCCTGGAGTCCCGGGATTGAGTCCCACATCAAGCTCCCTGCATGGGGCCTGCTTCTCCCTCTGCCTGTGTCTCTGCTTCTCTCTCTCTCTCTCTCTGTATCTCTCGTGAATAAATAAATAAAATCTTTAAAACACAAACAAACAAACTCCATGCAGGGAGCCCGACGTGGGACTCGATCCTGGGTCTCCAGGATCACGCCCTGGGCTGAAGGCGGCACTAAACCACTAAGCCACCGGGTCTGCCCAATAATCAATTTTTAAATATTTTTAATATTCATTAAACATATAAATAATGCCGATCATACACTTATTTTTAAAAATGAGTGTTTTAGGAAGTTTTCCTTATAAGAAGTGTATCTGTGGCGCACATGTAAGGTTATAGGAAAATAATTCTTGTCCACCTTTATCTATGAATACTGATACTGGTAAAATTTCTGCACTAAAATAAGGAAGAGGGCAGCCTGGGTGGCTCAGCAGTTTAGTGCCGCCTTCAGTCCAGAGCCTGATCCTGGAGTCCCAGGATCGGGTCCTGCATCGGGCTCCCTGCGTGGAGCCTGCTTCTCCCTCTGCCTGCTTCTCCCTCTGCCTGTGTGTGTGTGTCTCTCTCTGTGTCTCTCATGAATAAATAAATAAAATCTTTTAAAAAATAAATAAATAAAATAAGGAAGAAATTTGTCACATAAAGCTGTGAGGGTATATAAAAGAAAAAAAAAACTGTCAAGCACAGAGACAAACCTGAACATCTCAAGTCTGGCTCAAAGTATAGTCAATACAGTCAAGTTTTTGAACTGTTTGTTCTAAAGTGCAAGATGATCCAGAATCCACCCCTAGGTCTTACAAGGCCCTGCATGAAAGTGTGCTAGAATAAAAAACATAAAACATGGAACAGAATGTAGAGAACAAGACTAAGAATGAAAGCATCCTAGCCTGCAAAGAAGGATGAAAACTATATGCAAACTGAAACCATCTGATCTTCCTCAAGCTACAACTTTTAATGCTAACTTCCCATGCTAAGCAAACTTTACAAACTATAAAGGTGGTTTGAAGCCAAATTAAATATATTCAATTTAATTCCTTCATAATAGTATTTTTAAGATTATTGTTCCTATCTGAGTAAAATACTGCTGTTATCTGCTTTGCCATTCAAGATCTTATAAACATAAATTAAGTAAAAATCACTCAAGTTTAACTTCAAAACTCAAAGGTATATATAGAAAAATAATTCAATTATGTAGTAAGTACCATCTATAACTCTGCAAAAAAGGATTTAGCAAATGGCACATCAAAGGTTATTAACAACAGCATTAATTATAATTGATACATAAATTGCCTATACATAGGGCTTAAGTAAACAATAAAACATCAGATTAATGAATATATTCTAAATACATTAAAAAGATGCTATGGAAATAACATAGAAAAACACTTATAATGTTAAGTTAAAGAAAACAATATAAAATTATATATACATATGTATATACTGTATGTGGTGTGTGGAGAGAGAGCAAGGTTACAACCACATTTTAAGAAACGTGTAAAGAAAAGAAGTAAGGGATGCCTGGGTGGCTCAGTGGTGAGCATCTGCCTTCAGCTCAGGGCGTGAAGTCCAGTGTTCTTCCCACTATATAAAATTTCTCTCAGTATCCCTGGGATAGAAAATTTGATACTTGGGGCTCAGTGTTGAGCATCTACCTTTGTTTGGCTCAAGTTGTGATCCCGGGGTCCTAGGATAGAGTCCCGCATCAGGCTCCCCAGAGTAAGCCGGCTTTTCCCTTTGCCTATGTCTCTGCCTCTTCCTCTCTCTCTGTGTCTCCCATAAATAAATAAACTCAAAAAAAAAAAAAAATAAGAAAACTTGACACTCATAATTTTTTACATACTATTTTAGAGTAGGTCACAGATTCTTTGAAGCCTATCCCCGAAACTCCTCCCTAATGTCTCTGGGTTAAAAATTCTTGTTTTCTTATAGAGGGAAAAAAGCAGAGAATAAATCATTTAAAAATGGATGTTATTTCCCCCAATGTGGACCCTATACACCAAAATACAATTTGACTTGAGTCAAATGTTCCTATAGTTTTATGCTACCCTTTTAAGTACAACTTAAATGTCATCTATGCTATCAATCAACTCAAAAACTAAACTACTACAAAAAGTTCCATCAGAATCACAGGATACTTCACACCACCCCAGGGCCTTACTTCAGTCACCCTTTTTCAAGGTACCTCTCATCCCAGAAAGTCACTGTTACCTCCCTAAAAGACTAAAAGGAATTTCAGTGCATACATGAGTCTAAGCCTTGCTCTCCTCTTATGTCTAAGGCCTAACACAGCGATGACACACAGAAGGCATTCAGTAAATGGTTTCTTTTTTCTTTTTTTAAGATTTTATTTATTTATTCATGAGAGACACAGAGAGAGAGAGAGACAGAGACATAGGCAGAGGGGAAAGCAGGCTCCATACAGGAAGCCTAATGTGGGACTCGATCTCGGATCTCCAGGATCACACCTCAGGCTGCAGGCGGCGCTAAACCGCTGCGCCACCGGGGCTGCCCAGTAAATGGTTTCTGAAATAAGAGATCAACCAGCAATAACAGAAGCATCTTTGGTGCACAGAAGTTTCCAATTTTTCATATATGCCTACTGATATACATGTGCTATACCAAAAGAATACAAGATAAAATGAAGATATCAATAATCCTTGGTATCAATGATCTATGAAAATTCTAAGTACATTTCATAAAAATTAACAGCCCTATAAATAACCAAATCCAGTGATTGTAAACATTTGGCTAGTGCTGGCAGTTGTTCTTGTTATTTTTATTATTAGCTGCTACCATTTAAATTGATCTTGGGGCAGCCTGGGTGGCCCAGCGGTTTGCACCGCCTTCCACCCAAGGCCTGATCCTGGAGATCCGGGCTCGAGTCCCACGTCGGGCTCCCTGCATGGAGTATGCTTCTCCCTCTGCCTGTGTCTCTGCCTCTATGTCTCTCATGAATAAATAAAATCTTTTAATAAATAAATAGACGATTGATTGATCGATTGATCGATCAATAGATCTTAGACATTTATATCCACTATTTCACATAATCTTCACAACAAATCCTGCAAGTTAAGTTTATCCCCTATTTTATAAGCTTAAAAAAAAAAAAAAGAAAAACAGAGGCTAAGAAACTTGTTACACAATCAAATAAAGGATTTAAGACATTCTCACTGCAAAGCCCAAGATCTCCCATTATTTCACCCCAGCTCTCAGCAATGTTCATTTCTGGAGTGGTGTCAGATATCTTTAAGCCTAGTAGTTCTATGTTTTATTCAATAAAATAGTTTGTCTCTTAGGGAGTATTTTCTGATATGTGGTATCATGGTTAGCAATAAAATACTGAACAAACTCCAAGACGTCCAAGAGAATATTAGCTTGAAAATAAATATTGTACACAAACCAAGCAAGCTTAGGTTTACATTAGTAATAAACTTCTAGGTTGCAAAATGTAATACTACCTTCTATCAAGTCTATAAAAACTCTCCACTATCTGGTATTATAATCACTTTCTAGAGATGTGGTGTAGGCAATGGTAAGTTTTTACATAAAAAGATGTTGCAGCCTAGAACATATGTTCAGTTAAGCAAGCATTAGTACCATAATTAGATCTGTCAGAGCTATTATTCTGCCCTCAAAAATACAAACACATTCATTCAATTGAATGAATCTATCTGTACCATAATAATAATTATTATGAATTGTTTACACTACCTGGCCCACAATTCTGGCTTTATTACCTAGCAGCAGCTTGACTTTGAACAAATTACTTCATCTCTGAGCTTAAATTTCTTTTTGAGAAACAAATAGGGATGATCAAGTTATAAGGACTACTGAAAACTTCCTCAGGTTGTAAAGATTATTAAAAACAGTGTCTGACACTAAGTGCTCAATAAGTATTAATTATTGTTATCCCAATATTGACCTCTTCTCTCCCTCACATACACACATACATGTACCTCACTCTGAATAATTTGTTCCTTTTACATAACAATGAAGGAACATAATATCATGTGAATGTTCATTTTCATACTTGTCTGATTTATTGTCAATGACTGTTTACAGGAAACAGTATAGCGAATGTGTCTAAGAACAGATGTGCCTAGGTTCAAATCTCAAAAATCTGCCACTTACAACACAACCCTAAGTAAGTAATACAGAAGCTTAATTGCTACTTTATTAAAACTATGAAGATTAAGTGAAATGACATATGTAAATTACCTAAAAGTATCTACTGCTTATTGGAGTTTAAGAAACATCACTCCTCTTCTTTCACAATAGTGGTGTGTTTTCCTTCCCATATCTTTATATTAAAACTTAGCCCACTAAGAGAAACCATATACAGAATCAAATTCACAATTTCCAGTTTCTTACCATTTAAGTTTTTAAAGTTCAAAATCCATGCACAATTAGCCATTCATGGCTCATGGCAGGTTTAGGAATAAAAATATGAAGATAAGCTATCCTCCCATGCCTATCCCAGGAAAGCATCTACCTCAGTATCTCCTATATTCCTTCCTGGGTCACTAATTTCAAAGAGTATGTATATAAACCAATGATGCTCAACTGGGGGCAATTTTGTGCTCCAAGAAACATCTGGCAATATCTAGAGATATTTCTGATTATCCCAAATGAGAAAGTGTTACTAGCATATCATGGATAAGGGACCTGTAAAACATCCCGCAGGCACTGGACAGCTGCCCTACACCAAAGAATTACCTGGCCCAAAATGTCAACAGTGCCAAGGCTGAAAAACCATGATCTAAAAAATCCCAAGTATATAGAAGCTTTCTTCCAAAAAAGTATGGTCTTGCCCCATTGTTCTTGGCCAAATTTTTATTTTTATTGAGATAAAACAAGATATAAGCAGTCTGATTATTTCAGATGAGAGACTCTTGATACCATTTAATTCCCATTACAAAATACCCAAACTAAAGGGGCCTTGAGGAAATGAGGCTTACTTTTTTTTGTACATCTATACCATATAAAAAACAAGTTTTTAAAAGAGCTCCAACCTTTAATTTTTAATTGCACTGTCAAATCGTCAAAGCATTATTTATATCACAAAGTTAAGTTCCTTATATCTCACCTCTACCTTTTATACAAAATATCAAAAAGTTCACATTTATGTGACAGGAAAGTACAGTGCATAAGGCCAACTTTTAGCATCATTTTCTGTATCAAGTTGGCAATGAACAAAAGTTTGCAAATATACTGTACTGATGAAGCTATGGAGAAGGAAAAACACACTCAAATTGTTGCTAGTACAACCTTTCCAAATGCAAATTAGCAATATGTATCTAAAAATCCTTTGGCCCAAAAATTATACCTACCAAAAACTAAAGTACACACGCACACCTTTGCACAAAGGTGTGTAAAAGAATATTCACTGCAGCACTCTTAGTAGTAATAGCAAACAATTGGAAGCAACAGAAATGTCCATCATGAGGTGGCTAATTAAATAAATTACAGTATACTCTTATAAAGAAAGATCCTAAAGTTTTGAAAATAATGAGGGAGATCTGTATGTGCTAGTAGAGAATAATGTCTCAGATTAAGCTAAAAAAATAATAATAAGCCATAAAACAATATGCAGCTTACTCAAAAGAAAAATTATGCATATTTACATATAAATCACAGATTATTGCTGGAAATACACACAACAAAGTGGCAAGAATGACCATCTCTAGGAAGGAGACTCAGGGCCTAGAGAAGGAGATTTTCACTGATATTGTTTGAATTTTTTGTTTGTTTGAATTTTTTTTAACATGGGTTTACGCTTTTATTTACTGACTGTAAAACTTAAGTCGCAAATTCTGAGACTTAGTATTCTCTAATTTGAAATAAGAGTAATACCCTCGCTGGTTAGTTATTATGAAAATCAAATGAGAGCATAAAATGTTTCATAAATTATACAGCAGGGATCCCTGGGTGGCGCAGCGGTTTGGCGCCTGCCTTTGGCCCAGGGCACGATCCTGGAGACCCGGGATCGAATCCCACATCAGGCTCCCAGTGCATGGAGCCTGCTTCTCTCTCTGCCTATGTCTCTGCCTAACTCTCTCTCTCTCTCTCTCTGTGACTATGATAAATAAATAAATAAAAATTAAAATAAATAAATAAATAAATAAATAATACAGCAGCACAAAAACTTATAAATTAGTCCTCTGACAATTTTCCAAACCAATTATAACAATAGTTATTATCATTCTTCTGACCAATTTCTCCAAGTGTAAAAATGGGAATTTTTAAGATGAAATGTGAGTGTAAATGCAATCGTAGAACACAGATTTTCACTTTATATATAGTCATTAATTTCAATTTAACAGTAAATATTCAAAAAGAGTTCATATAGAAATGCTAAATCAGCAGATTCCAAAATAAATATGTGCTCACTATCAAAAAGAAAGTAAATAAAGGGGATCCCTGGGTGGCTCAGCAGTTAAGCGCCTGCCTTTGGCCCAGGGCATGATCCTGGAGTCCCGGAATCCAGTCCCACATCGGGCTCCCGGCATGAAGCCTGCCTCTCCCTCCTCCTGTGTCTCTGCCTCTCTCTCTATGTCTATCATAAATAAATAAATCTTTAAAAAAAAAAAAAGAAGGTAAATAAAAACTATAACCATGCTATTACAAAAATCTTGATGCTTTTTTTTTCCTGCCAATCTTTTTTCTATGCATGCTCATAGATGCATGGTTAGATCATTCTTCTAAATAAAATGTCTCGGGATCCCTGGGTGGTACAGCGGTCTGGCACCTGCCTTTGGCCCAAGGCGCCATCCTGGAGACCCGGGATCGAATCCCACATCGGGCTTCTGGTCCATGGAGCCTGCTTCTCCCTCTGCCTATGTCTCTGCCTCTCTCTGTCTCTCTGTGTGACTATCATAAATAAATAAAAAATAAAAAAATAAAATGTCTCCACTTTGCTGTAATACAGCATTCAAATTACAATATTCTTCATATTATTATAAGCTCCCAATAAACATAATTTTTAATGAAGGCATAATATTTTATCTTGTTGATGAGAGTTTAACCACTTTAACATGAAATTCCAGCGTAGGAGTTTGCCTAATGAACTCTGCCTGGATTAACTTTTCATGTAGTTCTACAATTTCATTTCTCCAAGTAACCAGATTTTTCTCTTTCTCTCTTTCTCTCTTTTATTCTCTCTCTCACTCATTCTGTTTTCCTCTTCTGGTTTCCATAGTTCCAGTATCATTAAGTGCAAAACTCACAAAGTAAAGAATTGTGTAAGTATGTTTAATTCCTTGAAGAGCAAGTAAAACACCTTAGACCGAGTCCTTAAGTCAGACTATTAGTAAGAGAGGAGATAAAAACTATGGTTCATTACTAAATAAAGATGCTCAATCTTTTCCAACTTTTTAGTCCGTTACCATTCTATCCCCAAATACAGTGAAAACAAAGGAATACACTCTTAGGTTACTCCTGGGAGACTCTGTATTGGACAAACCCAACTGTTCCTAATTAATTTTAACTATGACAACTCCTCCCAAATGCTGAACATTCCAAGCCATTTTTGAAAACAGTTGGATATCACTCAAAGAAGGATGGATTTCCTGAGTATACTGGACTGTAATTGCAGGCACAAAAGAAAAATATTATGGTGTCCTTCTCATAGTAGAACTTAATAGTCATGTTAAATACACACACACTGCTTCTGAGAACATGTAATTTTTATACTGTATCCTGATATTTATTGCCATATTGCTAAACCAGACCACTAAGATGACACATTTATTAACACACATCATGTATTCTTTGATACAACTGAAAATAAACACCACAAACTACAAAATTATGAGGGATTCTTTTTCTCCAATTTCCGAAGTTTCTGTAATACAGTTATATCACTCTTGCAATTAAAAAAGCATTAAAAGGAAAAGTATTCTTGGGGCTCCTGGGTGGCTCAATCAGTCAAGCATCTGCCTTCAGCTCAGGTCAGGATCTCAAGGTCCTTGGATGGGCTGCGTTCCCTGCTCAGCAGGGAGTCTGCTTCTCCCTCTCCCTCTCCTCCCTGCTTGTGCTCTCTCTCATCTCAAATGAGTAAATAAAATCTTTGGGGGAAAAACAGGAAAAGTATTATTCTTATAGCACATAGTGCTTTAGACCATATACTAAGATTTTTTTCACTTAAGTCCCCTTCTAAGGCTTTTTTTTAATTAAAAAAGAATCCTTGCTAAATTACACAAGAAAACTGCAACATAAAGCTGAACTGCTGCTGGAAAATCATTTAAATATTCCTATCACGTCATATTTCAATAAAATAAAACTTTTATCATCATCGAGGACACCACTTCTATACTCACAATAGCATAAAAGACCCTGGAGATTCAGAGGCAAAAGACAGGGCTTCCATCCTCAAAAAGTTTACCATCTAATTAGGACAATAGAGCATTTACTGAAAAAGAGCATCAAAAATACAAGGGAGCACTGGATATGCCAAGTGTCTAGTACAGAGAATAGAGTGAAATAAACAGCTTTTGAAATCCTACAGTCCTTGGTTCAAATCTCAGATCTACTACTTATTAGCTCATAAATTACTTCCCTCATTTGTAAAATGGAGTGTTAAGTTAAATGAAGTAAAATTCCCTGCATACTGTAACACCCTAATATATACAGTAAACGCTCTTTACATATAGTAAGAAAGGCTGAGAGTAGTAGTAGTAGTAAGGATACAGACTTGAAGAAGAAATGGGCCACTGGGAAAGCTTAAAGAGAGAAAGTATTAATATCTTTTTTTTTTTAATTTTTTATTTATTTATGATAGTCACCCAGAGAGAGAGAGAGGCAGAGGGAGAAGCAGGCTCCATTCAGCGAGCCCGACGTGGGATTCGACCCCGGGTCTCCAGGATCGCGCCCTGGGCCAAAGGCAGGTGCCAAACCGCTGTGCCACCCAGGGATCCCTAATATCTTTTTTGTAATCACCACAAGCAAAAATCACAAGATCTTTCTCATTTAAGTTTTACTTCATATTGATTAAAAGAAAATCGAATGTCTAGCGAAGACAATTGAAATTACAAAACACTAATGCTAGGGTTACCTGGGCAGCTAAGTTGGTAAAGCATCCAACTGTTGATCTCAGCTCAGGTCTCTATATCAGGGTCAGATCGTTAAAGCCCAGTGTTAGGCTCCACATTGGGTGTGGAGCCTACTTGAAATTTTAAAAAGTGAAAAAAAAAAAGAAAGAAAGAAAACACTAAGGCTACACAACACTAAAGTACCCCGGTAAAGTCCCACTAGAGCTACAAATCATAAAATATGGTCTATAAAAAAGAAATCTCAATTAGAAAGGGCCTTAGATCAGCTCATTCAAACTCCCCTACAGGAATATAAGTTCTATGTTTTGCCTCCAAGAATTTTTATTTGTTTCTTAACATATCCTTAGTATCTAACACATATTTCCTAGCACACAATGAATGCTCAACAAATATTTGTTGAATGAATATTAAAACTAAGAAAATTGAGGCCTTGGAGATCTAACTCAATTCCATAGAGTTAGCTCTTGGCAGATCTGGGACTGGAACTAAGTTCCATTACTCTAGTATTCTATCCTCTGAAGAAGCTAGAATATGATAATTTAAATAAATTATTTTGGTGGCTGGGGAGCTGGTGGGTTGGTTGTCAGTCAAGGAAAGAGGAAGGAAGGAGTAAATTAAAATGTTTTTCACATTTTCCCCCCAAACTGTCAGTTTTACTGAACTGATAAAGGCAAAAAAAAAACTATAAACAAGACAATCCTAGCATCGTGCCTAGCACATAATAGGTACTTAACAAATATTTGTTGAATGAAAGAACCTACTCCAAAACTTCATCATTATCCCATGACCAGAGGTAGAAACTCACTTCAGCATCTGTTTAATCTTTTAACTGTCACAGAGCCCTTTAAATTTTTCAGTCATTCAAAAGACAGTGTTTAATCACTTTCTTCCAGATGGGCACTGAGGAAGACAGATGAATTAAAATGTGTCCCTGCCCTGGAGGATTTCTCACTTGAGTATGCCTAAGTGTGTGTGTTTGGGGGTCGGGGGTGGAGTGTGACACAAATAGATCAATAATGAATGTGAAACCAAGTTGCATTGTTACCTTAGTTTATTTGTTTCCAGCAGTTAAAAAAAATCAAAAAAAAAAAAAACACAAGTTTAAAAAGTTTTAAAATGACGAGGCGGCACGTTAGGGTATAGAAAGGTTTAGAAAGGTTCTTTTTCCTGTCCCTTTATATAGAACTTATTGCCTCTAATGTCTTAAAAATATTCTAAATTGGCTTAATTTGAATTATCAATATAAATGAACCATCAATGTACGTTCTCTATGTGAGACACTGAAGGAGAATACTCGTGATTCAGTACTTACTGTGTACATACATGTTCATATTTAAACACACAACCACAACAACCTATTTCAATTATGTAACTATCTATAAAACTGACAAGAGCCTAAAGAAAATGTCCAGAGATGAAGGATGATAAACAGAAATCAGAAACATTAGCCCGGGAGAGAGAATAAAGTACGCAAACAACTCAGAAACAAATCTACAGAAGACTTCAAGAGGGGGAAGCTCCTGCCCGACCCGGCCAGCGCGGCCAGAAAGCAAGGGCCTGCCAACAGCCATGAGACTCCTAAAAAGGGCGACCCAAGAGTCACTGCCGCCACCGCGCACACCTGAATCTCAGGAGGGCCCTTCCAAAGAGGTCCGCCACCAGCCCTCAACCCCACATTCCAAGGATTCTTCCCTGTTACCTGCTTGTCAAAAGAGGGTGAGCGACATCAAGAGAACAGGGAAACCACCAGACGTCACTTAGGAAACAGAATTCCTGCAAACTGAAGTGAGTTACTGGACCTGAGGCACGAGTCTGCGGGTGGCGGCGGGTTCCCCGGAGAGCGGGTGTCGCTCGGGCTCTCGAGTTCACGGCGCCGGGGCAAACACCCCAGAGCCTTCTGCTGCGGCGCGACGACGGCACCGGCCCACGAGAAGCGCGACGGATGTAGGCCAAGGGGACTACAAGGCGGCAGGAGGCAGCGGGCAGCGCGCGGGCTGTGGCAGGCGCTCCGGGCAGGGCGGACCCGCCGAGAAGTGGAAGGCCGGGAGGACAAGCGCCGGCCACCTCGGCGGGAGAGCACCGGGGGAAGACCGCGGCCCGCCCTCTCTACGGGGACGGAGGAACGAGGCTCCCAGAGCGAAGCACCGGGCCTAGGCTCTGAGGAACGGGGGAGGCGAGGAAGGGGCCGACCATGGCCCCGCAGGAGGTCATCTC
Organism: Canis aureus; assembly: GCF_053574225.1. Taxonomy (NCBI): domain Eukaryota; kingdom Metazoa; phylum Chordata; class Mammalia; order Carnivora; family Canidae; genus Canis; species Canis aureus. Next base: position 16,360,422 of record NC_135623.1, on the reverse strand, counting down.
CGGCCGTCCAGCGCCGAGGCCGAGGCGGGCGGAGCCGTCACACCTGTTGATGAGGCGGCGGCTACGCGACGGCCCTCCCCGGCCCGAGGGGGCGGAAGACGACGGAAGCGGAGGTCCAGCCCAGGAGAGCGGGTCGAGGCTTGGCCGAACCCGGAGGGGGCCCAGGCTGGTGCCGAGGGGAGCGCGGGGCTCGACGGAAGCGGCAGACTGCGGCCCCCGTCGGGGGTGGGGGGGGAACGGCCCTGGGCTCCGCGTCGGGAAGGCGACTTTTAACTCGGGAAGCGCCGCGGAGCCCGGGGGCCGCCGCGCGGGGCGAGGCGGCCGGCGCCAGCGCCACGGGAGCCCACCTGGAGCGCTCCTGGCCTGGAAGGAGGAAACTTCTCGGCGGCCGAGGCGGAGCCGCGCGGGGCCACTGCCCACCCGGCACGGGCACGGGCGCCGCGGGCCGCGCGGGGAGCGGGGGCGGGGTCGTGGCGGGGCGGCGGGGCGGCGCGGCTGCGGGCTCGGACGGCCCCGCAGTACACGCACACTCAGCCTCGCGCCGCCGCTCGCCCCCGCCCGCCCCGGCGGCCGCCCCGCCCGCACCAGAGAAACTACCCGGCCGCCCGCCCGCAGCGCGGTGGGGGAGGGGCCGCCTGGGACAGCGGCCGAGCCGGGCGGGCGGTGTTACCTGTGTCAGGGAGAGCTGGGCCGCCGCAGCCATGGTGCTTCCATCATGCACGGGAGGGGAAGGAAGGACGGGCGGACTGGGGCTCGGGGCGGGAGGAGGCGGAGGGAGCGGGCAGAGGCGAGGCCCGGGCGGCCGGGCGGGCGGGCGTCTCCCCTGTAACTTCGACAACTTCCCTCCTCCCGCCCGCCCCGCCCCGCCCCGCCCCTCCCGGCCCCGCCCCACCCCGCCCGCCCGGCGCCAGCGCGGCGGCGCCCAAGTCCTGGCGCCGGATTTCGCGCTGCCGGACAGGAGCCTCCCCCCGGGGCCGCCCAAGAAAACCCGGCGCGGACAGAGAAGTAAGGCGGACGGGCTGCGTAGGCGGAAGAGACCGCAGACAGATTGCCCGGAAAGTTTAGGCAGATCGCCTACGTACTCTAAGCTGCTGCTTCTGAAAAATGGGGGAAATGCTACGCAAAGTCCAGGTTGCGTGTGAAAACGAAATGAGATCGTGATAGAAGTAGCAGTACTTCGTATATGCTAGACTCTGTGCTACACACTATTTTCCAGTTGTATGAGTGGGAGGAACTGAGACACAAATAAGTTATATAAATGAGGAAATAGAAACATAAACAGCTATTTTACCTAAAGTCATACAGCTGATTAGAAAGCCAGGTTAGAATCCAGATCTGCCTCCAAAACCTTTCATTTAACCATGTACGTGATATTGAAAAAGAAGACTTCTAGGTTCTTCCCTCCAGGAGCCAAAATCCAAGTGGGAGGGGCGATAAATAATGTCTTTGCCTGCTTGCTGCTTGCCACACTTACATGGTTTAATAAGAGAGCGCTGGGATCTGCTCAGGCACCTGCAGCACTCCTAATTCCTCCCATACTCCACCTGGCAAACTTCCAGTTTCTAAAGACATGCTCAAGTATTTTCCCCTTTACAAAGCATCTCCTGATCTCCCCAAGTCAGAGTTACAACTCTTCTTTTTAAATTTCTTCCCTGCTTTATGAAGTCATTGTCACTCAAAGGACCCTTTACATCTGTCTACCCCTCTAGACTGAGAGCTGCTCCATGGCAAGGACTGCTTCTGATGTATTTCTGTATCCTCAAGACCCTAGCATATAGCAGGTACTCAATAAAAGGCGTTAGTTACAGTTTGTGTTAAATATAGCGCATCCTACACTATCTCATACTGCCATCTTCAGTTAGAATATACAACAAGTTACTAGAAACCCTGATCTTTAAAGACTTGGCTTATATGCCATCTACTTTAAGAAGCCTTCTAGGAACTTCCATCCCACCTCTTAGTTGTTCTGATGTGGTCCTTCTTATATTCCGCCTGTTTTTAAGAGTTAATTAAGGACTTCTCTGTACCTACCACACTAAAATCCTTGAGGACAAGGGACTGATTCATGACTACATCCCACTCACAGTTTAGTCTACAGCAGAGTAGGCCTCAATAAATGTTTTTGCCTAGAATTGGTCTTCTTTTCTCAGTCATGGTGGCTCCCCACACCAACAAACCAAAACTCTATCAGACCCATGACCTTGTCACCATTATCATAGAAGTCCCATTTAATATACCAGGAGGGCCAGCTGGACAAGGCTCATGATGGAGTAAGCCTCACCTAAGTTTTTAGACTTTTGCCACCACAGGCAAACCACCTGAGAAATGCCTCCAGAAATTCCTGACTCTACTCAGACTCCTTTTCATAAGGTCTGGCCACAAGGAGCCAGGCATGCAGGTCTAGTGGACCACCACATATTCAACAGTCTCCTTTGGTCTCTTTTTGCTCTTATTCTTTTTAACTCAAGGGAAAAGGGGAGATATTGTTTTAAATTAGTTTACCTTGGTATGTCCATCAGCCATAACCACAACTGATGTTTCTATTTGACTTTAAAAAAAAAAAAAAAGATTGTATTTATTTATTCATGACAGATGCAGAGAGAGAGCGGCAGTGACACAGGCAGGGGGAGAGGGAGAGAAGCAGGTTCCATGCAGGGAGCCCGACGTGGGACTCGATCCCGGGTCTCCAGGATCACACCCTGGGCTGAGGTCGGCGCCAAACCACTGGGCCACCCAGGTTGCCCTCTATTTGACTTTTCTGTATTACATTATCACATCTGAGCTTCACAACTCTGAAAAGTATAAACCCACTTTATAGATATAGTAAATGAAGGTTACAGGGGTTAAGTGATTTGCCTAAAGTTACACAGCTAATAACCAAAGCAGTATAGCATAGTGGAATAAACAGGGCTTGGATGCCAGAAACATCCAGGTTATAGTTCTGGTTCTACCATTTACTAGCTATACAACCTTAGGGTTGTTGTGAGGATAAATGAAATAACATATATGAAAATACTTAAAGATGGAGATAGTTATAGATGTAGGCTAAGAAATCTGAAAGCCAGTATACCTGGGTGGCTCAATGGTTGAGCATCTGCCTTTGGCTCAGGTCATGATCCCGGGGTCATGGGATCGAGTCCCACGTTGGGCTCCAAGCATGGAGCCTGCTTCTCCCTCTGCCTGTGTCTCTGCCTCTCTCTCCGTGTCTTACGAATAAATAAAATCAAGAAGAGAAGGAAAGAAAGAAAGAAAGAAACCTGAAAGCCATGAAGTAAATTATTATGGGAAATACAAATTCACTTGCTATTCAAAGAAGATCCTCCAAATCATATAAAATATAAGAAGATACTACTTTTGGTGAATAGAGTGGAATTCCTGGTGTATAGAGTTTTCCAGAAAGGCAATATGTAGGTAGTAAGGAAAATATTGGAATCATTTGGTGTATGGCCTCAGACAAACCTGTTTGAGCCTCAGTTTCTCATATATAAAAATGAGCAGATCAGGGACACCTGGGTGGCACAGTCCGTTAAGCACCCCACTCTTGGTTTCAGCTCAGGTCATGATCTCAGAGTCGTGAGATCGAGCCCTGTATTGGGCTCCACACTCAGTACAGAGTAACTGCTTTAGACTCTCTCTACCTCTCCCACTGCCCCTCCCACTTGTGTGCTCTCTCTCATTCTCTCTCGCTCTCTCTCTCTAAGATAAATAAATCTATAAAAAATGAGCAGATCAGTGTGGAAAATATGGAGGAAACATAAGGAATTATTACTGTTATAATCATTGTGTGATTTATAGTAAATCAAAAACAATACATTGTATGTTTTCAGAATTGCTTTTCACAGTTTATCAATTTTTCACATCAGCATATAGCATGATAAGGATTGTTGAAGTGAATTTAATGCATAGTCTCGTGTAGTTATTATTTGCATCGTTATTTTATCCCATTTCACAGACAAAAAAAAAAAAAAAAAAAAAACAAGGAACAAATGCTTTGTAAATAACTTGTTTCAGTAAAGTCCACTTAGAGCAAACTTAGCTTGGACCGTGATTAAAATAATAATAATGATAGTCAGAGCTCCCAGTAAGGGAAGACAAGCTAAAAATTATTATATGGGAGTTGTCTCAGACACCTTTCCAGACCACTAATAATTTGTACTGGCTTCCTTTTCCACTCATTGGTTCTGGTTTAAATTTAAAATTTGACACGTGATGGATGATGGGAGTGATGGTCCAAACTCACAAAAAGGCCTTAGAACTTCTGGGACTGGATTTCTTTTTAAATGACACACCAATGAGAGTTTGCAAATGCCTGTCCCAGTTCTCATCAAAGCACTGGGTCATATCCCAAATCTATTTTAGGAGAGTAGAATGTAGCTAATGGAAGATATGTTGTGATCTAATTCATTGTAACAAGAATGAGCTTCATGGAGCAGAGAAAAAACTTGACCATTTTTTCTAGGGCAACTTAATGTCTCTTGGGCTCTAAGCTTTGTATTCCTCATCTGTACATTGGAGATAATAAACACCTATTTTATAGGGATGATATAAAGACTACAAATAATGCATAAATATCCCATATCAAAGAACCTTGACTGAAATAAAGGCCTAATTAATGGTAGCTGTAAGAACACCATTCCTCAAGATCACCATTTAACTCCACCCCTCAGACAATTAACTCTCCAATTACTCAGTGAGTTTTGCAGATACACTGGCCATAAGAAAGGAGCACCTTAAACAGCTGATGTGTATGCCTGTTATAGGAAAGATAGATGTAGTAAAGTTGTGTCTGATGACTTAAATCTGGTTACTGACAATCAACAAATGCTGCTTTCATGCACATTATTTCATTTAATCCTCACAACAACCCTATATGGATTATGATCCATGTTACTTTAAAGAAGAGGAATTTGTCCAAATTCATAGTGACAAAGCTAAAAATTATACATAGATCTTCTGACTCAAACATGCCTTTTACTAGGGCATGTTGCTGGTATCCTGTAGATATTGGTCACCTCCAAGAAGACTTGATAAAATGGTGCTTTTGACCATGGAAAGCTGAAGATGAGCCTCTGGATTTATAATAACCCTAAACCCAAGATCATCCTGAAGAGAACTTAGATCATTAACAACTTTGTCATCAGCCTATCTTTCCATTTTTTTTTTTAATTTTTATTTATTTGTGATAGTCACAGAGAGAGAGAGAGAATGAGGCAGAGACACAGGCAGAGGGAGAAGCAAGCTCCATGCACCGGGAGCCCGACGTGGGATTCGATCCCGGGTCTCCAGGATTGCGCCCTGGGCCAAAGGCAGGCGCCAAACCGCTGCGCCACCCAGGGATCCCTCCATTTTTGTATCCTACTCTAACTCCCAATCCTCCCCAGCCAATCCTTCAGGGACACCACAGCTACTTTTATTTCTTTATATTCCAACTTTAGAGGTGACAATCATATCAGCTCTTCTTGAACACTGCATATCTGTGATGTCAGCATTTAGAAATACAGGATGCTTGATTGAAACTATGGGTGAAAAAAAACCTGAGGAGCTCTCTGAATACACAAAGAACCAGTTTATTTGCGTGACACTTTGAGAAAGGCCTTCCATATAAATGGTGCTAAGCTACAGAAAAAAAAAAATTCAACTACAATTGTAATGATAATCTGGAGCTCATGCTTCCAAGCTGTTTGTTGCATAAATATAGCCCATTATTGTTCATGTTTGCCCAGGGCAGAAAGAATATGTGAGGCTGCACAATAATAACAATTGTGCTACACAAATAACTGTCTCTGTGCCAGGAACTGAAAAGAACAAGCAGTAAGAGATTTTTAAATGCCACATACACCCAGGGTGTGATAGGGCATTTCAAAACTGTCTTCATAGCTAATTTTTCAGGGCGATGGGGTGTCCTGGGAAGAGTCTGAATTTAGAACTGGAAAGGCCGAGTCTGGTGCAGGCTTGGCTCTGCTACTTCCTAATTTTGTGACCTTGGACAAGTCAGTGAACTATACCAAGCCATTGTTTCCTATAAACTGAAGGTAATGATAGCACCTACCTGGTTGTGCTGTTATGATGCTTAAGTGAGGTTTCCTGTGAAAGCAGTTAGCCTAGTACCTGGCACATAGTGGACACTCGATAAGCATTAGCTCCTTTTTCTTCTTAACTAAAGAATACTTAGGGTTTGAGAAACCAGAAACAAAAATGGAAATCATTTTTAAAGAGCTTCAGGGGCAGTCCGGGTGGCTCAGCGGTTTAGCGCCGCCTTCACCCCAGGGCCTGATCCTGGAAACCCGGGATCCAGTCCCGTGTTGGCCTCCCTTGCGTGGAGCCTGCTTCTCCCTCTGCCTGTGTCTCTGCCTCTCTCTCTCTCTCTCTCATAAATAAATAAATAAATAAATAAATAAATAAATAAATAAATAAATAAAATATTTTTTAAAAATTAAAAATTAAAAAAAATAAAGAGCTTCAGTGGTTTTTCCAAAACCTACCTTAATGGTTTTTTAAAATAAAATTCAGGGGATCCCTGGGTGGCTCAGCGGTTTGGTGCCTGCCTTTGACTCAGGGCACAATCCTGGAGTCCCGGGATCGAGTCCCGCATCAGGCTCCCTGCAAGGAGCCTGCTTCTCCCTCTGCCTGTGTCTCTGCCTCTCTCTCTCTCTATGTCTATCATAAATAAATAAATAAATCTTAAAAAAAAAATAAAATAAAAATAAAATTCATTCATCCATTAGTAATAGTTACCAAGTACTCAAGAATAAGGAAGATTATTATATTTATGTCCCAAGAGTTCCATTGGCTTCCAGTGAGCAAGCAAATGCAGTTTTACACTTGTCCTATTTCCTTCCTTCCTTTCTTTTCACTTCTTTTTTTCTTTTTCTTTCTCTCTCTTATGAAGTGTCCTGGAAACTATAAGAAACCAAAAGAACACCATGGGAAAGAAAATATTTGCACTCAAGACTGTAGGTCCTTTCATCTGCAGATTTCAAAGCATTGTCTCCATCACTAATTACTAGCCCTGCTTAACAAGTGGGACTGCTGAAACACCATCAAATTAAGAAGCTTGCCCTAAATCACAAGGCAAGGCAGAGGATGGGCTGCAGACAGAACAAAGCTATCCTGTTTGCCAGCCTTGGGCTCTAAAATAGGACACATGAGAGTCAACAGAGGCTTCAAGGAACACAAAGAAAAGTTTGGGGAATCTGATTTTGTACTTTTGAATCATTGCAGTGACAAGACCATGGACTTTAGAGTCAACTTTGACTTCAAATCTCAGCTCAGTTCCTTATGAACTGTGTAACCTCGGTCAAATCATAAGTTAAATCTCAGTTTCCTTCTCTAAAATGGAGATATTAATTCCTACCTCTAAGGGTTTAGGGAGAGTTAAATGATGCAACTTTTGTGAAAATACCTAGCACAGTGTCCTACACTTAACAGGTTCATGTCGGAGAAAACTAAGACACACCACATATACACATAATGACAAATAGCTCTTTCAGTCAAAGATTTTCTAAGCCATAATCACAGTTGTGTCTCAGTTTAAAATGATGACTGTGTATTGAACATCTCATAACACAAATAGAGGATGCCTTGTTCAGTCCATCACTTTCTTCATTTATTCAGTGCTTTCTTTCATAGCCCAAGTCTAATCTATCAGCAAGTTTTGTTGGCTTAACTTCCAATATATATCTGAAATTCCAATTCTATTTTCAAAATATATTCTAGATGTAACCATTTCTCACTGTCTTCACTGCCACCATCACTTCTCTCCTGGACGACTGCTAAAACTCCTTAACTAATCTCCCCAGTCTCATGTTTGTACCTACATTTTTTCTTCTTATTATAGACAGAGTGATCTCTTAAAAAAAAAAAAAGAAAAGAAAAGAAAAGAAAGAAAGAAAGAAAAAAATGGATCTTGTCATTTCCCTATTTAAGATCCTCTGGGACTTCTCAAACTCCTGACCATCAGCTCCAGTGAAGCCAGGTCTTTCCAGGTAAAATATGAATCAGCAAGGTGCAGAAGAGCAAGTATGTTCTGGGCATACTGAGATATTTTGTGGAATGGAGCATGATGGGGACTGGAGAGGGAGGAACCTGCAGAGAAAGATAGAGGAAATATTAGGACATGCTCAGAAGGAATCATGAATGGGCCAGAAGAGGCTTAGGGAAATGTGTCTGTTTGGAGATTCTCAGACAAGCAAAATCACTACTGGACACAAAAGAAACCATTATTGTTTTGTGTTGATGACATTTTAAAATCTAATCACCTTGATTTTTTAAAAGGGCAGTCTGGAATCTATTTTACCCTTTCAAAAGGAAATCAGGAATCCTGACATCAGGACAGTGGTTAAGAGGCTGGGGGCTTTAGAATCAAACAAATTTGAGATTGGATTGAGGCCCTCCACTTATAAGCTATAGCACCAACGACAAATTATTAAAAGTCTTTGAGCCTCAGTTTTATGTAAACTACATCAGAGTGATAACAAAATTAAATGGACAATGCTTATAGAGCACATTGCACAGTGTCCGGCACACGAGAATAAGTGCTGGATAAATGGAGACTACACATTATGGTAATGACGATGATAGTTAAGTATTTAGTTATCTGTATAACTGCCCTCATATTCTTTTTTTTTCATATTCTTTACCATTACTAATAAACACTGTCAGTGTCTCACCTGTAACAAAGATCTGAAATAAATCTGTCAAATTTTGAAAGTCTGAGGAGACTGTCCTGATTCACAGCAACGTTTGGCCCTGAAAGATAACAAAAAAAGGTACATATTTTACTGGAGGCATTATCCACTCAATCCTACAGTCCAGAAAAATCAATGTATGCAAAAAGGAGAGTAGCATCACATATGCATTTAACTGTATATGAATGTAATTATACACCCTCAGTGCTCAGTGTTTAAAGGAAGGGGTTTTTGTTGTTACTTTCAATATTATCTCTTTATGCAAGCCAAGGATTTCAGCTGATACTCAAAGAGGCAAGGATTTGATTTAAGCCTGAAGAAAATAATTGGCAGTGTTGAGCTTATGCAAAGACAGTATGTCTGTATATTATACTGAATAAGTTCTTGAATTTTTCAGGGATAACCCTGACAATATACAATTTTGGCTAAGTGTCAAGCTTAACCTCAAGTAAGCTACAGCTGTTCTTTTTGCAAAATTATACATTATAAGTGGGTCAGATGAAGGAAGTAAATGGTTAAAAGTGTGGATTTATTTATTTATTTATTTATTTATTTATTTATTTATTTTTATTGGTAATTTACCAACATACAGAATAACCCCCAGTGCCCATCACCCAATCACTCCCACCCCCCGCCCTCCTCCCCTTCTACCACCCCTAGTTCGTTTCCCAGAGTTAGCAGTCTTTACGTTATGTCTCCCTTTCTGATATTTCCCACACATTTCTTCTCCCTTCCCTTATATTCCCTTTCACTATTATTTATATTCCCCATATGAATGAGAACATATAATGTTTGTCCTTCTCCGACTGACTTACTTCACTCAGCAAAAGTGTGGATTTATTGTCAAAAAGGCTTGGGTTCAAATTCTGATTCTGGCCCTGGGAACCTGGAAAAGTTACTTAACTATTCGGCCTAAGATGGTTGAAATGGGAATGATGCTCCCTACCTCACTACATGTTTTGGGCAGTTTTGTTACATCAAGATGCAGTGGGGTCTGGAAAATCATCAACTTTGAGGAATTGGATTCAAGAAAACCAATTGTGTTTGAAAGGCCATAAATAGGGGATCCCTGGGTGGCACAGCGGTTTGGTGCCTGCCTTTGGCCCAGGGCACGATCCTGGAGACCTGGGATCGAGTCCCACATCGGGCTCCCAGTGCATGGAGCCTGCTCCTCCCTCTGCCTGTGTCTCTGCCTCTCTCTCTCTCTCTGTGACTATCATAAATAAATAAATAAATTAGTTTTAAATTTTTTTTTAAAAATTGAAAGGCCATAAATATGAAATTCTATATAAAACAAATTATCCCTATAATTAAGTATCCACCCAAGGGGACGGTGAAAAAAAATTTTTTATACTGCTTAACAGAGAAGATTCTGATTGAAACTTTAAGGGAACATTATCTCAAGCCCATAAGAGAACATTAAACAACATCCTGCAAACTCCTAGACAGGTGGGCTCATTTTCAGACCACTGATTAGAACTACCAATGACAGGTTTACTGAAGTATGGGACTTATAAAGAGCAGATAAATAGGCTTCTTCCCATTTATTAATTTATTCAACAAGTTTTTAGTACATACGATACCTCAAGCATTCTGCAAGGTAGAGGAGTTACAAAAGTGAATAAGACATATCTCCACCCTCAAGGAGCACATAGCCTAGAGAAGACGGACAAGCAAAATGGCAATTATAAACACAATGTGGGATGCCTGGGTGGTTCAGTGGCTGAGCGTCTGCCTTCAGCTCAGGTCATGATCCCAGGATCAAGTCCTGCATCAGGCTCCTCGCAGGTAGCCTGCTTCTCCCTCTGCCTGTCTCTGCCTCTCTCTGTGTCTCTCGTGAATAAATAAATAAAATCTTAAAAAATAAAAATAAAATAAATAAACACAACGTGATGAAGTTAAAAGAATAAGATCTCAGTGATGTAGAAATACACAGAAGGAATATAACATCTGTGCTATGGGACAAGGAAGGGGAGGCTTCCTAGTAGAAGCTGTATATATAAGCTGATACCTGCAGGGTTGCCTGAGTGACTCAGTTGGTTAAGTGTCTGCCTTTGACTCAGGTCATGATCTCAGGGTCCTGGGATTGAGCTCCACATTGGACTCCCTGCTCAAAGGGAGCCTGCTTCTCCCTCTCCTCCTCCCCCTGCTTGTGCTCTCTCTCTCTTTCTCTCTGTCAAATAAATAAAAATAAAAATCTTAAAAAAAGAAGACCTAAATAAATGGAAAGACTTTTCATGTTCATGGAGAAGACTCAAGGTTGTTGAAATGGCAATACTTCCCAAATTGATCTATAGATCCAGTGCAACCCCTATTAGAATCTCAGCTAACTTCTTTGTAGGAATTCACAAGCTGATTCTAAAATACATTTGGATTTGCAAGACTCAGAATAGCCAATCTTGAAAATGAAGAACATAATTGAAAGATCATACTTCCTAATTTAAAACTTACCACCAAGGTAGAGTAACCAAGACAGTGTCTACCAAGACAGACTGGCATAAGGGAAGACATATAAATCAATGGAATGGAATTGAGACTACAAAAATTTATGGCCAGTTGGTTTTCTTTTTCTTATTTTTTAAAGTAATCTCTACACCCAATATGGGGCTCAAACTCATGACCCCAAAATCAAGAGTCTCATGCTCTACCAACTGAGCCAGCCAGGTGCCCCTTGGTTTTCAGCAAGAGTGCCAAGACAATTCAATGGAGGAAAGAATAGTCTTTTTTGACAAATTGTACTGGGACAACTGAATATCCACAAACAAAAGAATGAAGTGTGGCGCCTATGTCATTCCGTATACAAAAACCAACTCAAAATAGGTCATTGATATACATGTATGTTTATAAAGATCTTAGGAGAAGGTAAGTTTCTTAACCCTAAAACTCTAAGAGGAAAATATAGATAGATGTAAATCTTTATGCTTTGGATTAGGTAATGCTTTCTTGACTATAACACCAAAAGCATTAGCAACAAGAGGAAAATAGATCAATTGAACATCAGAACCAAAAACTTTTGTGCTTCAAGGGGAGCCATCAAGAAAGTAAAGACAATCCAAGGAATGGGAGGGTATATTTGCAAATCACATATCTGATAAAGGAGTTGTTCAGAATATATTTTAAGAAGACTTTCAGCTCAATAACAAGAAGACAAATAACCCAATTTTAAAAGTGGGTAAATTCTTTGAATACACATTTCTCCAAAGTATACAAGTGGCCAAAAACTGCACAAAATACACTCTAAGTGCAACATCATTAACGTTAGGGAAATGCAAATCAAACCACAACGAAATAGCACTTCACACCCACTAAAATGGTTATAATTTTTAAATAGACAATAACAACTGCATATCTACATGCAAAAGAATGTTGTTGATATTGTTTCAATAATCCAGAATTGACAAGGATGTGAAGAAATTGGACTCCTCACACATTGCTGGTGGAAATATAAAACGATATAGCCACTTTGGAAAACAATTTGGCAGTTCCTCAAAGAATTATCATATGCCTCAACAATTCTACTCCTAGGTATATAGCCGAAAGAATTAAAAACATATGGCTGCATAAAAGCTTGCATATGAATATTCATAGTAACATTACTTATAATAACCAAAAATTTAAAAACAAATGTCCATCATCGACAAATAGATAAATACATGTGGTATATCTACACGATGAAGTTATTATTCAGCAATAAAAAGGAATGAAGTACTGATCCATGCTACAACACGAATGAACCTTGAAAACATTATGCTAGGGACACCTGGGTGGCTCAGTGGTTGAGCATCTGCCTTCGGCTGAGATCATGATCCTGGGGTCCTGTAGGGAGTCTGCTTCTTCTGCCTGTGTCTCTGCCTCTCTCTGTTTGTCTCTCATGAATAAATAAATAAAATATTTTTAAAAAAGAAAGAAAGAAAAAAGGAAAGCAAGCAAGCAAGAAAGAAAACATTATCCTAAATGAAAGAACCCAGACATAAAAGGCTTTTATGCCCCACATTGTATGATTCCATTTATATAAAATCTCCAGAATAGGCAAATCCACGGGGAAAGAAATTAGATTAGCAGTTGTCAGAAGCCGAGGGAAAGGAGGATAGGAGTGAGTGCTAATGGACACAGAGTTTCTTCTTGGAGTGGTGAAAATGTTCTGCAATTAGATAATGATGATGTTTGTGCAATTCTGTGAATATACGAAAAACCACTTAAATGTACATTAAAAAAAATAGAGAGAGATGTCACTCTGGCTCTGTATAAAGGATGGAGCAGTGGGTAAAAGATGCTTTAGAGGGGATCCCTGGGTGGCTCAGCGGTTTAGCGCCTGCCTTTGGCCCAGGGCACGATCCTGGAGACCCGGGATTGAGTCCCGCGTCGGGCTCCCCACATGGAGCCTGCTTCTCCCTCCTCCTGTGTCTCTGCCTCTCTCTCTCTCTCTCTCTCTCTCTATGTCTATCATAAATAAATAAATAAAAATAAAAAGTAAAAAATAAAGCTGCTTTAGAGAAAAACAGATAAGAGTTGTTAAGGCCAAAACTATAGTAGAGGCATTGTTGATACACTTAAAGGAGAATTGATTCTAGAGACGCCGAGAACACAGAATACCATCGTGGTTGATGTGGGCTCGAAAGGAAAACGCATCTTGAGTGAGACCTCAGCTCTGCTACTTGCTAGTCCCATGATTAGAGTTAAGTTCCTTAGCATTTCTGAGCCTCAGTCTCTATCATCGGTAAGACAGAGGTGACAAAAACATAGAATCTACTTCACAAAGTTATCATGAGGATTTGTTCATTAATTCAAAAATAATTATTCAGTACCTGTTATTTGCTAAGCTCTGTTCTAGATACTGAGTATATAGCAGTAAACAAAACAGACAAAACTCTGCCTTCTTGGAGCTTCTATAAATTATAAAAAGTATAAATATATACAATATGTATAAAATCATAAGTTGATATGGAGAAAAAAATCAGGAAAGAAAGAAAGATAGATGGAAGAGTATGTGAGAAGGGGGAAGGGTTGAGATTTTAAGGGTGGTCAGAAAAGTCCCCATGGATAAGGAAACATTAGAGAAAGGACTTAAAGTAAGAAGAGACTGACAAAGAGTATATCCAGGGTTGGGAGAAATTGAGGCAAAAGGTACAGCAGTGCAAGGCAGGGGTGTGCTTAGTGGGTTTGGAAACATCCAGGACATGAATATGGCTGGAGCAGAGTGAGGGTGAGGGTAAGGATGAATGATTAAGAAAGGAGGTCAGGGGGTGCCTGGGTGGCTCAGTTGGTTAAGTGGCTGCCTTTTGCTCAGGCCATGATCCCAGGATCCTGGGATGGAGCCCGGCAATGGGCTCTGCTCAGCGGGGAGTCTGCTTCTCCCTTTTCCTCTGCCACTCTTCCACTGCACTCTCTCTCTGTCAAATAAAAAAATAAAATCTTAAAAAAAAAAAGAAGTCAGAGAGGGTATAGTATCCTGTATCAAGTGACATATTATAGGCCATTGTAAAGACTGTGCCTTTTACACTGAATGAGATGGAAAGTTACTGAAGTTTTGAGTAGAGGAAGAACATGGTATGGCTTAGGTTTAAAAAAGATTATTTAGACTACTGTGGAAAAAGTAGATTGTAGATAACAAGAGCAGAAAGCAGTAAAATAAATATGATATCATTTTAACAATCCAGGTATGATGGCTTGGGTCAGAGAATTAACATGGTGGGGAGGATGGAAATTTGTGGGGAGAAGTGGTAAGAAGTGGTCAGATCTGCATATATTTTGAAGGTGGGATTTGCTAAAGGTTTAACTGTCAGGTATGAGAGGAAGAAGAGCCAAGGATGATGCCAAATTTTTGCCTGAGCAACTGGAGTAATGGGGTGAGATAGGGAAGAAACCAATTTGGGAAGAACATCAGGAATTTTGTCTTGCACCGAGTTTGAGATACTTTTTAAACGTCCAAGTTGAAATGTGAAGAATGCAATTGAAATATGAGTTTGGAGTTAAGGGGGGGAATATGAGTTGGAGATAGAAGTTTGGGTGTCAATAGCATATTGGGGGCATTTAAAGCCATGAGACTGGGTAAGACTATCTGTACAATGAGTATCTGTAGATCTAAGAAGTCCAACTGCAGCCACTCCAAGTTAAAGATTAAGGAAATGAAGTGAAACCAGTAAAGGAGAAGGAACTGAGAAGGAGCAACCAACAGTGAGCTTAGAGTAAAACCAGAAGAGTATCGTGTCTGTCCTGGAGTCAAATAAAGACAAGTGTTTCAAGAAGAAATGAGGAAGGAAGGAGGGAGTTAGTAAAAGTATCAGATCTGACTCTGATCATAGAGTCAGTTAGATGAGAACTCAGAATACCTCCAGAGTTATCAACATGGTGGTCGTTGGTAATCTTGGTAAAAACAGTTTCAGTTAAGAAAGGGGATAAACCTGATTAAAGTGAACTCTAGAGAAAATGAAAAGGTAGGACTTGAAATCAAGGAACATAGATAATTCTTTAGAGATATTTGGCTGAAATGAAGAGCAGAGAAACAATGGGGTAGCTAGAAGAAGTTATGGAATCAAGAGAGATTTCTTTTTTAAGATGAGAGGTACCATAGCACTTTTATTTTTAGATTTATTCATTTATTTGAGAGAAAGTATGCACGTGGGGCTGGGGAAGGGGCAAAGGAAGAGGGGGGAGATCTCAAGCAGACTCCCCACTGAGTGCAGAGCCAAATGCAGGGCTCCATCTCACAACCTAGAGATCATGACCTGAGCTGAGATCAGGAGTCCCAGCTTAATTAACCCACTAAACCACCCAGGCGCCCCATCATAGCACTTTTTAAGCTGATGGGTGATCTTTTGGAAAGGGAAATACTGATAACATAGATGAGAGAGTGAATTGCTGAAACATAGGGGCAATGATTGGCTTTCAGAGTACCGTCAAGGACTGGGGTATGCAGGCATGAATCATGCAGGCAGGTGAATTATCTGTTGAGAGAGAAAAAAAGAACATGCTGAATGTTTGAGGCGGGGGAAAGTATGAAATAATCATTTAGGGAGAGTGGATGGACTTTTAAAATAAAATAATCACCAGATAGCACTAATGGCTTACTTGAGGTTAGTGGTAATGAATTTGAAGAGTCCAATTGACAACTTTGTGTTTTTTTCTTCAACCATTTTCCAAAAGGTAGAGAGAGGGTGGCGAGTTAGATTGCCCAGGGTAGGGGTTTTGAGACGCAGAATAACAAAGCAAGAAGAGGAAAAGAGGAGATATATCAAGGGAATGATTATAACATTGGACTTTGGACCTTGGAATTTAAGTGGGTAAGAAGAGAAGTGAGGACATAAGACGGGTAAGGAATGGTCAATAGGTGTTGGGATCACTGGCCCAGGAACTATTAGAGAATTGTTAGACTTGGAATGTTGGAAAGACAAGACTGCTAGAAAGGTAAGAAAGATTTTTGGTAGACTACTAATAGATGGAAATAATCCCTAAAAAATAATAGTTGTATTAAGACCCAGTCCATGAAAAAAAAAAAAAAAAAAAAAAAAAGCCCCAGTCCATGCCCTCAGAGTGCTCACTAAGTAGTGCAGAAGACAAAGCAGAGATGAATACTCAAGATAAGTACAAGCAATGCCTGTGGGAACCAAAAGGAATCTTCAAGTAAATGTGAGGGTCAGATCAAGGAAAGCATTCAAAGAAGGTGCCATTTGAGGTGAAGCTCAAAATGGAGCAAGTGGTGAGCCCAGCCCAGTATACCACAGCACCTAAACTACAGCAAGTGTTCAGAAAATAGTGGATTGAATGGGAACCATCGCAGGACAGGAGACTAGAGAAGGGGCTGGGGCCAGGTTAGGAATTCTTTGAAATGGTAGGCTAATGCGTGAGCATTTTTCTGTAGACTACAGTGAGGTTAGGGGCTCTTCTGCATAATTGAGCCTGTTTATTAGCATGATAAGAAGTCATATTGGTTTCTGTATTTTAATCAGTCTCAAGTTGCTTTCTTCTCCATTATGTATTTACGTCATATTTAGAGTTTTGTGTTTCACTAGGGTTTTCTGAATAAACTCATTTCCAGTCTACTGCACTGATCCTGTTAGTTTCTTTTTTTTTTTTTTTTAAGATTTTATTTATTTATGAGAGACCCACAGAGAGAGAGGCAGAGACATAGGCAGAGGGAGAAACAGGCTCCCCGCGGGGAGCCTGATGTGGGACTCGATCCCGGGACCCCAGGATCACACCCTGGACTGAATGCAGGCTTTCAACCGCTGAGCCACCCAGGCATCCCTTGTTAGTTTCTTTCCAAACAATGTACTGCCACATGCCCGTTCACTTTTTTTCCAACTTCACCTTCATCCCTCAGTGTTGGCAGGAAAGTCTGACATGTTACCCCTTAGGGCCCTGCCAGGAAGGAGTGGCTGTGACCAGCACTAATCTGTCCTGAGCATTAGGACCAGTTGAAGTGGACAAGAGTTGAAGGTGAAGAGTCACATCCTACCAGGGTAGAGAGGGGCACAGTCTCACAACAGAGGTCACAGTTTTTTCAGGAACTCAGTATCAATGCCGGTGGTGGGGTCAGTCCCTTTGTAGACTATATTTATGATGTCGTTTGCAAGTATCAGAACCTTTGTCTTTATAGACTAAGCAGGTGGGTGTTGAAACTATTACCTTCTCTACCACATTATTGTGGCTTCAGCCAAGTCCCTTCCCTCCTCTGGACCCAAGAGCCTGTCTACACAGTGAGAGGGCAGGATTCATCCTTCTCTAGCCCCTCTTCCAACTCTGACATGCTCTAATCTTTCTGTTACCTTTTATTCTGTATTAAACTCATAACACGTGCCAGACATTTTTCTAAGCCTGAGACCATCATTATCACTCCTACTCTTACTCACCCCAAACCCTTGCTATGAATTATGTTGGGCTTTTCTTGTTTAAAACATTTGTAAAAAGTGGTGTGTTAGGTTTATTTCATACACACAGTTGAGAGAAAAATCACACAAAGGGCTTTGTTCTGTTCCAGCAGCTGAAACAGTAAAACTACCGGAATGATATGAAGCATCATTTTGTACTGCCCTCAAGTGGTGACCCAAATGTCTTCCTGGCTGCAGTTTACAGAATAAAATATTCTCAGAGGAGCCCGAGGCAGTTGTATTTGATCAAACGTCTTATCTTATAGACCATGGGCTGAGGCTCGTCATCATTCCCGTCGACGTACAAATCTGTTCCAGTTTCTCCTATCTTTAAAGAGCTATTTTATAAGCTTAACTCCTTCTCTAGTCTTATTTTTTTTTTTTTAAGAATGTATTTATTTATTACTAATGAGAGAAAAAGAGAGAGGGAGAGGCCAAGACACAGGCAGAGGGAGAAGCAGGCTCCAGGCAGGGACCCCAATGTGGGACTCAATCCCGGGACCCCAGGATCAGGCCCTGGGGCTCAAGGCAGCGCTAAACCAGCTGAGCCACCCAGGCTGCCCCCCTCTAGTCCTATTTCTCTGCTCCCTTTCACAGCCAAAGTTCTCAATAGAGTTAACTGCATACTCTATTCCCTGATCTCCAATTTACTTATAAACTTTTTACTTCAAAATAATCTCAAACTTTCAGAAGAGTTGTAACAATAACTCCTATGTGTTCTTTAGTCCAATGCACCAGAACTTTATATTTTGCCACAATCTTTTAATCTGTGTGTGCATATGTGTATGGATGCACACATATATACAAGATTTTCCCCCTAAACCATTTGATTTTTAGTATTTATTCCTAATATCCTAAATATTCCTCCCCCCACTCCCAGTATAATGATCAAATTTAGAAAATTTAACATTGATATAATCCTTATATTTAGTCCATATTTAAAGTTCTCTCATTGGTCTGATACTGTCCTATTTAGCAGTTTTCCTTCTGATCCAGGGCCTTATCTCTAATCATTTATTGCATTTAATTGATCCTGTAGTCTCCTTTAATCTAGAACAGTTTCCCAGTCTTTCATTGTTATTCATGATATTGATATTTTTGAAAAGTATAGATCAGTGTTTTGTAGAATTTCCCTCAATTTGGTTTTGCTCCATGTTTTCTTATAATTCAATTTCCTTTCCTTTTCTTTCTCTCTCTCTCTCTCTCTCTTTTTTTTTTTTTTTTTTTTTTTTTTTGAGGCAGTAGGAATACTACCCATAGGATATTATGTCCTCAGTGCATAAGATGAGGAAAAATATGGTGTCACTTGGTCCCATTATTTACGGTATTCACTTTGACTGGTTGGTTAAGGTGCATATGCCAGGTTTTTCCACTGTAAAGTTAGCAGTTTTTCCTATGTAAATAATGAGTAATCTTTGAAAAGGTACTTTGAGACTATATAAACAACTTGTTCCTTCTCAAACTTGTGCTCAAAGTTTTCAACATTCACTGATAATTGATAATCTCTACTACTTCTATATCTTCAAATGCTGATTATGCTAATGACTTCTAAATTCATATCTTCATCCCAGACCTCTCTTCTGGGCTCCAGATTTAAAACCAACTGCCTGATTGATATCTCCCTGGATCTCACTGACATCTTAAGTTTAACATGTTTATTTTTTTTTAAGTTTAACATGTTTAAAATAGAACTCCTAATCAATGTCTGAATTAATTACTCTAATGATTTCAAAATGGTGATTTTATAATTCCATTATTCCACCTACATTTTTTAGTTGGCATTCTACTATAAGCAAGATCTTTTTCTTTTCTCTTATTTATTCATATAGTTATTATCATTATTATAGACTCATAGATTCTTATTTTATTTAATAGACTATGTCATTATTCATTTTAATGTTCAACTTGTTCCAGATTTGCCCAGTGAGATCCCTTCATACTGGGTCTTGTATCCTTTTCACACACACCTATCTTTTTATTAATAAATAATTTTTTTTAAGATTTTATTTATTCATGAGAGACACAGGCAGAGGAATAAGCAAACTCCATGCCGGGAGCCCGACGTGGGACCCGATCCCAGGACCCCAGGATCACGCCCTGGGCCGAAGACCAGCGCTAAACCGCTGAGCCACCCAGGCATCCCCCATCTTTTTTTTTAAAGCACTTGTCTTGCTTTTAATACAATGTTCCAGGTTCATCTTGTACTTTTTCCTGTATAGCCTTAGAAATCATCCATCTTTCCAAAGAGCTCCCCTTTTAGTGGGCAATGGTATTTAAAAATCAAGATCTGGGCACTAGATGTGCTCATTGTTACTGGGATGTAATTGCTTTTAGACTCTTTAGGTAAACAGAGCCACAAGGAAAAAAAAAAAAAAAACAGAGCCAAAAGGAAAAATATAGTTCAACTATTTTTAATCATGAATACATTACTAGTACACTCTAATTCCAATTCAGCACCACAGGATTCTTTCTCCCATTACTTATTTGCATCTCCATTTTCTCACAGTGAGAATTCTGACTCCCATTAGCATCATTGTCTTTTTTCATTTGCTCTGTGTTAACACACAAAATAGTTTCAGTATCTATCTATTCAGTATACCATCAAAGTAAGAACACTTCCAATTTATTTGATGCTTACTTAGCACCTACACACACACACACACACACACACATACACTCTTCACTGAAATTGTTCTTATCAACATCATTAGTGATGTTTTTTTCTATCCTTATCTTTTTTTTTTTAAGATTTTATTTATTCATTTATGAGAGATACACACACAGAGAGAGGCAGAGACACAGGCAGAGGGAGAAGCAGGCTCCACGCAGGGAGCCCCATGCAGGATCCCATCCTGGGTCTGCAGGAGCAGACCCTGGGCTGAAGGTGGCACTAAACCGCTGAGCCACCTGGGCTGGCCTTCTATCCTTATCTTATTTGACCTTTCCACTCTCAGCTGACCTCTCCAATTTTCTTGACACGCTGTACTCTCTTCGTTTTTTTGTTCCATGCTCTTCTGGTTTTACTCTCTCTTCACAGGCCTCTCTTCATTCTCCCTGTTTGTTCAACCACCCTAAAATGCATTGCTCCCCAGGACTCTTCTTGGCTCCCTTTACTGCTCTCTGTATAGTCTCTTCCTAGGTAATCTCAATGGCTTCTGTGCCTTTAAATGCTGATACAAGGAAGGGAGGCTTTGAATGCTGATTATGCTAATAACTTCTAAATTCATATCTTCATCCCAGACCTCTCTTCTGGGCTCCAAACTTACAACCAACTGCTTAATTGATATCTCCTCGGATCTCACTGACATCTTAAGTTTAACATGTCTAAAATAGAACTCCTAATTTCTCTGCCAAACCTGTTTCCTCCAAGCTCCTCCTTCTCAGTAAATGTCCCCTCACTCCACCTGGTTGCTCTAGCTAGAAACCTAGGAGTGAGTGTTGATTCCTATATTTACCTCACCTCAATATCCAATCCAACTGCAAAGTACGAATAGTTTACCTCTAAAAATATGTCAAATTAGTCCATTTCTCTCTGTCCCACTGCTACCGCTGCACTCAACATCACTTACCTAGACTATTCATCAGCCTCATGACTGGCTTCCTTTCTATCCCTCACACATTCATCCTCTATATAATACTACCATGACTTTTTTTTTTTTTTTTTTACCATGACCTTTTTGAAAACAAAATAATAATACAAGCTTTTATTGGGTGTTTATCATGTGCCAGAAACTGCTGTAAGCACTTTATATATATTTAATCTTCACAATGATTCTATGAGGTAAAACCCAATTCTACCCCTAATTTTATAGAAAAGGTAACTGGGGTACAGAGAGATTAAGTAATTTGCCCAAGACCACACAGCTGGTAAATGGTAGAGTATGGGTTTGAACCTAGAGTGACTCTTTAGCTTTCAAGCTTATCTACACATTCTATTGGATCGTGTTACTCAGTCTCAAATACTTTCACTGGGACTCACTGGGACTAAATTCCCTGGGACTAAATTCTCAACTCCATACATAGGCCTTCCGTGTCCGTGACATGCCTCTTGCTCACTCCTCCAAACTCATGTCGTGCTGTTTCCTTTCCTTCCCTTTCCTTCAGCAGCATGGCTGATTTGTTTTGTTTCCGTTTCTCAACTTCATTGAACATGATAAGCCCTTTCCTGCCAACCAGCATTACTTATCCTCCACCTCAAATACTCTTCTCCCTGGCTTCTTCTCATTCTTTAGGTCTCTCTTTAATTATCTGTTCTGAGAGAACTTCCTTTGCAGTGCTATGTCTTAAGTGTTTCCCTCCTGATATGTTCTATCTCAGCTTCATATTTGTTTTCTTTTTAACCCTTAAAACAATGTCTAATTACCTGTTTTGTTTACTTATTTTGTCTTTCTTCCCCACCAAAATTAAGTGCAATGAAGGCAGAAGCTGCGTCTTATGTATTCAGAGCCTAATATGGAGCCTTGTTCATAGAAGGAACTCTGGGAACATTAGTTGAATGAACATGTATTATTGTTTTTTACTTCATAGCTTCTGTTCACTCATAATTTCTGCTTCCTCATCACTTTAGTTTGTCTCAGCCTAGACGCCTCTCCTCTTACATGGAGCTCTACTCAACCTTATGTCCTCTCTCTTTGTATCCTTTTAGTCATAGTTTTTATTGCTACCAATTGCCTCAATCACTTCATATTTTCCAACTCAAACTCCTGGGAGAGAAATATTGATTTGTCCAACTCATTTTTTAGGAGGCAGACCACATTTGTAGGTCATTGGCAAGCTTGTGGGTTGCTTGCCTTTAGGTCAGATTCCCAGTCCTAGTCCAAACAGTTGTGTGGGTCAGGGTGTGTGTAGGGGGGGTGGGGGGTGATGTTCTCCTTGGTGCTGCCTTTCATCAGGGCTGAGGATTTAGTGGGCACGATGATTGATGTATGAGCACAAGTGGCAGCCATAGTGGCACTGGTGGCAGATACTTAATCAGGCCTTACTTAATGGTCAGGTTCCCCAATAGTTGCCTTTAGGAGGCAGGCCTCACAGTATTTTGAGTCCTTTGAGGACTCAAACACAAAAATAAACACAAAATGAAAGCTGTCACATTTACACAGGTTTCTTTCTTTTTTTTTTTTTTTTTTACACAGCTTTCTAAAACTAAAAAGAGTGTATCCATGTGCATTTGTAAGTCCAGCAATCTTGTGAGGCAAAGGATATTGTCTGTATTTTACAAATAAGGAAACTGAGGCTCAGTTTCCTTGCCCAAAGTCAGACACATACTAAATAAGAGCCAGCACCAATTCCCAGGTCTCTAGATTCCCATGCCTGGGCTCATTCCTCACTACCTCATTTGAATTTCTCATCAAATGTTCTGAAGAAGCTTAATGATGATCGAAGTTTTCTCTAAAATAGCACTATAGATGGGCTCCATGGGCTCTGGGTTCTCAAAACACTTATAAAGTATCTAAGGATTTACAGAGCACCTGCCATGTGCCAAGCACTCTGCTTTACAAATACTACCTCAGTTCAACTTCACAATACTCAACGGGAGGTAGATATTCCAATCCCCACTGAAGAAACTGAGATTTAAGACATTAGGTCACTGTTCCAAGTTTAAGATCTAGTATATGGCACTGCTGGGATCCTACTTTGGATCTTTCTGACTTCAAAGTCCATCTTCCTTACATTACTAGACTGTCTCCCTTCTCCTTCTCAACTATGTCACCTTGGTCAAGTTACTTAATTTACATGACCTCCTATTTCCTTGTCAGTAAAATAAGGATATTAGTCCTAATCATGGATTATTATAGGTTTATGAGCAATCATGTGCTAGAAGAGCCTATTCCAGTAAACATAGTAGGTACACACTTTCAGTCTAGTGTGGATCTAAATCTTCACATGTGAAAAAAATTAGAATTATCAACTTCAGTTGCCTATAGCAAATAGGATCTCTTGTTAGACTCTTTTCTGCTGGCAAGTATTCCTGGTCCAAGTTCTGAAGACATAAGGTTTTGAGGAAAACAACAGTTATTCCTTAGGAAAACAGAGCAAATCAATGTACTTCTGAGATGTGAAAGAACCTGGATTCAACCTAGCTGTAATGTAGCAGAACAGAAATTAATGAGAGCTCAATAAAGAGATTTGAGTATGTGTCTCACAAGCTTAAGATTTTCTCTAAGGCCAAAGCATTTTACATATTATCTTATTTAATCCTACCACAACTTTAAGAGGTAGGTCTTCTGGGGCACCTGGGTGGCTCAGTCGGTTAAATGTCTGCCTTTGACTCAGATCTCGATCCCACGGTCCTAGGATGGAGCCCCTCATCAGGCTCTCTGCTCAGTGGAGAGCTGCCTTCTCTCTCTCCCTCTGCCTGCAGCTCCCCCTGCCTGTGCTTTCTCTCTGTGTGTCAAATAAATAAATAAAATATTTTAAAAAAAAAGAGGTAGGTCTTCTTATGACCTCCATTTTTCAGGCTCAGAGAGTTTAAGTCATCTGCCTCAGGCCACACATCTAATTTGAGGTAGAGAAAGAACCAGAGCCCAGTTTGGCACTATTGGATCAAACTTTCAGCTGTGTGCCATCTGGCAAGTCTACTAGCAAGTTAATCTGCTCTGAAACTCCAGGGCTCTTTGGATAGAAACTTACTCCCCAGTCAAACACCATCCTGACATCTTGCCCATTCATTGGTCTCTGGAAAGAAAAATCAGTTCTACAGGCATTGGCAAAATTTAGAGAGAGTGCTAGCTAGAATGACACTTTCCTATATAGCAATATGGACAAATACCAACAATAAATATTGATAAACAATACAAATAGATGTAAATACATACAGCTAAACAAATGATACCATGTGAGAAATGCAAGAGCAAGAATAATAACTAATCTTTGTACAGCACTTTTATGATTCATAAGAGATATGATTCATATATTTTTTAAGATTTTATTTATTTATTCATGAGAAACACAGAGAGAAAGAGGCAGAAACATAAGCAGAGGGAGAAGCAGGCTCCATGCAGGGAGGCCGATGCGGGGCTAGATCCCGGGACCCCAGGATCACACCCTGAGCCAAAGGCAGCCACTCAACCGCTGAGCCACCCAGGTGTTCTGATATGATTCATATCTATTACCCAATTTGCTCCTCTACCACCCCTTGGGGCACCCGGGTGGCTCAGTCGGTTGAGTGTCTGCCTTCAGCTCAGGTCATGATCTCAGAGGCCTGGGATCAAGCCCTGCATTGGGCTCCCTGCTAGGCCAGGAGCCTGCTCCTCCCTCTCCCTCTGCCTGCCATTCCCCCTGCTTGTGCTCTTTCTCTGTCTCAAATAAATAAATAAATAAATAAATAAATAAATAAATAAATTCTTTTAAAAAAAATAATAAAATAAAATAAAATCTTTTTTAAAAAATGAGGCTTGAAGAAATTGATTGAGTGTGGAGAAGTGGACATATATTGTTTTGTGGTCTCCTAGCCTC
The DNA here is from genome assembly GCF_053574225.1 of Canis aureus. Classification (NCBI taxonomy): domain Eukaryota; kingdom Metazoa; phylum Chordata; class Mammalia; order Carnivora; family Canidae; genus Canis; species Canis aureus. Next base: position 16,335,413 of record NC_135623.1, on the reverse strand, counting down.
CATTCTTCCTTTTGTAATGGTACCCTGTGTCTCCTATAGAAATCAAGTACCTTCCATCTCAGTAACAGTGATTGAATCAACATGAGCACATGACACATCAGATCTTTGAGTGTCAAGCTTGGAACTTTTGTTTAGGCTTTTGTTCAAACTGTTAAGATGGAGGAACTCTCTTAAACCCATGGATATAAGTCTGAAGTCGGTGGCTACTACCACCAGAAATGTAATATTGTATATAAAATTTAAGCCTGCAGAAGAAAATTCAGTCTCACCAATGGAAAGTAGAAATGGAAATTAAAAATAAAAAGGAGGGCAGCCCCGGTGGCGCAGCGGTTTAGCGCCGCCTGCAGCCCAGGGCATGATCCTGGAGACCCTGGATTGAGTCTCACGTCGGGCTCTCTGTTTGATGCCTGCTTCTCCCTCTGCCTGTGTCTCTGCCTGTGTCTCTGCCTCCCTCTCTCTCTCTGTCTCTATGAATAAATAAATAAATAAATAATCTTTAAAAAAATAAAAAGGAATGCATAGTAAATGGAGGTAGGACTAAATCTTAATATTTAGTAATTACATTAAATGCAAATAAGTTAATCTCACCAATTGAATTTTTAAAAATCACATCCAACAATAAATTAGCTATAAGAGACACAGTTAAAACATAAAAAGATAGGAATATTAAAAAATAAAAGGATTAAAAAATTAAAATAAAAATAGAAAGATGAAATACATGAGGAAAATATGAACTGGGTTGTGATCTTAATTCTATCAAAAAGAAATTTTAGTCTCAAAAGATAAGTGATAAGAATAATTATTAAAAAGAAGAATAATTATATATTCATAAAAGAAACAACAGACATACACATAGATGCACTTAATTATATAGTCTTAAAATATAGAGAACTGCAAAGAAGAATAGATAGATGCATAATTATAGCTGAAGATTTTAATATCCCCCTCATAGAAACTGATATATCAAGGCTTGGATATTATAATTACCATATTTTAACAATTCTACACCTTATGCAAGGCTGGACCCTGGTAGAATTAAAGAGTAATAAATGTGAAAAAAAATTTAAAAATAGGAAACTACTGTAGTTTGTGACCAAGGATAAGGGAAAGGCAAAACTTCAAAATCACAGACTATAACACAATAATGTTGATGGGTAATAAGGATTCCTATTCAAAAACACACTGTAACTAGATGAAAGACAAAGTGACTAGATGAGAGAATGGGAGATGTTTGAAATACTTAGCATACAAAACTCTTGCAAATAAATAAGAACAGCAACCTCTAGTAAAAGACATGAACAGAGAAAAAATTCAAAAATCAAAAGGCATATGAGGAGATGCACAAAAAAATCAGAGAAATATTAAAACAACAATGTGCTATTTTACATCTATTAAACTATAAAAATTAGAATATTTGAGAATGCTTGCTGGTGCAGTTGTGGGACGCTGGAGCCCTTATGCATGATGGCAGGAACACAGACTGCTATAGCTATTGCGGAAAGCAATCTGATATAAATTTTGAGAATTACGAGCTTATGAACTCTGAGCCCACAGTTCCTCTTCTGGAATACATCTCAAAGAAAATCTTCGGCAGACACACAAAAAATTGAAATATTAATCGCAGTGTTATTTATGATGGTAAGGACTTAAAGGTAACCTGTTTGGTAATCTATCACTGGAGCATAGGTGACTAAAATGTAGCAAATCTTTATATCATGAAGTATTACACAGCAGTCAGAAGCAATGGATTAGATGCATACACAGCAACATGAATGCATTTGAAAAACAGTATTCAGTGAAAAATCTGAAGAAACAAAATGAGATTTAAACACTGTACCATTTATATAAATTAAAATACATCCATACCAAACACAAATTCACATTTTATAAGACCATATATAAATGAAAAAATATATACCAACCCGAACTTAGTTGCCTGTGTGGGGAAAAGTAGGGAACTAAAAGAGAAAAAATAAATAACAAAACTTAAAAGTATAATCACCAACCTAAGATGATTAAATGCCATGTACTAAGGAGTGTGGTTAACTAAACCCTCTACACCTAAAGTCAAACCAACCAATCAATAACTGAACATGAAATTGGAAGGAAAGACAATAGGTATTGTATAGTTGTCTCTGGATTTGGGGATAAGGAAACATTTTTATAGTTTTCTTAATACGTTTGTAGACTTAAAATTTTTTACATTGAACACCTGTTACTTTCTGAAATAAAATATATAATCAGAATTGTAAAAAACAACAAACTTTGGGCACCTGGGTGGCTCAGTCAGTTGAGCATCTGATTCTTGGTTTTAGCGCAGGTCATGACCTTGGGGTCATGAATTTCAGCCCTGTGTTGGGCAATGCAGTCAGTGGAGATCTGCTTGAGATTCTCTTCCTTTTCCTCTGGTTCTGTCCTTCTCCCTAATCTTGTGCTTGTTCTCCCTCTCTCTCTCTCTGTCTCCCTCTCTGAAATAAATAATTAAATCTTTAAAAAAAACCACCTTCATTTGGAGGATTATGCTTCAGGGGTATAATGGTGGTGTTCAAAAGACTTGGAAGGAAATACAAAAAATGTCAAAGTTGGGGTCCCTGGGTGGCGCAGCGGTTTAGTGCCTGCCTTTGGCCCAGGGCGTGATCCTGGAGACCCGGGATCGAATCCCACGTCAGGCTCCCGGAGCATGGAGCCTGCTTCTCCCTCTGCCTGTGTCTCTGCCTCTCTCTCTCTCTCTGTGACTATCATAAATAAATAAAAATTAAAAAAAAAAAAGTCAAAGTCTGTGCAGAAAAGGTGGAAAAATGCATATATTTACCTGTGTTAAATGACCTTAATTTGGGCAGCCGGAGTGGCTCAGTGGTTTAGCACCATCTTTGGCCCAGGGTGTGATCCTGGAGTCGCGGGATCAAGTCCCACATAGGGCTCCCTGTGTGGAGCCTGCTTCTCCTTCTGCCTGTGTCTGCCTCTCTCTCTGTGTGTCTCTCATGAATAAATAAATAATTTTTTTAAAAAATTACCTTAATTTCTAAAATAATGTTTGTACAACTATCAAAATAAAGACAAAAGAAATTTAACAAAAGTAAAAGCAGTTTTTTTTTAAGTTATGTTTTTATTTTTAAAGTAAACTCTATGCCAATGTGGGGCCTGAGATCACAACTCCAAGATCAAGAGTTGCATGCCCCAAACCATAAGCTTTAAATTTTAAAGATCTATTTATTTATTTGAGAGAAAGAGAGAGAGCTGGGTTTGGGGGGGGGCAGAAGGAGAGGGAGAAAGACTCCCCGTAGAGTATAGAGCTTACCACAGGCTTGATCTCAGGACTCGGAGATTAAGACCTGAGCCAAAATCAAGAGTAGGATGTTCAATCGACTGAGCTGCCTGGACACCCCTATTTTTAAAAATTTATTTATTTATTTGAGAGAGAGAAAGAGAGAGAGGGGGCAGAGGGAGAGGGAGAGAATCTAAAGCAGACTTGCCCCTGAACACAGAGCCAGACGTGGGGCTCAATCTCATGAAACCAAGATTATGACCTGAGTTAAAATCAAGAGTTAGATGCCCAACTGACTGAGCTACCCAGGCACCCTTTAAAAAAAAAAAATGTTTTTTAAGATTCCCAAAGCAACAGCTTTAAAAAGATATTTAGGGGATCCCTGGGTGGCGCAGCGGTATAGCGCCTGCCTTTGGCCCAGGGCGCGATCCTGGAGACCCGGGATCGAATCCCACGTCGGGCTCCTGGTGCATGGAGCCTGCTTCTCCCTCTGCCTGTGTCTCTGCCTCTCTCTCTCTCTCTCTCTGTGACTATCATAAATAAATAAAATTTAAAAAAAAATAAAATAAAATAAATTAAAAGATATTTAAATACATCCTTACTGTTAACTCTTTTCCCCAAATTTTGCATTAAATTCAATATCTTTATCTGGTGATATTTGGAAATACATAACAATTGGTAGAGCATATGCCCAACTATTTAGGGCAGACATTGGTTGTAAACGATGCTCCCATCAGACTGGAATGCTGAAAATATAGACTACCCACAAGCCAGCCCTCCAGTCTCAACACAGTGTTCAGGCTCAGGCACCAAAGGCCTTGCTCTTTTTCACAATGGGAAGATGCTTATGTTATAGAAATAGGTATAAAAATGAAGGGTGCCAAAATATGCCACCCAAAAAACTGCTGTTTGGCATACACCTTATTTTTAGTGAAATGCACTTGAAAAACAACAGATACAATAGGGACACTCTGATCTCCTCTTTTCTTCCTGAAAACAGGAGATAAAACTCCCACGTGAGAGCTGCTCTGCATATACCAGGAGAAAAAAAAACATTCATATCATCAAGGACAGAAAGTTGAAACTAAGGGAATTATGCACAAACAGACCTTGTTCAAATAACTCTTATCTTCCTATAGCCTCCCTGTACATTTTCGTTATTTTTTCCACAATTGCTTCTCTTTGTTCAACCTAGTATAAAAGCATTTGAGTTTTGCTCCTTCTTTGGGTCTTCATTTCCTTATTTATACTAAATAAATTTTTATGCTTCTCTTCTGTTAATCTGTATCATGTCAATTAAATTTTCAGGCCCTGCCAAAGAGCCCAAAAGGTTAAAGGTAAAGTTTTGCCTCCACTACAAAAGCCACATTTTCCAAGCCAGAATATTCTAAAGATTATAAGGCTCAGAAACTACAGTAGGCACAAACCTACAGGAAAAAAGGAGGAATACTTGCTGTTCCTCCCTTACCACCCACCTCCTGGTATTTGGGTGCCCTGCTTTTTGATTCTGAAATTTGGTCATACTCTTAAACATTCTTCATGACCTGGCTTAAAAGTCCTTCCTTCATGAAATCTTCCCTGAAAATACCAGCCAGAGTTTTGTTTAATCTTTTTTTTTTTAAAGATTTTATTGATTTATTCATGAGAGACACAGAGAGAGAGAGACAGGCAGAGAGAGACACAGGCAGAGGGAGAAGCAGGCTCAGGCAGGGAGCCCGATGTGGGACTCGAGCCCAGGACTCCAGCATCACACCCTGGACTGAAAGCAGGCTCTAAACCACTGAGCCACCCAGGCGTCCCTTGTTCAATCTTTCAACCAATATTTATTGAGCATCTACTATGTTCCTGACCCATATGGGTAGCCCTGTGCTAGCGTACAGAGGTGTGCCTGGGCCTGACTCCCCTGGGATTAGTCCTTGATGCATTTCTTGTAAAACAAAGGCAGGAAGGAGTCAGCATTTAATTCTCACAGCTGAGTTTGGGATAGGTCCTATTATTAACCCCATCTCACAAATGTAAAAAATGAGGCACAGGAAAGTCAGATCACTTGCCCAAGAAAATACAGCTAATAAGGAAATAGAGCCAGGAATCAACCACAGTGGCCTCAAAGAGCTGGCAATCACACTAGCTGTATCACTTCTTAGTATGAAAAGGCTGTCACACTTCATTCGATGTCTTGCCTTACGTTTTTGTTTTTTTGAAAAATTTATAAGAGGAACATTACTTTTTGCTTTTTTATCTTAAAATGGTATTTCTTCGGTGTGGTATGATGCCTACTCTCCGGGTTCACTCACTCATTCTATAGCCTAGTGCAATGAAAGGGAAAGCTTTGGAACCAGACGAACCTGACTTCAGATTCTGGCCCAGGCCCTTACCAGTGGTTTGACTCTTAGCAAATGACTTGCCTGTTCTAAGCAGTTTCTACATCTGTAAAATGAAGACAATAATAGGTATCCCCTAGGATTGCTGCTATGAGGTTTAAAGAAGCGCATCACAGGAACTCTTCAAATTTATGGAAAAGTGCTTTGCAACCTGTGAAGAGCTATGTGAATGCCTATGATAATGATGTGGTGAGCGGGTGGTAAGAGAAGATAAGTGTAAGACCAGCAACCCTGCAAACAAGTAGCAATTTTTTAAAAATTAGGGTACAAAACAACAGAGAAGCAAAAGGACTTTCACAAAGTACCTTCTTTATGTTAAGAGGAAGTCTGATTTTGTTTTTAAGGGCTTGATATATCTGTAAGAAGAAAACATCATCACCCACAAGGATAACCATCAGAAGTACTCAGTAAATACTAAGTAATACAGATATTTACAGAAAATAGAGTTCTCTGGATATACTGAGATAAATTGAAAGTGAGGATCAAGTTTATATAGAGCTTATTTATCAACAATTAATTCCCTAAACACTGTGATGATGATTGTAGAGTAGTGAGTATTAGTTGACTATATATTTATATCAGGCAATATACACACATGGCCCATGTAATCCATACAAAAACCTCATGAAATGAGGAATTATCACTCTCCTTCCAGTGACAAGGAAATAGAAGCCCCAGGAGGTGATGTGACTTTCCCAAGGTCATAGAGACTAAGGAGGTAGAGTAGAAACACAAACCCAAAGTTTGTTCAAAAAGAGCACATAATTTTGCTTCCCAGATTTTGCCAACCTCGTGACATTTCTCCTTCCAAGCAACATCACTTGAGTCTGAGTGCAAGGTTTTTTACCCAGTTCCAGTTCATCCTTCTGGTCAACACAGATTTCCCCATTTTCACCCAGAAAGGCTCTTTTGGCATCATCTTCCTTCCGCTGCCTGTTATGTCCTGCTTCCTCAGCAGAATCCTCTTCACTTCCCTCTTCTTCAACTCCCCAGATGTCATCCTCCTCTCAGTCCTCCTCCTTTTTTTTTTCTTCTTGGCTTCTCCTGCCTATTTTCTTTTTCCATTTCTTCACATAGTTCCCTCCATTGCTTCTCTTTGTCCTGTTTAGAATGTGAAATTTCAAAATAATTTACAGATGGTATAAACAAAGTTAACCCAGTTTAGAAATGTCTGGTGTCTTTCCACAGTCTTAAAGATTTCTGGGAAGGTGTTTGTTTACATACAAATTTTCAGTATGTGTGTGGTGGAGAGAACTCTGTGTATGTGTAATTTGTTCACAAATAAAATTGGTTCAGACTCAGCAATCATTTATTGGATGCCTACCGCACTGCTAAGCATAGTGCTAGACAGACTACACACATTATTTCTCTTCCTCACAACAATCTGTGAGGTAAATGTTACTAGTCCCACTTCCTAGATGAGCGATCTGAGGTTCAGACCGATCAAATGACTTGCCCACGTTGTACAGCTAGTGGGCGGTAGAACTAGAATTAGAAGAAACCCAGGTTTTCTGGATCTGAGGCTGGTCTTGTTTCTGCTCCATCCAGTAACACAATCTTTATGGAGCTCTTTGAATTTGCCTTTGACCTGTGATCAGTACAAACTTGCATTAGGTCAGAAATGGGACTCCTTCTTAGTTCTCTAATGTGTTCATCTAGGTCCCAGAATTTGACCCCTAAAGCCAACTTCATAGATTTTTCTACTCAAAAGTTCATTTAAGAAAAAAAGGGGGGGGGGGCAGCTCCGGTGGCTCAGCGGTTTAGCGCCGCCTTCAACCTGGAGTGTAATCCTGGAGACCCCAGATCAAGTCCCACGTCAGGCTCCCTGCATGGAGCTTGCTTCTCCCTCTGCCTGTGTCTCTGCCTCTCTCTCCTTCTGTGTCTCTCATGAATAAATAAATAAAATCTAAAAAAAAAAAAAAAAAGTTCATTAAAGGAGGGATACAAAAAAAAAAAGAAGGGATACAGTCTAAATTCCTATAGGGCTTTCATCATCCAGAGCATCTGGGCCAACTGGTCTTTTACCCAGTTTGGGGGGAAAAAGCTAGACTGAGAACCTGCATGCCCAGTAGGGATGGGAGAAATCCTGCTGGGAGAAAATGCTTAACATCTTGTTGTGTTTCCCATGTTTATTAGAAGAAAAAGCTTTCTCTTTCAATCAGGACTTCATTTTCTTATGTCTGGAAAGCACTGCCTACGATTAAGAACTCTAGTTCTCCACTTCCCTCTCATTGCTCTACTCACTCATCAGCGTCCCCCCCTCCTTCCTTTCTTTATCAAAACTGCTCTTTGCCGAAGGTAACTAGAGACTGCCAACCCCATGGACTCCTCAGCTCCACCTGGACCTACAACAATCCATTGAGTCCATCTATTTTTCACTAGGCCTCATCCCTTTCACGTCCTCTCTTTTCTCCTTTCTTTATTTTTGTGTGATCACTCTCTTGCAAACATCCTCGGTTCCCCTGCCCTCCTTAATTAAGCAAACCCTCAACTCTGATTAAATCCAACTCTCCATGCCTGCCCCTAGGCAGAGAAAATATCTAAAGAAAACAGTAAAACCAAACCGGTTGTTCTCATTTTAAATCCATTATGAAAAAAATAAAAATAAAAATAAATAAATCCATTATGACTAACCTCAGGTGAGCCCTTCGTGCTAGTCAGTGAGCCCACTGTATTTCTGTGGTTGATTCACTCTCCTTCTCCTTGAATAACTATTTTTCACCTTCTTCTTTTCCTCAAACCTCCAACACATCTTTCTCAATCTTGGGTTAAGTTGTTAGCCTCACTTCCTATTTCACAATCAGAAGAAAATTTCCACATACTCTGTGGCAGCCATGGTGTTATGCCACTTGGAATTCCCTTGAAAAAGAATGGGTCAGTCAGTGGTGAGGAGTGCAGTGAGCTGCTGGCTTGTAGCTTTAGCACCTTGGGATCTACTTCAGCATTTGAACCCAGGACCTGCTGTCCCAAAGCACACCACAGACAGTGGCTGGGCATGGAGGCAGTGCTAGGGTTCAGCTATTTCTAACAGGGTGCTCCTCTACAGGGAGTCTTTCCACTGGAGCCCTGTTGGGTGGATGAGACTTTCTCAGAGCTGTGCTGCACTCATAGCAATTCTTACCCAATCCTTCTTTCCCCCTCTTCTTGCCCAGGTGTTGGACCTTTCTATTTCTATACCCTCTACCCTTCAGTTCTCCCAAACTTTATTCCCAATTAATATACTACATTTCTAGCTGCATCTTGGTGTCTGTTTCCCAGAGAATCCAACTGACAAATGCCCTTCACTACCATATCTACCCACCAACCTGTTTTTAATTCTAATATTGTAATTCTTTACATCTGCAATTATGGATGAAATACCCATTCTCCTATGGAAAGCCAACTCATCTTCTTGGGCACAAAATCTCATCCACTCTCATAGTCTCAGGAGTGTTGCTCCAGAAATTCTCTTCTGCATTTCCTATATTTATTTCTCTTTATTGAATCATACCCCTTAGCATACATACATGTAGGCAGAAAGATAGCACTCTGTCTCTCTCTCTCTCTCTCTCTCTGCCTCGAGAGAGAGAGAGAATATATATATATTCTTGATATATATATATATCTTGACCAAAATTTTCTGGTACCTACCACTCCATTCTCTCTACCCTTTTTTACAGCAGAATTCTCAAAAGACTAGTCTATATTTGCAGTCTCTAGTTCTTCTCTTTCCCTTCTTTCTTGAACCCATTTCCCCCCCCCTCTATCTCTCCACTGAAACTATTCTTGTCAGAGTCACATGAACTCCATGTACTGAAAACAGTGGTCTATTCTCAGTCTTCATCTTTCTTGACCGTTTGACACAGTGATCATTCCTTCTCCCCTTAAAATACTTCACTTGATCTATAGGATACTACTCTTCCTTGGTTCTTTTTCTACCTTAATTGCTACTTTTTCTGTCTTCTCTGCTTGTTCCACTTTGTCTTCCAGATCTCTAAATATTGGGGTACCCCAAAACTCATCCTCAAATCTCCTTTACTCAATCCTTAGGGGATTTCATCCAGCTTCATGGGGCTTTAAGTATTACCTATAGGCTGATGATTCCTGAATGTATATCTCCTAACCAGATTCATATTCAATTGTCTCTTTGACATTTGGGTGTCTAATAATCATATCTGACTTAACATTTAACAATTGTGTCTTTTATTTCTGTCCCCACCCCAGCCCCAAATATACTCCTTCCTTGTTCTCTATCTCGGGAATTCCATCCTCTAGTTACTTGAGTCAAAAACCTTGGAGCCATCCTTGTTTACTCTTACTCATATTCCATATCTAATCCATCACTTCTGAGAGTTTTGCCTTAAAATGGATCTAAACACTTCCTCCTGGGATCCCTGGGTGGCGCAGCAGTTTAGCGCCTGCCTTTGGCCCAGGGCGCGATCCTGGAGATGTAGGATCGAATCCCACGTCGGGCTCCCGGTGCATGGAGCCTGCTTCTCCCTCTGCCTATGTCTCTGCCTCTCTCTCTCTCTCTCTCTCTCTCTCTGTGACTATCATAAATAAAAAAAATTTTAAATTAAATTAAAAAAAAAAACATCTCCTCCTGTCTCCACCACTATCATCTGCTTCTGCCTTTGGTCCACTGTAGTCTTTTTTTTGTTCCTATCGTCTTTTACAATACAGCAGCCAAAGTAATATTTTAAACCGTGAGTCAGTTCATATCATTCCTTTCCTAAAAATGTTTACAATGGCTCCCCATTTTACTCAGGGGTATGGACCTAACTACTCTCATCCTTTCTCACTCAGCTCTAATCACCCTGGGCTTCTTACTCTTGAGTAAGCAAGTTATGTTTCTACTTCAGGGAATTTGCATTTGCTGTTCTTTCTACCTAGGTTTTTCTTCCCCAGATACCTGCATGGCTTGCTCTTTCCTCCAAGTCTCTTAGATGCTGTTTACTCAATGAAGCCTCTCCTGACCACTCCTATAGTAAAAGAACAAAAACCTCATGATCATAGCCTTCTGTATTGCTTTATTGTTCTCCATAGCTTATCTCACCATCACACTCATATGTATTAACTTATTTATATGTTTCTTATTGGTCTCCCCTGAGTGTAAGCCCCATGAGGACAGAAACTTCTGTTTGATTTCACTAACATATCTTCAGGACCTACAACAGTGCTTTGAACAGGCATTCAACAAATACTTGTTGAGTGAATGTATGGTTTAATAATAATGGGTGCCATATATTGAGTACTTACTATATGTCAGGAACTTATAAGATAGTTATAGATGAGAAAACTAAAGATCTAAATAACTAAGTAACTTGCCCAAGGTCATACAGCTAGAAAGTGATGGAGCCTGGATTTGAACTTCAGCATTCTTGCCCTAAAATTTATGTTCTTATCCAATATGTAATATTGCCTCAACAAAACAGTATTAGATGATAACCCCAAAGTAAAAACAAAACAAACAAACAAACACAAACAGACTAAAAGTGTAAAAAGGTTTGATAGATTTTTATTTTGCTATGATGACTACTTCGATGCTTCCTTAGAATTATTAAGTATGAAAGTTCCTGTGAAAATATTTTTTTTGAGTGCTTGTGCTTTGCTGGTATTCTAAGCATAAGCTTAATCTGCCTACTGGGTAATCAAACCTGCCACTGGCCACAAACTTGCTTGAATGGACTTTCCTGAAGAACCAGGGAGTTGTGAAGCCATTGTCTGAATCATTACTCCACCCATAAAACAGTTCTAGGACAGCAGGAAAGCTGGTGAACAGCACTCACACCTTCCTTCTTTCTCCAAGTCATGCATCAGAAATGGGCTCAGTAGCTGCCTTCTAGATCACCACACTGTGAGCAGGGAGCGTGACACAGAAGGAGTGTAACTCAACAAGTTTAAGGCTGTGCGTGACCTTGGGCAGTTTATACATACTCTCTGAATCTCAGTTCTTAGATCTGAAAGATGGGAATAATATCTGTCTTGTTAGGTGATTTTGAGGGCTAAGTGGAATAATTTTTGGAACGTGCTCAAGTACAAATGAATGTGAGTTCTTTCCACCTCCCTCCTCTCAGGAACATATGACCAGCAAATGAGATAATGACTATTAGGCTGATTTTGCAAATGCAAAGAACACTGTCCAACTGAGGAATCAGACATCTGGAATTTAGGGTGGGGGAGTTCCTTATTTTCTTATTCCCCAGGTCTTATTTCCAACCTCTTCAGAAAACTCTTCATCATTTTTAAGAAGGAAATTGTCAAAGATGTTACCAGATTTTACCCATTGAAATGAAAACAGCAGAATTAGAATGAGGTTGAAGGGCTTAAAAATTCCCTTGGGGGCCTTGCTAAGTGCAAATTCAAAGGCCATGGGCCCAGAGATTTTAATCAATAATTGCAGCAGAATGAGGGAATACAAAAGTGATTAATAATACAGGGGGCCCAGATTGTTGTACTACCTTAGCTGATACTCGAGGTAGAGGTTAATTTACTGTTTCCCAAGATTTGTGTTTCTCAAACCTCTGACCACTATTATGAAGAAATTCTCATCATTCTGCTAGGCTCCAAATTGCTGCCCACTGGCTCTTGTGCCAGCTCAGATTGATGGCACTTACCTTTGATGTCACTTAGAGATGGCCTTTTTAAGATTCTCTCCTTAATATAATCAGAAAAACTAAGAGAACATAAGAAAAGGATTTGACAAGAAGTATGAGCAGAGTTTAGATTCTCTACAATATTTCTCTATTTTCTTAAAATAACATATTTAGTATTTACAATTAAAGGAAAATATGAATTAAGTCAATGGCATGTCATAAGTCCTCTGTTTGTTGATTTAATAATAAAGGAACAGAACACAATGAGCACAAGTCACGGAGACAGACAGACCAGCTCAATCACATACTAGTTGTATGACTTTGGACAAATTACTCAATTCCCCTAAGCCTCTTCCCTCATAAGTAAAATATTGAGAATAACTCCCTTGAAGTATTGTCATAAGAATTAGAAATAATATATGTAAAGCACAGTGTCTGGCAGATAATAATCACTCAATAAATGGTAATAATTATCATAACTTTTCAAAATCTGGATATGTTTCAGAAAGAGAAAAAGGTCATTCCATATTTCTTCACTTTAGTAATATGTTAAATAAATCAGCAAGTTAATCGTGTGGGAGCAGTTCTGTGACCAAAAGAAAGTTTGCAGTATGAGTTATCATGTGTCCCTCCTCCAAGGTTTGAAAACAGTTTTGTTTTGTTCTGTTTTTTAAGTGGGAAGACTTCTTTTTGGCTTATATCATCCCCCCAACCCTACCTCCAATAGAAGAATAAATGACAAAATAGCCACTTTGAATAGAGGTTGTTATTTTGCTCTGAGCCATTTTTAGTTGGTTTAAATAATTCTTTGTACAATTTTAAGAGATTTTTTTTTTACCTTTGGGATTTTTTTTCTCTTTTGACTTATCAGCAGTCTTGTTAGAGAACAGCTCCTTTATTGGCTCTTCCATTTTCCTTTCTCCCACAAAAAATGTTCCTAATCTTCCCTGTTCTTTTCAGTGCCCCTTGATTTCCATCCCCCCACACTAAGCTTGTGGTTCTGCATTTAACTAAAAATCAGGTCACAAGGGCCAGTTCTGCTTCCTAAAACTTACTAGTGAAGGGATGTTGGTCCACATACATCCTCTCTGTGCCTCCATGTTTTCATCCAATAAATGGAAGAAAATAGACCGTACCTGCTTTCTTCATACAGTTCTCAGAAGAAAAGAACCACGAGAAAGTACTTAGTTAGACTGTAAAGCCTGGAGAGTCAGCTCACTGAAAGTGCCGTTTCCTGTGTTATATCCCACGTGCATCATAAGGCGGAAAGAGTATAGGTTTGGGCACTTTATTGACTATAGCATCTTGACAAGTCAAGTCACCTCTCTGAGGCTTCGGCTTCCTTATCAGTTAAGAGAGAGATGGTAAGTCCTACCCTCCCAGCCTCACAGACCATAAGACTTAAGGGATATCGATGTGCTTTGCACTGTGGCTAAGCTATCTTCATTGCCTTTTGTATCATTATTCCTTCAAAGATCATAAGGGGTCCCAAAAGTGAGAGACATAATTTTCTTTCTCTGTGGCCATCTCCTCCCAGCCTTTGTCCTGATGAAACAAGGCAACCACTTCTGCCTAAACCACAACAACAAAAGCAAGGGGATTGTGTATGGAGGTATCAGAACAGAGGGCGAAAGGGTCAGGGACCAGGAAGGAAAGTTAACCAGCTTTCTAGGCCAGGTCCCACTGGGAGGACAACTGGGCTCACAGAGCATCTAAAGGCTGGAAACCCCAGTTGAGGCAGGACAGGTGAGGGAATTCCCACCCATCTCCTTGCTGAGAGTCACTAGGCTTTTCCAATGAGGTGCAGAGACCCAGTGGTAAACTGGATGTGTCCAGTTAGTTGTGTCAGGGGAAGTAGGACCTGGGAGTATCAGACCTGATTAGAACCTAGAAGGAGGGGATCCCTGGGTGGCTCAGTGGTTTAACACCAGCCTTTGGCCCAGGGCGCGATCCTGGAGTCCCGGGATCGAGTCCCACGTCAGGCTTCCGGCATGGAGACTGCTTCTCCCTCCTCCTGTGTCTCTGCCTCTCTTTCTCTCTCTGTCTATCACGAATAAATAAATAAATAAATAAATAAATCTTTAGGAAAAAAAAAAAAAGAACCTAGAAGGAAAGGATGCCTGTAAGGGTAATGTGAGCATGACACAGAACTGTGTCATAAGAAAAACAACAATCTAAAGAGATAATGCTGGAGTTTTAGAAATGTAGTCTCTTGGCTTTGTCTCAGACTTGCTGGATTAGAATCTGCATTTTAATAAAATCCTCCAGTGATTCATACGCACATTAAAGTGTAAGAAGCATTCCTTCAGCATGGTTTAAATTCTCAAATAGAAGGTTTGCCTGCTTGGGGAGGTTGATACAACTCAGAACAATTACTGCCAAATAATTTTAAAATTTTATGGAAAGTATTGAACAAAGATACAGTTTTAAATGTATAAATTAATGTTTTCAGTAAAAAAAAACTACAATGCATTTTAAGGAAACAATCAGATTAGGCATATTAGCATGACCACGCATTTACACAAGATGTAGAAAGTTCCTATTATTTATTAAAAAGAAACAACTGAAAAAAAGATAATAATGGGAACTTGTTCAAACTGTATCCACATTCTTCGGATAGGAAAGGAAGGAAAGAAGGACGTGTGTCTCTTCCTTCCTTCCTTCTGTCTGTCCTTCCTTTTTCTCTCCTCCCCTCCCCTTCTCTCCTGAACCCCTTGCTGTGCATGTGGTAATTTATATATATCATCTCCTTGCCCTCCTGTGCTGGTTTCACTGAGCCAGAAAACCAAGAAAGGGGAAAATAAATAAACCAAGAAAGCTTCATCCAGGGGGTATTGTCCAACTGCCCTTTGGCAGCCCTTTACTATAGAAACCACTGGCCAGAGACAGATTTCCCTGGCTATGGAATCTTCCAGGATACACTCAAAGACAAGTGACTACAGTTTCTAGAGGCTCTTTTGTATAGTGGGTGTAGTTAATAAAGGCTGACAGGCCTTTGTTTGATTCCTGTCTCTATCACACACCTAGCTGTGTGCTCTTGGGTGTGTCGCTTGACATTTCTGAGTCACAATCCTGTCAAATGTAAACTGGGCTAATAAGAGACAATAGTACTTATTTTATACAGAGTTAAGAGAATTAAGGGAGATAATATAAGTAAAGCACTGATTCCATGCCTGTGTTTAACAAAAGTGAATTCCCTTCCTCTGCAAGGGAATTCCAAGACTATGTAGATTGAAGGGTTTTTCGTTTTGCTTTTTTGTATAGATTGTAGTCTTTCAGAGGCCTCCGCTGAAGCCTTCATTCTAAGGCCGGCACTACTCTCTTCTCCACAGTTGGGAAAGAATCCTCCCCATTTTTAATAACAGGTCTCAGGGAAGAGACAGAGGGAACGATTTTATGAAGGCCCAAGTGTCTGAGTCCTCCTCTTTCCCTTCCAACCAGAACCAGGAAAGATGGCAGAGAGCGAAAGCTGGGTCAAGAATTACCATCATGGGGCCCCTGGGAAGCTCGGTCAGTTGAGTATCACCTCTTGATTTGGGCTCAGGTCATGATCCCAAGATTGTGAGATGGAGCTCTTCTTCAGGGCCCACATTTAACAGGGAGTCTGCTTGAGATTCTTGCTCTTGGGGCACCTGGGTGTCTCCGCGGTTAAGCATCTGCCTTCAGCTCAGATCATGATCACAGGGTCCTGGAACTGAGCCCCATATCGGGCTCTGCTCAGTGAGGAGCCTGCTTCTCTCTCTCTCTCTCTCCCTCTGCCCCTCCCCCTACTTGTGCTCACTCTCTCTCTAAAATAAAATAATAAATATTTTTAAAAGTTTTTTTTAAAAAAGGTTTGCCATCATGACTGGGCCAATCACAGCTGACATCTATCTGGGGATTTTATTTTTATTTATTCATTTATTTAAAGATTTATTTAGGGGCAGCCCGGCTGGCTCAGCGGTTTAGCGCTGCCTGCGGCCCAGGGCCTGATCCTGGAGACCCAGGATCGAGTCCTGAATCAGGCTCCCTGCATGGAGCCTGCTTCTCCCTCTGCCTGTGTCTCTGCCTCTCTCTCTCTAATAAATAAAATCTTAAAAAAAAAAAAAAAAGATATAGTTAACCTTTAAATAAGCAGGTGGTGGGGCAGAGGAAGAGAGAAAATCCTGAGGCAGACTCCCCACTGAATGGGGAGCCTGAGCCAGGCTCCATTACAGGACCCAGAGATCATGACCTGAGCCAAAAATAAGAGTTGGCTGCTTAACCAACTGAGCCACCCAGGTGCCCCTGGGGATTTTAATATTTTAAAATTTTACCATAGTTCTGATGATTCTCTTTGCCCAAAATCACTCCCAAGAATCACGCAGGACCAGCAGGGCAGTGTAAAGTACTGGAAGCCTGATTCTGGACTCAGAAAGACCTACACTCAGAGCACCTGGGTGGCTCAGTTGATTGGGCATCTGCCTTTGGGTTGGATCATGATCTCAGGGTCCTGGGATGGAGCCCACATCAAGCTCTCTGCTCAGCGGGGGTCCGCTTCTCCCTTTCCCTCTTTCTCTGCCCCTGCCCCCCACTCATGCTCTCCCTGTCTCTCTGTCTCTCACTCCATCAAATAAATAAAATCTTAAGAAATAAAAGATCTAGGGCAGTCCTGGTGGCGCAGAGGTTTAGCGCCGCCTGCAGCCCAGGGTGTGATCCTGGAGACCCTGGATCAAGTCCCACATCAGGGTCTCTCTGTATGATGCCTGCTTCTCCTCTGCCTGTGTCTCTGCCTCTCTCTCTCTGTCTCTATGAATAAATAAATAAAATCATTAAAAATTAAAAAATTTTAAAAAAGAAATAAAAGATCTACACTCAAATATCAGCTTTTCTGTTTACCAAATGTGTCTTGGCAAATTATTTATCTTTTCTGAACCTCAGTTTCCACATTCAGAAATAGGAGATTTCATAGTGAGAATTAAGTAGCGTTTGCAAAGTCTCTAACATGGTGCTTGGTACATGGTAGGGGCTCAGTACATTTTAGCTATTGTGGTTATCAGGACAAGTATAATTAGTCCCATTTTAAAGATGAGCAGTTTGAGACTTAGAAAGATCAAGACTCATTCAAATCTTGTGATTTCCAGTTTGCAGCTCCATTTTATGAAAACTTTAGAGGAACTCTTGATCAGTGGCTCTGAACCCAGAGAACTTTACCTGCCAAAGGTCCAGACCAAGAACACTGATGTTCTAATAGTAACAAATGGTGGGGTCAGGCTTACGTTTAGGGTTGTCTATTTCTGGATGAATCCACTCCCCCTGGTGATTGGGATGATCGACGATCTGATGTTTCCATTGTCCCTAAACAAAGAACCAAAGAGTGAACATGGCATTAGTATTTTTCCATTCTTCTCATACCATCAGAAAGACCAATCAATTTATAAAGACAATTGTGCACCAGAGCATGATTCCTATAGCTTCTTTCCCTTTTTTTGAGCTAATACATGAGACTCTTCAAGTTCTCCTTTCCACCCAGAGGTTGCCGAACAAAGTAGCAGAGACCCATTCTGAGCCTGGTCCCATCTCTGCATGTTTGTTCATGAAGTTAAGAAAATATAGCCTCACAGGGAACACCATCTAAGGACTTTGGCACTTGGGACCATTCTCTTCCTGGTATGTAACACAGCAAACTGTGGCCAAATAAAATCATGCTAGCATCAGTTTTATCTCTGGACCATTCAATAGCTTATTCCTTTAGTTTCTTCTCACTTCTGACATGAGGTCAGGAATTAGTCCTTAAAGAGAAGTTCCCCATTCCTATCCTCAACACCTTTGGCTCACTCATGTCCCACCTTTCCCTTTTAGGACCAGTGCTGAGATTTCCTCTTCTTAGACCTATTTCCTGTTTTGACCATGTTCCTTTGGCTGCTTTCCACCACTTTGGACAAACCTCTTGTCTAGGGATGCTTGGACCTCCCCTACCCGGCATGACCTTTACCAGAACATCCCCTTTCAGGTAGGCACAGCCTTGAGAGCAGAGCCCAAGGCTACAGTCTTATGGACAGTGGGGAGGGGGGGGGGGGTGAGAAGAAAACCACAGGATCTGAGTTTCTCTTCTACAAATTAAACTTTACATCTCTTCTGTCTTAGTTCTCATACCCATTGCAAGGAGAGACACCCCCCCCCCTCAACTTATACTTTGGGTTTGGTGTCAGAGGTCCTTCCCACTCCCCTTCCATTGCTTTGTTCCAGTCATCTGGCTTCTTGACATTTCTGTCTAGGATGTATTTGAAGTCTTCCCAAACCTAAAACAAAATGTTCCTCCTTGAGGACAGGTGAGTGGGCTAGGACGAAACTGGGGTCATATAGTCAGGCTACACCTGGCTCCTTAATCCTGCCAACCTCTGTCCTTACCCCTATGAAAGCCCAGCTCAAGATTCTGGAAATAAACCCAAGACAGGAGATAAAAAAGCCTTAAAGCAGCTCCAGCTCCTCCTCAAGTTCACTATTACTTTGACCTTGAATGTTTTACCTCAAATAAGACAGGAATTTCCCTTGTGTCTGACCCTCTCCCTCCCTCAGTCATGTCCCCTTATTGTCAGAACAAGTCTTCTAGCCTGTATCCCTCTCTTGGTGATCTGCTTTGTACCCAGGATGCTCCAAGACCTGTAACAGTCTTCCCTTGTACTCCTAGCCCCTTCTATTTACCAAGACAAAACTCTAAGTCACAAACAGCCTACCCTGACTGACGTTCATGTCTTCTGCTCTGGAGCCTCCAAAATTTTGCTCTACCTACCTAGAAGTTCACCTTGGTGCTGACCATTTGCCCAGACCGACTAAAAGTTTCAATGCAAGCCTACTAGACTCAGAGGCGTTCAGTAGCATTGCAACTGGGAAAGTTCTAGTTCCTGAGCTGTTTCAGTTGCCTTTTCATTCCTGACATGCAACAGTCAGCATCCCACCATGAGGACGATAGTCTTAATAGATCCCTGCCTTCTAACTACTTTCCTTTTCTTCCAGCTCTACTCAGCAGGGAGCATAGAGACCTGGAGCCTCTCTCCTCTCCCCTTGAGCCAACCCTGACTACATCAGGTGCATGGTCCTCAATACAATTGAAGGTCTATGGTTAATCTTGCTGCTCTGAGCCTGCCTGCTGGGCCTGGAAGAAACCCAGCCCCTATTTTTCCTGTGGTGCTGAAGACACAGACACAGCCTGATCATCTGTCTTAATTCCCTGGGTCCACTTCCCTCCCACTGGACTGGAGCGCTTTACTAAATCACCCTACACATGGCTGGGCCACTGCCCACCTCTCTGCAGGCCTCTTCTTCTTTTTTTTAAGATTTTATTTATTTATTTGTGAGAGACAGAGAGAGACAGAGAGAGACAGAGAGAGAGACAGAGACAAAAGCAGAGGAGACCGATGTGGGACTCCATCCCGGAACTCCAGAATCACGTCCTGAGCTGAAGGCAGACGCTCAACCACTGAGCCACCCAGGTGCCCCATCTGCAGGCCTTTTCTTAGGGAGTTCTTAGGGATTCCAGCTGCTGGGTCCTATATTGCTCCTGTTTAACCCCAAACATCTCCTCTGCATGAGGCTGAATCTGCTCTGACCTGTGGAGTAGCAACAAAATAGGTGAGGCCCTCCATGACTTGGTTCCAATAGACCTTTCCAACCTTATCTCCCCCGTCTCCACCTTGAACTTTATACTAAACTAGTGCTTCCAGTTCTTTACACAACTATTGCTTTCTACCTAATTTTTGTGTTTGTTCCTGCTGTTGTCTGGGTCTGGAATGTCTTTCCTCCAATTCAATTTCCCGCTTCCCTGCTCTAATAAATTCGGTGTTTGAAATTCAGTACATTATTAACACATAAATCCCATTTACTAAGGACTTATTATATACCAGCTTCTGTACTATGTATGTTAGCTAATTTAATCTACACAACAACCTTCACCAGTGGGTATTATAGTAATCCCAGTTTGTGAAATTGACTTTCATAACAATTATGTTCCTTGCTCAAAATCTAACTGCCAGTAGATTGGAGTCTTACAGGTAGTAAAGGGTAGAACTTGGATTCAAATCCATATCTATCTGACTCCAGAGTCTATGTTTCCAACCCCTAGATTAACCCAATCACTCAAGTATTGCCTCCTCCTTCTCAGACCACCACCTGCACCCTAACACAGGCTAGGTTAGGAGCCCCTTTTAGGCTACACATGATTTGTGCTTCCCTGACTCTCAGCACTAATTATACAGTGTGACCTTTGTCTGTGTACTTGTCTGCATCCCACAGTAGATTCTGAATTCCAGAAGGATTCCCAACCCCTGGATTGTCCCATTCGTAACTATAGCCAGTAGAGCTTCCCAGTGAATGACAATAAATCAGTGAAAACACTCGATTTCTCAATTTACTGCACTCCCCGTATCAGTTACTCTGGAGTCAGAGATCCAGGTTCACATCCTGATGCTAATGTGTATGTACTTGGCAAGTCACTTCATTTTCTGTCAGTTTCCTTATTCATAATGGAGAACAGAGGACACTTCACAGAGGCTACCAGAAGGATCAATAGTCTCAACAAATGTGAGTTACTTCCCTCTTTCCTCCACACCTCTTTGGACACCAATATTTAGCTGGATACCTCCTTGAGGGATTAATGCCTCAGTTTCTGCTTCTATTCCCAGCCTTCTTTTCCTATCCTCATAGCTGACATCTCCACCTGTTTTCCAGCTAAACACTGTCTAATCTCAGGTTTCTTATCTTTAGGATCTTCTATTTGCAGACATTCACCCCATTTCCTTGGTTTCCAGGCATAGAGGTCTTTTATCTTTTTGTGAGGCAGTAGGTCCCAGTCATCCTCCAGAATCTCACCTGCCATTTGCTAGTTGTTGATTTTGACCTCACAAGTAGCATTGGGGCAAATGATCAGAGTGTATAGGTGAATGTATTGATCTAGAAAGGAAACAGGAAATATTTCAGCCCATATTGGACATCTTTGGACCTCAAGCATTAAATGCACCACCGAGAATAGTTCCTGAATACCACCTCCTACATATACACAAACATACTTCACCACATCCCTCATCCCATTTCTGTGGTTAACCCAATACAGACTCTGGATCACATTCTCCTAAGTACACACTCCTTTGGTCTCTCCTGGCCCCCATTCTTCTTCTATGACAGTTCTGGTCATTCTCTGACCTTGTCTTTTTCTGTCTGTCCCCCAGATTGTAAGATTCTCAATAGGAGAGGTCATGTCTGATTCATTTATTATGTCTGCAGCTTCCAGCACAGGCCTACCCCAGAGGACAACCCCGGGGAGCCTCTGCACGTACAGTGCCTGCAACGGCCTTGAGCCTGAACACAAGTTCTCCAATGACGCAAGCCCTATGGGCTTTTCTAGACCCGATTCCTGCCTGGTTGTGCCAAATTTCTTGCAGTACCACTCTTTCTCAAGTCTTCTTGACTTTTCTCATGTGATTATCCTTCCAGGAATTAAATCCTCCCTAAAATTATCACTCTTTCACAAAACCAATTCATGTTCATCTTTTAAAACTCAGCACAGGGGAGACCTCTAAGAAGCATTTCTTAAGCCGCCAGGTTATGTAGGGGGCTTCTTTGTGCTTCCCCAGGCCCTCAACATACTAGGTAGTCCTCTCCTTTTTTGATTCATACCTTCACCAGACTGTGAATTCTGTGAGGTCAGGGGCCATGTCTGGCGTACTCTATCACCAGCCCAAGACCCAACACAGAGTTAGCATTTGGTGAATGCCTGTTGAGTTGCTACATGAAATCCAGCTACTATCTTCCAACCAACTTAATCTCTCTAATCTGATGTTAATAAAATATACTCGTCATCCATATTTAAACTCAGCACTCCTCACCTCCCCCATCCCTTCAATATCTAGTAGTGGGTAATTAGGCCATGGCAAACATTCATGCAAGAGGGGACTTTATCTGACTCCCTAGGCTCTTAGAAACTGCCCCTAGGTGAACTCCTATACTTTATAGCACTTTTCTATATCTATTTTCTGAGAGTATTTACTTCATAGGGTTATTGTAAGGATTAAGTGAGATAACATATATAAAATGCTTATCCTTCTCCCTCAGCTGAAGACCATCTCTCATACTCACCTGACATTTGATGGTCTTGTTGTTCTCATGGTATTTCCCTGGGTAACAAAGGATGACCTGTATTTTGTTGTTGCCAAAGCCACAGATGTCAGGGACTAGAAATCAACCCCTGGTGCATGATTTTGCATCACTTTTAGGCATTTTGCCTGTTCTGAGGCTAAGACAGATATAGCCTATGTATTATTATTTTTAAAGATTTATTTATGATAGACACACACACAGAGAGAGAGAGAGAGGCAGAGACACAGGCAGAGGGAGAAGCAGGCTCCATGCACCGGGAGCCCGACGCGGGACTCGATCCTAGGACTCCAGGATCACGCCCTGGGCCAAAGGCAGGTGCTAAACCGCTGAGCCACCCAGGGATCCCCAAGCCTACGTATTATTAATCAGGGTCCCAGCAAGAAATAAATAGCACACTCAAATTTAGGATTACTTGAGGGGAATTTAATAAAGGAACTATTTACAAAGATGGGGGCAGGACAGAGAAATGACATAAAGAATAGTGCTGTGCTGTGAGCTAGCAACAATAGGGCTATTCCTACCCCTATCCTTGCAAGGAGCAAGAGTGGTTACCAGAACCTAGAAGAAAAAAATTCCTGTGGGGCGGGTTGCCAGGAGGGAAGCTGTGAATTTCAGTAGAGAGAAACAGCTCTCTTCCCTCCCTCTGGTCTCCCGCCAAGGCTTCCATCGACCAAACCCAACCAGAGAGCCCCTCCTGTGCCAGGTATCTCATACCATATCATTTAGTTCTCATGACAGGCAGCTGTTACTATCTCCACTTTTAGCTGGGAAAACTGTGGCTCAGAAAAGTTAAGTAATTCACCCAAGGTCAAAGAGCTAATAAGTAGCATTGCTGGGATTCAGCCCAAGCCTACTGAGAAACAGAGCCTGGGGTTCTTTGTGCTTTGTGAAAACTTCAGGGGCAATTGTTGATCAGTGGCTCTGAGCCTGGAGAGCTTAACATGACAAAAGTCTGAGAATAGGTTCTAACCTAGTTTTTCAACCTCATTTCCCAAGTTATTGCTCTCTGACTATCCTAAACACACACACACACACACACACACACACACGCACACGCATGTGAGGTGCTCCAGCTACACTAGTTTCATCATTTTTCTACTTGCATTTCAATTTCATGCCTCTGAGGTTTTGCAGTTTCCTTTGTCCTCGTTATATTCCCTCCACCTCCTTCTCTGCCTATTAAAATCTAACTCATTCTTCAAAGAACAATTAATACTCCCTTTAAAAAGCCCCCAGTTGGACTGAGTCATGCCATCTTTTGTTGTCTCATAGCACCTCACCAATATCTTTTTAAAAGTATGTCTTTCATTCTGACCTTAAAAAAAAATTCACATGCCTGTGTCCCCACCAAATAGAAGGCAAAAGTGTGGAATAGAAAAAAGCACAGGCTTTAAACCACATGAACTAAGTTCAAATTCTGGCTTCCCACTTGCTTACCTTGGGCAAATTTCTTGCCTTTGTTTCCTCATCTGTAAAATGGAGCTGATAACAGCTGAAACTGGTTTGGTTGTTTGTTTTTCTTAAAAGATTTTGTTTATTTATTCATGAGACACACACACACACACAGAGGCAGAGACACGGGCAGAGGGAGAAGCAGGCTCCATGCGGGGAGCCTGACGTGGAACTCGATTCCGGGTCTTCAGGATCAGGCCTTGGGCTGAAGGTGGCGCTAAACCACAGAGCCACCCGGGCTGCCCAAGGTTTGGTTATTTGAACATTGAATAAATAATATTCATATGAAAAAATCACATTTCAAAATTTTTTTTCAATTTCCCTACTACACCACCTCGCACATACACACATGTAAGTTCCTCATTAGGAGGGTGGATTCTTAAGCAAACAGAGATGGGCAAAGACTCCTTTAGGCCTCCAGAGTGCTATATCGTTTTATACAGGAAAGAGATTGAAAGATAAGGAAGAAAGAGTTGGGGGGAGCGGGTGCAGAGAGGAAAAGGGAAAGAGGCCGGAGAGGAGGATTTTGTCAAGAACTTGAAGCAACAGATCTGAAACCCCTTAGGAAAAGAAAAACTTAAGGAGAATTCTAAGGAAATTTTCCTGTATGGCATGTAATATGACACTTTCCTCTGACTTTGTATAAAAACATTCAGTAAAATCCACATTCTTCATCAGTGCTTTGGGAGTAGGTTTAGTTTTTGTTATTTGTTGGTTTTTTCATCTCAACCACCATTTAAGGTTGGAGTGAAGTAAGAGCTAGACTGCCTCAAGGAGGCCTAGCGACATGTTGAGGTTACAGATGCAATGTTCTGGGCTCATTATAAATGCTGGGCCTCCTGTGCCTTCTCTCATCAAGGGCAGGAACCTCCCTCAGAGCACAAAGCCTACTGTGGTAGGTACATTTGAGAGTGTCTAAACAGTTTATGGCTCTTTTCTCCCTTTTTGAGAACTGGGGAATGTCTCTCTGTAGTGCAGCCTTGTTAATACCATGCAGCTCTCTACCTCTTCTATTTACACTAACATTTAAGTTTAAAGTTGCTTTTTTCAGGTCATTGAGGAGTCTTACTGCATAAGAAGGTGGATTAGAGGGATCCCTGGGTGGCGCAGCGGTTTGGCCCTTGCCTTTGGCCCAGGGCGCGGTCCTGGAGACCCAGGATCGAATCCCACGTCGGGCTCCCGGTGCATGGAGCCTGCTTCTCCCTCTGCCTGTGTCTCTGCCTCTTTCTCTCTCTCTCTGTGACTATCATAAACAAATAAAAATTAAAAAAATAAAATCTTAAGAAGGTGGATTAGAAATTTCCTGTTTCAGGTCAATCTGAGTCTCTTCCACAGTTACCATGGCTCTCATTAAGACCTCAGGAGGAAAAAAAAAAAAAAAAGACCTCAGGAGACTTGTGACGGCTATCGGAGAGCTTAAAAACATGATGTACTACTCAGATTGTGATGCATATCCTCCTGGTTCAGGGTGTCAGGAAAGAGTTTCATGTACCCACCACTACAATCGATGCCTTGCTCATGTTTTACTGAAAACTGAACCACCAAGGTCTCATTCTCATTGCTGAATGGCTTAAACCTGATTGAAATGGCATAAAACTTGGCATCTTCACTGGTCTGGACAACTGGGAGCAGAGAAAACAGAATCTTGGGATCCCTGGGTGGCGCAGCGCTTTGGCGCCTGCCTTTGGCCCAGGGCGTGATCCTGGAGACCCAGAATCGAATCCCACATCGGGCTCCCAGTGCATGGAGCCTGCTTCTCCCTCTGCCTATATCTCCGCCTCTCTCTCTCTCTCTCTCTCTCTCTGTGACTATCATAAATAAATAAAAATTAAAAAAAAAAAAAGAAAACAGAATCTTTAGGCTTAAATATTCACAGAACAACCAGGGAGACCCTGTGTTCAGTTTCACCAGTCTTGGGTACTTTCTCACACACCTACTATGTGCCACGTGCTATGCTGGATTCATTACCTTCTTATTCAAGTCCCAGAGGAACTCTGCAAAATGATAATTATGTCTACTTTACAAATTAGAAGTCTAAGTCATAAAGAGGTGAAGTAACATGCCTAGGGCCACATTGCTAATAAGGAACTAAACTGGGATTTTAATTCATGTTTATCTGATTCTTTCTTCTCCTTATATAGTCTGCCTTTACTTTTCAAGAGATAGTTAAATTTCATTCTGCAGCTTTACATAACAAGGCCCTGTTTATCCTGAGACCCCCAGAACATTTCTAGTCTAAGTACATTACCTTATAGATGAGGAAACCAAGCCCCAGAGAAGGAAATTACTTATCCAAGATCACTTAATCACAGTAGAAGCCAAGTGTCCTGACTTCCAAGTCCGTGGTCTTTCCATTATTCCTTGCTGCTGCCCAACTTCCTGGTTATGACTCTGTCACTTTAACTCTTGGAACCTGTTGCCTCATCAGAAAATGTGGATAATATTCCTACCTCACAGGGAGCCCATGAAAGTTGAATGGGTAAGAGAAGTGAGACGGACTTTGTAAACTGTCAACATAAAATGCAAGGGGCTATCATTACTTATGTTTAAAGAGGATCCTTCTTCCATGATTCCATAGCTCTCTGTACTTCCCTGGATCACAGTAGATTGCAACTAGGTTTATTTCAGTCTCTGAATAGTTTTTAAGCTCCTGAAGAGCAGGGGCATCTTTATGTTCCTAACTTCTAGCCAAGGCCTGGCACAGAAGAAGTGTTCAATAAATATGTATTAAATTGCAGAGAAGAATCACAGCTCCTGATTCAGCTATCTCTCAAGCTTTTATTGCACACCAGTGTCTGTGCTAAGCACTTTCATGTCTGATACTGCATTAGAAGCTGTCTGCTTACTTCCCCAAAGACCTCACATGAGGCTAGAGTAGCCAGAAAAGACGTCAGGCGAAGAGAGTGGGCCCGAGGGAAAGAGCACTGAACCCATAAGCTGAAGACCAAGCTTTGAATCTCTGCTTTACCAGATCCTGCTATGTGGTCCAAAGCAATCCCCCTTCTTACTGAGCCTCATTGATACCCAAGAGTCCTTCTAGACAACCAAGGAGAACCTAATGAACTTGAGTAAGATGAGACATGAGGGGCAACAAACAAGAAATCAATCACACAGAGGAGATGCGTGGCGGCACAGACTGCCCCCAGAGCCACAAAGAAGGTGTCCCACGAGTCACTCAGTCTGCTATTCTCTCTCCTTTGGAAACAATTTTCCAGAGTGGATTTAAATGAGATTTTAAAATGCTCAAGCCGGTTTATAATTCTCTCCTGTAATAAACATGAAAATGAGATTCATAATAGTAGCCAAGAGAGAGAGATGGGAAGTTACTCCAGAGGACAATCAATGGGTTCTATTTATAGGATAAAAGCTTTCTCAGACAAGAAAACCCTTGCCTGTAGACCTTGTCCTCCGAGCTCCCCCTTCCTTCATAATATTATTTGGCTCTAAGAGCAGCCCTGTCTGATGAGTGGCACTTGAGGAACTTCAGAAAGCTCAGTCTGGTGGAAGAGACAGACAAGTTCGTAGGTCCCTAAAGGGAACTTGTCAGATCCATGTCTGTGTGCTGACAGGGAGCCCGATCTGGGGCTTGATCCCAGGATCTTAGGATCATGACCTGAGCCAAAGGCAGATGCCTGACCGACTAAGCCACCCACTTGCCCCTGAATACCTGTTATTTAATAAATGAGCATTATTATTTTTGTGGACAGTTCATTCTTCTCTATCTACTACTTTTTTTTTAAAGACTTTATTTATTTATTTGTTCATGAGAGACACAGAGAGAGAGATAGAGACACAGAGAGAGAGATAGAGACACAGGCAGAGGGAGAAGCAGGCTCCCTTTGGGGAGCCAGATGCAGAACTCGATCCCAGGACCCCAGGATCATGACCGGAGCCGACGGCAGACGCTCATCCACTGAACCACCCAGCTGCCTACTTCTGTTTATTCTAAGGAAGAGAAATGAATTGATAATATGGATAAAAACAATGGCATAAAAGGCAGAACTTTTTTCCTGTCAATTCGTATATTCCTGAATTTCAGCATTTACCTTTATCCTTTTCCTGCAGTAAATTTTCCCGCAGTAAACTGACATTACCACAAACCAGCCTATGTTTAGATTCCACCAGTTGCATTTTCATCCATCAATGGGAAGAAAAGCAACATATAGAAATGATTTGTGTTTTCTTAAAGACAATAAGTGCAATAAGTGCAGCTGAGGTTGACCATGCCTGCAGGGACTGTACAGGATAACACCGATATTTTCTGAAATCTCTTCTCCTATCTGATGCCTAAACTCTACCATTTACTCACTATCATGTGGTATGGCTCAACTACCCAATATTTGAGCCACTTCCACATTAACGCTCCACCCTACCATCCTCCATGGGTGTGAAGTCCTAAAAACCACCATGGCAATGTATGGTTGAAAGGCTTGGGGCATTCTCTTCAAAATAGAGAGAAAAAATATGGTTAGGGGAACGAAGCCCTTATACATATTTATGTCTAGTAAGATAAAATAATAAAATCACCTCAGCAAGTAAAGAGATTAGTAATACCATTTTATACTTCTTGAATTAGTAATGATGATATTAAATAATCAATTTCCATTTGCCCTTCTTTATTGCTTAAACTTTTTAGACTCTCCCTTGCAGTTTTGAGGAGATGCTGATAAATTTGTTTTGCTTTGGCATAGATGGCATTCAGACAAAGAGGCATTCTTTTTGGGACCTGGCACTCCATCCAAACTTTCAGTGCCTTTCTGATTTTATGCCTCAGAGTTGCTGACTCCCACTACCTGGTCCCGTGGTGGTCCCAGAGTCACAGGGCAATTTGGCAGCTCAAGATGGAAGAGGCCTCAGCTGTAGCCTTTATTTCATCTCCTCTCCACAGCTGAATGGATATTCTCAAATTCCACTACCCAATATCTGGGGTTATTGCCTAGTTCTGCCCATGAAAACCCCACTGCAACCCACATCCAGTAAGACCACCCTCAGCTGGCTCCGTCAGCATCTTTACTCAAATCTGACAACTCACCTACCTCTTGCCATGAGGCCTGGGGGATGGATTCGCTTTCCACGGTCTTCCCCTGTCTCTCCCAAGATGTCACTGTTAGACAGGCCAGGACCTCTCCACCACCTCAGAGGCACCACTGCCAATACCGTGTATGTTGTAGCTGCTCTTCAAACCAGATGTGTATTTACTGTGTGTTCTATAACCTCTGATTCCTTCACCCAACACCGAAGCTACCTAGTCCATCTTTTTTTCTTCAGTCACATCCTGGGATCCAATGTATAAATTCAATATTGTATGTATTGTGCATCACTCTCCTAAAGGATCTTACTTCGTATACTATATATGTCAGCATATGGCGTACATTGCCATATAATGTAAGAACACAATGCAACCAACTATCTGTCATATCAACTAAAGTACCAAATAAATTCTGAACAGTGAAAAAAAAGATAACAGAGGATGAGTGTGACCACCTCGCCCACCACTCCTGACGGCGGGGCCCTATGAGCTTCTTTTCATACTTCGTTGCCATGGTTAGACTGGAGCGAACACCACTTCCCTGATTGATACCAAAGTCAAAAGATTTGTTATGTGTTTGGCCTTCATGTGGGTGCCTAAAAATTTCGTCTCATAGTTAATGCTATGAAAAGATACCATTAGTTTCATTTTGTATCTAGCAAGTGGTGGACCTGAGATGTGAACCCATGTGTCTGATTTCAGACCCAGCCTTTCTTCTGGAATAAGGGAAGATACAGGGGAAAGTGCTATGAAGAACAAAAAATTGTATAATCATACTAACAGCTACTGTTCAGCAACCATATGTCAAGCATTGTGCTGAGCGCTTCCCATGCATTATCTCACTACATTCCTATAATGGCTCTGTGACAAATGGGCTATTTTTCTCCTATTCAAAAGATGAGAAAAGTGAAGGTTAGAAACTTGTCCAAGAGCCCAGTTCATAAGTAAGTAGGCAAGCCAGATTCAGACCCAGGCCTCCATAACACTAAAATCTTTACTTTTAACACTTGGCAGGTTAAAAGTATGGCTTCCGACAAGGTGATGTGTGTGAAAAGCCCCTTATAACCTAGAGTGCACAGCAAAGGTAAGAGACATAGTACTTTAGAGTTTGTAATTAATACAATTGTTTGTGTATAATTTGAATAATGTCTGTCTTCCCAGACAACACCACAGACTGGTAAGTTCCGTAACTATTTTACTTACTGTTGTGTACCAGTATCTCACACAGAGTTAATTGCCAAAATATTTGTTAATGACTGAATGGATGTATGTATGGCCTGCCTTTGCATATGCCATAAGATTCTCAGGTTTACAAATGGATTGATTCATTTACTAATCCATTAGACACATGTTACTTGAATTTAACAAGTATGTAGAAACAGTTGTACAACTTTAATCTTGAACTTTATGGTGAGAGAAGTTAGGACAGAATTCAGAACTTTTATAGGTAATTATTTTTCTGAAGGAACAATATCGATACATATCAAACCTGACACAATTCAAGATATCCCAATAAGGAGTCTTTCTTGTTAGAATAGTGTCACATGGTTTAATAAAGCCCTACTTTAATGTTTTATACTTCTCTTCCTAGCATCATTATATTTTAACATCATAGAAGGCTCAAGCCAGAATGACTCTTAGTAATCATTTCATCTGACCTCCTCATATTACAGGCAAGGAAACTGAAGCCCAGAGAAGGAAGTGACTTGCGCACAAAAGTTGTCAGTTGCAGAGCTGAGATTAGAACCCAGTCCTTCTGTACCCTGGCTCTGGGTTCATTATTCCTTCATTCAACAAATATTTCTTGAGCAAGGTACTTTGTGCAAGGTACGAAGCACACAGACATGGATCTGACAAGTTCCCTTTAGGGACCTACGAACTTCAGAAAGCTCAGTCTGGTGGAAGAGACAGACAAGTAGACAATCACAATTCAGTGTGGTAAGGACAGTGATAGAAGGAAGCACAAGGGCAGTGAAATTCAGAAAAGCTCTATCTGTTCTCCTAAGACAGAGCAGACTTCAGAAAAGGCAAGCCTGAAGAAGTAAGAATTGAAGGCGAAGAAAAGGTGAGTAGTGGGTGTTCCAAGTGGAATGGCCTCCACATGAAAAGACCCAGAGGCATCAAACAGCATGATGCTTCAGGGAAAGTGCAAACTGTACCATATAGTGTCCAGGGAGGAGGAGAGGAAAGCAAATAGGGGCCCGCTCAAGGAGAGCTCTTATTGAGAGCAAGAAAGCAGTGTATCAACCAAGGTTGGATGCTATTATATTTTTTCCTCTGATAAATCTTTCCTTCAAATCGGTCAAATATTGGGATGCCTGGGTGGCTCAGTGGTTGAGCATCTGCCTCCAGCTCATGGAGTGATCGCGGGGTCCTGGGATCCAGTTCTGCACAGGGCTCCCCGCAAGGAGCCTGCCTCTCCCTCTGCCTATGTCTCTGCCTCTGTCTGTGTGTCTCTCATGAATAAATAAATAAAATCTTTTAAAAAATTGGTCAAATATTGTCCCCAGAGATCCAGTCAACAAAAAAAGAAAAAAAAAAGTTTGTGTTGTGGCCAAGATTGTGAATCGGAGAAACCGCCAAGGAGCCGACACCGATGCAATCACACGACCTTGTTTATTTACAAGCTCGAGCCTGGGTCCAACTATACCCGACACAGCGGAGCAGGGACTTGGACCCTGAGACTAAGAGGCTTAGCAACTTTATAGGTGCCAGTGGCCAATGGGATAGGCAGAAAGTTGCACAGTCATGCTGGTCCTCTGAGCCAGATTTCCGGTTAGGGTATGTCCTGGTCTTTGACTAGGGCGGGGCAGTGCCCTAAGTAATAAGCAGGTCAGCACAAGGCGGGTGCAGCCCGGAATAGAGCCAGTCCTGCTCTGCTTGTCCAGGGGTAGGGGATTTTGTTAAATTTCCTGGGTCCCACAGTTTGGAAACTGGTACATCTAGCTGATGAATGCACATAATCATATCCAAGTCTGTAGAGATATAAACCAAGGAGTCCACATAGCCATGGTTCCTATGTCAAATGAACTTATCTCCACATTGCACCTCTCACCATGTCTGGCTTGTGAAGTAGCTCAAATCCAAAGACTGAGCTAGGGACTCATCTCTGCCACTAGCTTTAGCAGCCTCTTAAACCTCACTGAGATTGAAGTTCTTCATCTATAGAAAGAGGTTACCTAACTTACTGAGTTTCTGGGAGAATTAAATAAAATAGCATGCAACACAGTGTCAGGCACATTGCAAGTGCTCAATAAATACTGCTTGAAGCTAAATCTCTGCACGTGTGTGTGTATACAAAGATGTATAACATGAATGGTCAAGAGAGAGGACTATTTTTCAGCCTTGAAGGTAAAAGTTGTGCCTTCCTCAATGCCTAATCCTGAGCTTGGGACGCTATAGGTCTTTTAGAAAATGGTTGTATAATTACATGAAAATATACATTTGCTATATTTATTCAACATCATCATTATATTTTACAAAAGATAATTTTCTAGATAAAGTTCAATTCTTCAGGTGCCAACATTTTAACTACCATTTTCAATGGAAAATTTTTGTAAATGTTTTAAGAGACTCTGATCTCTTCTATAGAGTATCTCCAACAAAAATGTAAAGTTCCTTGAAGACTGTAACTCTGTATTAGGTTATAATGCACAGCAGAGTTGTGGGTTTGCTTTGACATTTTTCTGTCTCCATTGTTTCTGTTCTGCTGTGAGCATGCACACTTCTCCCTGAGGTCAATGCATTTGCCTCTGGCAATCTACTCAGCTCTCAAGACCCGGAACCCACATCCCTGCTTACCTGCCTATCAGCCTCTCTGCCCAATTACTTGCCTTTCTTTTTACCAGCCAGTCTATCAGTGTGTTGGTCACATAGATTGTAGCCATTCACATATTTATCAACTGATAAAATGCCTCGTGGGGTAGTGAAGAGCACTCGATAACAATCTGAGCCTTCCCGCCTATTTTTGTATATGACTTGAGCCAACCACTTTTCTGAATCCGTTTGCTTCTCTGTAAATAAGGTTTTTATTTAAACTCTTCAAAGAGAGGACTACTGTACACATAGTAAGTGCTCAATGTTTGTTGAATGACAGATTGGCAAGAGGATAAAGTTAAATATGATAAGAATTGTGGGACCCAGGAAATTTAACAAAAATCCCCTACCCCTGGACAAGCAGAGCAGGACTAACTCCATTTTGTGCTGCACCCGCCACCTCCTGTATGACCCCCACATGACCTGCTTATTGCTTAAGGCGCTGCCCCACCCTAGTCAAACCGCTGGGCAGACCCTAATAGGATATCGGCTCATAACAATGTAACCCCGCCTTGTGCCCGCCAAAACTGGGCGCCGATTCTGACCAAAGTAATAGACCAGCTCAAATGGATACTATAGGGTAAAATGTAATTCAATCAGCCACCTGCGTGTGGACCGGCATGACTGCAACTTTCTGCATATGTTACAATCCCATTGGCCACTGGCCCCTATAAAGCTGCTATGCCTCTTAGTCTCGGGATCCAAGTCCCTGCTCCGCTGTGTCGGTTACACTTGGACCCAAGCTCGAGCTTATAAATAAACCCTTGTGTGTTTGCATCGGTGCCGGCTCCTCGGTGGTTTCTCGGATTCGCAATCTTGGGCACAACAATAATTAAAATTATTGTGATTATTAATAATTATTAAAATAGTCATTGAATGAGCATCTCTAGTAGGTCCTCCGTTCATTTTATAGGTTGTCATTTTTAAACAACTATACCCCAGGAAGCACGAAGCCAAGTCTGTTGGTAAAGTGAGCATTAGTTAGGAGCCTAATTACTCGAAGTGGAAGACACCTTACATATTTAGAGCTCCTGTACTCTTCCAGTGTGAGCGCTAGACATCAACGTACTAATAAGAATCTCTGGAGCCCAGCCTTCAAGGAGCTCACAGTCTAATGAGAAAGGCAAATAAAGTGTGTTTTTCTTATAGTTCTTGATTTTTCAAAGGAAAATAATTTTTTGTAGAAACTGTAAAAAAGGGCAGCCCCGGTGGCGCAGCGGTTTAGCGCCGCCTGCAGCCCGGGGTGTGATCCTGGAGACCCAGGATAGAGTCCCACATCGGGCTTCCTGCATGGAGCCTGCTTCTCCCTCTGCCTGTGTCTCTGCCTCTCTCTTCGCTCTCTCTGAATGAATAAATAAATAAATCTTTTTAAAAAAAAAAAGGAAAAGAAAAAGAAACTGTAAAAAACCCAGAGGCAACTGATAAGCAGTGAAAACACCTAAAATCTACCTCGCAGAGATGACCATTGCCAATATTCTGATCTATTTCCTTCTAGCCTTGTTGTTTTCTGTATGTTAACAATGGCCCCTGCTCCCACCTCCACACCCCTGCAGCCTCTGCAGAGACCCTTACCATCAGTTTGCACTTGAGACCTGGAAAGACCAGCTGGATCTGGTCTCTTTAGTTTGGGCATCTGTCCAAGGTGATTCTTCCTCAGGCCAAGCATGTCCAAGTATCCACAATTGGCAGATGGTCTCAATCGCATATCAGTTGGAGGCCTGAGCAGCAGGCTGCTTCTCTGTCCTCTGAGCTGTCCTCCATGGGTGCGAGCCAGCTGGGCACAGAGGCCCTTTGTCTCAGAATGTCTCTTTGGCCAAGTTTTCATGGTCAAGTTTGAGAGTTGACAAAATTAACTTACACACACAAAAAACCCCCTTGTAACTTCTGCATCATTTAGATCCTCATCTGGATTCTAGTTTCTTTCTGCCTGATTTTGTACTTTTGCAAATGGCACTACCATTGCCTTAGCCCTCCCCTCACACTTATTTGTATCACTAATTCAGTGATTCTCCAATTCAATAAACCAACATTCCTGCATATTTTAATGTGCCAGCCCCTATGCAAGGTATCAGATTCCAAAAGCTCATTTGCCCCTGAGGCCACTGGTAATACTTCCTGCTGGCCACCTGACACCTAGCAGCTTGTAACAGTGGCCAATACTTCCTTTATGGAGGCAAGAGACCTGAGTTCAACAAGCATCTCTGCCACCGACTCACTGTGTGACGATGGGAAAACCACCTCTCCTCTCTGGGTCTCAGTTTCATCCGTACGACGAGAAGGTTGGATTCTAAAGGCCTGGCATGCCCTCTGGATGCTGGGCAGCTTTGTGGCCTGGAGTAGTCTGGGAAACAGCAGAAAGGAGCTTAAGTCAAACCCTGAAACAAATCCTTTACATGGTCCTGCCATGTCATATCCTCTCTCTGGACCTCAGTTTTCTCATCTATATATGAGAAGAAGGAGGCCATTTGGGGCTAGATGAGCTTGCTGGGCTCTCTCAGTTCTGACATCAAAGAATCTAAGATTTACCTTTTTTGAGGTTGCTACTACTACTCAAAAAATGTGAGCTAGAAGGACTTCAACTTACTGCAATCATGGGAGGCACTGAGGTAGAGGTCACACAAGAAAGATCAATTTTTATATCATATGGCCTAAGTTCATTTTCTGGCTTAGCCTTTTAATAACCATGTGACATCAGACGAATTATTCAACCCCTCTGGCTTCAGTTAGACTGTCTATAGACTGGGGAAAAGAATAACTTCTTCACAGAGTTGAGGTGAGGGTTGGAGTATGTAAAGCATCGTGCCTACTGAGTAAGACTGTGCTTAATAAAGGTTCCTTAAGATTTCTGATATAATTTCGTTGTAAAAACTAAAGTTTAAAAGGAGGAAATTTATTTCCAAGCAGAACAACACTTCTCTTAATTTTTTATTAGTGTTTTTTTTAATTAAAATACTAACTAGGGGGATCCCTGGGTGGCTCAGTGGTTTAGCGCCTGCCTTTGGCCCAGGGCATGATCCTGGAGTCCCGGGATCGAGTCCCGCATCGGGCTTCCGGCATGGAGCCTGCTTATTCCTCTGCCTGTGTCTCTGCCTCTCTCTGTCTCTCTCTCTGTCTATCATAAATAAATAAATAAATCTTTAAAAAAATAAAAAATAAAAGACTAGTTCATGGTAGGAAATAAAACATTAAATTCACTGGAACTCCATCATCTACCTTTCACATTTCGGTATATTCTATTCTTTTTTCCACACGCAAATGTATTTTATAATAGTGACAATGTATATCTTAGATATGGTCTTGTATATTTTATATCTAAGCCTCTATCATAAAAATTTCCCTATGACATTAAAGACTTTGCAAGCATTCTATGGATGTATCATATTTTACTTGACTGGGCTCCTACCATTGGACATTTAGGTTTGTCTCCAAATGTTCTCAACTATTAATCATTCACCTCCAACTCCACTGACTTTCCCTCCACACCAGTTTAGCCATCTGCCCTTACATTCACATGTTGGGCCTTATCATCACTAAGGACTCTTCCATTTCTGAAATTTCAACTCAAACTTCCCCTCCATGATCGTGGACTCCCACCCTCCAATTCTCATACTTTGTTACTTGAAGTACATCTGTTCTTTGATCCTCTCCATTTTTTTTTTTCCAGTTGATGGGCTCCTTCCTATCTAAATTTCACAGTGCGGGGATCCCTGGGTGGCTCAGCAGGTTGGCGCCTGCCTTTGGCCCAGGGCGCGATCCTGGAGTCCCGGGATCGAGTCCCATGTCGGGCTACCCGCATGGAGCCTGCTTCTCCCTCTGCCTGTGTCTCTGCCTCTCTATGTCTATCATGAATAAATAAATAAAATTTAAAATAAATAAATAAATAAATAAATTTTACAGTGCTTCTTTCTTTCCACAAACTTTTGAGTATTTTCTGTGTGCCAGGTACTGCACCAAATGCAAATCTGTAATATTGAAAGAGATGTGGATCTATCATCTTATCACTCCTCTCAACCCCCTTGCCCATATGCCATTCTGCAAAACCCTCACCTCTTTCATCCAAACCTGCCACTCTCAATTTACATTCCAAATTACCAAACTGAACTTTCTACTTCTCTCAGTTCTCCAAAATAGTGTATACCCGTTCTATTCATTTTCTGGTCCTCATCTACTCTTAAACTTACTGTAGTCAACCTTCCACCTCCACCACTCCACTGAGTCATCAGATGGTATTCTAACTATAAAATCCAATTAATGTTTTCCAGACTTTGCCTTATCTTTTGGCACTAACTGAATGACTTGAGAAAGTCATTCAAAGATGAATGGATAAAGAAGATGTGGTCTATGTATACAATGGAATATTACTCAGCCATTAGAAATGACAAATACCCACCATTTGCTTCAACGTGGATGGAACTGGAGGGTATTATGCTGAGTGAAATAAGTCAATCGGAGAAGGACGAACATTATATGGTCTCATTCATTTGGGGAATATAAAAAATAGTGACAGGGAATAAAGGGGAAAGGAGAAAAAATGAGTGGGAAATATCAGAAAGGGAGACAGAACATGAGAGACTCCTAACTCTGGGAAGCGAACTAGAGGTGGTGGAAGGGGAGGTGGGTGGGAGGTGGGGGTGACTGGGTGATGAGCACTGAGGGGGGCACTTGATAGGATGAGCACTGGGTGTTATTCTATATGTTGGCAAATTGAACACCAATAAAAAATAAATTTATATTTAAAAAAGAAAGTCATTCAACTTCTCTGAACTTCAGTTTTCTCATCAGTGAGAGATAATAGCATCTTTCTGATAGGACTGTTGAGAGAGTCAATAAAATAATGCATAAAGAAAAAGAATTCACTGTTACACCATAGGCATTCAGCAGAAATTAAGATCTGATTCACTGAATTTGATTTCCTGGGTCCTTGACAAGCAGGAAGGGTTTATCTTAGCTATTATGAGCATTCTTATCTCTAAAAAGGTCATTTCCCAGGGCAATTCTTTCATTCACTCAAAAAAATAAATAAATAAAAAATTAAGCACCTACTATGTGCCATTCTAGGGGTTGCAGATACAGCAATGAATACAACAGAGAAGCACTCTGTTATCAAAAAGCAAAACCAACAGTGACAAGAGAGAGAACGGGTAAATGCACAAATAAGAAACTTATCATATACTGAAAAGCATTCTAAAAAATTAATCATGCAGAAGTTCACAAGGGGAAAAAAAAAAAAAAAGAAGTTCACAAGGGAACTTTTAGAGGAGCTGGAAATGTTCTACCTATTAATTGTGGTGGCGGTCACACAGTTTCAAAACGCATTGAATGATACATTTCATACACTTCAAATGTGTACATTTTATTGTATATAAATTATAATCTCAAATTTTCTACAAGTAACAATTAAATTTATAATGAGAAAAAATGCCATTTCGTGAAGAAATTTTTAAATAATATAATAAAAATATTTAAAATACCACCAGGAAATTGTGTTAGCTCTGAATTTGTCATGTACAGTCACATGCCTTCCTTCTGAAGGAGCTGGAAAAAGCATCATAATCCCAACAGTGATATCCTGTCAAATCCAAACAACCTCCATCCCAGTCAGGAGGCCTGGGCCCTCTCCCTCATTCTGTATCCATCTGAGCCTCCATGTGAGCTGACACTGCAATATGTCACCTTTGCAAACTTACAGACAAGTCACCACAGCCACAAATTTCCATTGTGTTTATTCAACTCCTTTTTTTCAGGAAAAGTAGCCATCACTGAGCAGTAGTTCTGTGTCACACCTTGGACCAGGCACAAAGGATAGAGCTTGTTCCTGTCCTCAAGGGGGATGAGAATCTGTTGGGAAACATAATGTGTTGCTGTGCAAGGTGATTTATGCTAAACCAGTGGTGAGCAAGGCTGTTGTTAGGGGAGCACAAAGGAGGCACCTAGTGACAGCCAGCCTGGTGCCCGGGAGAGTTCCTCAGTGAGCTAAGGAATAAGTAGCCTTTCATTCCATGTCCACTGCTACCGTCTTTGCTCAAGTCTGCCCCATTTCATGCTTGGATCGCAACATAGCTTGGAGTTATCAACTCCACTATCACCCTCTTCAACTGGACTTCCAGACTGACTGTAAGAGCCATTCATATTTCTAAAAAAAAAAAAAAAAAAAAAAAGACAAAATTTAACTCCTTACTTTCCAATTTTACTCTTTGTATCCCTCCTCTCTCCACACCCCAATATGACACTGGTTTCCTCAATTCATCTTATTGATGATTTGTGTTGAATCTCTGCTATTTCTGCTCACTCTCGGTGGACTCTCCTTCCTTCTCTGTGTTTGTCTAGAAAATGTCTGCTCATCTTTCAGGCTCTGCTAAACGATCTGTTAGATCTTTTATGAAGATGCTCTTGATTTCTCTCCCAACGAATTAGAAATCAACATTCCCTCATTTGAATTGCTACTATAGCATGTAACACCTTTTTTGCACTTACTGGTTTACACATCTATCTTTTTCATGAGGTCATAAACTCTTTAAAGACAGGAGAATAATCTTATTCATCTCAGTGTCCCAAGTACCTACCTCAGAAGCTGGCAAACATTTTCTGTAAAGTGCCAGATAGTAAATATTTTAGGTTCTGGGGGCCAGATGTTCTGCACCAAACTACTTAATTCCGCCCCTTTATAGGGCAAAAGCACACGGGAATGGGCCTGGCTAGGCTCCGATAAAACTTTACTTACAAAAACAAGCAGCAGGCCGGATTTGCCCAGTTTGCTCATTCCTGACCCAATATATCACGGACTTACAATAAGTACCTGATGAACTTATTTTCCACGTAGAACCAAGTGGCAGAGGCAGGGTTTGTATCACAGTACGTTCTGTAGCAGATGGTAATGGTTTCTTGTCCATTCTTTCTTGGTATTTACTTCTATACACCAAAGGCCTCTTAACAAAGAACACCTACAGCTCTTTGTCTTGAAATTTGTTTGTTTTTATCTTTGCGGCCCGAGAACATACTTGGCTTGTGCTGAGAGTAAACTGGGAGTTTTAGAGATTTAATGTCACCAGAAGCAGCCTTGAACTCAGTGATGGATAGGGAGTTGGTGAATAATTCCTCACCCCGCCATTAGGATACCCTGAATGTGTCCTATACTGTCACTAAGAGCTCCCCAGCATAATTGAGCTTCAGTTGGCAACTAGCATGGTAACTAGCATGGTAATGTATACAGGCCTTCACTCCCCTGCCTCAGGACCCTACTCCTGCCCAGGTTTTCTGACATCCTAAATAAGCTACTTGGATTCTAAACTAAACCAACACACACATTCATTCTACTACACCAAAATGTTTAGCCAGAAGACCCCAGCTAAAATGCTTCTGGTACCTAAAAAGTAACATACAAATTATTATTTTTCTTCAACATCACTATTCCTCAGAGAAATGCAAATTAAAACCACAATGCACCTCACACCTGTCAGAATGACCAAAATCAAAAACACAAGAAACAAGTATTGGTGACATGGAGTAAAAGGAACACTTGTGCACTGTTGGTGGGAATACAAACTGGTGTAGCCACTATGGAAAACAGAATGGAGGTTCCTCAAAAATTTAAAACTAGAGGGGCACCTGGGTAGCCCAGTTGGCTAAGTGTCAGACTCTTGGTTTTGCCTCTGGGCATGATCTCAGGGTAATGGAACTGAGCTCCCCATCAGGCTCTGTGTTGGGTATAGACTCTCTCTCCCTCTGCCCCTCCCTCCCACTCTCTCATTCTCTCTCTCTCTCTCTTTTTATTTTAAATATTTTATTTATTTATTCATGAGAGGCAGAGAGAGAGAGAGAGAGAGAGAGAGAGAGAGAGGCAGAGACATAGGCAGAGGGAGAAGCAGGCTTCTTACGAGGAGCCTGATGTGGGATTCGATCCTGGACCCCAGGATCACGCCCTGAGCCAAAGGCAGATGCTCAACTGTTGAGCCACCCAGGTGTCCCGAATCTTTTTTTTTTTTTTAAGATGTATTTATTTACTTGAGAATGAGAGATAGGGACTTGTATTAATATGATATTTGGTAGGGCACTTAGGTGGCTCAGTGGATTGTGTCCTTTTTTCCTTTTTTTTTTTTAAGGCAGCTGAACATGCCCCTCTTTTAAAAAAAATATTTACTTATATGATAGAGAGAGAAATACAAGTAGAGAGAGGTGCAGAGGGAGAGGGGAAAGTAGGCTCCCCATTGAGCAGGGAGCCCAACGCCAGCTGGATCCCAGGACCCTGGGATCATCACTTGAGTTAAAGGCAAATGCTTAACCAACTGAGCCACCCAGGAGTTCCTAAGTATCTGACTCTTTATCTCAGTCCAGGTCTTGATCTCAGGGTCGTGAGTTTAAGCCCCGTATCAACTCTACACTGGGTTAATACATATATTTGGCAATAAAAATACATATATTTGGTAATAAAAAATTCACAAAGCTCCTTTTTTTCATTTGAATAAAGTCTTACTACTGTGTTTAAAAATAAATTACCAGTATCCCCTAGAATATTGACACAGGATAATCCAGCTATTGTTTTTTAAAAAACAAAACAAAACAAAACAAAACCCAGGGCTCTTAGAGACTGGAACCTAGAATAGGCTCTGCTATAAACCAGCTGTGTGACCTTGGGGAAAACACTTAACTTCTTAAACAAAGAGATTTTGTTCCCTTTCTGGTAAATAGTCACTTAACTGGGTTTTCGTAAAAAATGAAATAAGCTATCTTATTAAAACTGTCCCATTGGGTTCCCTAAATGGAACTCTAAGATGGTTTTGTCTCCAAGTCTAAAAATCCTTTTCTTAATCTTCATTCTCCTTGGCCTCAGTTAATTTATTATAGGGGTACGCAATGTTGTTATTCCTAATACCGTTTCATTCATTATCTTTTTCACCTGCATGTAGCTTGTGTTCTCATTTATGTTACTAGCTTCCATAGTCAGGGACTCTATCTTATGCTTATTTATAATTAAATGAACTCATATATTTGAAAATGGTTTACAGACTGTGAACTGCCTTGTTTTTATTCCATCAAGATGTTTTGAGCACCCACTGTATGCCAATCATTGTACCACACATTAAGGATACAGAGAGAAGTAAGAATTGGTCTCTGGGGGCGCCTGGGTGGCTCAGTCAGTTAAGCATCTAACTTTGGCTCCTGTCATGATCTCACAGTCCTGGGATCAAGCCCCCTTTGGACTCCTCACTCCGTGGGGAGTCTGTTTGCCCCTCTGCCCCTCCTCCCACTCAGACACTCTCTCCCCCGACCCAAATATATAAAATCTTGAAGAAAAAAAAAAAAAGAGTTGGTCTCTGATTCAAGAGCTTAGTGAAGGAGACAGTTTATGCTGATATATAAATAAATTACCACACAGTGAGATGTATAAAGATAGGGGTATGAGAGCACCAGTAATGGAAAGGCTATGAGAGCACCAGTAATGGAACTGATTTTCCTGAGAGACAGCCAGACAAAACCAGGTTCCGGTGCCAATTCCATCGTTTGCTAGCATGAGATCTTAGCTAAGACACTTAACCTTTAGATCTCAGGTTCCTAACCTGGGAACTGAAAATAAGTATACCTTCCACACTAAATTGTCCTGAGGATTAAATAAGATGATAAATGCAAAGAATCCAGCATAGGGTTTCTATATAATTGTGTCCAGCACAAGTGCATTCCTTTTCTTCTCTCCTAGAAAGGGAAGGTAAGAAAAGCTTCCAAAGGAAACAGCATTTGAACTGAGCTTACCATTATAAAAAGTTCACATTCTTACTCAGGAAGAGAAGCTAATACTTGCAGAATAGCTACTAGGAAAAGGTATTCTCTCTGGGGTCTCCCAGAATGAAGAGAGGAATAACATTCCTTTTTTTTTTTTTAAATATTTATTTATTTATTTATTCATAGACACATGAGGGAGAGAGGCAGAGACACAGGGAGAGGGAGAAGCAGGCTCCATGCAGGGAACCCGATGTGGGACTCGATCCTGGGTCTCCTGGGTCTCCAGGATCACACCCCAGGCTGCAGGCAGCGCCAAGCCGCTGCACCACCAGGGCTGCCCCAGGAATAACATTCCTAACAAAGAGGACAGTATAGGTAAAGACACAACATTTTGAAAATATGTATTATGCATTTGGGAAATGGCATAACCTTCCAGATACAGTGGGATTAGGGGGAATCAGCGAACCCATGGTGGGAGATAAGGCTAGAGAAGGAGAGCAGGGCAGGACTGGATAACTGTTTGCAAAATTCTTTGACTTCTGCTGTCTATTGTTTGGAATTAAATGTTTGGCTAGCCCTGCAGAACTGCAGACACACTGTGTTTAGACAGGAAATGGTTCTTACGGATCCACAGGGTTTCCACCCTTAAGTGGGAGCATATCAATTACAAAGATCTAACCTCCTATCTAATTCCCAAGCCTACTCAGTGATTTCCAAAACATGGGCCGTGATACATAATTTATGCACTCACTTTGTAGCTTTGTAATTAAATCTGCAGAGGATTTGGAGATAGGCAGCGACACTGGCACAGCTCCTTGCATGTATAAACATACCATACAGGACTAGAGAATTGATTGTTTTCAAAACCCCCTTTCCTATCTACACAGCTAATGATAGATTGTGATACTCCATACCACCAATGCGGCGTGATAGATCGTGTTACAAATGCAATTGAGTGGACCCAAGGCCTGGATGCACTGACAAAAAATTAAAAAAGATGTGAGCTGATTGACCCACACAATCCCTCCTGACCCAAATTCCTGTCACAGTCAGGGTCTGTACCATACACTCCGACTTTCTGATGTCTATTATGTACATCCTAAACCCTTCTCTAGGATTTCTGGTGAAAGATATCTGACAGTTGTCAAGTGTTTGCCGTATTGTGACACCGGGCAGATAATTTCACATTCGTATTATTGAGTGCTCATTCTTTTTTCTTTTCTTTTTTTTTTTTTTGAGTGCTCATTCTGTGTTGAGTGCTCTAGGTACACAGTTGAAAATAAATTGGGCTTGGTTTCTGCCCTCATGCAGCTTCCAAGTACCACAAGTAATCCTATAACAACTCTTCAAATCTGGAATTTTAAGGCGCAGAAAATGAGAACTAGATGAGGTCAGTAATTGGCCCCAGAGCCAAATTACCATTTGGCTCAAAGACACTGTTTAGAACCCAAGAAAATGTTTTCTAACATTAATTTATTTTAAAACCAGAAGAAGGGGTGCCGGGGTGGCTCAGTCAATTTAGTGTCTGCCTTCATCTCAGGGCATGATCTCAGGTCCTGGATCGAGCTCCACATTGGACTCTGCTCAGTGGGAAGCCTGCTTCTCTCTCTCCCTCTGCTGCTCCCTCTGCTTGTACTCTCTCTCTGCCAAATAAATAAATATAAACTTTAAAAAAATAAAGTCAGAAGAAAATAATGACTATAAAATAATGAACCCAACCTACATTATGTTTGTCTTTATGCCATGCAGTCATAAATATATTTAAACACTTTTTTTTATGAGGAAGGGGCTCAGGAAGGCAAAAGTACCTCGGACCTACAAAAGTCATCATATGGCTCTAACTGCCCAAGATGACACTGATGGTAGGTGATAGAACAAAATCAGGCATGCCCTGGTAAGCCTGACATCTCTTTTGATTAGATGCATCAAGAGGATGGCCTTTACTGCTCTCCTGGTGCCT
This sequence comes from Canis aureus, assembly GCF_053574225.1. Taxonomy (NCBI): domain Eukaryota; kingdom Metazoa; phylum Chordata; class Mammalia; order Carnivora; family Canidae; genus Canis; species Canis aureus. Next base: position 16,291,111 of record NC_135623.1, on the reverse strand, counting down.
GGTTCATAGGAGTAGCCCAATAAGTGCTGAATTAAGTTGTATTGAGTCACTCTAAAGTGCTTTACACAGTGAACAATCTGTTGATTGTACATTCTTACAGATTGAAGAAAATCCTGTGGATGCTGCAAAAATCACATGGGCCTATCTGATCTGGAAAATAAACCTATAAATGAAACCTAGGCATTTTATCAATCTGTATAATTTTTGTTTGTTTGGTTTTTTTGTTTTTGTTTTTTTTAATTTTTAATTTATTTATGATAGTCACACAGAGAGAGAGAGAGAGAGAGAGAGGCAGAGACACAGGCAGAGGGAGAAGCAGGCTCCATGCTCTGGGAGCTCGACGTGGAACTCGATCCCGGGTCTCCAGGATCGCGCCCTGGGCCAAAGTCAGGCGCCAAACTGCTGCGCCACCCAGGGATCCCCCAATCTGTAAAATTTTTGGATGAAAAGATCAAAATGGGCATCTTTCTTTGCTTGCAAACAAAGATATTTGTTTTATACTATATACTGGACACCTGACAAATCTCTAATATTAGTACGACATCCTAAAAAGAAATATAATTATGCATATAATGAAATTTAAAGATTCACCCATTTGTTTAACATTCACTCTGCTAAGAAGTGAAAGTAATAAGAACAGAATCCACACTGTCCTTGAGGAGCACGTGGTCAACTTAATCTATTTGTTTCACAATAAATGAACAGACTGTGTGGAAATATTACAAAGTAGTATGAGGGATTCCCACTTCTCTGGGCTGAAACATAATACCAGCATTCACATGGTGAGGGTGACAATGGTAGAGATTATCACTGTTAAGAGAGCACTCTTAGTGTCCGTCATGTCACATTCCTTTTAAAACCCCAAGCCCCAGTGCATAGAGCAGCGATTCTCAACTGGGGACCAATCCTGTACACACACCTCCAGAGAGACATCTGGCAATGTTAGGAGATATTTTTAATTGTCACGGCTGTTTGGGGTGGTGTCAGCTGGTGGGTAGGGGGGTGCTAGTGGCATCTAATGTGTAAAAACCAGGGATAGTGCCAAACATCCCACAAATACAAAGGACAGTCCCCTGCAACAAAGAATTATCTGGCCCCAAATGTCATCAGTGCTGAGTTTGAAAGACCTTGCCTAGAAGAACCAAACCCAAACTCCTGCTGGCGTTCGAGGCTGGGACAAGTTTGGCCTCTCCCACCTTTTTTGCTTTATCTCCTGTGCCTTCTTCCTTTGACCCTCCATCTTCCCAGAAGCCTTATGCTTCAGCCCTACTAGATTGTCACACAATTTTATTTTTTAAAAAAGATTTTATTTATTTATTCATGAGAGACACAGAGAGAGGCAGAGACACAGGCAGACACAGGCAGAGGGAGAAGCAGGCTCCCCGCAGGGAGCCCAATGTGGGACTTGATCCCAGATTCCTTTAGGCCCTGGGCCGAAGGCAGATAGATACTCAACCGCTGAGCCACCCGGGCGTCCCAGATGGTCACACAACTTTACTATTTTTTTTATTTTTTATTTATTTTTATTATTATTATTTTTTAAAGAGTGATTGAGCACTTAGACTCTGAAGTCAGGCAGCCCTGGCTGTGTGTCCGGGCTTTCCCACCAGTCAACTGCGTATACTAGGGTAAGTTACCACCATCTCCAAGACGTGGTAACTTCTGTAAGATGAGGGTAACTACACTTGCTGTTATCTGAGGACTGCATCCTCCCTGCCTGTACTGTCTATCGACCCTTGTCTCCTCAGGACTTGGCACGAATTCTGCCCACAGCAGGTGATCAGCAAATATTAGTTGAATTGGAGTTTTGACACCGGGCCCCATGGGATGAAGAGGATGCAGCTGCTGCTGCTGCTACAGGACGTCTGCATGCTGGGGGTGTGGACACGGAGCCGGGTCTACTTGTGTAAGGTGTTAGAAGACCAGGGTAAGGGGCCCTCACCAGGCTGGGGGTGGCAGGGTAGGGGAGCACGTGGAAGGAGATGGGAGACCAGACCTTACCTGCTGCTCATCAGTCACCTGCCCCTCCAGTTTGAAGTTCAAATCCCTGTTGGTTCCTTCCTGACTGTGGGACCCTGGATGAGAAGCTCACCCTGCCTGTGTACCGATTTCCTTTTCTATGAAATGAGGACAACAATATGGATCTTGCAAAATTGTTCTGAAAATGAAATGATATAAAGTATGCCAAGCATTGCCCCAGTAATAGTAGGTGTGCAATAAATGCTTGTGGTCCTCCCTTCATCCCCAAACACAAACAAATGGACTCTAGAAGGAAAATGTGGGCACTGCTTATGATAGTGAAATTTTTTATATTTCGTGAAATATCAGAGCTCAGAGGATCTTGCAGGGTACCTTGCCTAACTCTCCCTGGAACGTGTCAGGAGCACCAGGGAATTACAGCAGAGTTTACTTGCTGAAGGACAGATGTTTAACGGTACTGTTTCAGCCCATAAAATAATCTCTGTGTATGTGTGCCCCTGTATATAATCTGATTCTTTGAAAGTCGGGTGAATAGGACATTTGCCTAGAATCAGGATTTTTTGGAGTTGAGTCCATATTCACCTTGAAAACCTGGATAAGCCCTTTCCATTTTGTGAGACTCAATTTCCCAGTCCATGATACACCTAACACTGTGTCAAGAGCAAGGTGCAGAGGTGGTGCAGAGATAGTAATGCATACGGGGTCACCTGGGGTCACCTGGGATAGGGGTCACCTGGGGTGGCTCAGTCCGTTGGGCAGCTGCCTTTAGCTCCGGTCATGGTCCCAGGGTCCTGGGATCGAGCCCTGCATCAGGCTCCCTGCCTGGCGAGGAGTCTGCTTCTCCTTCTCCTTCTGCTGCTCCCCCTGCGCGCGCACGTTCTCTCTCTCTCTCTCTCTCTCTCTCTCTCTCAAATAAATAAATAATTAAAAAAAAAAAAAGCTGACCAAAGTTCAGATGAGAGACAGAAAAATCATTTGGGAGGCTTCGGTAATCTTCTTAGAGAAAAGTGGAGGGGCCTACATGGGGGCAGGGGAGTGGTGGGAAGGTTAGGGGAGGAGCAACCAGGAGAGATGGAGAGATGTTCAGGAGTTGGCTCAGCTTCACGGACTGGTTGTGGGGGGATCTTCTGACAAGGCACAAGCCTCATCCAAGTGTAGGTTGGTGGTCCCCCGGTTCCTGATTGGCCTCCACTATCCTTGCAGTAAGCCCTGTGAGGCTGAGCTGCTGACTGCTAGCTCCTGGGCCCACCCCTGCCTGGGCGCCTTTACTCCCCCTGTGACTCCTCCTGCGGAAGGCTGACATCGTGGACAAACCCGCAGTCGCTTCCCCAAGGACTGAACTCCCCTTACGCAACGCGGCAGGAGTGAAATGCCCAAGGATGTTATGGACAAATATTTCTGAAATTGTCCTTGGAATCAGAAGAGGGGCTTCAAGTCTCAAGATAGTTGATGAGGCCAAAATTATGAATGAAATCCAGCGCCTTGTACGTAGGAAACATTGCTCTACATGACCTCACCTCCAGGAAGGCTTGCCCGCACCTCCCCCAGTTCCCTCCACTTCTGTGCTTCTTGTATGTGTCAGCCTTGCTCACACTGTGGTTGTTTTGTTTTGTTTTTTAAAGATTTTATTTATTTATTCATGAGAGAGACAGAGAGAGAGGCGGAGACCCAGGCAGAGGGCTGAGACCCAGGCTCCACCAGGGGAGCCCGATGTGGGACTCGATCCCGGGTCTCCAAGATCACACCCTGGGCCAAAGGCTGGTGCTAAACCCCTGAGCCACCAGGGCTGCCCTGTGGTTGTTTATTTACCTGATTCTCTTCTGTGTTGACAGCATCAAAGTCAGTGCTTGGCATAGAAAGGTGCCCAGTAAAGGATTGTTGAATGTTGAATCTAACTCTGACATACACACACACACACACAAAAATCACACTCCATTTGAGAATCGATGCTTCAAGAAATCTTCCTGCAGTAAGATTTAGAGACATGTACTTGTCGAGGTCAAATGCCTACTTTAAAGGAATCAACCCAAAATATGATAATTATGCCAAAAGGACAGAGGTCAGAGAAACATGCTGAGGGGCTGATGATGCTCACTGGTGGTGAAGAGTTGGCTAGTGGGTCATCAGGGTCCTAAGGCGTATCCCCAATTTAGTATATGCAGAATCCAATACTACTGGGGTACTCAGACTAGGAAGATGTAGGCACTGACTTATTCTACCAAACTCAGGAGTAGCTGGTATATGAACCATGTCCACAAATTCATGAGCATCTCAGACCTAACATGTCTAAAGCAAGCTCTTGTTGCAAAACAAACTCCAGACTTGTTCTCCATCAGTCTTCTCCATATTAGCAAATGGCCCAAACATTCATCTGGTTCTTTAGGTCAAAACTCTACGAGTCATCTTTGATTCTTTTGTTTTATTCTCCTTTACCAAATCCACCGGCAAGTCCAATAGACTCTATCTTCAAAATATTTTGAATGTGATATTTCGACCTCCCATATTGTTACCCACCCTAGTCCAGGCCATCACCATCTCTCATTTGGACTACTGCAGTACCTTGAATAGCTTCTTTGCTTCTCTTTCTGCTTCTCCCTATCTCCTCTCGTCAGAATGATCCTTTGGAAATGTACATCAGATGGTATCATTCTGGAACTCAAAAACCTCCACTGCCTTCCTGTTAGATTTAAAATACTATCCAGGGGATTCCTGGGTGGCTCAGCGCTTTGGCGCCTGCCTTTGGCACAGGGCGCGGTCCTGGACTTCCAGGTTCAAATCCCGTGTCAGGCTCCCGGCATGGAGCCTGCTTCTCCCTCTGCCTGTGTTTCTGCCTCTCTCTCTCTCTATGTCTATCATGAATAAATAAATAAATAAATAAATAAATCTTAAAAAAAATAATATCCAGCCTTCTCACCGTGACCTACAAGAACCTCCATAATCTCCCTACCTCTACAGTCTTATCTCTTTCTTCATTACATTCCATCCACATTGTCTTTCTTGCTGTTTCTCAGACACTCCATGCTCAACCCCATTCCAAGGCCTTTGCACTTGTGATTTCTGTCTAGAATCTTCTTCTAGGTCTTCACATGGTTTACTCCTTCTCACCATTCAGGTTTCTACTTAAGTGTCTCCTTGGACAGGCCTTTCTTCTTCATCCTAGCAAACATTACTTCACCATATACAGTTATGCCCTCCTCCTTTATGTGACAGTTTTTAAAAACTCAACATTTTTGAGATATTATTTATTTATTTTTAATATTTATTTATTGATTTTAGAGAGAGAGAGAGAGAGAGACCACTCAGCCACTCAGGGGGGAGGGGCAAAGGGAGAGGGAGAGAGAGTCTTAAGCAGACTCTACACTGAGTGCAGAGCCTGACTCGGGCTCAGTCTCACAACCCTGGGGTCATAATCTGAAATCAAGAGTCAGACCCTTAAATATCATAGCATATATATCTCAGATTACTTTCTTTTTTTTTAAATAAATTTTTATTTATTTATGATAGTCACACACAGATAGAGAGAGAGGCAGAGACACAGGCAGAGGGAGAAGCAGGCTCCATGCACCGGGAGCCCGACGTGAGATTCGATCCCGGGTCTCCAGGATCGCGCCCTGGGCCAAAGGCAGGCGCCAAACCGCTGCGCCACCCAGGGATCCCTCAGATTACTTTCTTATTGATAAATTCCTGGAAGTTCTTGATGATATTTTGCGGCAGCAACAGAGAATGTCCATGCTGGTCATATGAAAGGATACCATAGGTAATTGGTAGCCACAAATAATTTATAAAACTCAAATAATTTACAAACTCAACCTTTTGAGTCTTCTGCTTAGGCTCCTGAGAAAGTTTGGCAATCAGAGGAGGAGTCCTTTTGTCATTGTCATTCATCAACTTTCTTCCTTAAAGTTGTGGCACTTGTCCCAAGCTTTCTTCTCAGCTCCAACCCCTGCAATTGAATGGGTCATTTCATCTTCCATGTGAATGAATTATCCAGTATAGTGGCCTCACAATTCCTTGACTTCCAACTCTCCTATAGTCTATACCTCCCAACACACTCCAGTTCTCCACTCTTATGGCTATTTCCTCAACCTTCCATCACCTGAAACTGTTCTGCTAGTGAAATGTGAAATTCCTCTCTCTGGTTATAACCTTCTTTTCCTCCAAGCTCTGTCTTTCTCTCTCTCTCTCTTTTTTAAAGATTTTATTTATTTATTTATTTATTTATTTATTTATTTATTTATGAGAGAAAGAGTGAGCAAGATTGAGAGGGAGCATGAGCAGGGGGAGAAGCAGGCTCTCCAATGAGCAAGGAGCCCCAGTGGATGCGGGGCTCAATTCTGGAACTCCTGGATCATGACCTGAGCCAAGGCAGATGCTTAACCAACTGAGCCACCCAGGCACCCCTCCTCCAATCTCTTTTAATCCTACTAAAATTTCTAACCTTGCAGGAGATCTTATCCAGTCTCTTGTCTCCTTTCTCCTAATCTGTCCTCCTTTTCTGCCACAGTCAGCCTAAATCTCATTATCCCTCACCTCAATCAGTACTCTCAACTCGTTTCTTCCTAGCCATTTTGCCATACCTATCCTCTAAATCCTCCTAACTTGGATTATTCCAGTTATGCATCTTTTCTGTGCCTACAGTCAAGTTGCTAAGAACTGCTGGGAAAAAACAAAAACAAAAACAAAAACAAAAACAAAAACAAAAACAAAAACAAAAAAACCCCCACAACCAGATAAGCCAGAAGAGCTAATAGTTTTTATCCTTAAACTCCCACTGCTACTTGGGAATCCTTTCATTTCACAGGGCCCTTCCTACCTGCCTTTCACACCTCTTAAAGTTCACTATCCACTCTACTTCCTATCTCCCACCTCCAGTCCCGCCCCATATATCTCCTCTAATTATTTACCAATGACCTTCTGACTCACACAGAAAGAGTCCCCTGAGGAGGAGACCCCTTAATTTTCTGCATTTGACTTTTAAATATTTTCCTTCAGCCTTGGCTTCCCCAAGTCCTCTCATTTTTCTCTATTCTAATTGTCCATTTTCAGTCGATTTTTCTGGGCTTTTCCTCCGCCCCCCCCCCCCCTTTAAAATGTTGCTGTCCTCCAGGGTTCCATTCTGACCCATATACTCTGTCCATATTCCCTGTGTGATTTCAATGCTTCCCATGCCTTCAACTACCACCTCTGGATTAAAACTATCAAATTTATAATTCTAGTTCAGATTTCTTTCCTACACTCCAAATTAGTATTTCCTTTTGCCTGCTGAACATCTACTTCCATCTGGATGTGCCACATACTTCAAATTCAACATGTCCAACATTACATTTATCAGTGTTTCCCCAAATCCACACCTTTTCCAGAGTTCCTAAGCTAGAAGTTTGGAGTTCACCCGACTCCTCCTTTTTCCTCAACCTTTAACATTTCTCTACTCCATTGTCTTCTTTTTCATGCCTTCGGTTCCTGCTTTAAGCCAGTCTTTATCCTCTCTCCTCTAGACTCTTTTTACAGACTGGTCTTCTTGACTGGTCACAGTACATAGAGTTATTCTTTTTTTTTTTTTTTTTTTTTTTAAGATTTTATTTATTCAGAGAGCGGGAGAGAGAGAGAGAGGCAGAGTCACAGGCAGAGGGAGAAGCAGGCTCCATGCAGGGAGCCCGATGTGGGACTCGATCCTGGGTCTCCAGGATCACACCCCGGGCTGCAGGCGGCACTAAACCACTGTGTTACTGGGGCTGCCCTAGAGTTATTCTAAAATGTATACTAATGTCACATGTACTTTCACAATACATTGCGGATGAACTCATTCAAGACATTATAAGGTATATTGCTCTCTATATTAGAAGAGTGTGTAATCTACTGTGGGACATAGTAAAGGGTAAGATCAATTCTATCTGGCTGTTGGCATAGAGTGAGTGTCTGAAGAAAGCCTCACAGTGAAACTGTCATTTGAATTGGGACTTGAATGATGAGGAAAAGTTTCCCAAAGCAAAGAAAGAAGGAAAGGAAAATCCAGAAAGAGGGAAAAACAAAAGAAAGGGAAGAGCTCAGTTCAGATCAGTTTCACAAACATTCAATGTGGGTCACTATGACTCAGGCAGTGTTCTAACATTGGATGTATAGAGGTGAATAAGTCACTGGCCTCAAAGAGATTGTAGTCCAGAGGAGCTACTTAAAAAAAAAAAAAAAAAAAAAGATTTATTTATTCATTTCAGAGAGAGAGAGAGAGAGCAGAAGGAGGAGCAGAGGGAGAGAGAGAATGCCCTAGCAGACTCCCCACTGAGCACAGAGCCCAACTCAGGGCTCGATGCAGGGCTCAAACCCAGAACCCTGAGATGATGACCTGAGCTGAAATGGAGAGCCAGCCCTTGGAGGAGCTACTTCTTGACTACTGTTTATTGAGGAGGGTGGCTCAGGAGATTTAGCTCCTTAATCTCTATTAGCTCCTCTAAGCCAACCAAATAAATATAAAATATAAGTAAAAATTGTGTTTCCAGCAAACCAACTTCCCATCACCTTTCATCCACATTGCCTAATGCTGCTAAATTGCTCCTACTGTTTCATTACTGTCCATATCGGGCACTGTGGTAAATTTGAGGAGGTACATACAACCATGTCCTCAAAAAAAAAAAAAAAGTCTGAGGCAAGGAGGCACTCAGACTGTGAATCAGTAGATGAATAGGGTGTTCTAGACTCTCTGCCAGAAGTTTGTTCAGAGTGCAGGTGGGGTACAATGGAATGAGGAGTCAATTCCAGAAAAAAAAAAAAAAAGAAAAAAGAGAGAGAGAGGCAGAGTCACAGGCAGAGGGAGAAGCAGGCTCCATGCAGGGAGCCCGATGTGGGACTCGATCCCGGGTCTTCAGGAGCACACCCGGGGCTGCAGGCAGCGCATTCCTCTTTTCCCGTTAGAACACTTAGAGAGCCTAGATCTTACATGTTTTCTCTTCCTTCTCCAGCTCCCTTCTGTCTCAAAATCACAGCCATATTTTTCAATTCCAGCTGAGAGAGGGAGGATGTTTCTGAAATGTTTAAAGCCCAGGGTGAAAAAAAAAAAAAAAAAGCCCAGGGTGACTGAGACATGGGTATCCAAGGGTACTTTAGGTGAGGAGGGCAAAAGATGACCGCATTCCTCTTTTCCCCTGTTAGAACACTTACAGAGCCTAGATCTTACATGTTTTCTCTTCCTTCTCCAGCTCCCTTCTGTCTCAAAAATCACAGCCATATTTTTCTTAAGTTGACATTTCACTTTCTTACTCCCTTGCTAGAGGAAAAATGGGAAAGAACTAGGACCTGTTTGTGAACAAAATAGGCTATGCTTTTTTTGTTTTTTGTTTTTTTTCCTCACATTTACACTTGATCTTCTGTTTACATGCAGCAAAGGACAGTCAAGTTTTTTTTTAGGTTTCTGTGTTTTCCCTTAAAGGCAGCATTTTGTAAATGTTGTTTTATTTGATTCCCAACAACTGCCAATTAAGAAACATGACAACAATAACAGCAACAACAAAAAGCAGTTGGTGGGAAGTTTAAGAAGAGAAGGTAGCAAACCATCAACAACAGAATGCATTGTGAAGCAATTTGCACCTAACATCTTGGCTGTGGAAAAGTTGGAAATCATCTTTGTTAGTAACTAAAAAAAAAAAAAAAAAATCACATTTCTAAACAGCTGTGTAAAGGAAGGAAACTTCATATTGAGAAACACAAAGCCATTTTTGTTCTTCCTTAAAAACACAGAAAAAAACAAACTTGATTACTTAAATAATCATTCAGTTATACACAAGTTAGAGACCTTGGTATTGTCTTTGATTCCTCTTATTTCCTACTCATTTAATTCCATTGTTGAGTGAGTGTTTGTTTGTTGTTGTTTTTGAAGATTTACTTATTTATTTGAGACGGTGGGAGCGGCAGAGGGAGAGAATCTTCAAGCAGGCTCCCTACTGAGTGTGGAGGTGTCTCTGGGCTCCATCTCATAATCCTGAGCTAAAACCAAAAGTTGAACACTTAACCAATTGAGCCACCCAGGTGCCCTTGTTTAATGAGTTTAAAAATTACATCTCTAAATTCTTTTTTTTTTTTTTTTTAAAGATTCCATTTACCTATTCATGAGAGACACACAGAGAGAGGCAGAGACACAGGCAGAGGAAGAAGCAGGCCCCAAGCAGGGAGATTCGATCCCAGGATCCCAGGATCCCAGGATCAGGCCCTGGGCTGAAGGTGGCGCCAAACCGCCGAGCCACCTGGAATGCCCTCTAAATTATTTCTTAATAAATAGCATAGTGTCTTTCCCACTCTCCATCTCTGTTGTCACTGACCAAATTTAGACTCTTTCTCCTGCTTGGTTGGCTTTTTAGAAGTCAGTTTGTCTTCTTGCCTCTAGTCTTACCCCTCTCCAATTTGTTCTCAATTTTGCTGAGAGTGTTCTTTTAAAAATCATATCTTCAGGGTAACATTTACTGATATTCTAAGTGGCAGGATAAATTAGTCCCTGTGTCTGCCCTTGATGAACTTATGATGTTCGATGGTTAGTATCATCTCTACCTTCTGATTCTGAATCTAATCCTCATTTTCTGTTCTGCTTCAGCCCTTACCTCATTCCATGAGAGGCCAGTCACTGAGGATTGTGGGAATGAGAGCTGATGTATTTCTGCCATGTTTAATTTTAGATGATGATCTAAAGTATGTAGTTGGATAGTTGGTGTAGAATGTAGACAGAGTGCTGTGCAATTAGACATGGTCTTAGGAATCAAGAACTGCCCTTGCTCCTGGCTTTTCTGGAGGACCTGTGTTTTGACATTTGAAGCTAAGTAGAACCTGCTAATTTCTGGTGACCTTAACAAAAGTTAAAGTTAATTCAGTAGTTGATGGTATAGCCTGTGTCATGTCTAAGACATTTATTTACACATAGACGATGCACATACAGCTTGCAGCTGGGGTGGAATGGATCTGGGGTGAAAAGACCTAGATTCCAATTTTGGTTCTGCTGTTTACTAACCGTGTGACCTTGGACAAGTCGTTCAATAACTCTGTGTTCCAATGTTCTCATCCAGAAAATGGGTGTAATAATCTTAAAGGATTGTTGGGATTAAAGAAGAAGATGTAGGTGATCATTCTTAGCATAGTCTTTAGAACTTAGGTCAGTTTCAATAGAATATATAATTCAGATCAAACAATAATTATTGAGCACCTCTGTGTACCAGGCACTGGGCTAGTTTCTAGGGCTACGAGGATAAATAAGACCTAGTTGCTGCTCTTAAGGAGCTAATAGAGAGGGCAGCCCTGGTGGCTCAGTGGTTTAGCATTGCCTTCAGTCCAGGACATGATCCTGGAGACCCAGGATCAAGTCCCACATCAGGCTCCTTGCATGGAGCCTGCTTCTCCCTCTGCCTGTGTCTCTGCCTCTCTCTCTCTCTCTGTGTCTCTCATGAATAAATAAATAAAATCTTTAAGAAAAAAAAAAAGAAAGGAGCTAATAGAGAGGTAGTAATTAACACTATGCAAATCTTTTTACTCAGGCTGAATCCTGATGTTTCAAGATCCCAACACTTGGTTTATCCCCAGATATCAGCAATATGAAGATTTCTACTGAATAATGTTTCTAGAACATCAGGTTTTTATGAGAAATGTGTAGTGTGTAGCGTGGCTATGTAACATAACAAAAAGTTAGATATGCATTTATATGGACTCAGATACTCACCAATTGATACTATTAATACTGGGTAAGTTGGTCAATCTCTTTGAATCTCACTTTGTTTAGTTGCAAAACACAGAGGCTAATACACTGACAGGGTTATTGCAATGATTAAATGTGAGAAAGTATATCACACTCCTAGCACAGTCCCTGGTGTAGGTTAGATATTCAATAAATGGGAGAATTAATGAGAAAAAATATATCCAAGAAGAGAACAGCTTTGTACTATACTCAGTTGCACTCATATTTCATGCCCCAGGTTAGCTACTGGATAGAAACTATGGTTCTCATCTTTAGCTTTCTTGAAAGTGTCAAACAAGTGCCATGTTCTCAATAAATTATGTTGAATTATAACCTACAAGAAAGGGGCTATCCAAGAAAAGGAAGGAAAGTAACTTTTATTGGATGCTGTCCCCTTCATATATATTCTCATTTACTCCTTAAATTAGATTGAGATGGGGATCCCTGGGTGGCGCAGCGGTTTAGCGCCTGCCTTTGGCCCAGGGCGCGATCCTGGAGACCCAGGATCGAATCCCACGTCGGGCTCCCAGTGCATGGAGCCTGCTTCTCCCCCTGCCTGTGTCTCTGCCTCTTTCTCTCTCTTTCACTGTGTGCCTATCATAAATAAAAAATAAAATAAAAATTAAAAAAAATTAGATTGAGATGATTACTTTCATGATTATAGAAGAGGAATTTAAGTCTTACAAAGGCTTATCCAAGCCACAGCCAAAATGGGAAAGCTAGGATACCTCATCCTTGGCTCTCTAATTCTAGGGTCAAGTTCTTTCTATTCCATTTTGCTGTCTCTCATGGAAAAGTACTGGAAAGTCATATAAATAAAGATAAAGAAAATATTCCTCATGCATATTGAGATCCATGGACTTCTCTTAAAAAGACAAATTGTGGTTTGCACTGAAGAACTCAAATTCTCAAATTGCAGTAGTCAGATAGACTCTTGACTCATTCTCTGAAATAACTCTTTTAAACCTTCCTCTCCTTTTTGTGCCACATTTCCTTGGAAAAAATCCTGAGAATTAATATTTATGGAGTGTTTAGTATCTAGTGGGTATTGCTCTAAGCTCTTTACACGTATGAACTCATATATCCACAGAACAACCTGCTATTATTTTCTTCATTTTAAAGATGGAGAAATTGAAGCACAAAGAAGTTAGAAAAGTTGTCTAAGGTCATAATAGCTACTAAGTGATTGGTCTGAGGATTCAAATCCAGGTACTGTGGCACCAGAGTCTACATTCTTAACCACTAAGCTTTGAGCCTCTTCTCAACTAGAAGCAGAGAGAAACTCATTCATTTCTCTATTATCAAACTAATCCATGCATTTAAACTCATACTCTCTGCTCTCCTTCTTGTTACTAGGATGAAGTATTCCTGCTCCTGGTTTCACTGGTGAATTTCACCAAACATTCTAGGAAGAATCAATGTGAATCTTTCTCAAACTCTTCCAAAAAAATTGAAGAGGAATGAACCCTCCCATACTCATTTTACGAGGTCAGCATTATCCCGATCCCAAAGCTAGACAATGACACTACGAGGAAACTACAGGCCAATATCCCTTGTGAATATAGTTGTAAAAATTTTCCACTGTGAGATTCATCCCTGGGATGCAAAAAACGGTTCAACCTATATGAATAAAAAAATATGACACCTCACATTAATAGAGTGAAAGATTAAAATCATATCATCATCTCAATAGGTGCAGAAAAAGCATCTGACAAAGTGCAACATTCTTTCATTATAAAAACCCTCAACCAGTTGGGTATTTACATAATAAAAGCCATATATGACAAATCCATGTTTCAATGTTGAAAGGTTGAAAGTCTTCACACTAAGATCAGGAATAAGACAAGGGTACACACTCTCACCACTCCTATTCACCATAGCACTGGAAGTTCTAGCCAGGGCAAGCAGGCAAGAAAAAAAAAATGTATTCAAATTAGAAAGGAAGAAGTCAAATTGTTTCTGTTTGCAGATGACATGATTGTATAAAAAAAAAAAGTTTTAAAGACTTCACCAAAAACCTTAGATCTAATCCATGAATTCAATAAAGTTGCAGGATACAAAATCAATATCCAGAATCAGTACTATCTCTACATGCAAACAATGAATTATCTGAAAAATAAATAAATAAAACAATGCCACTTACAATAGCACCAAAAGTAATAAAATACTTAGGCATAAATCTAACCAAGGAGGTGAAAGATCTGTACACTGTAAACTATAAGACAATGTAAGAAATTGAAGAATACACAAATGAATGGAAAGATATTCTATGTTTGTGGATTGGAAGAATTAATGTTAAAATATCCATACTATCCACAGTCACCTATAGATTCAATGCAATCCCTCTCAAGATTCCAAAGGCATTTTTTTACAGATGGAAAAAAATCCTAAAATTTATTTGGAAGTACAAAAGACCCTGAATAGCCAAAGCCATCCTGAGAAAGAAAAACAAAGCTGTTTAAGTATGGCGTTCTCTAATTTCAAACTATATTACAAAGCTATAGTAATCAAAACAGTATGATACTTGCTTGAAAACAGATATATAGACCAATGGAACAGAAATGAAAGCCCAGAAATAAATCCATGCATATACAGTCAACTAACATATGTATCTATTTCAAACTGGAAAATATTCATCAGAGTTGCTCTTTTATTTTTTATTGAAGTATAATTAACATAGTGTTATATTAGTTTCAGGCGTACAATATAATTCAACAATTGTATACTTTTCTCAGTGCTCATCAAGATGAGTATAGTCTTAATTCCCACCCTCACTCCCTTTTAAAAGATTCTATTTATTTTTTTTGAGAGAAAGAGGGAGATCAGGAAGAGACTGAGAGGGAGAAGCAGACTCTCCAGTGAGTAGACAGCCCAACACAGGGCTAGATCCCAGGAGCTTGAGATAATGACCTGAGCTGAAGGCAGGTGCTTAATTGACTGAGCCACCCAGGGGCCCCCTCTTAATCCCCTTTATCTATTTTACCCCTCCTTCCAGCCATTTCCCTTCTGGCAACCACCAGTTTGTTCTTTGTATATGAGTCTGGTTTTGTTCTTATTGTTGTCTCTTTTATCCGTTGTTTTGTTTCTTAAATTCCACATATGAGTGAAATCATATGGTATTTATGTTTCTTTGACTTATTTCACTTAGCATCACACCCTCTAGGTCCATTCATGTTCTACAATCAACTAATATTTGACATAATAACCTAGACTATTCATAATTGGTGCTGGGAAAATTGGATATTATTCATATGCAAAATAATAAAATCAGACCCCTCACAAAAATTAACTCAAAATGAATTAAAGATCTGAAACATCTTCAAATCATAAGATCTGAAAGCATAAAACTCCTAGAAGAAAACATAGGATAAAAGCTTCCGGACATCGGTCTCGGCAATGATTTTTTTTGGATATGGTACTTACAACATAAGCAATGAAAGCAAAAATAAACAAGTGAGATTTGTCAAATTAAAAGACAATCAAAAGGTTAAAACTTCCAGTTATAGGATAAATAAGTTTTGGAAATGTACCTCATGGTGACGATAGTTATAATATATTGTGTATTTGAAAGTTCTAAGAGAGTGGATCTTAAAAGTTCTTATCACAAGAAAAAATTGTGTGATGAGGTGGTAGATATTAATAAAACAGTGCGGTAATCATTTCATGATGTATATCAAGTTGTGTATGTAATCACACATATTTATTTGTATATATAAATAATTATGTGGTACACAAACTTATCCAGTGTTGTGTCAATTATATCTCAATAAAACTGGGAAAAAAGATAATGAGGAGATTAAGCATGATCAATTTAATCTTACTTTAGATTTGTACCTAGTTTGATTAGCTAGCAAATAGGTTCTCTGTTTAGCTCCCTCAGTGATATTCTGTTTCCTAGAGTTTGTGTTATCAGCAAAGAGAAAGGATTCACAACACAGAACCTGAATAAAAGTACTTTTTAGGTTCAAAAAATAAATAAAAGACAAAGAAAACCCCTCCCTTGACCTCAACTCCACTTCTAGCAAATGCCTCACTTCTCAGCTCCCTTTTTATCTCTTTCCCTCATATCTTCATGGCTGTCTCTTTCTTATCCTTTACATCTTAATTTAAATGCCATTTTCGTACCCCTCATCCCCATATAAAGTAGCCACCCACTGGCTATCTATTATATCAACTTATATTTTTTGCAAGATTTTTAAAAGATCAGTATTAGATATTTTTCTTATTTACTTTTTTGGTTAGTATTTGCTTTTTATCATCAAATTTAAGCTTTTAGAAATCAAGGAACCTGTCTGGCTCCTTTGCATTGCATTCCCAGGACTCGAACAGTGTCTTATAAAGCAGGACAATATTTTCATTGTCCTTATAGGCTCTAAGTGATCCATGCTTACATCTCCGACCTTGTTTCCTATACTTTCTCTCCAGCTCACTGTTCCACTGTAGAGAGCAAAATGGAATCTCTCATGTTAAGCAGGAGCCTGTATCAGGCAATGAAGCAAGTAGTTAAAGGTATAGCACCTACAATAGATCTCTGGGACCAACATCAGCTAACACCCCAGAACTGATAACAAGCAGAACCAGAGGAGTTCTGCAAGGTCCCAAAACCAATTAAATGCCTTCAAAACGGGGGGGGGGGGGGGGGGGGAATTCTTGCAGCAAATTGTCAGACTCTTCAGACATGACCTCTCCATGACCACTTTAACAAGGCAACTGCCAGGGAAGGTTCTGCTCAACTGATCTCTGACCAGAACTGAGATCCTTCACTGCTTGAATATAATAAGCAGTAAGTGCTGAGAACTGACCTGGACCAGACTGAGGCCTTATCTCAGCTGTGTGTCCACAGACTGACTTTGCATTGGTTCCTTAATTTCCTACATCTTTCTGTATTTTTTGTTTGTTATGTGATTTGTCTTCTGTCCTGCTCTCTGTGCTGTGTAAGAAGCTAAGTTTAATCACATGGTGAAATAACATTGAGTCTGGAAGCCTGAACCTGCTTTATAATTATGATTAGCTTTGCTTTATGATTGAACAAAGCTGACATTGTGCAAAGACTCATGTATGTGCTTCATAGTGTGCTCATGACATCCACTGACACTGAACCTGCTGTTCCTTCAACATGTCTGGTCTTTTTTTTTTTTTTTTTTTAATTTTTATTTATTTATGATAGTCACAGAGAGAGAGAGAGAGGCAGAGACACAGGCAGAGGGAGAAGCAGGCTCTATGCACCGGGAGCCCGATGTGGGATTCGATCCCAGGTCTCCAGGATCGCGCCCTGGGCCTTGGCGCCAAACCGCTGCACCAGCACAGGGATCCCTGTCTGGTCTTTTTGAAATTTTTTTTTTTTTAAATTTCTATTTACTTATGATAGTCACACACACACACACACAGAGAGGGGCAGAGACATAGGCAGAGGGAGAAGCAGGCTCCATGCACCGGGAGCCCGACGTGGGATTCGATCCTGGCTCTCCAGGATCGCGCCCAGGGCCAAAGGCAGGCGCCAAACCGCTGCGCCACCCAGGGATCCCTGGTCTTCGAATTTGTTATTCCTTCCCCCGAAGACTCTTCTCCCAGGTTCCCTCCTTCACTTTCTTCCGGTCTTTGCTCAAAAGTTACCTTCTCATTCAAGCATTCTTCATTTGGGAAATTAAAATTGCATCTCCTACGTTCTGCCTCTCATTTTTCTCCATAGCACTTACCAGTGATAATTTGCTATTTATTTTGTTGCCTGTTTCCTTCTGCCCCTCATGAAGTCTGTGCCGAATCCCAAAGCCTAAAAGTGTGTCTAGCACAAAATAGCAAGTATGTCTTACGTGAATGGATTTCTTTCTTTGTGTGTATGTGTGTGTGTGTGTGAATGGATTTCTGAGATGAATGCATACATGAGTATCATATATGAAATCTTTGGGACCCGTAAGGTATCATCATGGGTAATAAAATTATTTATGTGACTCAGTAATCCTAGTGGTATTCATGCTTGCCTTTCTCACGTCCCTGGGAAGGTCTAAGGTGACGGCTGGGGGCAGGGGCGGGGGCGGGGAGCTGACCGTAGCAGCAGCGGCTGGCCCCGCCCGGCCCCGCCCGGCCCCGCCCGGCCCCGCCCCTTCCCGCGGCGGCCCCGCCCCCAGCCGGTGAATACCTTATAGCGAGTGACGTCAGGCCGTTTGTTGTCATTGGCGGCTCCCAAGATGGCGTCTATCATGGAAGGGCCGCTGAGTAAATGGACCAACGTGATGAAGGGGTGGCAGTACCGTTGGTTTGTGCTGGACTACAATGCAGGGCTGCTTTCCTATTACACGGTGAGACCTCAGGGGGCAGAACTCCGAGCGCCCCAGGGGTCGCTCCCGGGGCGGGGTGCTAAGCTGGGGGCGCCGCCGTGCGAGGGGTTCCCTCGAGGGGAGGCCTTACGTCCGGGGGAGCCAATGGCGGTGGAGGAGATGCCGGCGCAGCCAATAAGCAGGCAGTGGCTGTCTGGTTTACGGGCTAGGGGCGAGCCGAGTTCCGTTTTTAGGGTCCTGCGTGGAGCTGTGGTGGGATCCAGCGCGGTGTAGGCAGGTGACGGCGGTGGTAGCAGTGATTTAAAGGCTCGGGCCACGCAGTCTGTGTGCCCTTCCCCCCCACCCCCCCGAGACCCCGAAGCCGGCCGCGCCCCTTAGCTTCCCTCCTGGGATTAAAGAGCGCGGTTTCCTGCGGGCGACGGTCACAAGAGCGGGGCCCGGTGCTCAGGCTTGCGGGCGACACGGGGGAGTCTGAAGCCCCTCGCGTCTGCCCGGACGGAGTGTGTCTTTTATGGGACGCGCTCCTCCGTCCTGAGAGAGGCGAGCGGCACCGAAGCCTTAACTTTTGCAGCCGAGGGCTTCCTCCCCAGGCGTCTCCTGTTAGCGAAAGCCGCCTGGAGACTGCGGTGTCTCCTGAAAGTTGTGTCGCGGAGGGGGCTCGGGGTGGGGCTCCACCGTCATTCAGCGCTAACTAGCGGCGGGGGCAAGTGCCGGAATGGCCTTGAATCTTAGGTTCTGACTACCCGTTCCACACCTACCGCATTAGAAATAGAAGGTGGGTGGTATTAGAGAAATTACCTAAAAAGGTGCCGTCTCCGAATAGTGTATAGTTAATAATAGCCACTGAGAGGGAAGAAACCACTTAAAAGGACGAAATAGAACACCCTGAAGGCTTCAGAAAATTAGAAGAAAAAATCATCATTTGAGAAGGATTAATATTGATGAGAGAAATATTTATTTGTTCATTTAAAAATATTTATTGAACTCCCACTGTATGTTAGTTATTATTGCTTTGGGCTAGGTGTGTGTGTGACACACGTGTGCGTTTGAGCAAGAATCAGCAGAGATCAAGGTCCATTCTTTTTCTTGGGAGCCAATATTCTAGTTTAGTGGCTCCCATAATTCATTTCACTCACAATAACTATGTAAGGTATGTACTTGTGATCCTCATTTTATAGTTTTGGAATTTGAGGCTCCAGGCTTTTAAGTAATTTGCTCAAGATCACAAAGCTAGCAGTAAGTGGTGTGATCAGGATTCCAGATTCCTGGCTTTCTGTTTTCACTGCACTTCACTTTCACTGCAGGGAGGAGGAAAGTGCAAGCTGTGAGTTACTAAAGGCAAGTCTACAGGAGTAAAAAAATAAAAAAATAAAAAAAATAAAAAAGTTACTTTCAACGCCCTTTAACTACTTACATCCTTTCTCTACATAATTTTTATTTTTACTTTTTTAAAGATTTTATTTATTCATGAGAGACACACAGAGAGAGACAGAGACACAGGCAGAGGGAGAAGCAGCTCCCTGCGGGGAACCTGATGTGGGACTCCATTCCAGGACCCTGATGTGGGACTCGATTTCCAGGATTACGCCCTGAGCCAAAGGCAGACACTCAATTACTGAGCCACCGAGGTACCCCATCTACATACTTTTTAAAGGGAGAAAAAGACCAAAATCTGAATGAGATTTAAGCCTATCATTCACGATTATCTTTAGGTAGCCATGAAGGAGATGCAACTGAACACTGTATCTTGAAAACTCTGGAGTAATGAAATCCTATAGCTCAGATAAATGAAGAGTAATGTTGGGTTTCAGTAGATACCATAATTAGAAATTCCCACTGACCCTTTCCAGCCTATTCAAGGTAGGGTAATTTCAATAAGTGGCAATATGGAATTAACTTAACTCTACAAATCCCAAATTTGTATTGGTTTAAATCTAGGGCCGTACTCTAGAGGCCGAAAGCTGGGTTCTTAGGAGCTCGTAGCCCTTTTTCCTATTTTTCTGCCTTTTCTGCATCCTTTTACTGCCTCCTTTCCCTTTTAGTTTTTAAATACCTTGATAAATCTCTCCTTGCCCTAAATACAGATTTTTCATATACTACTTCTCTCCTTTCCCCCTTACCCTTCTCTCTTCTCAGAAGGGAGAAATATGTAATTTTTCCCTTCTGAGACCAGACTCAATGAAACATCATCCTTGCCAGCTGAAGGAGATATCCTATTTCTCACTAATGTCTATTTAGAAGTCTCCCCCCACTCCCCCAGTTTTTTGGTGTCAAAGCATTTGCTTGTAGAGAAACATCAGGGAAATATTATAAAGTAAAATTATCTTGTGAAAATAAAATAATACCTAATCCCAAATTAGAGGAGGAGGAGGTCCAGCAAACATGAAAAGAGGATAGGTATCTACTTAAAGACAAAATAGGAGACATGTTGAACATTGGCAAGGACTT
This sequence comes from Canis aureus, assembly GCF_053574225.1. NCBI lineage: Eukaryota > Metazoa > Chordata > Mammalia > Carnivora > Canidae > Canis > Canis aureus. The sequence continues at coordinate 16,270,705 of NC_135623.1, read as the reverse complement.
CTGTACACTTGGACATTATTTTACTATGTTAGGATTCAGAAGGCTGGGCAGCCCTGGTGGCTCAGCGGTTTAGCGCCGCCTTCAGCCCAGGGCGTGATCCTGGAGACCCGGGATCGAGTCCCATTTTGGGCTCTCTGCATGGAGCCTGCTTCTCCCTCTGCCTGTGTCTCTGCCTCTCCCTCTCTGTGTCTCTCATGAATTAATAAATAAAATCTTAAAAAAAAAAAAAAAAGGATTCAGAAGGCTTAGAAGATACAGTTTAGTGATTTGTGTGGGGCTTATAACTTGGAGCTACATCTTCCAGAAAGAGTATCTGAATTAGTTATATTAGCCTTTTAACAGAGTAATAAATAGCAAGTCACCCTGTTCCTTGTTTTCAGAATCACTTAGGCTCTGGTCTGGCTCGTGGTTGGAGGTCTATTCCAGCATGGCCATGAAAACCCTGAACTAAAGTAGATTGGCCTTGCTTTAGAGTTGTCCTGTACTGAAAATTGATATTGGAATAATCTTAGAGTTGGGTTAGAATCACTGGGATTGCCGTGAATTGAATAGATTCGCCTAAATGTCACCTTAGCCTGGATCTTTTTCTCTGGGCCTAGGCCCAGACCTAGACCTGTTCTCTGGGAATGAATGATCTTTTTATTTTATCTTTCTTTTATTTTCATACTCTGTGAATTTTCAGTTTTTTAAAAAGAGCTTCATATAGTATTGTTCTGCCCAATACAGGAAGAGAGAAACTGATTATCTCTTTTAGGAAAGTAGATTTAGGCAGTCTTTTTAGCTCTAGTTCAATCTTTTAATTATTAGAAACAATGTAATACAGTTCATTCAGCAAGTATTAATTTGGGGTTGACTTTGTAATAGGCATTGTGTTATACATGGTAGAGGTACAGAATGAAGGAGAGATTCCCTTCTACCTAGGAACTCACATTCTAGCAGCAGACACCTAAACATAATTTCAAAACAATATGATAAATTCTACAATAGAAATAAGAGTAGAGTGCTGTGGGAACATTGCCTGGAAAAGGCAAGGGAGACATTTGAGCTGAGATTTATAGGATAAAGGAAGAAGAGCATTTCAGGCAATAGGTGGGAAACTTGAGAAAATGAAAGTGCATTAAGAAGATACTGAGAATTTCTGAGTAGCTCTCATGTAAAGATGTGTATAGGAGATAGGAAGATATTGAGTCCAGAAGGCATTTGGAGCAGCTAAGGTATAATTTGGGAACAGTGTCTGAACAGCTACCATTTATGTGAATCATGATCATAGAGGAAGATGAGAAAGGAAGGAAAATTGTGGGAATTATAGGTATATGAGGAGTTAGAAGGTTAGAAAGTTAGTGAAGATCATGCCTTTTGTAACCTTTTGAGAACCTACTGTGTGCCAGGTGCTATGCTGAAAAAGGTGTTAAAATGGCAAATAAAATGGAAATAATCCTTGCTTTCATGATACCTAGAGTATCCTGGGGGATACAGCAAGTAAGACCTGTGATCTGGGAAGCATAGGATGGATGCTTTTGGGTATGTAGGTATGTTACTTGACTCAGTCTTGGAAGGTCAGGAAAGGTTTCCTAGAAGAAACAGATTTGCTGTGACCTGAACGATGAATAGAAGTTAACTATGTGAGCAGAGAGAGGTAACTGCTTGAGATAGAGGGAATAAATGTTTTCAGAGGAGACAAGAATCAGGAAATTGACAGTCATGGAGTTTGAGCTGTGAGATGGACAGTACTGAGATCTAGAGAGGTAGGAAGGGGCCAGATAATGAAAGGCTTTCTTGGTAAACCACCTAAGGAATTTAAACTTTACTCCCCAGGGCATTGGAAAGTCATTTAGGTGTTGTGAATACTTTTTATTAAAGAAAATTTCAAACATATATAAAAGAGGGTAGTAAACTGAATTACTGTCATCCAGCTTGTACAATTATCAACATATGGCCAATCTAGTTTTGTTAATACTTCCACCAACTCCTTCCTTCCCCCATTGGTTTGTTTTAACGCAGATCCCAGATACTGTATCCTTTCATTTGTGAATATTTCAAATGTATTACTAAAAATTAAGGTCTCTCTCTTTTAAAAAATGTTAAAACAATGCAATTATTACAACTAAATATTATTATTATTTTTTTACAACTAAATATTATTAATACTAATTTACTAATATCAAATATGTAGTCTGTGTTCAATTTCCTTAAATGTCTCAAACATCTTTCCCTCATCAGTTGGTTTGAGTCAGGATTCCAAACAAGATCCACACATAAATTTATAGGTCCTTCTTCCTTTTTATTTTTCTCTCTCTCTTTTTTTTTTTTATCACTTGTTGAAGAAACCGGATCTCACTTATCCTGTAGAATTTTCTGCATTCTGGATTTTGCTGGCAACATTCTTGTGGTATGTTTAAACTTGTTCCTTTGTTGTCCATATTTCCTACAATAGAGGAACTGTATAAACTGATAATTAGAGCTAGAAGCTTAATCCTGTTTTTTTTTTTTTTTCTTTTGGGCAAGAATTTTTCATATGTGAAACATTACATCAAGTGGCACATGATGTCTGGTTGTCTCTGATTTTAAAATTGATCAAGAGGTACAGGTAGGGATCCCTGGGTGGCGCAGCGGTTTAGTGCCTGCCTTTGGCCTGGGGCGCGATCCTGGAGACCCGGGATCGAATCCCACATCGGGCTCCCGGTGCATGGAGCCTGCTTCTCCCTCTGCCTGTGTCTCTGCCTCTCTCTCTCTCTCTGTGTGACTATCATAAATAAATAAAAATTAAAAAAAATAATTTGGGGAAAATTGTAACTAATTTGACAGATAAAAAGGTCTTTAATATACAGCAAGCTTTACAAAAAAAAAAAAGAGGTACAGGTAAAATTTGTATTCTTTAAAGAAGACTGTCATTACAGAGAAATAATCAAGTCACATTGACAGGCCTTAGTGACTGGATAGGAGTGAAAGGGGAGGAGTCATTTAATGAAATGCAGGTTTTTGGTTTTACACGGATGAATGATAGGGAAGTTAGGAAGAACAGGTTGGGGGAGCGGTTGCTTTGGGGGCATACTGAAATTGATGTAAAAATGTCCTATAGTCTGGAATTGAGGGGAAAAAATCTGGTTAGATACATATTAGCTTTATATATGGAGAATTGAGAAAGTGAGAATAATTAGATAGGATGCTGAGAAACATCATTGGATTAGTTACTGCTTTATAACAAAGTATCCCAATACCTAGCAATTTAAAACAAAAATCATTTATTATCATAGTTTCTGTGGCTCAGAACTTTGAGTGACTTAGCTGGATGGTTCTGGTGTAGGGTCTCAAGAAGTTGCAGTCAAGATATTGGCTCAGATTGCAGTCCTGTGAAAGGCTTGACTGGAGTTGGAGGATCTGCTTCCAGGATGACTCACTCTCACAGCAGTTGGCAGCAGGCTTCAGTTCCTTGCTGGCTGTTGGAATGTGGCCTCAGTTCTTCATCAGCTAGCCTCTCCATTGGGTTAGGCTAGTGTTTATCATAGGCTTTGTGGCTTCACCCAGAAGGAGTGATCAAAGTGAAAGCAAGGAGGTAGCTGCAATGCCTTTTATGACTTAGTCTGAGAACATGACTTCTGCCTTATTTGGTTCATTACAAATGCACCATACAGTTTAGCTTATGCTCATGGGGATGGGAATTTCAGGCATCGAGAGGGGAATTAGTCCCTACCTTTTGAAAGAAGTGTCAAAAGAATTTGTGGACAGTTTTTTAAGCCATAGTCATATTCAAAGAATTGGCAGAGAAGAAAGCCTACAGAGGAGAGTGACAAGGGACAGCCAGAGATGTAAGAGAAAAACCAGAAGAATGTGGCAGTCAACGTGTAGGAATAGTGAGTTGGCTTGAATACTGTTGAGAAGACTGAATAGGTAAAGACCTGTAAAAATATCCACCAGATTGATCAATTTGGACAATTGATGCCCTTGGTGAGATCAATTTCTGTGGGGTGGTTAGTTTGGAAGAAAGGCAGATTGGAATGGTTTAGAGAGTAAGGTGTAAGAAGTAGAAAAAGTAGATTGCTCAAGATGTTTCATTGTGAAAGAGGCAGAGAGGGATATAGAACTAAGGGGTAGGGATTCTGAGAGGATTTTGTTTAAATGTAGGGACAAGAATCAAGGTCCATGTTAAAAATGAGGGTAGAGTCAGGACTTATGAGCATAGTGAAGATTTAGATCAATGCCATGGGACCTGGAAAAAGGAATGGCTAGGGACACATTAAAGGTTATTCCAGTTGTTTGAGGAACTAGATGAGATTATAAAGTATGATTTGTTTCATCATTACACAAAAATGTTTAACTCTCTTTATATTTTGTTTTTGTAACATTTTGGAGAGAAAGTTAGAAAGTGAATTAATTAGTAAGTTACCAGGGCGGCTCAAGGTATTCTTAGTAAAAAGAATCATTAGAAAAATCATATGTTCTTCACTATTACATGCTGCCTGGAAGAGACTCATAATGATTCTGCATTTCAGAACCACTGGTAGTTGAAACACATTTAAGTGTCATCTGAAGTCTTTAGCAGTGTTTGGAAGATGATCAAAAATTTTGAAGAGCTTAAGTATATGTATTTTTCTTGCAAAGATGTAAAAGAGGTAGTTTCAGGTTCTCCTAGAAAGGTATCAGCACCACTCTCATCAAACAGTTAAAAGTGAATTTATACTTTTGTAAATAAACTCTTTTTGACAGTTTTTATTGAGCTTAAATGGTATATGTTAAGAAGTCCAAAACTAGTAAAGTAGCTTTTGAATTGTAAAAGGAACAAAACACAGAGAGGAGAGAGAGAGGCAGAGACACAGGCAGAGGGAGAAGCAGGCCCCATGCTGGGAGCCTGATGTGGGACTCGATTCTGGGTCCTCAGGATCCCGCCCTGGCCGAAGGCGGTGCTAAACCACTGAGCCACCCAGGCTGTCAGAAAAATTGTATCTAATCTAATGTCCTGAAAAGAAAACAAAGGTTCTAAAATGGTAAGTAGTATCAGTGAAGATATATATGGAAATTTTGTATAGTTTGTTTTCTTGACTACTCTAGTCTGCCTTGATTTTTTTTCTCCCCTGTTTTAATTCCCTTGAAACTTGCTCATATAATTCTTTGGGCATTTAATCATTTTATATTTGTTATCATTAACTAGCTGTATCCATGGTACATTCTATATCTGTACAACAAGTTTGTAAACTTCTTAATGGCAATACTGAGCATCATGATCTTCAAGTCCTACAGTGTGGCACATTGTTCTTGTAGTGAATGGAATGTCCAAGGCCCTTAAAACTAGGTTTAGAGATGAGATTCAAAAGGCTGTTTTGGAATTGTGTCTCATGTATCCTTTTAAGTTTTTCAGACTATACTACTAATAAATATATATGTTTCCATGGTTTATGTAAAACATGAGTGAGCTTATATCCACAACAGTGGCTTTTGTTTAATTATCTGGAGCCTGTAGAACTGTGTGGGATCTTTTGCTTAGTGTGTTATATCAGATAATAATAATTATTATTATTTTTAATTTTTATTTATTTTATGTTAGTCAGAGAGAGAGAGGCAGAGACATAGGCAGAGGGAGAAGCAGGCTCCATGCACCGGGAGCCCGATGTGGGATTCGATCCAGGGTCTCCAGGATCGCGCCCTGGGCCAAAGGCAGGCGCTAAACTGCTGCACCACCCAGGGATCCCTGTTATATCAGATAAGCAGTCAGCTCTTGCTTCTGTTGCAGGCAGTTTTGTGGATGGTAATAATTTGTGGAAGGACAGAAAATAGATTGTTCTTAAATATGCCACTCTATATGTGGCATATTGTCATAGGATCAGCTTTTCAAATATTTATATAGTTCCAATCAAAGCTAGGAGAATGCACAAGTGATTTAAATTAAGGATTTAATTCTTTTTATTGTTTATAGAGAAAGACAAATGGCCAATCCAATTATTTATTTTCTTTCTCACTTTATCATGAAAGATTCTCTTGGACTAGTTCCTTTAAAAAAAAAGGGACCTAATTTTTTTTTTTTCCAAAAGTTAAGTTTCAAGGTATGTGGAATCCTACAAATGGACTTATATTCAAAAGAAGTTGTTTTGAGGTATTCATAATTTTTTCCCATTTACATGACAATGTTAAGATTATTATGAAAATTGGTTTTCTGTTTCCTGGAGTTTTGTTCACATTAAGCCTTCATGCTGAGATTGTCTACCTATTTCATTTCTTGTATTTTATTTTAGCATTACTATAGCACAGATGGGTAAATATTTGCTTTGTTGCTCTGGCAACTGTCTACATTCTCTCATTTTCTTTCCTCAGTCATTCAGAGAAGGTGCCATGCCTCCCAGAGACATTTAGTGGGAACACCTTAACATCTTATACTCACACTTAATAGTATACCTACTTTCCTGCCAACGCTTATCTGCATCCTTCCCCATCAGAGTGGAAGAGGTAATCCTTGGGGGTTCTGGATTCCATCTGCTCACAAATTTTCAAGGACCTCAGTCTATAGATTTTCTCTTCTGTTTTCTCTACTCCCTTTCTCTCATGTATCTTAAACTTCCTTTCTGTGTATGGGCTTTTGTGGTTTAAGAATATTTGTTTTGCAATACAACTAGACATCATTGTAACAATTTCACAAAAATGTGAAATTTTTTAGGAAATTTTGAGTTGCCTGTTGCTTTTTTCTTGTGTGTGTGTGTGTAACAGTTTTATTCAGGTAGTAATTTACATACCACCTATTTGAATTAAATGGTTTTTAATATATTTGCAGAATTGTGTAACCATCTCCACAATTTTAGAAAACTTTCATCACCTCCAAAAGAAACACTGTTTCCACTATATTACTAGCAATATTTTACCCCAGTCTAGGCAACCACTAATCTACTTTTGGTCTCTGACAGGTTTGCCTATTTTGTTCATTTCATATAAATAGAATCATATTATAAAAGTCGCCTTTAAATGATTTTAATGTGGCTTTTTTTCATTTAACATAATGTTTTAATTACTTTCTACTGCTAAATATTTTGTGGTATGAGCATTACACATTTGTATTTATCCATTTATCAGTTAACAGACATTTTTTTTAAATTTTTTATTTATTTATGATAGGCACACAGCGAGAGAGAGAGAGGCAGAGACACAGGCAGAGGGAGAAGCAGGCTCCATGCACCGGGAGCCTGACGTGGGATTCGATCCCGGGTCTCCAGGATTGCGCCCTGGGCCAAAGGCAGGCGCTAAACCGCTGCGCCACCCAGGGATCCCCAGTTAACAGACATTTAAGTTTTTTCCACTTTTTTGTGTATTGTGACTAATGCTACTATGAACATTTGTGTACATAAGTTTTGGTGTGAACATGTTTTCATTTCTCTTAGATGTACATAGGGGTGACTCTATGTTTAGCCTTTTGAGGAATTGCAAGACTGTTTTCCAAAGCAGCAGCATCATTTTACATTCCCACCAGGGGTATAAAAGTTCCACGTTCTCTGCATCCTTGCCAGTACTGTTATTATCTGTCATTTTGATTATAGCCATCTCAGGTGGGTGTGAAGTAGTATGTTGTTATGGTTTATTTGTTTGCTTGTTTGTTTGTTTGTTTATTTATTTATTTATTTATTTATTTATTTATGATAGTCACACAGTGAGAGAGAGAGAGAGAGGCAGAGACACAGGCAGAGGGAGAAGCAGGCTCCATGCACCGGGAGCCCTACATGGGAATTTTTAGCCCTACATGCTAATTTTTATTTTATTTTTTTTTTAGAGAGCCCTACATGGGAATTTTTAGCCCTACATGCTAATTTTTATTTTATTTTATTTTTTTAGAGAGCCGTACATGGGAGTTTTTAGCCCTACATGCTAATTTTTATTTTATTTTTTTTTTTAGAGAGAGAGTGAAAGCAAGAGCAAGGGTGGAGGGGTTGGGGGCGAGGGGCAGAAGGAGAGAAAGAGAAAATCTTAAATAGGCTCCACACTCAGCACTCTGAGATCATGACCTGAGCTGAAATCAAAAGTTGAATGCTTAACCAGCTGAGCCACTCAGGTGCCTCCAGATCATTTGCTAATTTTTATTTTTTATTTATTTATGATAGTCACACAGAGAGAGAGAGAGAGAGAGGCAGAGACACAGGCAGAGGGAGAAGCAGGCTCCATGCACCGGGAGCCCGACGTGGGATTCGATCCCGGGTCTCCAGGATCGCGCCCTGGGCCAAAGGCAGGCGCCAAAGCGCTGCGCCACCCAGGGATCCCCCATTCGCTAATTTTTAAATTGTGGAATTGTCTTTTTTGAGTTGTAAGGGTTTTTTTTTTTTAAATATATTCTAGATACAAATCCCTTATTAGATACATGATTTGCAAATTTTTTTTTCTCTAAGTGTCTTCTTTCTAAATATTTTATTTATTTGATAGAAAGAGCACACGAGTGAGCATGAGCAAGTGGGAGAGGCAGAGGGAGAAGCAGACTCAAAATTTTAAAATTTGTTTATGTCTAATTTAACTTTATTTTTTCTTGCTTGTGCTTTTGGTGATATAAAACGATCTAAGATCACAGAGTTTTACACCTACTTTCTTCTAAGAATTTAAAGTATTTATTTATTTATTTATTTGTTTATTTAGAGTTTAAAGTTTAAGCTCTTATGTTTAGGTCTTTGATTCATTTTGAATTAATTTTTTAAAAAATTTTATTTATTTATTCATGAGAGACACAGAGAGAGAGAGAGAGAGAGGCAGAGACACAGGCAGAGGAGAGGCAGGCTCCATGCAGGGAGCCCGATGTGGGGACTCGATCCGGGGTCTCCAGGATCACGCCCTGGGTTGAAGGCAGGTGCTCAACCGCTGAGCCACCTGGGCTGCCCTTGAATTAATTTTTGTATATGGTGTGAATTAAGGGTCACATTCTTTTTCTTAAATTTTATGTTCTTATTTTTTATTTTTATTTTTTGTATGTGGCTATCAAGTTATTGTAGCACCATATATTGAAAAGACTGTTCTTTACCTTGGCAGCCTTGTTGAAAATCAATTGACCATAAACCTGAGGGTTTATTTCTGGCCTCTCAATTCTACTCCATTAATCTTTATGTCTGTCCTTATGTCAATGTCACACTGTTTCAAGTATTATAGCATTGTAATACATTTTGTAATTGGGAAGTATGTCTTTCAGCCTTTTTTCTTTTCTTTTTAAATTGTTTTGCCTATTTTGGGTCCTTTGAAGTTCTGTATGAATTTTAGGACCTACTGACTTTTTCATTAACAAATTCACATGGTCGTATTTCTCCCACATTGAAAATATCTCTCATTCTGTGTCTCCCTGGATATTCCATCCTGAACCTCTCTTCTTAAACTTGTAGTCAGAGTTTTCTACAGTGTATCCATTCCATCCATCTTACACTGACTCTGCAGCAGTTTTTACCTCCAGATTTTACTGAAAATCCTAGCAGAGGTCTCCAATGATAGCTTTGTTGCTACACTCAACGAGTACTTTTTGTTTTTCACACTTAATTTTAATAGCACTGTCTCTGCAGAATTTGGTGATATTGATTTTTATTTCTTTTAAAACAATAGTTTTATTGTTCTTGAAGAGATCACACCTTCAATTTTAGGAAAATGAAACAGTACTGAAAAGTATATACAGTAGAAGGAAGAAAAGTCTCATTTGAAATTTCCGTGTTTTGGAAAATAGCTTTTCTAAAAACTGTTTCTGCTTAAATATACATGTATGTTTATTTTATGTAACTAGATCATCTTATACATGATATTCTCCAACTTAACATTTTATTAAAGATTTTTCATGGGCAGCCATGAAACTTGTTCCTGCCTCAGGGCCTTTGTATAGGTTTTCTAGTTTTTCAGACTGTTATTACTTCAGTTCTGTAGCATGGCTGATTCCTTCTTGTTATACAGGTCTTCATTCAGATGTCACTGCTCTGAGAAGCCTTTCCATAACATCCACCTAAAGTAGACCTCACTGTCGGTCACTATCACAATGATCTTGTTTTATTTTTTCATGGCATTTGTTGTTAGCTTCTGAAGTTACTTTTTGTTGTTTATTGTCTGTATCTCTCCTCTGGAATATAAACTCCACGAGAACAGAAACTTCACTATTTTATCTGTAGCATCTAGAGCTGTAGCTGGCATTTTTGAATATTCAGTAAATATTTATAGAATGAACAATAGTGTGAAGTAGTTGATATTATTTCTATATAATGAAGACATTGAGACTTAAGAAATCACATAATAGGGACACCTGAGTGGCTCAGTGGTTGAGTGTCTGTCTTTGCTCGAGGTGTGGTCCCAGGTCTGGGGATCGAATCTTGTATCCGGCTCCCTGTGAGGAGCCTGCTTCTCCCTCTGCCTATATCTCTGCCTCTCTCTCTGTGTCTCTCATGAGTAAATAAATAGAATCTTAAAAAAAAAGGAAAGAAATCACATAATAGGGCAGCCCTGGTGGCTCGGTGGTTTAGCGCCTGCCTTTGGCCCAGGGCGTGATCCTGGAGTCCCGGGATCGAGTCCCACGTCGGGCTCCCGGCATGGAGCCTGCTTCTCTCTCCTCCTGTGTCTCTGCCTCTCTCTCTCTCTCTCTCTCTCTCTCTCATAAATAAATAAATAAATAAATCTTAAAAAAATTTAAAAAAATAAATAGCCTTTTTGAAAAAAACTATCCCCCTGATTGTGAAAGTAAATTATGTTTGTTGTAAATCTTAACTAATCACAGACTTGAACATTTCTTAAGCCCTTAGGCATGGCTCTTGAATTGCTGGGAACATTTTTACCAGTTTTTTTTTTTTTTTTTTTTTTGGTAAAACTTTTTTCTGAGTTCCAATCTCCAAAGTTGAACAAGGAGCTTTTGGAGCATATCCATTCTAAATTGAGGCTGAGGACGAGTCTTAGAATTAGAACTAAGTATCCAAAATTCTGTGGTTCTGACTATTGTTCATGCTAACTAAATTATTTTGTGTATTGTACAAATTTTTTCATCATTGACTTTTTGTATGCTCTTCTCATGGTTTGTCTTTTCACGACCTTATTATTTTGGGCCCTTACTTAGTCTTTTCCAAAAACAGAAAAACATTCCTGGGCAATTTTTGCCAGAGAAGTGAAGTTGAAAGATAATAATGGATTATCACAGCACAGAGAAGTACTAATATATAACACAAACCACCTGAAGTTTAACATGCATGCTTCTGTCATTTCCTTCAATTGTTTTTTGTGAAATAACATTAATATTATTTAGTATTCTGGGCAGTATTTGAGAAGCAAAGCAAAAATAGAAAATTTACCTTGAGGTCCATATATATTAACATCCTTTAAGTAATTTGCAGAATTTAGACTATTATTTAGTATTTAATTTCTAACTTTAGAAAGAATATGAAAACTCTAAGTTATTGTAACTGTGTTTAATTAAACTGTGAAAATGGTTTTCTTCACTGATCTATTGGCTTGAAATTCTGACTTGAAGATACTGTCTTTTTAAAGAAATAATGAGAGAATCGAGACTTTACAATGTAGTAGGTCAAGATGTAATACCACAGGGGCGCCTGGGTGGCTCAGTTGGTTAAGCATCCAACTCTTGATCTCTGCTTAGAATTTTATCTCGGGGTCGTGAGTTCACCCCTGCATTGGACTCCATGCTGGACATGGAACCTACTTAAAAACACACACGTTTATATGCTCACAAACCTTTACCCATAACTTTGAAATCCCTTAATCTCTGAATTCCAAAGGTTTTTCCCCTAAATTTATTATAATCTCATTTGGAAGTAAAGTCTGTCTTGAACTGTGTGGCTGCTTTATGGTCTTTATGACAGTTAGTGTAAATATATGTTGCACTACAGAAATATTAATATGCTTCATTGTGAAATTAATTAAATCCTGATACCCTAGATCCCAGTGCAGGTATGACACAGTTTATGTGCTATGTATGTATGTGACATGTATTTATAATCTAGTAACCAAGTGTTTAACATGCTAGAGGTAGTTTGGAAGATAGGGGTACACTCTTTGGAGCACTCCTTCAAGTCTTTATAGGGTAACATTTACAGTATTGAATTCAGAAGGATTGCTGATTTGACACTCAGCCTTGTTGACTCAAAATCTTTGAAGGAGGACTTAACCAGATTTATAGTAACTGTGGTAGAAATTTATGGCCTTTATGGCCTTTGAAATTAGACCTGGATATGAATCCTATGTCTCCCACTTGTTGTTTATGAGTCCATGGGCAAGTTACTAAACTTTTCTGAGACTTTGTTTCCTCGATTATAAAATGGATATAATAAAGGAACTTAAAAGATTGATGTGAGAATTAAATAAAATTGTGCTTAAAGTACTAGCACAGTATCTGGAATAGAAGTGCTCAGTAAGTAATGTTAACAGAAAACTAAGGTTTATGACAGTGTTTGACATACAACATTCACTAAATATACACTGTATATACTATTATACAAACTAATATTCCAATTTATTCATAACAAGAAATTAACTGTTGAGACTGTATAAATACTTAGGCTTTCTGATTAGTGCATTGGTAAAAGCAAGCTATATGGATTACAAAATTTCTAAACAAAAGTAGACTGAGTTATGTGTTACAGATATTTAATGGCATTTGACATTGATATCATGATACAGTATCTCCATATTAGAGACATACCTATTATGAGAACTGAATACGTTTAATCTTATGGTCAGAAAAACTTTTTTTTTAAAGATTTTTAATTTATTTATTCATAGAGACACAGAGAGAGAGAGAGAGAGGCAGAGACACAGGCAGAGGGAGAAGCAGGCTCCATGCAGAGAGCCCGATGCGGGACTTGATCCAGAGTCTCCAGAATCACACCCTGGGCTGTAGGCGGCGCTAAACTGCTGCGCCACGGGGCTGTCCATCAGAAAAACTTTTATTCTGGCCTTCTGGTTCTTGCTCTGGCCGTCTTCCTTCAGTTCTATTACTATTAATACTTTCTTACACTTAGCATAATTAGTCATAATTAGTATAATGATTTCCAGGCTGTTCTAGCTCTTACAGATAATCTTGTGTATATTTCTGTTGGGATATATGTCTTTTCTTTAAAGGAAGGCAGCTGTCTTCCCAGGACCTTAGACCCCTAATGTTACTATCACCATGTATCCTGATTGAGTATACATTCCTAAGGCTTTATCTGTTGTATAAATAGACACTAAATCTTTTGTGCAAAATGAGGCATTCTGTAATGGGGGATGTGGGAGACGAGGGAGTTATCTGGGATAACATGAGAGATGATTGATGGGTAAATTCTTCCACTGTTGTGGGCCCGTGGCTCTTCAAAGTTTTTATTGGTGTAGATTTCCAGGAGCATGATGACATTTTGGTCTTGAGTGCCCATAAGACCTTAGCTAGTGAAGACTCTCTGGTACATTAAATACTATCAAGATTTTTTTTTTAAGATTTATTTATTTATTTATGATAGACATAGAGAGAGAGAGAGGCAGAGACACAGGAGGAGGGAGAAGCAGGCTCCATGCCGGGAGCCCAACGTGGGACTCGATCCCGGGACTCCAGGATCGCGCCCTGGGCCAAAGGCAGGCGCCAAACCGCTGAGCCACCAGGGATCCCCCTATCAAAATGTTTTAAGGAGTCTTTGCTCTCTAAATAAAAAGGAGACTACAAGGCAGTCTGGTGGCTTGGTTTAGCGCTGCCTTTAAAAAAAATCTTTAAAAAAAAAAAAAAGGAAAGACTACAGGAATGGGTATTACTGCTGTCATTTTCTATTTTGTGATTGCTGCTGTAAGCAGTGTTATCTGTATGGAATTCTGGCAAGTATTATTTATTTGCTTTTATTGAGATATAATTTATATCCAGTAAAAAAAAAAAAAACAACCCACAGATTTCAAGTGTACAGATAGGTGAGTTTTGATATTTGTTTATTTTTATTTATTTATGTTTTTTTATTTATTCATGAGAGAGGCAGAGACACAGGGAGAGGGAGAAGGAGGCTCCATGCAGGGAGCCCGATGTAGGACTCGATCCCAGGACTCTGGGATCACACCCTGAGCCAAAGACAGATGCTCAACCACTGAGCTACCCAGGCGCCCCTTGACATTTGTTTATACTCTTTTTACCAGTATCCCAAAATATAGTGCATTGCTGTTATCCTGCAGAATTCCCTCCTGTCTCTTTGCTGTCCATCTTACACCCTAGAGTCAGCCTCTTGTAATTTCTGTCTTTATAGGTGAGTTTTGCCTAGCAGGTTGACTACCTGTGTTCCAGGATATATGGCCCAAGATGCAACACTAGCTATGAGTACAACCTAATAATATACTGTTGGGAATGAAGTAACATATGACATAACTGAGACAGTGTTTACATTTATTTTAAAAGGAGAGAGAACATTTTGACATTTGTCCATAAGTACTCTACCATCAATGTATTAAATGTTTATTCTTTGCAAGGGTATAGCAGGGCTATTGGATGGGGGAGGGCAGAGGATGAATCAGAAACCCTGCCCTCTAAGAGGCACACACATACATTATTTTCATACAAGATAGTAGTATGTGGTTTAAGAAAGGTAAGATGGGATGCTATGTGTTAAAAAGTTCAGAAGGAGACCTCACTTTTAGCTATGAGAGATTCAGAGTGTGTCAGATGAGACTCTTACTTGATCTTTTTAATACAGATTTAGTTTATTTCAAGCAAAGTTTATTTCATTCAAATAAGAATTTAAGTGTCTTTATATAACAGGTTTGGGGACACATTCTTTGGTTTATAAGGATTGTAGAATTAGTTTAAATGGCAAACTCATCTTCCCCTGTGAATTTTGAATATGTTTGTGCAAAACTTTTCTAGGCTCATTTGCTTCATAGAGTAAATCTAAATCCATGGTTACATTTCCAATTAAACAGGTTTCGATTGATGACACTTTATATTACTGTGAATTAGTTAGTTCATTAAGATACTTTTGAATACTTAGTATAGGCTGGAATTTGCTGAACTAATCTTTAAAAGCTTATAGTCCTATTGGAGGTACAGTTAGTTAACTAGTTATAATTAAGATAAAACTAAGTGGTAAGTTTGATGCTAAGTTTTATTTGATTTAATGCTTATATAACGTTGGAGACTTGCTCTTTAGTTGTTTATGGTAATAATTTTAAATGTAATTGTAAAAAATTTGTTTAAAAGAGATATAGAGGCATCAGAAATGAGGAAAAAAGTTTCCCCTGTTTAATTGTTGAATAGCCTAAATTGGGAATGAATTGGCATATTTTTTTTTTTTTTTTTTTTTTTATTTATTTACTTATGATAGTCACAGAGAGAGAGAGAGAGGCAGAGACACAGGCAGAGGGAGAAGCAGGCTCCATGCACCGGGAGCCCGATGTGGGACTCGATCCCGGGTCTCCAGGATCGCGCCCTGGGCCAAAGGCAGGCGCCAAACCGCTGCGCCACCCAGGGATCCCTTGAGTGAATTATGTTGAATGAGTGGGGTGCCAAGAGACGAGGCTGGGGCTATTCATTTATTTTTTTAAAGATATTTTTATTTATTCATTTGAGAGAGAGGGAGAGAGAGGGGGAGCATGAGCAGAAGGGAGGGGCAGAAGGAGAGGGAGAAGCAGACTCCCCACTGAGCAAGGAGCCTGATGTGGAGCTGAATCCCAGCATCCCGAGATCATGACTGGAGCCTAAGGCAGACGCTTAACCAACTAGCCACCCAGGCTAGTTTAGAATTTATTTATTTATTTTAGAGACACAGAGAGAGAGAGAGAGAGAGAAAGAGAGTGAGAGTGTGTGTGTGTGTGTTTGTGCGTGTGTGTGTGAGTGAACGAGTGTGTGTGAGCATGAGCGAAGGAGCATGAGCGAAGGGGGAGGGAGAGAGGGAGGGAATGAATCTCAAGCAGACTGCACTGCTTGAGAGGTGGGGCTCTATTCCAGGACCCTGAATCATGACCTGCGCCAAAACCAAGAGTTATATGCTCAACTGATGGAGCCACCTGGGCAGGTTGGGGCGGCTGTTCATTTAGCAGACATTTATCTAATACCTTCCAGGTCCTAGGCATCAATTAAGTTCTGTAAGATGGGGTGGGGAATAATAGTAATATGAAGATAATCAAATCCACTGTATGACAAGGGAATAGATGTAACAAATAACTATAAAACAATAACTAGTGCAATAGTAACATTCATAAATTGAATAGATTACAATAAATTGTACCTGAGCATAGGAGCTGGATTGAGAAGGAGTTCACAAAGGAAGTGTGAGCATGAAGAAGGAGAAACTATTGATTTGTTGCTTGTTTTTTGTAGGGGCTATGTATTATTCCTAAAGCAGATTAGTTGTGTGTGTGTATATGTGTGTATGTGTAATGGGAGTAATGTCTGTAGAGGGGATTGAGCTGATGGTAGGAGACATGCTTAAAAGTTTGGTCTAATGGGCATAGGATTAGTTTAGGGCCAGCAAAAATGATTGTGCATCTCCTGCTATATTTAAGGTAGAAACAAGGAAGGGGCATGAATCTTGTGCCTTTTACATGCCAGGTATGTTATGCTAAGTGATTTACTTGTTTTAACTCAGTACTTGCAATGATCCTATGAAAATAAGTAATAGCTCAGGGAACTGAGCTGGAATTCAAAACCTTATCTCTTTTACTGTACAGCCCATGTTATTTCATTAAACTGTACTATCTATAGGATAATATAAGATCTATATCTCTGGGTATACTTAATGAAATTTTTTTTTTTACAAATGGAACTCCCTTTTTTAAAAACACATATATGCTTAAGGGATTGAAAATAATTTGTACATTTTAAAGAGATATTTCATGTGTCTATAGCCTTAGAGGCATAAATGGGGAGTATTTTGAGCCATTCCTAACTTAAATTACTTTGAAATGTATGTAGCCATCCTTTCAGAAGATGTTTTTTATGTAGTATACTGAAGTTCAGATAAAGTAATAAAATATATCCGGGATGTAACAAGTAAGAGGCCCTGCTGGACTGCCTTAACCCGTTTGAAAGAACCAGTTGTACATTAAGCTGGTTTAAGAGTGACATTGAGCTCAGTAATTCTCAGTGTCTTTAAAATAACCTAAGGATTTAGGAAAGAAACAGAGCAGGCTGATTACTCTATAAATTAAGATTATTTTGTGCTGTTCTTTCGAGAACACAGGTTATTGACACACCACTCTGGTTGGGGGCTTTTTGTGTGTTTCCTAATACTCATTTCACAAATGATTTCAAATCCCATCCTCAGATGAAAGAAAAACTTACCCTTCCCACTGCAGGCTGATAGCCCAGAAGGTTTATTTAAAAATAAAATTCAGTAGCATCCCTCAGTAATTTTTTGACTGTCCACAAAGCATTTTAAAGCAACTTGAGGTTGAAATTACATTATATTCTATTTAACTTTTGTTCAGTGGGTTCCTGGTGAACTACTGCTGAGATTATATGTAAAGCGAAGTCAATTTACTTTAACTAGCATACAGATAATGTAATATGTATTTTTTATTATTTTATGTATTTGAAATAGCCCTTGCCGAGACAGAGAACAAGCTTACTAATGAATCATTCATTTCTTGCTTTTCCTTCTGCCTGAAACTTTCCCCCCAGATTCTTTAGAGGCTTTTCTCATTTACATCTCAGTGCAGATATCAAGTCCTCTAAGAGTCTTCCCAAACCATCTACATTATAGTAGAACCCCCACAATAAATTCTCTCACAAAGAATTTCTGATCAGCACCTTGCTTTATTTTCTTAACACTTGTTACTGGCTGAGATCTTGTTAATTTGATTTACTTAGGAGAAATACCTATTCAAATCCTTTACTCATTTTTAAGTTGAATTGTCTTTGTTGTTGAATTATAAGTATTCTTCATATATTATAGATACTAGTCCTCAATCAGATGTATGATTTATAAATGTTTCCTTCCATTTTGTGGTTTGTTTTTTGCTTTCTTGATAGTGTCCTTTGAAAAGCATATTTTTTTTAAAGTTTGATGTTCAATTTATTTTTCTTTTGTTGCTTTGTACTTTTGATATCCTAAGAAACCATGGCATAATCCATGGTCATAAGGGATTATACTTGTCTTTTCTTCTAAGAGTTTCATAGTTTTAGCTTATTATTAATAGTTTAATGGTTTCATATGGTATTGGGTAGGGTTCCAATCTTATTCTTTTGCATAGGGGTATGTATATCCAGTTGTCTCAGTACTCGTTGTTAGAAAGATTATTCTTTCCCCCATTGGATAGTCTTGGCATTGTTGTCAAAAATCAATCGACTGTAGCCATATATGTACGTTTATTCCTAGACTTTCAATTCTATTTCATTGTTCTAATTACTGTCTTTGTTAATGTAGCTTTTTATTATTCTGATATTAAGAAGTGTGAATCCTTCAACTTGCTGAACTCATTCATTACCTCTAATAGTGTTTTGGTGGTAGTGTTTGATATCTCATTTTCCCAGCTAGAACCTTCAGTACAATGTTGAATAGAAGTGGTGAGAAAGGGGGTCACCTGGGTGGCTCAGTGGTTGAGCATCTGCCTTGGGCTCAGGACATGATCCCAGGGTGCTGGGATCAAGTCCTGCATCAGGCTCCCACAGGGATCCCCCTTCTCCCTCTGTCTATGTTTCTGCTTCTCTCTCTGTGTCTCTCATGAATAAATAAATAAAGTATTTTTTTTTAAGAAAAGGAAGTGATGAGAGAGGACATCCTTGTCTCTTGTTCTTGCTCTTAGGTGTAAAGCCTTTAGTCCATTACCATTAAGTATGATATTAGCTGTGGGTTTTTATAGATGCCCTTAGTTACCTTTTATTCTTTGTTGAGTAGTTTTATCATGAAAGAATGTTGGATTTTGTCATACTTTGCCTGTTTTTGAGAAGATTGTTTGATTTTTGTTCCTTATTTTATTAATATGGTATATTATATTGATTTTCATATGTTGACTCAAAATTGCATTCTTGGAATAAATCCTACTTGGTTATTGTCTTAGTATATTTGGGTTGCTATAACAAAAATTCCATGGACTGGATAGCTTATAAACAACAGAAATTGGGGGATCCCTGGGTGGCTCAGCGGTTTAGCGCCTGCCTGTGGCCCAGGGTGTGATCCTGGAGACCTGGGATTGGGTCCCACATCAGGCTCCATGCATGGAGTCTGCTTCTCCCTCTGCCTGTGTGTCTCTGCCTCTCTCTCTCTGTCTCTCTCATGAATAAATAAAATCTTAAAAAAAAAAAACGAAAACCAAAAAACCAACAACAACAGAAATTATTTCCAGTTATGGAGGCTAGGAAGTCCAGGATCAAGCACTGGTAGATTTAGTGCCTGGTAAGGACCTTCTCAGATGACCATCTTTTTTACTGTAACCTCATATAGTGGAAGGGGCGAGGGAGCTCTCATAGGCTTTTTTGTTGTTGTTGTTATTGTTATTGTTAGGGCACTAATCCCATTCATGAGGCTATTCCAAAGGCTCCACTTCCTGATACTATCATCCTGAGGGTTAGGATTTCAGCATATGAATTTGGGGAGGTAGAGGGACACAAATTTAGACTATAATAGTTAAGCTATATATAATCCTTTTTACATGTTTTTGGATTTGGTCTGCTAGTATTTTGTGGAGGATTTTTGCAACTTTATTTGCAGATGCTTTTTTTTTGTGATATTTTTGTCTGGTTTTGCTACCAGAATAATACTTGCCTCATAGAAAAAGTTGGGGAGTCTCACTTATTTTAAAATCTTAGAAGAGTATGAAAAGTTGTTGTTAATTCTTTAAACATTTTTTGGAACATTTTATTTTTAAAGATTTTATTTATTTATACATGAGAGACACAGAGAAAGAGGCAGAGACACAGGCTGAGGGAGAAGCAGGCTCCCCACAGGGAACCTGATGCAGGGACTCAATTCTAGGACCTGGGGGTCATGACCTGAGCCAAAGGAAGATGCTGTACTGCCAGTCACCCTGGTGCTCCTCTTTAAACATTTGATGGAATTTATCAGTGAAGCCATCTGGGCCTAGGGGTGTTTTTGTGAGAAGTATTTTGATTACTAATTCAATCTCTTTACTTGTTGTAGTTCTATTCAGATTTTTAATGTCTTTAGTCAGTTGTGACACTTTGTTATTAGAATTTGTCTATTTCATCTAGATTATTTAATTTGTTCATCATGTTACTTTATTTTTTTTTAATTAATTAATTAATTTATTTATGATAGAGAGAGAGAGAGAGAGAGAAAGAGGCAGAGACACAGGCAGAGGGAGAAGCAGTCTCCATGCACCGGGAGCCCGATGTGGGATTTGATCCCGGGTCTCCAGGATCGCGCCCTGGGCCAAAGGCAGGCGCTAAACCGCTGCGCCACCCAGAGATCCCATCATGTTACTTTAGAATCCTTTTTGTTTATCTAAGATTGTTAGTAATGTCCTTCTTTTATTCCTTACTTTAGTAATTTGAGTCCTCTTTTTTTCCTTGGTTAATAAAGCTAAAGTTTTGTCCATTTTATTGATCTTTTCAAGGAACCAAGGTTTGGTTTCATTGATTTTTTTTTTTCATTTTTTAAAATTTCATTGATTTTTGCTTATTGCTTTTATTATTTCCTTTCTTATGCTTACTTTAGGTTTATTTGCCCACTTTGTGTAGTTACTTAAGGAATACAGTTAGGTTCTTGATTTTAAATCCTTTTTTCTTTCTTTCTTTTTTTTTTTTTTTTAAAGATTTTTATTGATTTATTTGAGACAGGGAGAGGAGAGAGAGAGCACAAGCAGGGAGGAGGGTCAGAGAGAGAAGGAGAAGCAGACTTCCTGCTGAACAGAGAGCCAGAGGGCAGCCCCGGTGGCGCAGCGGTTTGGTGCCGCCTGCAGCCTGGGGTGTGATCCTGGAGACCCAGGATCGAGTCCCACATCGGGCTCCCTGCGTGGAGCCTGCTTCTCCCTCTGTCTGTGTCTCTGCCCCTCTCTCTGTGTCTATGAATAAAAAAATAAAATCTTTGAACAGAGAGCCAGATGCGGGGGCTCCATGTGGGACTCGATCCCAGGACCTTGAGATCATACCTGAGCTGAAGGCAGATACTTAACTGACTGAGCCACCCAAGCACCCCCAGATCTTTCTTCTTAATATAGGCTTTTACAGTTATAAATTTCTAAGAATTGCTTTCACTAGCTTCTGAAGTTTTGGCATGTTATTTACATTTTCACATTGCAAATATATATATATTTTTGTAAATTTATTTTTTATTGGTGTTCAATTTGCCAACATACAGAATAACACCCAGTGCTCATCCCATCAAGTGCCCGCCTCAGTGCCCCAGTCACCCCCACCTCCTCTTCCCCCACCCCTAGTTCATTTCCCAGTTAGGAGTCTCTCATGTTCTGTCTCCCTTTCTGATATTTCCCACTCATTTTTTCTCCTTTCCCCTTTATTCCTTGTCACTATTTTTTATATTCCCCAAATGAATGAGACCATATAATGTTTGTCCTTCTCCGATTGACTTATTTCACTCAGCATAATACGCTCCAGTTCCATCCACGTTGAAGCAAATGGTGGGTATTTGTCGTTTCTAATGGCTGAGTAATATTCCATTGTATACATAAACCACATCTTCTTTATCTGTTCATCTTTCGATGGACACCGAGGCTCCTTCCACAGTTTAGCTATTGTGGACATGCAAATATTTTCTTATTTCCCTTTTAATTTTTTTCTTTGATCTATTGGTTATTTAAGAGTATGTCATTTAATTTCCACGTATTTATGAATTTCCCAAATTAACTTTTGTTGTTGAGCTCTGCTTTTAACACATGATCAAAGAACATACTTTATATTGTTTCCATCCTTTCAAATTTATTCAGGCTCGTGTAATGGTCTAACATGTGGTCTATCCTGGAGAATGTTCCATGTGCACTTGAGAAGAATGTGTTTTCAAGGAGTTTTCTTTCTTTTTTTTTTTTTTTAATTTAATTTTTTTAAGTAATCTCTACACCCAGCATGAGGCTTGAACTCATGACCCAGAGATCAGGAGTCACCTGCTCTTTTGACTGAGCCAGCCAAACACCCTGTAGGCAGTTTCCTTGTTAAAGTACAATGTGTTGCATACATTGCTTCCATTCATAGCCCACTGGCCAGTGTATAGATAAATAGCTTATACCTACCTACCTGAAAGGGACCCTTGGTATGTAATATCCAACAGGAAACCCATGTGTTCAATTAAATCTTGGGGTGGAGGATTTTATTACTGAAAAGAAGAGGAAAATGAATATTGGGGGATGTGGAGTCTATTACAGGCAGCATTAGATTGTATTTGTGGTAATTTACTTTGAAACTTTAATATGAATTGTAATCTAAATCAGTACCTTGGGGTTAGGTGATTAGCATAGGATTATTAAAATAATTTAAAAATATTTATTTATTTTGAGAGAGAGCGCACAAGCAGGAGGGGCAGAAGGAGAAGGTGAGAGAATCTCAAATAGACATTGCTGAACAAGGAGTCGGATTGGCTTCTGTCGTGACCTTGAGATCACAATCTGAACCCAGATCAAGAGTTGGACACTTAACTGACCACACCACACAGGTGCCCCTTAAAATAATTTTTTAAAAATATTTTTTTATGAGGGACACACAGAGAGAGGCAGAGACATAGGCAGAGGGAGAAGCAGGCTCCCGGTGGGGAGCCTGTTGTGGGACTGGAGCCTAGGACCCCAGGATCATGACCTGAGCCAAAGGCAGGTTTGATTGATTGAGCATCAATCACTGAGCTACCCAAGTGCCCCTAAAAATAATTTTTGATTGCATGGTTTGTCGTAACAGGACCCACTGCCCTTGTGTTAATAAATATGAGAAAGCAGCAAATTCAACTGCAAAACCCCCAAATCTTTGCTGGTTCTGGAGCCCCTTGGGGAATAGAATGTATCAACTGTGTATCTCCTCACTTCATGGGGGATCCTCATCCAGCCTAAAAGACTGTAGCATCCATTTCAGAGTGATCTTTCTTGAGGTGATTGACCTTGTACTGGAGGCAGAGTGAGGGATCTTGTCTAAGTTACAGGTTGTGTGACTGTTCCAACCTGCTAAAAATCTGTTGACAGGTCTCGGAACATTGGTAAGATAATATTTGGAAGGAAGATTACTGGAGTAGGAGTTGCTCACCCTACCTTTTTTTTTTTTTTTTTTCTCTCGTTAGCAAAGCTATTTGTATCAATTTAATAAGACCCTGATGTTCAGTAAGTGGCATTTGCTTAGGCAAGTTTGCCTCAGGGCAAGGTGTAGCTGGATCCTGGCAGCTAGGACTTTCCACCTCTCATCTCTCACCTCACTGTGTAGGCTTTATTTATTACTTTCTTCGTGTGGAAGATACATGTTTCATGGCAACTATATACTTCACAGCTTTAGGAACAGATAGGAAGAGCTAGCTCTTCCTTCACCAGTAGAAAACCTTCCTGGGAAAGGACTCTATTTTGCCCTGTGGGGTAGTGCCATGGATCCAGGATAGTCCAAGGCAATGATATGAAGAAGGACTCGGAGTCTCAGTGAATTTTAATCTGTAGGGCAGAGGGACCAAGACTCAGACTCAAAATGGACTTGGACTCGAACCCTGAGCCTGTGTCTCCTCCAGTTTTTATTAAGAGAGCTAGTGGATGAGCTATAGGAATGATTAACTTTGGGAAGCAGAGAAAAACATGTTTACTTCAAAAGGTAAAAGAATAGGCTATTGACTCAAGGAGGAGGGAGCTGTATCTGGAGAACCACGCAGTCAAGAGTCAGTGTGCCGGTCAAGAGTCAGTGTGCCCTCTCAGGACCTCCCAAATTCCCAGAGTGTGGAGGACTCAGGCTCTGTAGCTGGTTCCCCGCAGGGTAGTGGATCCTGTGATACCATTCCTTCAGCGCTCACTGTGCCTGGGGTGGCTTCATCACACCAACTTCCCTTTAGCTGCATATTAGAGCTGAGTGGAGAGAGAATGAGGAAGAGGACTGTATGCCATTGTGGAAAAAGATTCCAGGTTAATAGCAGATTATGGTCTGGGGGAATGATTTGCAGGGCAGCCATTCCAAATCATGCCTGCTGTGTCAAACTCTGCTACATTTTACATATGTAATGTTGAATGCTTATTTGATCTCCTTGGTGTCACTTCCATTCGTAATACGTGAATGATTCTTACCATACAAGTTTACTATGTATAAAGTGCTTGTCATACAGAGGGCATCAGTAAGTGAGAATCTACTGCTTTGCTGCTGCTTTTGCTATTATTAATGCCACCATCATTCTTTTTGTCCAAGTTCTCATATTTAAGTGTTACTTTTCTAAAACACACCTTTGAGACAAATGTTACTACCCTCCTAAAAATCCTCAATAGCTCTCCATTAACTATTGAATAGTTTGATTTCCTTAACCGCTCAATTATTTTTTCAGATTCTTCAGGATCTGGTTCCCATATCTCCTTTTTAGTCTCATCTTTCTCCACATTCTTCTTTGCACTATGTGCCTGGGTCTATAAGTTTACTCTCCTTTTATGAATAGTTTGTGTGTTGAGTTTTCTGTACCCATGCTTTGGCTGGTGGTGTTCCCTTGGATTGGAATGCCCTCTTTTTCCTACCTTCCCTCTCTTATTAGAACCTTTTTTTTTTTTTTAATGTCCCACATTGAAACTTGAAACCAAGTTGCTTCCCTGTTGTCTTCCCTGATCTTTTCCCATAGCAGGGAGCCCTCTATAGCTCAGGGTACTTTGTACTTATATTTATGTAATTTATTTTTCATTGTATCAATTATTTACATGCTGGTCTTTTTTCTTTTTTGGACCTTTTTAAAGAATCTAGGCCAAATATTTTATAGGATGCTCACAATCTGTTTTTCTAGTTATATTTGTTTTAATTATTTTTACTTTATTTCTTTCAGTGTTTTCTAATTCATAGCCTTAATAGTAGTACCATCATTGGGGCCTGTCTTATTCTTTTCCTGTTTATTATAATCATGTTTTTTAAAGTGGAAGAGGAATTAAGGTTGAATATGTTGGTTCTTACCTTTATTTGTATTCTAACTCTCATTGGGTATTTTCAAACCTAATTATTATTTTTATGTATGCCTTGACACTTTTGAAGAAAAGTCTGAGGTATAATAAAGGGCTATTAAATTCTTAGGGAAAATAATAGTGAAAGGGAATATAAGGGAAGGGAGAAGAAATGTGTGGGAAATATCAGAAAGGGAGACAGCACATAAGGACTCCTAACTCTGGGAAACGAACTAGGGGTGATGGAAGGGGAGGAGGGCGGGGGGTGGGGGTGAATGGGTGACGGGCACTGAGGAGGGCACTTGACGGGATGAGCACTGGGTGTTATTCTGTATGTTGGTAAATTGAACACCAATAAAAAATAAATTTATTATTAAAAAATTCTTAGGGAATGTTTTTGTTAACTGTATTTTTGCTAACTGTATCGTTAGTAAAGAACTCTAACGACTGTGCTTGGTATTGAGAATTTTAAAATAAAATGTATGAATTCTTGTTGGATTTTAAATGGAATAAAGAAGACTGTCTTTAGTTTTTTAATCATTTAAAAAATAGTCATTTTGAACATGATGAATCCCTATGGCTTGGTACTCTTTAAGAATTAACTTTGATTTATCATTACAATACTGTTACATTCATAAGTTTAGAATCAATGAAAACATGACAGGCTATATTCATAGAAACTACTATAGACAAGGGGATAAGGTAGATCTTTATGTACAGACATACACATATCCCCAATAATTTTTTCTTGTTTTATTGAGATATAATTGATTATAGCATTGTATAAATTTAAGGTATACAATGTGATGATTTGATATATGTATATGTTGCAAAATGATAAGATTAGTTAACATAATCTATTACCTCTCATAGTTAACCTTTTGTGTATGTGTGGTGAGGACTTTTAAGATCTTCTATTAGCAACTTTTAAGTATACAGTATAGTATTGTTAACTATAGAAAATGCTGTGTATTTAAATCCTGTACAGTTATCTTGTAACTGGAAGTTTGCCTGTGGCTCAGTACATTGGAAGGAGGGCATCCATGGTTTAAAGTGAGACAGGGGGATCCCTGGGTGGCGCAGCGGTTTAGCGCCTGCCTTTGGCCCAGGGCGCGATCCTGGAGACCCGGGCTCAAATCCCACATTGGGCTCCCGGTGCATGGAGCCTGCTTCTCTCTCTGCCTGTGTCTCTGCCTCTCTCTCTTTCTCTCTCTCTCTCTCTGACTATCATAAATAAGTAAATAAAAAAATTAAAAAAAAATAAAGTGAGACAGTTTTTTTAAAGCATAATTTCATGATGTTGACTTATTTTATGTCTTTCTTACATAGGAGAGTACAGAAAAATATCAGTTGTTGAGGTATTAAGTATTTTAAAAACAGATTATTTGAGGATTCACTTTATTACACATGACTAAATTTAATTTTGGGAATATTTATTGAATATCAGCATAAGGCTTATTATGCAGAACATAGCCTTTACTCGGCCTAGTCAAGTAAGGGAGACTTAAAGGGTAAGCAGCACTTCCTTAGTAAATATTTTTTTGAGCATCTAATGGTGCCAGACATTGTTCTGAAGCATAAGTCAGATACAATTCCTACTCACTAAGGAATATGCAGCCTTGTGGGTGAGTTAGATAAGTAAATGACCCCTTTATAGCACAGGGTGGTGTATGCCATGACAGGAACATACAGGAGATTCTGGGAGAAGGATGGGAATGTAAATCAGAGGTAAGGTAAGGTGTTGATGAGTGACATCAAGGCAGAAAATCAGGGTCAAGGATCTCAAAAAAATTTGGGGAATTGAAAAGAGATAAAAGCAATATTTATCAAAATGTGGTCCTCCATCTGCTGAGTCATTATCACATTATCATTATCAGTCAATCTTAAACTTCTGGGTGATTCTTAGCCTTCTAGATAATTCTCAAACTCTCTAAAATCTGAGAAATACTGAGCTAGAGTTAAGGGGCATGAGGTGGAATTAAAATTGGTGTAATATGTACAACATTAAAGACACACATAAAAAAATAAAGACATAAAATTCTAGGGCTAGGTTTATTTGTTAGACTATAAAAGATTTTCTAGTTTTTTTTTTTTTTTAAAGATTTTATTTATTTATGAAGGACACACACACACAGAGAGAGAGAGAGAGAGAGGCTGAGACATAGGCAGAGAGAGAAGCAGGATCCATGTAGAGAGCCTAATGCAGGACCTGATCCCGGGACTCCAGGGTCATACCCTGAGCTGAAGGCAGATGCTCAACCGCTGAGCCACCCAGGCATCCCAGACTATAAAAGATTTTCATTTCATTTTATTTTTTTTATAGTTGACATTCGATATTATGTTAGTTTCAGGTATGACATGGTGATTCAATACTTATACATGTTATTCAGTGTTCATCACAATAAATATACCTGCCATCTGTTACCATACAAAGTTATTACAGTAGTATTGAATATGTCCTCTCTACTGTACTTTTCATCCCCAAGACTTATTTATTTTATAACTAGAAATTTATACCTCTTAATCCCCTTCACCTATTTTTCCCATCTGCCAACCTTCTTCCCTCTGGCAACCACCAGTTCTCTATTTATAAGTCTGTTTGTTTGTTTTGTTTTTTAGATTCCACATATAAATGAAATCATAGGGTATTTGTCTTTCTCTGTCTGACTTATTTCACTTAGTATACTACCTCCAGGTCCATCCATGTTGTCATGAATGGCAAGATTTCATTCTTTGTTATGGCTGAGTAATATTCCATTGCATGTATATTTGTGTGTGTATACCCACACTCTCTCTTTTTTACCTGCTCATCTGTTGATGTATAGTTAGGCTGGTTCTATTTCCTGGCTATTGTACATAATGCAAAAAACATAGGGTGCTTTTATCTTTTCTAATTAGTGTTTTTATTTTCTTCGGGTAAATACCCAGAAGTAGAATTATGGAGTTGTATGGTATTTGTATTTTTAATTTTTTGAGGAACCCCCTTACTGTTTTCCATAGTGGCTTCACCAGTTTACATTTCTACCAACAGTGCACCAGCATCTCTACCACCACTCTAGTAAAACTCAGTCATTTGAAACTAATTTCTATCTTAAAGTGACTTGGAGGGTTGGAGAGGGATGGGTGAATGGAGGGATATTACTACTGTAAATTTTTTCTCTTTATCCCCAGGAGATTCTAAAAATAGTCTATTTTTTATTCATGGAATGTTTTTGTTTTTCTTTTAGTCCAAGGACAAAATGATGAGAGGCTCTCGCAGAGGATGTGTTAGACTCAGAGTGAGTATTTATTCATTTTTATGAAAACCCAATTTTTACAGGAAAAAATATTTTGATGGAATCATGGAGGTCTGTTTTCTCACTTAATTGTTGGCACAGGCAGCCAAGGCTCAGAAAGAAAAAAATTATTTCTCCAGCTTAACTACTAGCCAGTCCAGAACCAGGACTAGAACTATATTCTTTTTGTTAATGTTTTAATGTTGTATCCATGACTTAATGCAGCTACTGATTTTTTTTCTTTCACCTCTATTTTATAGTCAGGGACCAGGACTAGAAATTAAATAAGTTATAGTGTTGGTAATAGAACACATAGTAGAAATAGCTTTGAAAAATCCCTGCTTATAGTTGCTTTATTTTTCCTATTCAACACTATTTAATAAGGGTTTTTGCAGCAGAGATGTCCAATAGAAGTATAATGTGAGCCAGATGTTAATTTAAAATTTTGTTGTAGCCACATTTAAAAAGAAAAAGAAACAGGTGAAGTTAATTTTAATATATTTTGTTTAGGCCAGTATATCCATAATACTATTATTTCAACATGTAAACATTAAAACAATAATTAATGAGGTTTACATTTTTTTTTTATATTAAGTCTTCAAAATCCAGTGTGTCTTTTATGCTATAGCATATTTCAGTTCAGACTAGCTGCATATCTGGTGCCCAGTAACCACGTAAGGCTAATAGTGGCTACCTTACTGGACAGTGCAGGCTTATAGTTTCACACTGCTTTTTTTTTTTTTAAAGATTTATTTATTTATTCATGATAGACACATAGAGAGAGGCAGAAACACAGGCAGAGGGAGAAGCAGGCTCCATGCAGGGAGCCCGACGTGGGACTCAATCCCGGGACTCCAGGATCACGCCCTGGGCCAAAGGCAGGCACTAAACCGCTGAGCCACCCAGGGATCCCTCACACTGCTTTTAATTGCTTGTTCAGTTTCCGTCATTGTCCAAATTGCTAAAGGCAAGAAAGAGTACTGGTTGGGGATACAATTTCTAGTACTCCATTATATCTGAAGGTGAGCCTACCTTTATCATAACTAGGTAAATCAGCTTCTAGTAGTCTTGTCTTCTGGCTCCTGTTTCTACCATTTTTTTCCTGCATGTTTGCTTTTGAAGATGTGAATATATTTGGTCATATTTGATTTGCATTTTTCTTTCTGCCATTTTTTTCCTGTATGTTTGCTTTTGAAGATGTGAATATATTTGGTAAACATTATTGCCTTTATTAACAGTAGCTAATTGGCAGAATTGGGAAATAACTGAGAAAGAAACCAAATTCTTCCCCTCCTCCAGTTTATTGAAACTAAAAAGCCCCCTCCCCCCACAGTGGATATTTCTCCTTCACCACCTCCAGCTTGTGGCAACTACCAATCTGTTCTCTGTATCTGTGATACAGAGTGGGTTTTTTTCTGTTGTCTTGTTTTGTTTTGTTTTTTAAGATTCCACATATAAGAGAGATTAGACAGTATTTGTCTTTCTCTGACTTATTTCTCTGGTCTCCTGGTCTATTCTTGTTATCACAAATGACCCAATTTAATTTATTTATATGGCTGAATAATAGTACAGTGTATGTGTGTATACATATTTAGATATATAAAGATATTTATAGATAGATATATAAAGAAATACATAACACAGTTTCATTATCCATTCATCCATTACTGGACACTTAAGTAGTTTCTATATCTTTGCTGTTACAAATAATGCTGCAGTGAATACAGGGGTGCTGGGTCATATAGTAGTTTTTTTTAAATTTGGAGGGACCTCCACACAATTTTTCTGTAGCAGCCACAGACATTTACATTTCTCTCCATACTGCATGACAGTTCCCTTTTCACCACATCCTTACCAACACTTGTTATTTCTTGGCTTTCTTTTTTTTTTAGTTGCTTCATAAAAACGTTTATGAATTCTACCTTAATTTTCTTTCTTTTTGTTATTGAGGTAAAATTGGTATAGAACATTATATTAGTTTCAGGTGTATGTTATAATAATTTGATATTTTATATGATACAAATTGATCACAATAATTCTAGTTACCATTCATCACCATACAGTTGACTTCCTTCACCATTTTGTATTTTTCAACCCTCTTCCACTCTGATGTCCAATCTGTTCTCTGTATCCATGAATTTTGTTTGTTCATTTGTTTTCTTTGAACAAATAACCTAGAAGTGGAATAGCTTCATCATATATATGGTCGTTCTGTTTAATTTTTTGAGGAACTTCCATACTGTTTTCCATAGTGGCTACACTAGTTTACTTTCCCACCAACAGTATACAAGATTTCCTTTTCTCCATGTTTTCTCTGCTTGTTATTTCTTGTCTTTTTGAGGTGTGAGGTGCTGTCTCATGGTTTTGATTTTCATTTCCCTGGTAATTAATGATTTTTTTTTTTTTTACGGTTTAAGAGAGAGAGAGAGAGACAGAGAGAGAAGCAGGCTCCATGCAGGGAGCCCACCGTGGGTCTCTATCCCAGGTCTCCAGGACCCCACCCTGGGCTGAAGGTGGCGTCAAACCGCTGCGCCACCAGGGCTGCCCTGATTAGTGATGTTAAACATCTTCTCATGTGCCTGTTGGCCATCTCTATGGCTTTTTTGGAAAAATGTCTGTTTAATCCTCTGCCCATTTTTTTTTTTCTCTTTCCATTTTTAAATTGGGTTGTTTGGGGATTTTTTTTGCTGTTGAGTATGCGGGTTCTTTATATATTTTGGATATTAACCTCTTATTGGATATATGATTTCCAAGTATTTTCTTCTGTTCAGTAATTTGCCTTCTCATTTTTTCTTTAAAGATTTTATTTATTTATTCATGAGAGACACAGAGAGAAAGAGACAGAGACAAAGGCAGAGGGAGAAGCAGGCTCCATGCAGGGGGAACTTGATCCCAGGACTCTGGGATCATGCCCTGATCTGAAGACGCTCAACCACTGAGCCACCCAGGCATCCCCGCCTTCTCATTTTGTTGATGATTTCCTTTGCTATGAAGACTTTAGTTTGATGTTATCCCACTTGTTTATTTTTGCTTTTGTTGCCTTTGGTTTTGGAGTCAGAACAATGCTAAGAATTAGCTTACCACTTAAGTTTTTTCTGAGTTTCATGTTTTCAGATCTTGTGTTCAAGTCTTTAATTATTTTGAGTTAATTTTTGTGTATGCTGTAAGATAATGGCCTACTTTGATTCTTTTGCATTTGGTTGTCCAGTTTTCCCAGCACCGTTTATTGACAAGATTGTTCTTTTCTCATTTATGTTCTTGACTCCTTTGTTGTAAATTAAATGACGATATGTGTGTATTTCTGGTTCTCTATTCCATTCCATTCCATTCCATTGGTCATTGTGTTTGAAAAATCCCCACCCGTTAAAAGCTCAGTTCTATAAGCCTGCCCTCTCCCCACTACTTCAGAGGCTAGTTGTAAGCCCCAGGCTATTACCTCTATCTGACTGACCAACTACAAATTGGAGATTCCAACAACCTCTTCCTTAAGTTCAGTTAGTTTGCTCAAGCAACTCACAGAACTCAGGAAAACATGTTTACCAGTTTACTAAAGGATGTGAATCAATAGCCAGATGGAGAGATATAAAACAATATTCGGGGAAAGAGTGTGGAGCTTCCATGCCCTCTCTAAACATACCACTCTCCCCCCATCTCCATATACTCACTAACCTGGACCCTCTCTGAACCCAGTCCTTTTGGGTTTTTATGGAAGCTTCCATGCATAGTCATAATTGACTAAGTCTTTGGCCATTGACTGATTCAGCCTCCAACCATTTCTCCTCACCCATGGTTGGAGGTGGGGAGGACTGAAAGTTCTTTTTTTTTTTTTTAAATATTTTATTTATTTATTCATGAGAGATAGAGAGAGAGAGAGACAGAGGCAGAGACGCAGGCAGAGGGAGAAGCAGGCTCCATGCAGGGAGCCCGATGCGGGATTCGATCCCCGGTCTCCAGGATCACGCCCTGGGCTGAAGGTGGTGCTAAACTGCTGAGCCACTGGGGCTGCCCCAGGACTGAAAGTTCTAACTTTCTTTTCTTTTTTTTTTTTTTTTTAAGTTCTAACTTTCTAATCACATAATCTGTTCTCCGTGTAATCAGCCCTCATCCCCTCCCCCGCTTTTAAAAGATTTTTATTTATTTAAGAGAGTATGCTTGTGAACACACAATCCAGGGTGGAGGGAGGGGAGAGTGTGGGGGAGGGGGAGGGAGAGGGAGAAGTGGTCTCTCTACTGAGCAGGAAGCCCGACTTGGGGCTTGATCCCAGGACTCTGAGATCATGACCTGAGTTGAAGGCTGACACTTAACTGTCTGAGTCACCCAGGTGCCCCAACCTGCCCTCATCCATAGGTGGGTTCCCAAAGTTGATCCATTAACATAAGAAAAGACACTTTAATCACTCTTAGTACCTAGGAAATTCCAAAGGTTTTGGGAGCTTTGAGCCAGAAACTGTAGATGAAGATCAAACACATATGAGAAATATATTTTGGTCTTCTGAATAACCAAATGTATATTTCTTATAAATCACAATGTTACATATTGATTTCTAGTTTCATACTATCATGGTCAGAGAAGATGCTTCATGTGATTTTAGTCTTCTTAAATGTAAAGAGACTTGTTTTATGATCTAACACTAGCTATCCTGGAGAATGTTGTATGTGCACTTGAGCAGAATTTATATTCTGTTGGTTTTGGATGAAATTTACTGTATTTATCTATTAAGAAGTCCATTTGGTCTAATGTGCCTTTTAAGGCCAAAGTTTTATTTGATTTTCCATCGATTATCTATCCATTTGTGAAAGTGGGGTATTGAAGTCTCTTACTATTGTATTGCTATCAATGTCTCCCTTTAGGTCTGTTAATATTTGCTTCATATATTTTGGTTCTCCTATGTTGGGTGCATAAATGTTTACAAATATTATGTCCTATTGTTGGATTGACATCTTCATCATTATATAATATCTTTCCTTGACTTTTATTACAGTTTTTGTTTTAAAGTCTATTTTGTGTGATACAAGGATAGCTATACCAGTTTTCTTTTGGTTTCCACTTGTACACAGTATCTTTTCTGCCTCACCACTTTCAGTCTGTGTGTCCTTCAATCTGAAGTGAGTCTCTTTCAGGTGACATATAAAGGAGTCTAGTTTGTTTATGCATTCAGCCACTCTGATTTTTGATTGGAGAATTTAGTTCATTTACATTTGAAGTAATGTATTTATTACTGTTTTGTTAATTGTTTTCTGGTGGTTTTTGTAGTTCCTCTTTGTTCTTTGTTCTTCTCTTGCTCTCTGTCTTTGTGGTTTCATGTCCTTCTTTACTATTATGTTTAGATTCCTTTCATTATAGGTTTTGCTTTGAGGTTCACATATTACAGCCTATATATGTGTGTGTATGTGTGTGTGTATCTATGTATACCTGTATTTTAACTTGATAGCAACTTAAATTTGAGTGCATTGTAAAAGCTATAAAGCTATATTTTTGTTACCCTCCCACTGTGTTTTATATTTTTGATGTCATATTTTACATCTTTTTATTTTGCGTATCCCTTAACTAGTTATTGTAGTTATAGTTAGTTTTACTACTTTTGTCTTTCAACCTTTATACTAGCTTTAAAGGTGGTTAATCCATCACCTTTGCTATATATTTACCTTATGCATAAGATTTTTACTTCCACGTGTTTTCCTGTTAGTGCCTTTTCTTTTCACCCTAACAATGTCACTTTAACAATTCTTAAATGGCTGGTTTTGTGATAAGCTCCTTTATCTTGTCTGGAAAACTCTCTCCTTCACTTTTGAATGATAACTTTGCTGGGTACAGTATTCTTAGAAGCTTTTTCTTTTGGCACTTTGAATATAACATTCCACTCTCTTCTGACATGTGAAGTTTCTGCTGAAAAATCAGCTAGTGGTATTTTGTGGGTTCTCTTGTATATCACAAGGTTTTTTTTAGAGTCTCTTTAACTTCTGACATTTTATTTTTTAAAAAAGATTTTATTTATTTATTTGAGAGGGAGAACATGAGGGGAGGAAGAGGCAGAGGTAGAGGAAGAAGCAGACTCCCTGCTGAGCATGGAGCTGGATGTAGGGCTCGATTTTAGGACCATGAGATCATGACCTGAGCCAAAGCCAGATGCTTAACTGACCTCAGTCAGGCTCCCCCTAACTTCTGACATTTTAATTATATACTGTGTTTTGGTATAGATATCTTTGGGTTCCTTTTACTTGGGGATTCTCTGTACTTCCTGGACCTGAATGTGTGTTTCCTTCCCCAGGTTTAGGAAATTTTCACTCATTATTTCTTCAAATAAGATTCCTGCCCCTTTCTCTCTCTTGTTCTGGGAGCCCCATGATGTGAATGTTACTTTATTTGATGTTGTCTCATAAGTCCCCTAAGCTATATTTACTTTTTTCATTTTTTTTTTCCTTTTGCTGTTCTGATTGGATGAGTTCCATTGCCTTGTCATCAAGTTGACTGATCTTTTCTTCATCTAGGCTACTCTTGAACCCCTTTAGTATTTTTTAAGTTCAGTTATTGTAGTCTTCAGTTCTGTGACCTCTATTTGGTACTTTTTAATATTTTCTATTTAAGTTCTCATTTTTTTAACCCATCCTTCTCCCCAGTTTGGTTAGCATCTTTATGACCATTGACTTGAACTCTTAATCAGGTAAATTATTTTTGTTTCAAGGGTTTTTTTGTAGGATCCCTGGGTGGCGCAGCGGTTTGGCGCCTGCCTTTGGCCCAGGGCATGATCCTGGAGACCTGGGATCGAGTCCCGCATCGGGCTCCCCGTGCATGGAGCCTGCTTCTCCCTCTGCCTGTGTCTCTGCCTCTCTGTGTGTGTGTGTGACTATCATAAATAAACAAAAATTTAAAAAAAAAGGGTTTTTTTTATGAGGTTTTACCATGGTCTTTCATTCGGAACATATGCCTGTTTCTCACTTTGTTTGACTCTCTTTGTTGGTTTCTATACAGTAGATGAAACAACCACCTTTCCCAGTCTTGAAGGAGTGATCACTGGCAGGAGATGAACCTTGTCATTCAACCCTACCTCAGCTCTTGGTTGTCTCAAACTTTTGTGCTTGTCTAAGCAGTGTGTCATATTTGTAAAAGCTCCCAGTAGTTGAGGATGTCCAAGACCTGTCAGTGTGCCAGAGGAGAGGATCTCAGTACCTAAATTCAAACTGACTGGGAAGCCAGACCCCGGGGCATCAGCTTTTACATGCATGCAATTATATATAGTATTGTGGGACTGCAAATGTAGGCCCCACTGGCCATCAGAGTCAGGCCATTTGGAGGTATCCCCTGGATGGCAGTCACACAGAAATATTGGGGCTGCAGATGTGTGTAAGAGCTCTTTTTTAGGTGATATCAGAAGTTGGAGCAAGATGGTGTCCACAGCCTGTGTTCCCTGAGAGCGGCTCCATAGGTCACTAAATATATGCCAAATGTGAAGCCTACCCCTCAAGCCAAAACTATGGGACAAGCCAAGGGGCCCTCTTCACAGAAAGACTGGGGAGTCTGCCTTGATCTACTGTTGGTATAGTTGTAATCTTCCAAGAACCATCTCTTTTCTTACCACAGTCTCGTGGAACCCAGCAATGCAACCTACCCTGGTCACCAGAGCCAGGTGATTAAGGGCATCCTCTGGGCAGTAGCCAGGAAATTTGGGGCTCTAGGTATAAAAACCAGGGCACCAGACATGTGTAAAACTTCCCTCCAGGAGACACTAGTACTCTGGGGTGTGGCAGAGGGTGAATGTGAAGGTAGTACCCACCCTCCAAGTCCTCTGGAAAGGAGTATAGTTGGCCCCAATTTGCATGTTTAATTAGAAGCTTGTCCCTCAGGCTGCAGTCATGATGCTTAGCTAGTAGGGGTTTCCTTCACAGAAAGACTGGGCTCCTGGGTCTGTTGCCTCTTGTGCCCTGGGGTGGTAGCTGTGTAAGATTTTTTTCTCTGTTGTTGGCACTGGGTGGCTCAGTTAGTTAAGCCACTGACTCTTGATTTTTGGCTCAGGTCATGATCTCAGGTTTGTGAGATCAAGCCCCATATCAGGCTCCACCCCCAGTGTTGAGTCTGCTTAAGATTCTCCCCTGCCCTCTGCCCTTCCTCCCATTTGTGCCCACTCACACACACTTTCTAAAATAAATAAATAAAAATCTATAATATAAAAATAATTTTCTCTGTCGGTTATAGACTGTGGGGCCCACAAGTGTAAGTAAGCCCCCCTGGTCACTATAGCAAGGTGACATAGAGTTGTCCCCTGGTAGCAATTGCAAAAATCAGAGCACTAGACAAGTATAATTTCCTTTCTGGGTAACACTGATTATTATCCCATGGGACAGGAATGCAAGCTCCTCTGGCCTCCAGATCAAGGGGCATCCCCTAGGTAGTAGCCCCCAAAATTGGGGCAGCAGACAAATGTAAAAGCTCCCTTCCAAGAGAATGGTGGTCTGGAGCATAGCAAAGGGAGAATGTGAAAATGGCATCCATCAGTTTCTATCCTGGTGAGTGTTTCAGGAGGCTCCTAGATGCCTGCATGTTTGGCTGATGCTTTCATGTCAATAGGTGAGCCTCCTTAACTTTTTTTTTTAAGATTTTATTTTATTTTTTAAATTTATTCATGAGAGACAGAGAGAGAGAGAGAGAGAGGCAGAGACACAGGCAGAGGGAGAAGCAGGCTCCATGCAGGGAGCCTGATGTGGGACTTGATCCTGGGTCTCTAGGATCAGGCCCTGGGGTGAAGGCAGCACTAAACCGCTGAGCCACCCAGGCTGTCCCTTAACTTTTACACTTGATCTTAGCCAAAAGGCCGAGAAGCGATTGCCCCTTAACTTTTAATTCAGTGTGATCAGCTGCCCGTGAGCTGGGCCTTGGGGTGGGTGAGTCAGAGCATCTGAGCCCTTTAAGAGCAGTTTCCTAGCTCACTGGAGTCTTGTGGGTTTCCAGATGCAAGCCTAGTTGATTTTCAAAATTGTTTTGTCTCCAGTGATGTCTTAAAAGTTGGGATGCCCAATGTGAGGTTTGAACCCCTTGCTCCCCAAGGAAAAGCTCTGGATTTTGAGTTCTCTCTAGGTTGTAGGATGCAGTACCTGGAGTATGGTTTATGGTAAAATCGTATTCCAGCCTCTCCTACCCACATTGATGTGGTTTTCTTTTTGTTTACTAGATGTGTAGTTGTCACTCAACCAGCCTTTAAGGTTTTTTTTAAGATTTTATTTATTTATTTATGAGAGACACAGAGAGAGAGGCAGAGACACAGGCAGAGGGAGAAGCAGGCTCCATGCAGGGAGCCGGACGTGGGACTCGATTCCAGGTCTCCAGGATCAGGCCCTGGGCTGAAGGTGGCACTAAACTGCTGAGCCACCCGGGCTGCCCAGGGTTCTTTTTTTTTTTTTTAAAAGGAAATTATTCCATGTGTAACTGTAGATTTAGTATGTTTATGGGAGGAGATGAGTTCAGGATCTTCCTATGTTGGGCAACCCCGGTGGCGCAGCGGTTTAGCGCCGCCTACAGCCCAGGGCGCGATCCTGGAGACCTTGGATCGAGTCCCATGTCAGGCTCTCTGCATGGAGCCTGCTTCTCCCTCTGCCTGTGTCTCTGCCTCTCTCTCTCTCTCTCTGTGTGTGTCTCTATGAATAAATAAATAAAATATTAAAAAAAAATAAAATCTTTAAAAAAAATTAAAATCTTTAAAAAAAAAAAGGATCTTCCTATGTTGACATCTTGAATTGGAACCCAGGAACAAAATCTAATGGAAAAATTCTCATGCTGAGATAGAAAAATAAGTATGGTAAATTTGCAGGTTGGAAATGAGACAAGCTTGTTTTGAGCAGATGATGTATATGTGATAGCATAAAGATTTTTAAAAATTCAACTAATACTATTTACTGTTTTTTTTTTTCTTTCCATTGGTTTCTCTTTTGTCATCTTGGTTTTACTGCTTTTCGAAGCATTTGTTATTGACCTTAGTCTCCACTCTGTCTAGTATTAACTGCTTTCTTGGCTTGAGATAGCTAAGTAGTGAAACTTTGGCAGAGCTATGCTGTGAGACAGCTCTTTAGTTGGCTTCAGTCTGGGTTTGGGCCACTGTCTCATTGTTACACTTAATGTACTATTTTTTTTCTTTTAAATATAACTTAATTATTAACCCTTCTGACTACCACCCAGGTTAGGAAAGAATTTTG
Organism: Canis aureus; assembly: GCF_053574225.1. NCBI lineage: Eukaryota > Metazoa > Chordata > Mammalia > Carnivora > Canidae > Canis > Canis aureus. The sequence continues at coordinate 16,232,331 of NC_135623.1, read as the reverse complement.
GCAACTACTCTGGAAGCCTCTTTATATGCATCATTTAATTACAGGCCCCTTCCTGTTTCTTATATAAAACAGGCCCCCTTTTTTTTTTTTTAAGATTTTATTTATTTATTCATGATAGTCACACCGAGAGAGACACAGAGGCAGAGACACAGGCAGAGGGAGAAGCAGGCCCCATGCAGGGAGCCTGACGTGGGATTCGATCCCTGGTCTCCAGGATTGCGCCCGGGCCAAAGGCAGGCGCCAAACCGATGCGCCACCCAGGGATCCCCCCCTCCCTATTTCTATTATAGTAATCACTTCTTGGATTTACATTCCTAAATTCTATACTTTTGTCTTGCTCTTCTTTTCAACTTTTACCTCTTATTTGCAATTTATCTATTGAAGAATCTAGACGCTTTGACCTATAGTTTTCCATAGTGTAGAACTCACTGATTGCACACAGCTATAATCCTGCATACTCCTTTCTCTTCTGCTTTTCCTGCAAATTAGGAACTGGATGGAGAGACTAGATCAGACTCAAGTTCGATCCCTTTGGTAAGGCTATAGGTGGTGGTGTGTTGTTTTATCAAAAAGTATATAATGTTTGGCTTTTGCTCCTTACTGATACTAGCAGCTACTGATGCTCAGTTCCTAGATTGAACAACTTATTTGGAAGTTGCAAAATTATGATATTTCATCATTTTGTTCTAATTTTTATCAGAAATAATTATAAGGAATTAGTTTTCTTCATGAATTTGGTTATCTAGTGCTGTAGATCAAATAAACAGGATAAGTGCTTAATTATTTCCTTTTACTTACCCAGTTTTCAAGATATGGAACTGACTTAATGGCATCCTGGATGGCTCAGAGGTTTAGCGCCGCCTTCAGCCCAGGGCCTGATCCTGGAGACCCGGGTATCCCACGTCAGGCTCCCTGCATTGAGCTTGCTTCTCCCTCTGCCTATGTCTCTGCCTCTCTCTCTCTCTCTGTGTCTCTCAGGAATAAATTTAAAAAATCTTAAAAAAAAAAAAAAGGAACTGACTTAAAACAACACTGGTTTATATATATCCAAAAAAAATTGAAAGCAGACTCAAATGGTATTTGTACAACTGATGTTCATAGCAGAATTACTCACAATAGCCTGGAAATAGAAGCAACTCAGTATTCATTCAGTGGATGAATGGATAAGCAAAAGTGAGCTATATACACACAATGGAATATTACTTAGTCTTAAAAAGGAAGTAAATTCTGATGCATGCTACAACATAGATGAACCTTGAGGACATTATGCTTAATGAAATAAGACAACCAAAAAAAGATAAATACTATATGATTCTACTTATATGAGGTACCTAGAGTACCAGGAGTTGGAAGGGAGATTGGGGAATTAGTGTTTAGTGAATATATAGTTTTAGTTTGGGAAGATTAAAAAGTTCTGGAGATGGAGATTTGTGATGGTTGCACAACAGCATGAATGTACTTAATGCCACTAAATTGAACACTTAAAAAATGTTTAAATGGTAAATTTTGTATTTTACCATAATTAAAAAGCCTCTACCTAAACAAAACAAAACAAAACAAAACCCAAAACAGAAAACCACCTTTACCTATTTACTAACTCATAGTTCTGTAGACCAGACATTTCAAAAGCATTCTCTGCCTCAGGTCTCAGAAAGCTGAAATCAAGGTATTGAGGAGGCCTGGGCACTTATCTGGAGGCTCTGAGGAAGAATCTAAGGGAGAATCTGTTTCAAGGTCATTGGCAGAATTCAGTCCTGTGATTGTAGGACTGAGGTTGCTGTTTTCTTGGTAGCTCTCAGTTGGTTCTCTCAACTTCTAAAAGCTGCACATATTCTTTCTCATGTGACCCCTTCCATCTTCAAGGCAGCAGAGCAGGAGCATTGAATCCTTCTGGTGCTTTGACTCTAACTCCCATTTTGCTACCAGCTGCAGAAAACTCTGCTTTTAAAAAGCCTCAGGTGATTAGGTCACACCCACCAGATAATCTCCCTTTAGCTGGAATCATTCCAATAATAACTTATTCTGTAATAAATCACTTCAGAGATGGCTCATCATACTCATTAGGTTTCCACCCACATGGAAATAGGAGGAGATTATATAGGGGCAGGGGTTATTTAGGGGCCTTTTGTTTTGTTTTGTTTTTGTTTTGCTTACCATGCAGCATGACAGAGAAGAACCAGACATACCGGTGTTTGAATATTATTTTTGCCCTTGTTGACTGGAAGAGGGAAGTTATCTGTAAGCTTCTTGAGTTTGAGTTTTCTCTTTAAAGTGGGGATTATAATATCCTTGCAGAATTTTGTGAGGATTGGGCATCTGGCACTTAGATGGAAGCTATTAATTTTGTGTGTGTGTGTTTTAAGAGTTTTTTGGTATTTTCAAAAAGCTGGACTTGCCATTTGGCTTCCTATTTATGAATCATTTGGAGAGTTTGTTTACAATTAGGTTCCCAGGTCCTATTCTCTAGATAACACTGTTTCAGAATAGGGTCTAGAACCTGTTTTTTTTTTTTTTAAGATTTTATTTGTTCATGTGAGACACACACAGAGAGAGAGACAGACAGACAGACAGACAAAGAGAGAGACAAAGAGGCAGACACAGGCAGAGGGAGAAGCAGGCTCCATGCAGGGAACCCGATGTGGGACTCGATCCTGGGGCTCCAAGATCATGCTCTGGGCTGAAAGCAGTGCTAAACCACTGAGCCACCCAGGCTGCCCTAGAACCTGTTTTTTTTTAAAGTAGATTTTGTTTTGGGGTTTTATGCAGCCAAGTTTGGGAAAACTGGTGTAGTAGAAGGAATCAGAGACCTGGGGTTAAATCTCAGTCAGCTTTACCTCTATGACTCTGTGCCGTTGGGCAGTTTTTTTTTTTTTTTTTTAATTTTTTTTTAAGGGCAACAAACGTTTATTGGCTCGTCTAAAAGCCCGACCGGAGAGGGGTCTTCTGTCGCCATCACCCCCGCCTGCCTGAGGTGGTCCCACTTAGAGGTCCCCGGGGGCCACCCCCACTGCGCAGACGCTGGAGATGGGGGGTGGGGTAACAATTTCAGGAGAAGCAATCCTTGGCGAGGTTTTGTTTGACAGCAGGTGTGGGTAAGGGGGCTCCGCGTCCGAGACCCGCGGTGCCGGGGGCGGGGCAACCAGCCGGGTGACGTCAGGCGGAGCGCGCTGCTCCCCGGGCTTGGTGTGCGGTTCGCCCCTTGGCTTCTTCCCCGCCGGCTTCCCGAACCTTCCCCGCAGCCTGAGGCCGCCGGCCCAGGTTCTTAGGCATGGCCCGTCCGCCCTCTGTCCGCGATGAGCCGCGGCTTCTCGTTGCCTTGGTCGCCAGGTCCTTCTGGGTCAGCGCTCGCCCTGCGGGCCCCGCGGCCGCCTTGTCTGCCTTGCCCGCCGCCAGGCCCAGGCCCAGGCCCGCGCGCCCCTCCGCCCCGCGCGCCCCTCCGCCCCTCCTCCCCTCCGACGCCCCGCACGGCCGCCGCGTTCTTGCTCATTGATCGCTGCCTGTTCCGGCCCGCGGCCCATTTCTTGGAATCCTCCACATCTGCTCCTGTCTCTGAGCTGCCAGGACGCCTGCCCGGGCTTGGCCTGGCGGCCGCGGGGCCCTACTCACACCTGCTCGCACCTGCTCGCACAGCGCCGTCACCGGGTCCCCGTCCCTGTCCCTCGGCCTCGGCCCTCGGCCTCGGCCGGCGCTCAGGCCCGGCGGTCCGTCCGGCGGTTCCGCGGCCCCACTGGGCAATTTTCTTGACCTCTGTGAAGATAACCTGTAACTTGTAGGGTTGTTGTGAGGCTTAGCAATTATATACACGGTTTGGCACATAATACGTATCTAATTGAGAACTGCTGTGGTTGATAATGGTGATGATAGATAATGCATTTATCACCTAGATTCTGAGTGAGCTTAATGAACTACCATGGACTTGGGCCACAGAAGTCTCCCCACTTCTTCATCCACCCCAGACTGTGTTCCAGCTGCACTATACTTTGTGTTCCCTCACTGTGTTTCTTCAGTCCTCAGTGCTTCTGATATCCTGGCATGTTTCTTTTCTTACGTCAGAAATTCTGTGCCCTTATCTGGTGAGCCCATCTTTTAGAGGCTTTTCAAATGTTCCTCCTTCTGTGTAGCATTCCTGATCCACATCCTTCTAATAGACCTGATCCTCCTCTATGTTTTCATAACACTTGCCACTTATATCCATGAAAGTATTTATTGCATGGTATTCCATGTTATTTTTTCTGTTTCCTCTACTCGATAGTAAGTTCCCATCCACTGTCACAAACAACAAAAACAAAGCAGAGACACGTATGGTTTTAGGCTACATAAAAAGGAGAATAGGGAAAGGAACCAGTAGTTACTGAGTTATTAAGCTCTTTGGATCAAGCACTGTGCTGGATGATTTTCATATGTATTTCCATGATAACCCTGTCAGGTAAATGGTATTACGAGGAGACAGATTCAAGCTACTTTTAGTAACTTAACAAGGTCAAAAAATATTGAATCTGGTATTAAATTTGTGTCTGCCTCATTCCAAAACTCTTGTTTAATCCTTAGCGTTACCAGGCTTCTATTATTTTTGATTTATAAGAGTTAAATCAGACACTCTAGCTTGCTACAAGGTAGTGTCAAACCAGCGGAGGAAAGCAGAACAAAAACCATTTCCTTCTCATCTTTTATGGTCTTTGACTATATTGGTGGCAAACTGTATGCCACTAGGTGGTGCCCTCGCCTAGTAAAAGATGTAAAATGTTGATTGAGACCTGGGGATCTGATTCCAGCCCCCTGAACCCCCTCCTACACACACATGCTAGCCAAAAGCAAAATATTGCCATTTATAGGGAAAATCTGCAAAAGGGAGAAATAGCAATATAAAAAAAGTAGTATGTGATACAAAGAACAAGCCATATACAAAATGGAATTCAAGTCTAGATTCTGCTATTTACTAGCTTTGTGTGTTCAGACAACTCCTGTATTCAGCTCTGAGTCCTATTTTCTGGAACAGGCATCATATAATTTACTCATAGAATTATGGATATCAAGTTAATTGACATATTAAAAAGTACTCCAACACCATGTTTGGGAACTTAGGTTCTTAATGAATGGTAGTTGCTGTTGTAATTAATAAAATGAATCTCAGATGCAGAAGAATTCTGCAGGGCCTTCAGAATCACCAAAGTAAGGTAAATTATACTGAAGATTCTTATGTTAAATGTATTGTGAGTTTTTGAAAACTGTTAATCCATATATGACTTCAAGTAACAATTTTTACCCAGTCTAATGAAACTGAATACTCCATTTACCAGTTGTGCTGGTCATCAGAATTGACTGATTGCCTGACTGATACGTCATCTGTTCCCTTTTCTTTTAGTCCATCACAAGAGAGGTCAGCAGCATATCATGATGGATTATTAATAGTTTTAGCACTGACTTTTTCTGCTAGTGCCTTATTTCATTGACTGTACGTTATTTTTTCAAATGTTAACATCTCAGACTTTAGGATTCATCTTACAATCATTGCCCTCTTAGAATGAATGCAAAAAAGTATTTTTAGATGAATGTATAAGTGAATGTCTTCACTTTCAGAGGTGCCTGGCTGGCTCAGTTGGTAGAGAGTGTAACTTTTGATTTTGAGGTTGTGAGTTCAAACCCCATGCTGGGTGTAGAGATTACATGAAAATAAAGACTTAAAAAAAAAAAAAAGGAGGTCTTCACTTTTGTCCCCTTAGATCTGCATCCTATAAGAACTTCTACCTATTGTTTTGTCATTTCACTATGAAAAATCACTCTATTGATTTCTGCCTTTTTTGTGAAATCAGTAGCTTTTTTGGTAAGCATCATCTCTTCTTGTGAATTTGACACTGAAAATGTCCTCTTTTAGGCAAGATATAAACTTATCTTACACTTGATCTTAGCCAAAAGGCCGAGAAGCGATATAAACTTTTCCTAAATCTCTGTGAGTGGTACATAGGTATCATTTTGTTGTATTTTTCTGAATGTGTGTAATATTTCATAATTATAAATTAAAAATAAGAAAGTGATGAAATGTTAGCCAAATGAAAGCTTGGAAATTGTATTAATACGAGACCTAATAGATTTTAAGAAAAAAAAATTTAAATTGTTACAGGAAAAGAGAATAACAAAAAAGCAGTATTACCTAGATAACATTCTTAGACAACAGCGGAATAAGTTAGAAATCTCTTAACAAAATAGCCATTCACTGCCTTACACACATACCTCTAAATAATTCATTGGTGAATGTAGAATTCATAATTGAAATTATGAATTATTTAAACCTGAATAATAATGAAGGGGCCACATGTTAAAACTGCATCTAAGGCAGTCTTTCATTTATGATCTTATATTAATATAAAACAGATTGAAAATTAATGAGCTAAGCATTAAATTTAAAAAAATAGAAAAAGGTAGTAATAAAGTAACAAGAAAATGACAGGAAATTTTTAGAGCAGAGTCCTTTCTTTATTAATATAGATGTCAAGGAGTGCCTGGGTGGCTCAGTCGGTTGGGCGTCTGCCTTTGGCTCAGGTCATGATCCCAGGCTCCTGGGATTGAGCCCCACATCAGGCTCCTTGCTCAGCAGGGGAATCTACTCCACTTTCTCCCTCTCCTTCTGCCCTTCCCCACCATGCTCGTGCTCTTTTTCCTGCTTGCTCACTCTCTCAAATAAATAAAATCTTAAAAAAAAATATAGAGATGTCAAAATCCTAAATAAAATACAGCAGACCATACCCAGTAGTGTATAAACAAAAGGTATTAGGACCAAATGGAGTTTATTCTGGGAATGCTGGGATGCTAATTTTAAAATTAATAAAATAATTTTTAAAAAGATTTTTTATTTATTTATGAGAAACAGAGAGAGAGAGAGAGAGAGAGAGAGGCAGAGACACAGGCAGAGGGAGAAGCAGGCTCCATGCAGGGAGCCCGATGTGGATCTCGATCCTGGGTCTCTAGGATCACACACCAGGCCACAGGTGGCACTAAACCGCTGAGCCACTGGGGCTGCCCTAAATAAACAAAATCTTAAAAAGAAAAAAAAAAAAAAAAAAAGACTAAAGGAAGATCTGAACATTGGAAAAGCTCTGTACTGTTCCTGCTTGTTAAACTCATTCATATATAGACTCTTCTCATATAAATTAATCTATAAACACGTGATTTAGTAAAAACCACAATTAGACTTATCAAAAAACTTGACAAGGTGTTTTTAAAAGTCACTTAAAATAGTAAAGAGCCAAGAAAAATTTGAAGAATAAGGAGTTGAGGGACTTGCCATTCCAGATGTTAAGACTTTTTTATGAAACTGTGGTAATTAAAATGATATGGTATTAGTATAAGGGGAAAGAAATTGATCAATGGCACAGAGGAGAATGGGAATTTAGAATATGACAGCATTACAAATCAGACATTGTCACTCACTAAATGAAGCTGGATCAACTTGCTGCTTATATGGAAAAAATAAAGTTTACTTCCTATCTCATACACAAAAGTAAATTCCAGAGGTATTAAAGATATAAAGTGAAAATTCATACTTGTAAGACAGTATAGAAGAATGCCTTTATGATACCAAAACAGCATAGGATGTTTTAAAGCACAAACCATGGTAGAAGATAACCTTGGTAGATTTTATAACATTCGCATTTGAAAACTCTTAAACACCACCAACAACCAAAAGACACCACAATCAAAGAGAAAGACAGCCCATGGACAGGAGAGAACATAAATACAATGCATAAACCTGACAAAGGATTAATATCCAGAATATATAAAGGAATCCTACAAATGAATAAAAAAGACAAAAAGAAAACCCAAATAACACATACAAATCAAAAGAAGAATGCCCCCAAAAGAAAATGTATGAAGGGTATGTACATTCAGTTCATGTAAGAGGAAGTAAGAATGGCAATAAATGTGAGTAGGTTCTTATTAATATCGGAAAATGCAAATTAAAACTCCAGCAAGATAGTATTTTTATCAGATTGCCAAGGATTTATAAAGTCTGATTATACCTAGTGTTGGCTAGTGAATAGGGGTATAGGAATTTCCTTTTTTTTTTTGAATTTTCATACAGTGTCAGTTGGGATATAACAGTACAACCACCTAGGAGAGCCATTGTGCAGTATTTAGTAAAGTTGAAGATATGCCCAAATCCACATTAAAATAGAACTCTATTCCATTGCAGAGCATGTGCTTGATATTTTCTTACAGAAGTGTTACCAGGAGACGTGTAGTGATGGTTATTGCTAGATTACTGGAATAGGAAAAATTAAAAGTAACCTAAATGTTCTACATAGTAAAACTGATACATTGTGGTATACTTAGATTATGGAGTACTATATAGCAGGTAAAATATAGGTCTATATTGTCAAAATGTGTGTATATATACACACATTTGCAACATGGAAAGTATGTGTGTATGAATGTATACATATATAAATGTATAAAGTATATATATATTTACTTATTTATTCAACATGAACAAATCTCAATATTGATTGAAAAAACCAAATTACTATTCTCTTACTATTAGCTAGAACAATGTCTAGAAAATTTAATAAATTCTTGCTTAATCAATGAATGATGTTAAAGTAGGTCCTCCATGCAGTAGCATCTTTGGTGAGCAGGCTACACCTCAAGCTTTCCTGCTTCCTTCTGTTTTGTCGACTTCTCTTTTTCCCCTCTAGACGATGTGCTCTTCCAGGGTAGAGATCTATTTTATTACTGTTTATATTTCCTGGCTATTAGTGTTCCTGGCCCAGAATAGGTATTTAATAAATGTATTGAAGTAATTAGTAAATACTGCTTATTATAATAGTGCCCTTATGTTAAGGAAGGGCTTTAGATCAGGAATTGCAAGACCTTATTTCTTCTGTCTTTTGGTTGTGGGACGCTGGGCAATTTTTCTTTTCTTTATTTCCTTTTTTTTTTTTTTTAACCTCTCTGAGCCTTAGTTTTCTAATTTCTAAAGAGTAATACCTGTTCTAAATTTCCAAGATTGTATTTATTTGTTTATTTATTTATTTTTAAAGATGTTGTTTATATATTCACGAGAGACACAGAGAGAGGGACAGAGAAGCATGCTCCTCGAGGGGAGCCCGATGTGGAACTTGATCCCTGGACCCTGGAATCACGCCCTGAGCCTAAGGTGCTCAACCACTGAGCCACCTAGTCTTCCCTCCAAGGTCATATTTAAATGTATTATATGAATGTAAGAGATTTTAATATTTTAGCAGGGAGACAAAGGTATGTAGTTTTGGGTTTACAGTGGGAGTAGCTGTGCTGTGTATTCTCAGCACTGTCTATATTGTTTTTAGGAGTTGTGTGAGCAATCTGTGTCCCAGAGGAGTCATCGTTTCTTTTTTATTATCTTTGGAGCCAGTTTACCAACCCAGTTTTCTCTTCTTACAAAGGGAGGTTGGCTCTAAAATAGCCAGAACTCTGTTTTGTGGGTTTTTTTTTTTTTTTTTTTTTTTTTTTCACTAAGCTCTGAGAGCAAAACTTTCTGTGTTTGGTATCACAACTGTGACTCATGTCTGAAGTATGTTTGTGTATATAGAGGAAAGAACAAGAGGGAAAGTCAGGAAATTCATCGGATTGCACTAGACTCCAACTCCAGTTACTTTCTATCTGGAACTTGGATAGTGTGACCCTGCAGCAGCAATCTTGGTTAGCCTAAGTACTGATCACCTGAAAGATTGATCATCTTATATCTTCAGAAGAAAAATCATGAAAAGTCACTGAAAGAAATATATGTTTGTTATGTTGATATAGTGGGTTATAAAAGCATGGTTGAAATAAAAACTTTGGTATTTTGATGGATTAGTATAGTAAAGAACTTTAATAATAGGATATTATTTTATACGTGGATTAGCAAAGGGAGTTTTGCTTTATCAAATGTAAAAAATAAGTGCTATAAACTCAGATAAAGAGAGACGATGGATGTTTGGTGGAAGAGAGCCTGGGACAATTGGTAAGCCTCAAGCTATCTAACTGTAGGATTTGATAAGAGAGGAGAAGTAGGCATGGAGCAAATCACCAAGAACATTAAAGGCTAAACTATGGCAGAGGGACCATAAACTCTAACCAGGATACTCTTAAGAATAAAAATTGATTGGGGACACCCTATTAAATATTATGCTAGGACAACAGGAATAATCAGAATGTCCCAGACAAATCAGGTCATTTGGTCACTTTTTTTGAAGGTAAAGAGGAGCCGTTAATAGGGTTACATATCTGACAAGGATTGGGGGGTTAAAAAATTTAGGCAGGAGGCTTGGGCAAGTCTAAATAATCTTGACTGAAAGGGAATGAGAGAGGTGGGCCAATTACTAAATGAAGATGTGTAATTGAAAATAATTGTTGTTTAAACAGGGTAAAAAATTTGAAAACACGTAAGTGCTGTTATGAGAGAACCAGTAGTCAAAGAAGTTGACAGTTGGTAGAGTAAGAGACCTAAAGAACTATGATAGGGGATGAAATCCCTTTTCCATATGACAAGTGGAAAGGAAGCAAGAGTGGGTATAGATGCAGGTGAATGTTCAGGGTAATGGCAAGACCTAATAGGACTGGGAGATTGTTATCTAGCTTCCAGTCTTCAAAAAAGCATTTTTTTTGGACAGAGGAGGGGAAAGTGTAATGGACGAGAAAAGAACACTTTCTCAGGTTGTCACAGGTATAATAGGTAGAAATAATTCTGAAGCACAGCTTAGGTAGTTAAGGGCCACTGAAGAAAGAAGTGGTCAGCAGCAGCAACAGTGTTTTAGACTGGTGGTATATGACAAAACTGGAGAGTGCTAAAGTGGTCATTGGAGACCTGTGAGAATGTAGTTTGGTGTAGTGGTGGAAAGAAGCAAGATTGCAGGAGTGGGTGAAAGTTTAAGGTGTGGCCAATTCCCAAAAGTTCCACTGTGAAAGCAGTGAGAAAGGAGGTGGTAGCTAGGGGGAGATAGGGAGTTTTGCTTTTGTTTAACAAATGGTTGGGAATTGAGCTTGAGGAAGGACATGAAAGAAGTGTACTTACTTGTTGTGTTTGGTTTTTTCCCCTAGAATGTGGAAGAAATGTTGGGGATGAGTACATACAGGGCCCTCTGTGTGTTAAGGAGCAAGGGGCTGGTTGATGACAATGGAAAGGTTGGTTGTGCCAGATTTTGAATAGTCTTGAATGGCATTATGAAGAAACGTTTACTTTATCTATTAGTTCTTGGAGACCCAAGGAGGGTTTTTAAACATTTTTATCTCCTATGAGAGTCTGTGCTTCAGAAATATTACTGTGGCAGTAACAAAGACAGGACTGAAACGGTAGCCAGACTGAAGGGAGACAGATTGCCTCTTAAACATGTAGTGATGAGAGCCTGAATTAGGGCATTGGCAGTTCATGGAATGGAGAAGAGTTGGTATATTTGAGATTATATTTCAGAGGTGGAATGAGTACAACTTGTGATGGAATGAAGGAGAACACGTGTAGAACCTACAGGTTTCCATCTGAGTTGACTAAGTAACTAGTAAATTCATATCAAGGGACCCAAAAGAAAGAAGACATTTGGGATTGGGGTGATTTATAACAGCTTTGTTAAGATATAATTCATGTCCGGGAATCCCTGGGTGGCTCAGCAGTTTGGTGCCTGCCTTCGGCCCAGGGCGTGGTCCTGGAGTCCTGGGATCGAGTCCCACGTCGGGCTCCCTGCATGGAGTCTGCCTCTCCCTCTGCCTATGTCTCTGCCTCTCTTTCTCTCTGGGTCTCTAATGAACAAATAAATAAAATCTTTCATTTATTTATTTATTTATTTATTTATTAAAGATTTTACTTATTTATTCATGAGAGACAGAGAGAGAGAGAGAGAGAGAGAGAGAAAGGGGCAGAGACACAGGCAGAGGGAGAAGCAGGCTCCATGCAGGGAGCCTGACATGGGACTTGATCCCTGGTCTCCAGGATCACACCCTGGGCTGAAGGCAGTGATAAACCGCTGAGCCACCTGGGCTGCCCAATAAAATCTTTTTTAAAAAAAGATATAATTCACATCCAATGCAATACGCCCATTTAAAGTAAACAATTCCGTGTTTTTAGTATGTTCACAGAGTTGTACAACCTTTCCTAGAATTTTAGAATGTTCTCATAAAGAAACCTATACCCATTAGAAGTCACTCCCTCTTTTACCCCACCTCTTCCCCTCCCCCCAGCCCTAGGCAACCATTAATGTATTGTGAATCTCTATGAATTTACCTCTATTGGACATTTCATATAAATGGAATTATATGGTCCTTTGTGACTAGCGTCTTTCACTTAGCATAATGTTTTCAAAGTTCATCCATGTGGAGATCACTTTTTGCTTTGTATTATTCTTACCTCTATGCATGTTTTATCTCCTCCTCTGCAATATAAGTACCTTGAGGGCAGGGACTGTTATATATTCCAGAGCTGTATCTAGCGCATATTTTTGTATTCATTTGTAACTTAGCAAATATTTAACACATCATAAACTAGAAGTTAACTCAGTTAAACACAAAATAAGTTAACCAGAATGATGTGCTCGCACACATACTTGTCCACTGAGGTGTGTTTATATTCATGGTCATGGAATAAGTAGGTACCATGCTAGTGGTTCTGGTTCTGACATTAATTGTGTGACCTAGGGTCAGTCATACTTTCAGAAGACACTTTACTTACTGAAAATGGGGATAAAAATCCCAACCCAATCTGAAACTAAGGAATAACTAAAATAATTCAAGTAGATGGGATTTGGATAGAATTGAGGTTTATCCAGACAGCCTCTGAGAAGAGATTAATAAATGTTTGGCTCTCTTACCTAATCCTCTTGGGATAGGAGTAGCCTTTATTCATGGGATTGAGTATTTTGACCCTTTTTGATTCTTTTCAACCCCCATTTTTTTTTTAAGATTTTATTTATCTATTCATGAGACACACACACACACACACACAGAGAGAGAGAGAGAGGCAGAGACACAGGCAGAGGGAGAAGCAGGCTCCATGCAGGGATCCCAGGACCCCAGGATCACACCCTGGGCTGAAGGCGGCGCTAAACCTTTGAGCCATCTGGGCTGCCCCTCAACCCCCATTTTCAAGGTCCTGGCATGCTGCTGCTTTTGTCACCATCCTGGGGCATTTTACCTATTTCATGTTCTCTAGCTTTTGTCCCTGAAATTCTTTAGATACTTACTTCTTAAGGACACTGACCAATACACTCCCTGTTTTGCATAGCTTCCTATCTTTTAATTCCTGTTGTCTTAATGGGCTGCTTGTAGTTGAATACAAAAAACTAAAAGTTTAAAACCCACCCTATCTACCTTCTTCAAACAAACAACTTATAAATGCATTCCTCTTCTCCCCCATCTTTTGGAGAGTTGTTCATGCTTTTATTTAAAAAACACATACTGGATGTGTACTTGAAGATCATGTATCAAAATAAATATATAATCTTGGCTTCAAAGATCTTGTGGCAGTTCAACAGGAGGAGGCAAACATATAAACATGATCACAGCAGAAAGTGGGAAGTGCAGTTGCAAAGCCATGTACAAGTGGTTATGGAAACACATCTGGAAAAAGTGATTGGGACAATGTTTTGAAGCAAGTGTCACAACATTTCTGCACTAACAAGTGTAACACAGAAGCAGCCTGATGAAGAGGATCTGTGTTCTTTGGCCTCAGAACAACTGGGTGCCGTGGAGGTTTCTGGCTCTCCATTTTAGAGAGTGGTCTAAAGCTCAGAAAGACTCAGTGGCTGACTCTTGAACACAGATTCTAGAGTCAGCTTCTATGTTTGTCCCCTCCCCCTTCCACTGCAACCATGCCTCTCATGTAAGGATAAAAGGTAGCCATGCAGAGTATACTACAGTGCCCTGCCATCCCCTCTCCTTTAATTCTTCCTCCCTAAGCAAAAGTGGGGTATCAGATTCCTCTTTTCTGTGTCTAGCCTACTGCCAGTATCCTCGGTGCATTGAGCATACAGCATGGGCTGTAGCAGTAGTGAATATTGCTGATGTCATTGTTTGCCTTATTGGGATTTTGCTCTTTGTTTCACAGGGAGCTGTGATTGGTATAGACGATGAGGACGACAGCACCTTCACAATAACTGTTGATCAGAAAACCTTCCATTTCCAGGGTGAGCTAAACGAAGAGATTCTTTCTCTTCACAGTCCCAAATGCTTCTTTTCCTCCTCTTTTGGGTGTTTGCTGGATGACTTGAATGGTTTTGCAACTGATCCTGCATGAATGAGTGCACAGGAACGTTCTGGATGAAGTGGTACTGCAGGTTAGGCAGGGATTTGTATCTGCAGTGGATACAGATCTATTTGAGACGACTGTGGATCTGGCTGCAATTGGAGATTAAAAATTTAAAGGATAAAAATCAGTGAAGGGGAGAGAGTAATGGGCTGCTGCTGCTGCTGGCTTGTGTTTACAGAAGGTTGCTGATCTTCTTTATCGAGGAGTATGGTTCTGCCTCTGCATGAAGAGTCTAAAGACTGATTGTGAAGGTTGCAGTGTTTGTCGGTGTAAAACTAAAAATGTAAATTAAATTGAAGCTAGTGGCAACCTTTGGCTTAAAGGTTTTGCTTTGCTTCAAGAACTGCAAGTTTACATTCATTTCATCTGCATTTCTGTGTCTTGTCTGCCAGCCATCATTTCTCTGCTATTATCCTTTTTATAGTTAATAACATCAATGCCATCTGCCACTGCTATGTTTTAGCATTGCATGCTATGGTTCACCGGTAGAAAGGGTAAGGTACTGTATGATCATTCTCATTTCATATTGCTTTGAAAACTCTAAACCAGCAAATAAAAGCCAATTTTTATGATGCTGTCCTAATGTACCTCTCATCTGTTAGGAGTGTTTATTTGCTTTGTTACTAATGTTTTTGTTATTTTGCCTATCCAGAGTAACCTCTATTTTATGTTTAAAGCAGTCGAAGAAACTTAGAAATGAGACGCTTTGGAGATGTTAGCAGTTTCTCTGAACTGCAAGTGACAATGCACTGAGATAGATGCTAGGTATACCAGTGTAAATAAAGATTAAGTTAAGTTGATAGCTTAAAAATGTCTTGGTTATGAAGACTAACAGTGACAGGGTATGTTACATGAGATTTGAGGCAGCTGTTGTCCTTCCATTGCTAGGGTAGTATATTGAAATTATTTTTCTTCATTATCTTGTTTAAGCAATTGACACATAGAAATGAAAGATGCAGCTTATATATGAAAAAGACAAACTAGTGCTTTTAGAAAAACGCATCCTTAAAATATTTATGGTTGGTCATACTCTTTATTCAGAGCTGCTTAACTAATGATGCTTTCCTGAAATTTTCCACTGCATTTAACTTTATAAAACATTTTAAATATTATGAAATATTATAAAAGTGGAGGGCCATAATTTTTAGTTTGAATATATAATGCTGCTTATAAACTAAAGCAGGTAACACCCCCACACTGAAACTCTTTACTTGAATGAAGATAAATACTTTAAGGCATTTCAAGAAATAGCTGCTGGATGCAGGTGAAGGCTGCAGTGTGGAATTCTCTCCTCTGCAGTTATTAAGGAGATCCTCCTTTGGACTTCCAGAAGCTGCATTGTTTACTGGTTTAAAGGAGAGGAGATGCAGACCTCTAGAGCAAGGGCACCTGTACCTTCTGTTTACTTTTAGATTACTTATGTTAAATATTCCCATATTTTTGTGGCTTGCTTATAAAACAAGCAATTCCTTCAATTCCTTTAATGATTTAAATGGCAAGTGTAAATGAGACTTAAATGTATTTTTTAAGTGATTTCTTATTCTGGGACTGTCAGATTGATTAGTTTATTTTCTGCTGTTATAGTAAAGGGAGCTTCAGGCAACATGAGATTATCTGGCTTTTGTAAAGAACTCACTAGAACTCTCTGTATTCTATATATTCTTGGCAGTAATGAGAGTTATTTCACATAGGTCCTTACTCATAAGAAACTCTGAAAATTTGATAAAAAGCTCTCAATGTCTCATAGATCTTATATTCAAGTATGTTGAAGTTTTTGTTTACCAGAACTTTTTAAAGCAAATAAATTATCAATTGATGCATCTCTAAAGCAAATTCTACTTACTATCAACTATTAAAGGGAAAACTAGAATTTGTTGAGATAAATTCATTTATTCAAGATCCATTTTAGACATTATTTTAAGTTCTGGGGATACAGTAGTAAACAAAACAGATAAAATTTCTTGCCCTCTTGGGTCATCCATTCTGGTAAAGGAGAAAGCCAATAAAATAGAAAGTTACTTATACTTAGTATATATATGTATGTGTGTATGCTAGTAAAATATAAATATTGAGAGTACTAAGTACTGGGGAGAAAAAAATAAAGCAGGAAAGGAGAAAATGAAATAGAAGTGAGATTGTGTATGGACAGAGGGAGGTGTTGAAATTTGAGAATGATCTGGGGAAGACTCATTGGGATGGTGCCCTTTGGTGAAAGACCTGAAGGAAGTGAGGAAACAAGCTTTAAGGCTTTATTAGGGATGGTGGTACATCGTTACTAGGCAGAGGGAATATTAATTGCAAAAGAATGTTTCTGCCATATTTGAAGAATAGCAGGGAGGCCAGCTCTGGTTGGAGTGCAGATAATTGTGGGGAAGGGTAGTGGAAAATGAGGTATGCGAAGTAACAGAGAAGCTGATCATGTGAGGCTTCATACACCACAATAAGGACATTGAATTTTACCAAGAGAAGCCATTAGAGGGTTTTGAGCAAAGGAAAGACATGATGTGATTTTTTAACAGTATCACTCTGGCCACTCTGTTGAGAATAAAATGCAGGAGGTAGGGACAGAAGCAGGGAAACTCTTTAGGCTATTGTAATTTAGAAGAGAGATGATGGCTCCCACTGGGTAGCAGTGGGGATGGGGAGGCAGTGAGAAATGGTTAAATTAAGTATGTGTGTTTATCAACTTTATCAAGATATAATTAATATACAATAAAATGTACACGTTGTAAAGTTCAATGAGTATTGACAAATTTATTTAGTATAACTGCTACCACAATCAAGATATTGAACATTTCTATCACCCAAAAGATTCCTTTCTTCTTTTAGTTTCTACTCCCAGCCTCTGACCCCAAGCAGCCATTAGTCTACTTTCTATAACTATAGATTTTTCTTTTGGAGAGTTTCATGTAAAAGGTATCATACATTATGTTTCCTCTTTTGTCTGGCTTTATTTTAGCTCAGCATATGGTTTTTAATATTCATTATGTTGTTGCTTGTATTGGTAAGTATTGTTGCTTGTATTCTTAAGTAGTAATGTGTCATATGGTACTATATTTTAAAGGTTAAACTACAGCATGTGAGAGAAGAGTCTAGGTTGACAGCAAGATTTTTGGCTTGCCACAAGAATGGAGTTGCCATTAGCTGGGGTGGGGAAGATTGCTGGAGGAATTAGTTGGGGAGGCATTGTGGGCATCAGGAGCTTAGCCTTAGACATGTGTATAAACAATCCTAGCTACCCTGCAGACAGAGATGTCAAGTAGGCAATTGAAGTATAGAGTTTAGGAGAAAAATTCATGCTGAAGAAATAAATTTGGGAGTCATTGGCATATAGATGGTATTTAGAGCCACAGAATTTAGTAATATGTGTAGAGAGACAAGAGAGGTCCAAGTAATGAGCCCTGAAGCACTCCAGCATCTATCTATTGAGACGGCAGAGAGCTGAGGTAGAACTAGCAGAAAAGATTGAAAAGAAGCAATGAAAAAAGAGGAGGAAAACCAGGTGAATGCAGTACCCTGGAAGCCAAGAGAAAGTGTTTCTAAAAGGGAAAAGGCATCAGCAACTGTGTCAGATGCTCCGGATAGATCAAGTAAGTTGAGAGATGAGAAGGAATCAAAGGATTTAACAATTAGGAGTCTACTCATAACCTTGAGAGGAACATTTTTTTCTCAAAAGTTTTATTTGAGAGAGAGTGCACACAAACTGGAGGGAGAGAGAGGGGGAGACAGAATCTAAAGCGGACTACAGGCTGAGCATAGAACCTGACGTGGTGCTTAATCCCACAACTGCAAGATCATTACCTAAGCTGAAACCAAGAGTTGGCTGCCCAACTGGTTGAGCCATCTAGGTGCCCTGAGAAGAACGATTTTTAGATAGAAGTACACAGTGCTTTCAAGTTCTGCTATAAAGGGAAGAGGAGCAATACAGTAGTAGCTGGAGAGGAGAATAAGAACAAGAATTTTTTTTGCAGGATAAGGGACAAGCATGTTTTTATGGTTTTGGCAGTGATTCAGTAAAAGAGGAAAAATTGATGCAACAGAGAAAGAAGGAGAAACTTCCCCAAAACAATAGATTTTTTGTTTTTTGCTGGATGAGTGTTTTTGTTTTTTTTTTGTTTGTTTTTGTTTTTGTTTTTGTTTTTTTGGATGAGTGTTTTTGAAAGGCAAGAGAGGATAGGACCTAATACGCAGGTGAGGAGGCATTGCCTTTCACTAAAAGCTTAGACAGTTTATCCACAGGAGCAAGAAAGAAGGTCAGGTGTATGACCTGAATATGTATGAAAAATATGTAGATAGGATATTACCTAGCATCTTATTTTGCATGATGGTGTGAATGTCTGGCTACCCTCCATGTCCTGTATCCTGAAATCATTTGTTTATAATAAAGAGGATTGGAACCAAGAAAAAAAAAACAAACTTCCCCAAAACAATAGATTTTTTGTCATTCTCAATTCTGGTAACTTGATATTTCAGGATATCTCCAATTTTAAAGAGATGCTTTAAATTTTCAAAACAAAGTCAATTTAAATTAACTTCAGATTTGAAATAAAAAGAAAGTATTCTATAGTTTTTTTTCCCCTTTAGGTAATTATTAAAATCCTAGCATGTTAGCACTTAAAAATGTTTGAAAATTACAACTCCATTCTATCCTTTTTCAGACATTAAAAATATTTGCCAATTTATCTTTGTAAACTGGCTCCTTTTTCTTTTGATCTAGGGCAAAAAATGATCCCCTTTCCTGTCAGTCAGCCAAAGTTGTTTGCATATAGACTCCCTCATAGACATTGGATGGAAAGCAGTTTTGGTATTAGACTAGCTGTTGAGTTCAAACATTAATTGTGTATGTAGTATGTGTAACTTCCCATGCTCAGAACTGAGAATATACTGGTAAATAAGACTTGGGCCATGATCATTGGAATGTAATGTGAAATGTACTGTTGTAGTAGAAATATATCTAAGACACTGAAATAATGAAGAGGCAAAAAAGGCAGTCATTCAGTGTTTCACAGAAGAGTTAAGAGTTTTTTTGTTACCAAGTAATTGTTTTTATAATAATCAAAATTAAATCACAGTAGCTCTAAAAATTTCAAGATGTGCAGAGGTATATAATGTAAAAATTAAAAGATTCCTATCACCAGGCTTTGTCTCTCTCCTTTTCCTCTTTGCCTCCTTTCTGTGGCAGAGGTCTGAAAACGGAGAGGTTTGTTAGGCTGAGGGATGTTGCAGCACATGCAAGGGCACAGAACTGTGATGCTGCCAGTGTGTTCAGAGAACTACAAATGTTGGTACTGTTAGAACGATGAGGAGGAGATGAGGCAGAGGCTTACATCTACTATAAAGAGGTTATATTTTTATACTGAGGTCAGTGAAGAGCCAGTGAAGCAGTTTTAAGCAGAGAAGAGACAGAGAAAGACATGGGCATTAGATATATAGCTGTGATTGTTGGATATTTATTTTATGTCAACACTATTCAGAGTTTGATTTATGTTAACTCTGTTCTCATGACGTTATGAAGTAGGTACTGTTACTGGTTTTATTTTTGGATAATGAAACTGGGGGCCACAGATACAGGTTTTGCAAGGCAGAACTGGTATTTGAACACATACAGTTGTGCTCTAGGGACATTCTCTTTTAACTACTTCAAAAAAGTTGTAGAGCTTTGCTAAGTAGTTTATAATTTTATCAGGAAAAGAATTAATGTAAAACATAAGGAATTTTACAATTCAATTTAATGCAATTAAAAATTTTTGTGATATTAATGTTCTACATGTTCCATTACTTAGTAGAAATAGTATAGTAGTGATGGTGGTAACAACCACTATTACTACTACTAAATATCTGTTATGAACCAGGCGCAGTGTTCAACAGGCACTGTACATTACTTCCGTAGTTCCTAAACGGCATAACAACATGGGTAGTTTTAGAGTTAGAGGTTTAGAGAAGCTAAGTGTCCAGGATTGGGGGATTAGTGCTTAGGTCTCTCTAGATTAGTAGTTCTTAAAGTGTGCTTACCAGACCAGCAGGATCAGCATCACCTGGGACCTTGTTAGAGAATCTCTGGCCTGGCCCCAGGCTTGCTGAATCAGAAACTCTGGGAATGGGCCTTCTGTAGTGATTTTGATGCACTTTGAAGTTTAAGAGCCATTGGTTGGGATCTAGTGGTTTCACATGTTACTCTGTTTACTCTCCTAACAACCTTACACATTAGATGGAGTATCTCCAAACTATATATGAGTGAAATGAGACACAGAGAATCAAGTGACCTGATCTTGATCTTAGGTTGTCTCTTACTATGCCCTAACCTATACAGAAGAGGTGTCTTGCCTTAAAGCAAACCTGTTGTGCGAAAAATCTAAATTTTTTAAAGATGGAAAATTAGATATCCTTTACTTTCAAAGGACTTTATGGAAGACACGATTTGGGCCGTATGTTCTCCAAAGTGATTTCGAGTAAGAAATTTGTTTGCAAATTTTATTTGGATATACTTTTAAAGCAACACAAGTTGCATAAGACAAAATACAACCTTTTAAACATTAAAAAATTAGAAGAATCTTCAGGTATTGTGTCTTAGTGGAAGTCATCTGTGCTTGGACTGAGAACTGACCTTTTCAATACAGTCCATTAGAGCTTGCTCCACTTACTAAAATGCAGAATTACTACAAAATCAGCCCGGTGGTGAAGGAAAGTGTTTAATTCAGGAAAGTTATATTGATCAAGTATATTCGACCAACATCATCCCTACTGCATTAATTTTAATCAGCGCAGCATAGTACATCCTCATTATTAATCATTTAGAAGAATAGATGGTACATCATCAGACTAACCCTTGGTTGCAGGCTTAAGTATCTTCTGCTTTAAAATAATCATCTCGGGTGCCTGGATGGCTCAGTGGTTGAGCTATGCCTTTGGCTCAGGGCGTGATCCTGGGGTCCAGTTCCACACTGGGCTCCCCGCAGGGAGCCTGCTCCTCCCTCTGCCTATGTCTCTCCCTCTCTCTCTCTGTGTCTCTCATGAATAAATAAATAGGGATCCCTGGGTGGTGCAGCGGTTTAGCGCCTGCCTTTGGCCCAGGGCGCAATCCTGGAGACCCGGGATCAAGTCCCACGTCGGGCTCCTGGCGCGTGGGGCCTGCTTCTCCCTCAGCCTGTGTCTCTGCCTCTCTCTCTCTCTCTCTCTCTCTCTGTGACTATCATAAATAAATAAAAATTAAAAAAAAATAAAATCTTTAAAAAATAAAATAACCATCTCACCCTATTAGTAAACAAATTCCAATACCTTCTGTTGATTAATGACTTTTAAATAATTTCCCCCTGCAGTTTTGTATTTTTTATTTTTACATGATAACCCCTCCTCAAAACCAAATAAATAACCATTTAAAGACATTGTGTAAAGGATGTAAATCAACCATAATTCTTTTTTTTTTTTTTAAGGTTTTATTTATTTATTCATGAGAGACACAGGAGAGAGAGGCAGAGACACAGGCAGAGGGCGAAGCAGGCTCCATGCAGGGAGCCCAACGTGGGATGCCATCCTGGGTCTCCAGGATCATGCTCCCGGCTGAAGGTGGCGCCAAACTGCTAAGCCACCTGGGCTGCCCTTAACTATAATTCTTAATTACATATAGGCATTGAAGTGAGGGAAATACCACTGAATTAATATCAAAGGTTTGTTGTATTGCATGAAGTTTTGATCTCAGTTGGTATACTTTTTCTCTTCTTAATTTGCTTTCTGTTTAAGATCCTTAACTGAATATTTGCAATTATTTTCCCAAGTTTAATCAATTATAGATTGTTTGGCTTAGTTTGTAGCTAGGATTAGAGTGGATATTTAAATTGACTTTTTAGTGCTTGCTTTGGCAGCACATATATATTAAATTGGCTTTTTATTAGTAAGTTATATTTTTTATCCTATCATTCCCTTTCCCCTAATTTTTAAGTAGTAAAATTAATACCTGCTTACTGTAGAAACTTGGGAAAATGTAGAGTAATATAAAGATGATACTAATAATCATCCATAATCCTACCACCCAGAAATAATTATTAATAACAAGCTTGTGGATTTCCTTCTGATCTTTTAGTTGTTTGTGTGTATGTATATGTATTTTATAAAACTGAGTTATCCTATATACACTTTCCAGATTTAAAATTTTTTTTAGGGATGCCTGGGTGGCTCAGCGGTTGAGTGTCTGCCTTTGGCTCAGGGCATGATCCTGGGGTTCCAGGATTGAGTCCTGCATCGGGCTCACTGCATGGAGCCTGCTTCTCCCTCTGCCTGTGTCTCTGCCTCTCTCTCTCAGTCTCTCATGAATAAATAAAATCTTTAAAAAATTTTTTTTAAAGATTTTATTTATTTTATTTTATTTTATTTTTTTTTTAATTTTTATTTATTTATGATAGTCACAGAGAGAGAGAGAGAGAGGCAGAGACATAGGCAGAGGGAGAAGCAGGCTCCATGCACCGGGAGCCCGATGTGGGATTCGATCCTGGGTCTCCAGGATCGCGCCCTGGGCCAAAGGCAGGCGCCAAACCGCTGCGCCACCCAGGGATCCCTAAAGATTTTATTTATTTTAGAAAGAGTATGTGGCAAGTGGGGTGAGGAGCAGAGGGAGACAGAGATGAAGAGGGAGAGAAACAGACCTTCCCGCTGAGCAGGGGTTCTGCTGCAGGGTGAGATTTCATGATCTTGAGTTCATGACCTGAGGTGAAACCAAGAGTTGGACACTTAACTGATTGAGCACCTAGGCACCTCTCTCTATTTTAAATAATACTATATTGAACATCCTTGCACATAAATCTTTAATAAAATCTCTGTTTACCCTCGGATAGGTAAACTCATAAGAGAATTTGTCAGAACAAAAAAACATAAATAATTTTAATGTTCCTGAAGCAATTCTTCGTAATTGCTTTCAAGAGAGATTGTGTTAATTTATATTCCCTCTGCTTCATCATACCCTTCATCAGCACTTAGTATTATCGTTTTTTTAAACGATTTTATTTATTTATTCATGAGGGACAGGCAGAGGGAGAAGCAGGCTCCATGCAGGGAGCCCGGTGTGGGACTGGACCCAGGACTCCAGGATCATGCCCTGGGCCAAAGGCAGGCACTAAACAGCTGAGCCACCCAGGGATCCCAGTATTATCATTTTAAAAGAATGTCAACCCAATGCCCCTCCTCAAAGATATATTTTGATGTGTTCGTTTCTTATTTGCTCATTCCTTTGTCCATTTTGTTGTTGGTGCTGTGCTCATCTTTTTCTTATATCCTTCTTTTATGAAAGCAAATAGGAAATAACCTTAGTCATTCATTAACCCTACCATCTGAGAAATTGCTAATAAACATTAAATAATCTTTTTATCCAGTTTGGAACATGGCTTGGTAGGTGTTAGTGTGAAGAGTAAATGAAGACATGTGAAGGAAATCATTATATGTACTTGAAAATTGCACGAAAGTAGAGTACGTGAGGGGCATGTAGTCCTACCACATACCGCAAAGTCCTTAATGATACCTTGGCTCTTAGACATAATATTTATTCATAAGATATATTCATACATTTTAATTCCTTTCTTTAAAAAACAGCCATATAGACAGTAAAATCTTATTGCCACAGTCTAAGGAGTGTTCTGTTGATGATACAAGTTTACTGTTCTCAGTATGCATAGCATAATGATTTCTCAATTACATTATGTTTATAGGATTTACATTTATTGTCATTCTTACTGACACTTTAATTTTTCTCCTAATTAAAAGAATGGTAGAGTAGAATGCAAAATATATTAAAGTGGTTGCATGAGCACTGTTCTTCAAATGGAGATGCAATGCTGCAAGAATTAAATTGTTGTATGGCAGGCTTTGCATAGTGTAGTGGCACTAAATGTCCATTTGTTGCTTGATATAAGAAAATTCAGATTTTCCTCTGAGGAATCAGTGTACAAGGAATTGCAGGGTATATGAAAGTTGAATAAGAAAGTACTGCTTGGGATCCCTGGGTGGCGCAGTGGTTTGGCGCCTGCCTTTGGCCCAGGGCGCGATCCTGGAGACCCGGGATCGAATCCCACATCAGGCTCCTGGTGCATGGAGCCTGCTTCTCCCTCTGCCTATGTCTCTGCCTCTCTCTCTCTCTCTGTGACTATCATAAATAAATAAAAATTTAAAAAAAATTAAAAAAAAAAAGAAAGTACTGCTTATATAAAATGTAATATCATATCTTAAGAAACTTTGGGGACTCAACAGTAATTTGAGGGGCAATAAGCATTAAATGATATGCACTTGTAAGTATAATAATTCAAGGAAAGGAGTGATAATGATAGATTTTACATGGTTTTCAAACTTTTAATGAAAGAATTTTATAAATGCAATCTTACTTAGAAACCCAAGTGTGAGATAGAAAAAATACAATTGCTCTGGTTCAAATCAGAGGGTGAAAGGGCCTAGAACTCTACCCCAGGCAGCTCCTAGGCACTTTGAGAAAATACTAGTATTTAAATTTATTTCTTCCCTCCATCCATTTATTTACTCATTTTTATAGTCAACAAATATTTGAGTGCTTACTATATACTAGGCACTAGGCTAGTTTCTGAGTATAAAGTAGTAAGCAAAGCAAAGTGCTTATCCTCAGGGACCTCACATTTTGAAAATCATTATTCTAGAGGAGGTTTTCTGATTGTACTATTTCAGATAGTTCCCTGACTTCAGGTTAAATATCCCTGAGTTAAAGCTTGTGGTAACACCTGGACTGTACTCATCCTTGTTTTACTTTTTAGACAACTAACTAGCTGATGATGAATTCTAAGAAAATACTCTGCCACGATCTCATCTTTATCTTTTCAACCTCTTTCATTAACTCCACATAACGTTTATGAACATTTTTATAAAAGATTTTATGTATTTATTCATGATAGATATATATGTAGAGAGGCAGAGACACAGGCAGAGGGAGAAACAGGCTCCATGCAGGGAGCCCGATGTGGGACTCGATCCCGGGTCTCCAGGATCACACCCTGGGCCAAAGGCAGGCGCTAAACCGCTGCGCCACCCAGGGATCCCCATGTTTATGAACATTTTTAACAACCCCAAGAGACAATTTTGAGGAAAACTGAGATATAGAACACTAAATCATTTATCTAGGGTTCACAGTTTAGAACAGTAATTACAGTACAATGTAAATTGTAGAAGAGAGAACTGGTGGAGTCAGGGAAGCATCACAGAGGATATGATTTTGTGAAGTTTTACCAAACTTCAGAGAAAGGAAAAACACATCCCAGGTACAGGGAAAGTATGTGCAAAAGATTGTAAGTATGAAAAAGGGTGACTTGTTTGAGAAATGTAAGGTGTGTATTATGTTTTAGAATAGATGGCAGGTAAGGGGAAGGAGATGTGAGTTCAGTCTGGAACTAAATAGATCTTCAAAGGCCTTATGGGAGCTCCTGTCTGGCTTGGTCAGTGGAGTGTACAACTCTTGATCTGGGGTTATGAGTGGCTGCCTGGGTGGCTCAGTTGTTTAGACATCTGACTCTTCATATCAGCTCAGGTCTTGATCCCAGGATTGAGAGTTCAAGCCCTATGTTGGGCTCCACACTGGGTGTAGAGACTACTTATAAAACATTTTTTGTTTAAACTTAAACAATTTAAAAAAGTCTCATGTGCCAGAATGTTAAAACATCTTCTCTAGGGATCCCTGGGTGGCTCAGTGGTATGGCGCCTGCCTTCAGCCCAGGGCGTGATCCTGGAGTCCTGGGATCGAGTCCTGCGTTGGGCTCCCTGCATGGAGCCTGCTTCTCCCTCTGCCTGTGTCTTTGCCTCTCTCTCTCTCTCTCTCTCCCTCTCTCTCTCTGTGTCTCTCATGAATGAATAAATAAATAAATCTTAAAAAAAAAAAAACATCTCTATAAATTAGGGAGAAGCATTGGGTATTTTAGCCAGGGAAATGTCATTATCATATTTGTGGCTTCAAAGAAACACTGGGAGCTGTTTGCAGGATGCTCTGGGGAGAAGTGAGATTGGAGGCAGGGAGCTCAGTTTGGAACTTCCTGCAGAGGTTTTTGGCAAAAGGTGATGAGAGCTTGAATGAAGTAGTAAGAATGCTCCAAAGGGGATAAACACAAAAGATGTATGACAGAAATTGGTAATTAAAAAAAAAAAAAAAAAAGAAATTGGTAATTAACTGCATGTAAGAGGATAAGAGAAAGGAAGTTCAGAATTAGCCCTAGCTTTCTGACAGAGTAATGGGAGGATTTATCAAGGACTGTGTCTTTTTCACTGCTCTGTCACCAGTGCCTACCTGCTATGGACATGTATGCTTTAAGTATTTTATTGGATGAAAGCATAATTTTGGAATATATCAGGGTAAATGCAGTTGTTAAGTAAAAATATGTAGTTATTCCACTGAAGGAAGGTTCAGGGCTTCAGATTCCTGAGAAAACAGTCTTCATTTAAAGAGTCACAAGACCATTGACTTAGACTTGAAAAGAAGTACTCAGATAAGTGGAGAGCAGTATCTGACTTTTATTTGCACAGGGTAGTGGAAAGACTTAGTAGAATATAACTGTTTGAAGTATGTACATTGATTCTTTTTTATTATTTATTATTTTTTATTACTTTGTACATTTATTCTTTTTTTTTATGTACATTGATTCTTGACCATCTTTTTGTGTATGGCTTTGTAACTATCTTGAAGAAATTTTTTTATTAAGATTTTATTTATTTATTCATAGAGACAGAGAGAGAGAGAGAGAGAGAGAGAGGCAGAGACACAGGCAGAGGGAAAAGCAGGCTCCATGCAGGGAGCCCGAAGTGGGACTCAATCCCGGGCCTCCAGGATCATACCCCAGGCCGCAGGCAGCACTAAACTGGCACTAAACCGCTGCGCCACAGGGGCTGCCCTCTTGAAGAAATTTTGAATATGAATTGAATGGAGTCCTTTCTGTTTAGGAATCTACATTTTTATGTAAATGAAATAAATCAAGGTAATTCCATAAATGCATTGTAGTTTTAATAATGTGGACAGGATGGTTCATAGTGAACAGAGAGAAGCAAATCTGCGATCTAGGCTGTCTGGAAAGAAGTACTCTTTTCTAGTTTTATGTATAGACACTAGAACCAAGCTGGTATTGTCTGTCTTTTTTTTTTTTTTTTTTTTTTTTTGAGTATGATGTATCATCAGAATTTCTTTTAATGTTATTTATACTTTGTACTTAGTGAATTGGTTAAGCATGGTGACTTGGTATAAATTATTATAATACAAGTCCTAAATTGTAGGAAGGGCTGAATCAATGACATTTTACTATATCTAGATTGTGTTTTATAAGGTAGAGTTAAAGCTTTTGGAATATGTGAGTTTATGTCTGAGTTTATACTTCAGTCTTGGTCTGGAAATACATACTTTCCTAAAGAATGGTGAGGATAGTTTATAGCTAAATATAGAGAAAGAAGGAAGTAACTTTTGGTATCTCCCTGCTTGAGCAAAATTCCTTGGAGGTCTACTGGGGACAGAGTGAAGCCTTCAGAAAAGTTGTTCACTAGGAATATGGTAAGATTATAATGTAGAAGTGCCTCTACTGTGCTTTATACTTAAGGATATTCTTACGTATTTTTTTGTCTTAAAGGGCTTCCTTACTCACAGTGTGCAATAATAACATCTGTTTTTTAAAAACTCTTGAAGCATTTATTTAAATAATAAAAATCAATCATTAGGCCGTATCTATTTTGGCCTTGTTTGCCTTGGAAGTAGATCAATTAAGTAGCAAATGCTCTTTTCTTATAGGTATATTTTATTGCCTTGCTTTAGTTTTCTTCCTGAATTTTCTAACATGTATTAAATTTTTTCCCTCTTTCCTTTCATTGCCTAATACAAAAGTTGAGTGATTATGTAGCTCCTTTCTTCCTTTCTGAATAACATTTACCCTTGGCAATCAGAGAAAGTACTTTTGCAGTTCTGTGTTTCTCCTCATAAACTGATACTTGGCTTCAGCTTCTCAAAATCACTCTATATCCCTTTTCAAATTCAAAATAAAATTTTGCAGCCTACCATTCCCAACTTGTTTTTCTTTTTTTATTCTCTATGCTGTGGAATAGCACTTCTACTTACCAAATTAACCAAATATGAGGGCTTCTCTTTCTCTGTTTTTATGTTCTCTACATTCTCCTTTTATCACATGAGTCACCATGTCCTTCGGATTCTACCTTTCTGTATCCCCTAAGTCACTGGCAGAGTCCAAGTCTTTCTCACTTCTTTCTTCCCAGTTTTGTGACTATATTATTTTTAACTTTTTCTCCTTTGTTCTAGTCTCTGTTCTGCCAAACCACCGTCCCTATGATGTCTGGGTGAGCTCTCTAAAGCCTAGCTTTAGATTCCTAGCTCCCTACCTCCAGTATTAGAAGTCTTAAAAGTTGAAAATTCAAATCCTAATTTTTCTTAATTCAAGATTAAGGGATAATGACCCCTTTACTAAAACCTGGAGTTAAAGTGGTTAGGGAACATCTTCCACTGGAGCTGAGATCATTAGGATATATTTGTATAAAAATTTGGTGAGGATTTTCATTTACCAGGAATAAATTGACCTAGAAGCATGTGATTGTAGAATGTATAGGAAAGAACCTATTTGACTTTCACTGTTTTGACTGAATCAAAGATATCCAGTTGCCCAATACAATGCTGACTCTGTCCAGGAGAAACACTGTATTGCTTCAGATAATGAAACAGAAATTATGGGGGTGAGAGAAGCACTTTTGTGAATATTTGCTTGTGTTTTATTCAACAGTTTGGAGATTTCAGCTAGAACTATTTCTAGATCTTTGAAGGAGTCAATTGTGGCAGCTTTAACGGATACTAAGCAGAAATAAATAATGATTTCATAGGAAATCAAACTTATTTTTAGATTTCAAATTTTAAATGGAACCATATACTGAATAATGAAATCAGTGGATCATTAGTCCCCATTCAACAGATACTTATCAAACACTTGTTTGCCTGGGTTGATTCAGGGTTTGAGTTAACATCCATAAATAAAACAAAGATACTTGCCTTAGTGGACCTTACATTTTAGTGGCAAGCGATAGACTATAAGAAACATACACATACACACACATTTAGGAGTAAGTACAATGGAGAAAAGAAAAAGTAGAGCAGTATATAGGGAATTGTCCATGCTGGTCTGCAGGGGGGCCATGTTTTATGCTCGTCAGGAGACCTCATTGAAAATGTGTCATTTGAGAAGACGACAAATAATCATTTGTCCTGTAAATATTTATTAGTTGCTAAAAACATACTATACTTTGAGAATTAAGAAAATATGCCTCAGATTCCATCTCAGATTTCAGGTGAATGTAAATGTAAACAAACAAGCATTATATTGATATAGATGCTTTGACAAAAGTGTAAATAGATTTTTCTTTAATCTGATCTCACCATTGTTCTTATTATGGTAAGCAGATTTTTAAAACTCTGGCCCTTAAACCTGGCTATCAGAACATTGGCTTAGGTTACTTTAGGCTTAGAGTTATATGAATTGGTTTTTCTCTATATACACCTCCTTATTACTTTCTTTAAAAAAAAAAAAAAAAAAAAAAAGACCCTCTGACTGCCCAATCTGTCCAAACCTGTTAAAAATTACAGTGGCACTTTGAACCACCTGATTATCTAAGTGGAATGTTTTTATTCAGTATCAGTCCAGTTATTCATCATGTACCCATGCACAAATACATAATCAGTACCTATGAAATACAAGGCACTTTACTAAGTGCTGGGATACAACAAATAAGCTTCTGCTTTGTAGGAGCTTACTTTCTAGTGGAAGAAGCAATCAATACATAATCAGCAAGATGTTACATATATTTTATACCAGTGGTTCTCAAACCTTTTGGTCTCAGGACCACTTTACAAACTTATTGAGGACTCCAAAGAGTTTTTATGTGGGATTATATATTGATATTTACCAGGTTAGAAATTAAAACTGAAGGATTTAAAAAATTATGTATTTACTTAAAATGATCTATAATAAATCCATTATACTAATACAATGTTATGAGAAAATAACCATATTCCCAAACAAAAGAGAAATAGAAGAATGATACATAGTTTTACATTTTTGTAAATCTTTTTAATGTCTTCCGTAATAGAAGATAGCTGGATTCTTTTTTTTTTTAAATATTTATTTATTTATTTATTTATGATAGTCACACGCACACAGAGAGAGAGAGAGGCAGAGACACAGGCAGAGGGAGAAGCAGGCTCCATGCACCGGGAGCCCGACGTGGGATTCGATCCCGGGTCTCCAGGATCACGCCCTGGGCCAAAGGCAGGCACCAAACCGCTGCGCCACCCAGGGATCCCGATAGCTGGATTCTTATATCTGTTTCTTCATTTAATCTTTCTTTTAAGATTGTATTTATTTATTAGAGAGAGAGAGAGAGAAAGAGAGAGCACCAGTGGAGATGGAGGCAGAGGGAGAAGCAGACTCCCTGCTGAGCAAGGAGCCCGATGTGTAGGACTCCATCTCAGGACCATGGGATCATGATGAGCAGATGCTTACCCGACTGAGCCACGCAGGTGCCCCTGCGTTCAATCTTTTTGAAATGTTTTGGTTGAAATATATGAAGAAAATATAGTATCATACTGATATATAGTTAGGAAAGGAAAGAGTATTTTAAGTCTTTTTGGATAATTGTGAATATTCTTTGATGGTTCATCAGAACTCAACAAGTGATAGTTTCTTAAACTAGAATAATGAAATTTACGAGAATACTGTGCTACATTAAAATCCATTGGTCTATCTGACACTTTGAAAGGATCTTTTACCCTAGGTACAATTTTGTAACATCATGTATTTGTCATATGTAGATCTTAAAATATTGACACATATCATTATGTGACATAAAGAATCACATTTGTTGGTATTTCCCTAAACTCACCACAAAAGGCCTTAAGTAGTGAAAATTTGTCAAGGTCATGGTGATTGGCAAATACAGGTTTTTAAAAATTCTAATATTTGGGCAGCCCGGGTGGCTCAGTGGTTTAGCGCTGGCTTCAGCTCAGGACTTGATCCTGGAGACCTGGGATCGAGTCCCACGTCGGGCTCCCTGCATGGAGCCTGCTTTTCCCTCTGCCTGTGTCTCTGCCTCTCTCTCCCTCTCTCTCTCTCTCTGTGTCTCTCATGAATAAATAAATAAATAATCTTAAAAAATTCTAATATTTGCTTGAAAGCCTGGATTTTATGACCGGCAGCACATACTATAAGTTTTCCCTGAAATGACAGGCTCACTAACAACATTTACAGAGAAATGTCTGTCAAATACCCCAGTTTGAATAATATAGTTTGTTAGTTATTCTTTCAAGTAAAAATGCTGTTCCGTGAGAAAAGTGCCACTTAGTTCATAACTCAATTACACAAGTACTTTTCCTTGAGATAATTGTTATACTTTGGTAAGCAGAAGTGCTTGTGCATAGTTCCTGTTTGTCACATAGACTATTATAAAGCATACTTAAGGGTTGAGATTTTATGTTTATTTCTTCAGGGGCACTCTTGAGTGAAACAGGAATGTTTTTCTTAAAAGTAGGTGGTGGTGAAGAATATAACAACTACCCATTCAGTTTGAAGCTGTTGCCTCCAGTTGTATTAAGGTGCCAGGAGTTTTATCACCATTGTTCTTGCACCATCAGTGCAAATGTCAACACACAGATAGCGTCAGTATTATCACGAAAGTAGCTTTGCCCTAGGAACACCTTGACCTTGACCTTGACCTTACTGGACCCCTGGTGGTGGTATATATCTAATTTCATCTTGTTTTCACAGTAAATCTAAATCTTTGAAGTAGTTGTGATATTAACCCCTTTTGGAATTTGAGGATACAACTAGGAAATTAAAAAAAAAAAACAACTCAGAAATTTGTGGATACACTATTCTCCTCAGGTCAACACAAAAGTAGTAAAAGTGGGACTTGAACCCAAGTTTTTGACTAGAGTTTTTGGTTTTGTGCTTTCTATTCTGTATACTATCTCGAAAGTGTGGAAAGGTTTATATTGTTTTTTTTTTTTTTTTTTAATTTTTATTTATTTATGATAGTCACAGAGAGAGAGAGAGGCAGAGACACAGGCAGAGGGAGAAGCAGACTCCATGCACCGGGAGCCTGACGTGGGATTCGATCCCGGGTCTCCAGGATCGCACCCTGGGCCAAAGGCAGGCGCTAAACCACTGCGCCACCCAGGGATCCCTATATTGTTATCTCTTAAGAAGGATTTTGTTAGCAAAAGGGACTTGGGACTTAGGATAAGGCTTATTTAACAGGACAGCCCGGGTGGCTCAGTGATTTTTTTTTAAGATTTCATTTATTTATTCATGAGAGAGACACAGAGAGAGAGAGAGAGGCAGAGACACAGGCAGAGGGAGAAGCAGGCTCCACGCAGAGAGCCTGATGTGGGACTCTATCCCGGGTCTCCAGGATCACGCCCTGGGCTGCAGGCACTGCTAAACCGCTGCGTCACCGGGGCTGCCCAGCTCAGTGGTTTAGCGCCGCCTTCAGCTCAGGGCCTGATCCTGGAGACCTGGGATCCAGTCCCACATCAGGCTCCCTGCATGGAGCCCGCTTCTCCCTCTGCCTGTGTCTCTGCCTGTCTCTCTCTGTGTTTCTCGTGAATAAATAAATAAAATCTTAAAAAAAAAAAAAAAAGCTTATTTAACAGAAGTAGGGTTGCTTGAAGCCCAGAGATTTCATTTGTATTTGTTGCTTTCTGAATCCTATGTCATTGCAAAATACTAAACTTTTTTGTTTCTCTATTCTGGAAAATAAGGATAATAGTAATATTTATCTCACATAGTTATTGTGAGGATTTAATTAGATAATACATGTTAATTGCTTAGACATGTGTCAGACTACGCTGATACAAATGAAGTGCTCAAAAGAGTTAGCTTTGATTATTTATACAGAGAGAAGACTCTGGCACTTCAGCTGAGGGGGGAATAACTTGAAGAAAATCTGGGAAGTGTGACTCATGAGAGCATTAATTACAATGTAACTGAAATAGAGTGGTTCCTGAAGGAGTATAATGGGAAGTAAGTAGGACAAAGGTAGATTTGCACCCTGATTATTGCTTGACTGTAGTTATTAACTGCTGTTCAAAGTTGTACCCCTAATGCCTGAGATAATGGCTGGCATATGGTATGTATTTATATCCTACCCCAATACTGGAATATTTGAATACATTTAAGGAAAGAGAGAGCAGGTCTTCCTAACATGAATAACACACATAGAGAAGGTGACATTTCAGCATAGCCCAGAAGAATGCGTAAGATTCTAGTAAGCAGATATATTAGAGTTTATCAGAATGGGTGAAGATAACATCTCACTCAACAGTGGGCTACCCAACCAAGTGATTGTACTTTCTAGGATAAATTAATTCAGATCATGAATTGTTTTGTCCTTGTTTATATCTCTAACACAGTACCTGATATATATTGGGGCTCAGTAGATATTTGAGCAATGTCTCAACACTTAATTTTGTAAACATGTTTTTTATGTAATGTTTTTATTTCATAATAACTTTCAGAGAAAACAAGACCTTCCTGATTTTGGAGGACAATTCTTCTTTTTACTCCAATTACAAAACAGGCAAATAACCCCTTCCTTTTGCAAATAGGTAATAATGTATTTATAGTTGTTATATCTTAATGGAGAAGAAAATGTGACTATAAGAGGACACATTCCTAAGCAGTGTGTCAGGAATGACAAAATACAGGAATTTTGGAAATGTGTCTGAAAATCTACTTCAAAAAAAATTACTTCAAATATGTATAATGTAGGGAATGTTAATAGATATATAATAAAGAGTGAAGATTGTAGAATGCTGAAAATGTAAGTATTTTACTTAATGAATATTGTTTTTCCTTCTGTGCAACTTACATTGTTTCTATATAAGCCAGGCATTATAGGAATTAGAGGAGTTACTAGTAATCCCTTCCCTACTTGTTTACTTTGGCTAATCATTTATTAGATTATTAATAGAATTTTTTTCTCTTGAGGCTATTTGTTATATTGATATTTTAGTATATGTCAGACACTATAATAAATATTGTACAAATTAATAATCTTATTTAAATGTCACAACAGTCTTGTAATTCTAACTACTACTATCATTCCCACAGGTAATATCATCATTCTTAGATTATATATAAGAAAAGTAAACTTTTTTTTTTTTAAGATTTTATTTATTTATTCATGAGAATACACAGAGAGGAGAGAGAGAGAGGCAGAGACACAGGCAGAGGGAGAAGCAGGCTCCGTGCAGGGAGCCCGACATGGGACTCAATCCCGGGTCCCCAGGATCACACCCTGAGCTGCAGGCGGCGCTAAACCGCTGAGCCACCGGGGCTGCCCAAGAAAAGTAAACTTTAGAGAGTTTAAGTAACTTGCTCAAGGTCTGGCTAAATAAGGGCAAAAGTAGGTATCATGGCCAACCTCCTAGCTTTTATACTACACTAAGGGACACTGGAAAGCAATAGCTTTGTGGGACATTGGGTGGCTTAGGGCAGTGTTTTCCAAACTGTGGAGATCAGCATTTTTTAAAAAGTGAGGTATAACACAGAGAAAATATCAGTGTGTATGACATGTGGTTAGAGCAGACATTGTTTTGTGAAACTAATGTTTCAATTTTATATGTGTATGTAGACATAGATGTGACTGTGTATTTGTGAACTGGGACATGGTTATAAAATATATATATATATTTAAGTTTTCTATTTATTCATGAGAGACACAGAGACAGAGGCAGAGACACAGGCAGAGGGAGGAGCAGGCTCCATGCAGGGAGCCCAATGTGGGACTTGATCTCAGGACCCCAGGATCACACCCGGAGCTGAAGACAGATGCTCAACCGCTGAGCCACCTAGGTGTCCCTATTTCTCTCTCTTTTTAAAAATATTTTATTTATTTATTATTTATTTGAGTGAGAGAGATAGTGACAAGAGAGCACAAACAGGGAGGAGAAAGAGAAGCAGGCTCCCCACGGAGCGGGGATCCCAAATGGGGGGCTTGATCCCAGGATCCTGGGATTATGACCTGCATCTAAGGCAGACACTTAACCGACTGAGCCACCCAGGTGCCACATAAAATGTATTTCTTTTCTTATTTTTTTTAAGGTTTATTTATTTTATTTTATTTTATTTTATTTTATTTTTTTAAAATAGTACTTATCTTTTTTTTAAATTTTATTATTTATTCATGAGAATACACAGAGAGGAGACAGAGAGAGAAGCAGAGGCACAGGTGGAAGGAGAAGCAGGCTCCATGCAGGGAGCCCGACGTGGGACTCGATCCGGGGTCTCCAGGGTCACGCTCTGGGATGAAGGCAGGCGCTAAACCGCTGAGCCACCTGGGTTGCCCTTATTTATTTATTTGAGAGAGAGAGAGAGAGAGAGAGAATGAGCATGGGAAGGGGCAGAGGGAGAGGGAGAGAGAGAATCTCAAGCAGATTCCCTGCTGAGTACAGAGCACAACACTGGGCTCAGTCTCACAACCCTAGGGTCATGACCTGTGCCAAAATCAAGAGTCAAATGCCACCCAGGCGCCCCAAAATCTCTTTCTTATTGTGGGTCACAGCCAAACAAAATTTGTAACCTACTGGCTCAGAGAATGGAAAGAGTTTGAAAATGTAATGAAGAGGAGACATAGATGCTAGAGAAGAAATTTTAGAGATAAACTGAGTGTATAAATAATACTATAAAAAGAGGAAAAGTTGAGATGCCTGGCTGGTACCACTCCCATTCTTGATCTTGTGGTTGTGGGTTCAAGTCCCATGTTGGGTGTAGAGATTACTAAAAAGTAAATAAACTTAAAAGAGGAAGAGTTAACCTATCTGTATATATTTGGGGGAAATAATGCAGTATTTACAAGTTGTTTTAACTAATTTGTTAAATTTAGGGCCCTTTGGACGCCTGGGTGGCTCAGTGGTTGAGTGCCTGCCTTCAGCTGAGGGCGTGATCCTGGAGACCTGGGATCGAGTCCCACATTGGGCTCCCTGCATGGAGCCTGCTTCTCTCTCTGCCTCTCTCTCTTTGTGTCTCTCATGAATAAATAAAATCTTAAAAAAAATTTAGGTGCTTTTAGTAGGGATTCACTCATAATTAGTGTAGCTTTAATTTCATTTTTAGAGAGCTGCCTTTGCAGGTGGCTTGTGAATTGTGTGTATCATTACTAATTTTTATTTTTCATATGAACAAATAATTTATTATGAGTAAATAACCAGACATCTTATTGGTGTTTCATATACACAAAGATATTTTTCCTATTCAATTCAGTAGGGTAGAGATTTGTTTACTGACTTATGGGAGAATAGGGGAAGGTGAGTCAGGTTAGTTAGAATAATAGAGTATTGAATTTTCAGGTAGAACAGATGATTTAGTCTAAGCTGCCAATTTTATTTTTAATTATCATAAAAAGCATATAACATTAAATTTATCTTAATCATTTTAAGTGTACAGTTTAGTTGTGTTCAGTATCTTCACGTTGTTAAAAAATCTCCATAACTTTTTCATCCTGTGATTCTGAGACTCTATACTTGCTAAATGCTAATCCTCCCTCCCTTTTCTCCATAACCCTTGGTAACCACATTTTTACTTCCTGTTTCTATTATTTTGACTACTTTAGATATTCCATATGAGTAAAATCATACAGTATTTGTCCTTTGTGACTGGCTTAATTTGCTTAGCATAATGTCCTCAAATTTTATCCATGTAGTAGCTTGTGATAAGACTTCCTCCTTTAAAAATGCTGCATAATATTCCATTGCATGTGTATTCTACATTTTTTATAGCCAGTCATCTTTCAGTGACAGTGGGTTCTATCCACCTTTTGGCTTTTGTGAATAATGTGCTGTGAATGTGCAAATACCTCTTTGAGATTCTACTTTGAGTTCTTTTGGATAAATACTCAAGTGGAATTGCTAGATCATATGGTAATTCTATTTTTAATTTTCTTTTTTTTCTTTAAGACTTTATTTACTTATTCATGAGAGACACATAGAGAGAGGCAGAGACATAGGCAGAAGGAGACACAGACTCCCTGCAGGGAGCGTGGTGAGAGATTTGATCCCCGGACCCTGTAATCACGACCTGAGCCAAAGAGAGACGCTCAACCACTGAGCCACCCAGGTGTCCCTATTTTTAATTTTCTGAGGAATCTTCATACTGTTATCCATAATGGCTCTGCCATTTTATATTCCCACTAACAGGGCACAAGTATTCCAACTTCTCTGCATCCTCATCAATACTTATTTTTTGTTCTTTTGATAGTGACCATCCTGATAGGTGTGAAGTGATATCTCATTGTGGTTTTGGCCTGAATTTCCCTGCTGATTAATGATGCTGAGTATCCTTTCATGTGCTGATTGGAGTACTTGTATGTCTTCTTTGGAGAAATGTCTATTCAAGTCCCTGGTCCATTTTTTAATTGCGTTGTTTTAATGTTGTTGTGCTATAGAAGTTCTTAAATATTCTGGATCTTAACCTCTTATCAAATATATGATTTGAAAAAAAAATTAAAAAGAAAAAAAATACATGATTTGTAGTTATTTTCTCTCATTCTGAAGATTGGTTTTTTCTTTCGATTGTTTCCTTCCCACAGAAAATTTTAAATTTGTTGTAGTTCTATTTGTCTATTTTTTTTTCATTTTATTTCTTGTGCTTTTGATGTCATACCCAAGAAATCCTTGCCAAATCCAGTGTTCTGAAGCTTTCTTTGTTTTCTTCTAGTTTAATAGTTTTAGGTCTTAAATTTAATCTAGTTTGTTAATTTTTGCATATGGTATAAGGTAAGGAAGAGTCCAAATTCATTCTTTTGAATGTAGACATCCAGTTATCCCAGCACCATTTGTTGAAGAGACTGACTTTTCCCCATTGTGTAGTATTCCCCATTGTGTAGTCTTTTCATAAGAGCCAAAATCATTTGGCCACACATGCCAGGGTTTATTTTTGGGCTTTCTGT
The DNA here is from genome assembly GCF_053574225.1 of Canis aureus. Taxonomy (NCBI): domain Eukaryota; kingdom Metazoa; phylum Chordata; class Mammalia; order Carnivora; family Canidae; genus Canis; species Canis aureus. The sequence goes on along the minus strand of NC_135623.1, from coordinate 16,194,119 downwards.
TCTTTTCTATTGGTCTATATGCCTGTCTTTTATGCCAGTAAGCCTCCAATTTGAAGATGGTATAGTGACTTGCTAAGGTCAACACTAGAAAAAAAATAACAAAGCATGGGCTACACTTTCTTTTTAAAAAGATTTTATTGATTAGAGAGAGAGAGAGGGAAGGAGGAAGGGAGCAGGAGAGAAGGGAGGGGCAGAGGGAGAAGGAGAAGCCGACTTCCTGCTGAGCGGGAAGCAGGAGGAGGGGCTCAATCCCAGGGCCCTTGGGATCATGACCTTAGCTGAAGGCAGACGCTTAACCGACTAAACCACTCAGGCATCCTGGGGCTATATTTTCTGATGCTTAGTTCTATATTCTCATACAGTAATTTGCCACATGTTTACCTTTGCTTACTGTGTCTTCTTTACCTTTGAATGCCTCCCTTGTTAGCACCTCCCCCTACTATATATCTCTTCTTCCTCTCCACACCTCCCTCTCCTTCCTTTCTTCATTCCCTTCACCACACCCCCACACCTTTGCCTCTGTTTCTTAGGTTTAAGAACTCAACTCTAATCTCTTTGTTCCAGTTCATCTCAATAAACATACACCCCTTGGGATAGGTTCTTGAACTCAGCTTACACTGATTTACTCAGTAATTCTGTATATAGTAGCAGTTGTCGTTTGCATGTTTCTCGCTGTCACTTGAATGTATGTTCTGTATAGACAGGGACTAGGTCTTGTTTGAATTATATCTTCAGTTTCTAAACATTACTCGGTTATACAATAGCTATTCAACAAATGTTGGACAGATAGATGGATGGATAAGAGGATAGATGAATAGATCTAATACTGTGGTAAACACTATGGTTAATATTATCAGAAAACCTAAAATCTTATAGAGATGGAACTTAAACACGTGAAAAATGTAAATAACAGTATAGGATGAGTATAAGATTAATTTTTTTTTTAAATTTTTATTTATTTATGATAGTCACACACACACACACAGAGAGAGAGAGAGAAAGAGAGAGGCAGAGACACAGGCAGAGGGAGAAGCAGGCTCCATGCACCGGGAGCCCGACGTGGGATTCGATCCCGGATCTCCAGGATCGTGCCCTGGGCCAAAGGCAGGCGCCAAACCGCTGCGCCACCCAGGGATCCCATGATTAAATTTTATAGATAGTAAATACTTGATCAGAGAATAATTGGATGATGCATTGGCATTTGTAAGTCCTCTAGGAGTTCAAAAGTGAAAGAGATCACTGCTGCTGTACTAGTTTGGTAAGGCTTCCTGGGGGAGAACTGGGACTTATTCTGAGGCATTTGGGGATTTAGATAGATAGGAGGAAGAATAGAGTCCATGTTAAGGTTAAAGGAGAGAGAAAGTATTCCATGAATAGGAAGATAATTTAGAGTGTTAGAGGTCATTGAGAAGATATTTTGGTTCATGTAAAACAAACGTGAAATGGAAGGTGTAGAGAGATTTTACTGTTAAACAAGGAGGTTATGTGAATTCTGTAGAATATGGTAGAATGTTGAGGTTTTTTAAAAATAGAAATAGTATTTCAATATAAGCTCAGTCTGAGGTGTGTAGGCTGCATTGAAGGTAGCAGAGTAGAGCACATTTACTACATTTGTGATGATACTTTGTTTACAGACATGAGACTATATGAATTCTTGAATCAGCATGTAGTCAGCAGGAATTGAAAGAAAGGAACTGAAAGAGGGACTATATGAAGGAAGAATCTGATGAGCCTTATATCTGATTTCAATTTTGAGGGGTGGCAGACTTAAAGATGAATGCCATTTGATGGCCTGATGGCAATGAGAATGGCATCTGTTGTCATGTCCCAGCCATTTCTCAATTCAGGCCTTACTGTTGGAACCACTTACTAACTGGTGTGGCCACCTCCAGTTTTGTCCCATGTTTCATTCTCCACAGCACTGCCAGATTAATGTTCCTGATGTGCAGATTAGATCATTGTTGTTCTCATGCTTGAACTTTGTAAGGGCTTTCCATTGTCTTAAAGATTAAGTCCATTTATACTTCTTGGGCTGGAGATCATAATCTTTTGCTATTTCTTCCTCACCAAATCAGTCCAATGTTCTAGACACTTTCAAACCAGTTTCCCAAATATACCTCTTTTACGTCTCAGTGTCATTGTTACTGTTCTTTCAAGATCTTATCCTTCTCTACTTGACAAACTATTCTATTTTATAATACCTAACTCCTCAGGATGCCTGGGTGGCTCAGTGGTTAAGCATCTGCCTTTGGCTCAGGTTGCAATCCTGGGGTCCTGGGTTGGATCTGGCATTGGGCTCCCTGCAGGGAGCCTGCTTTTCCCTCTGCCTCTCTCTCTCTCTCTCTCTCTTTGGTCTCTCATAAGTAAATAAATAAAAATCTTTAAAAACAACAACAACAAAAATACCTAACTCCTCAAGGAGCTCTTCCCTGATTTTTTATTTACTTCCTTTGATGTTTATAGAGGTAAATACAAATCTGTCTTTACTAGATTTTGAGCTCCTTGAAATCAGGGCCAGTCATAATAAATGCTCAGCAGTAATAATAATAATAATAATAATATAATGCTTATTGAGCACATCCCTCATGTCATTTACCTGTCTAAATGTTTTATTTGTATTAACTCATTTAATCTCTGTATTAAACTCATTTAATAACCCTATGTGGTAGATACTATTACTGTCATTTTACAAGTGAGAACACTGAGGCTTAGAAAGATTAAGTAACTTGTTGCAAATTATATCGTTAATAACTAGCAAAGTTCAGGGTTGAACCTAGAGTCCATGTTCTTTAACTCCATATGTCACAGTGGCTTACTATGACATTCTCTAAATGGTGTCTTTAAATTTAACAGTCATTTTCTTTATAATTAGAAGTTTAGTATCTTGTTTAAGAAGTTTTTTTCTATCCCCAAATTATGATATTCTTCTGCTTTACCTTCTGGAAACTTTGCTGTTCTTTCACAGTTAAGAATAAAAGAATCACCTGGAATTAATTTTTGTGTGTAATACAAGGTAGGGTCAGGGTTTTTTTTTTTTCCCCCCCCGCATACTGTCCTACCACCATGTGTTGAAAGATTATTACTTCTCTTTGGTGCCACATTTATTACAAATCAAGGGTCTATGTGGGCCTGTTTCTGGGCTCTTAGTCTGTTTCCTTGCTGTGTTTATGTACCTTGCTCCAGTACCACATTTTCTTAATTTATAGGCTTATAATATGACTTTGTATTTGGTAGAGTAAATCCTCTAAGAATGTGACACTCTTTTCCAGAAAGCTTTCGCTATTCTTTATCTTTTGTACCATTTTGTATTTGTATTTTAGAATCAGCTTGACAAATTTCCAAAAATGCCTTTTGGAATTTTGATTGGCATTGCATTTAACATATAGATTAATTTGAACTATGTTGCAGTATTGAATTTTCTAATACCTGAAATGGTTCCATTTACTTATATTTTCTTTGACTTATCATAATTTTAATATTTTTAAAATTTGAAACAATCTCATACTTACAGGAACGTTGCAAGTACAGTACAGCCCCCCAAACTGAAAATAAGTTGCTAATTGAATGTCCTATCACCCCTGAATGCTTTATTTTATATTTCCTGCAAATAAGGAAATTTTCCTGTATACACAGTGTACAACCACTAAAATCAGGAAATTAACAATGGTGCATTAATTCCTTCTAATCCTTAGACTGTTCAAATTTTTCTAGTTGTCCCAGTAATTTCCTTTATAGCAACAGGATCTGGTTTAGCATCACATTTTATGTTTCGTTTTCATAGCTCTTTAGTCTCTTTCAGTTTGGAATAGTTTCATAGTCTTTCCTTGACTTTTATGACTTTGACACTTTTTAAAAAAAGATTTTATTTTTAAGTAATCTCTGCATGCAACATGGGTATTGAACCCACAGCTCTGAGACCAAGAGTATTATGTTCCATCTTTTGAACCAGCCAGGTTCCCCTAACTTTGACAGTTTTAAAGGTTGTAGGCTAATTATTTTTGTAGAATGTCTCCCAGTTTTTTTTTTCCTGATATTTGTTCATGATTTGTTTGAGATTGCATATCTTTGGCCCAAAGATCACAGAAATGATTCTATGTTCTTATTGCAGGGTTGGTTTGTCCCACTACTGATAATATTAACTTTGATCACCTCATTAAGGTGGTATTGCCAGGCTTTGTTGTTAAATTTCATCTTTTACCCTTCGTAATTAATATTGCGTGGGGAAGTATTTAGAAGCTATGACAATATCCCATTCCTCATCAAACTTTCAGTTTATGTATATCAGTAGTAACATGGTTTCCTGTTTTACTCAACAGACTATAATTCTTGACTATCATTATTTATTTTGATGTTCAGATTGCTCTCAGTTTGGACAGTGAGATTCCCTTTTAGCTGATTTCTGTATTCCTTTGACATGTTCCCTATAATTCTCTGAGTATTTCCTTGCTTTATGGCACAAAATATCTCTTTACTTCTTTACTTTCTGGCACACACACAAAAAGATGTTCCAGGCTTATTTTCTCCCTTCCCCATCCTAGTTTCATAATCAACCATTTTTCCAAGAAGCCCTGGTACTTTTTAATGGAGACTGGTATTTAGAAATCAATACCTAGCATTAGGTGTATTTGGTGCTGTTCGGCTCTCATAGCTAAGAGACATATAAATGTTACATACATGTGTGTGTATCCACATCCATATGTATTTATTCACTTTCTATTGAAAACTATGAGTTCATATCAATACCTTTTTCCCCAGAAATCATTCTTTCACCATATTTGTAATATTATTTTCCATCCCTTTAAAGTGAGAAACCCTTTATCCTTGTTATGTTTATGTATTTGGCCAATCCTTCTGTATGTAATTAGTTTCCCATCATTACCCATTTCCTTGTGTGAGTGTCATCCTTATTCCACTCAGCCTTGGAAAGTGACTTAACCAACCAACCATTTAACCAACTGAGCCACCCAGGCACCCCGATGACCGGTGCTGGGTTGATTCTGCCCCCTGCAAAGTGGACTCCTTCTTCACGTTTCTTAGATTCTGACTCCTCATGCTGGACTTCTGCACTGTGTAGATTTGTTCTTCATCCTGTTTGGGGCTTTGATGCCTCATGCCACCTTGTCCATTGGTATGATGGACAGTAGCCTCTCTCATGCGCAGTTTTGCTTTGTGTGGTTTCAGTTATCCACGATTAACTGAGTTCTGGAAGCAGACGATCCTTTTGATGTATTGCCAGGTTAGTAGTAGCCTAATGCTACTTCACAATACCTATATTAATTCACTTCATCTCATCACATAGATATTTTATCATCTCACATCATCACTAGAAGGGTGAGTATAGTACATTAAGATATTTTCAGAGCACATATGAATGTGAGAAATAGGCCACATTCACATAACTTTTATTATAATATATTGTTATAATTGTTCTATTTTATTAATGTTTTTAATTTCTTACTGGGATATCTTACTAATTTATAAATAAACTTTATTATAGGTATGTATGGGAAAAAAACACAGTATATTTAGGGTTTGGTACTATCCATGGTTTCAGGTATCCATTGTGTGTTTTGGAACATATCCCTTGTCAGTAAGTGGGGGGGATTATTGTAGGCCCTCATCATCTTGCTCAGGCTCTGATGTCTTGAGCTAGATCTTCCCCTCATTTGGTATAATACTTTTAACTAAACCACAGAGTTCATTTGATTTTTCCCTCTAATGTTCCTTTTCTGTTCCAGAATTCAATCCAAGGTCCCACTGCATTTAGTTACAGCAATTCCTTATTTTCTTGTCTATCATGACCTTGACTTTAAAAAAAAATTTTCACTTTTAAAAGATTTTATTTATTTGAGAGAGTATGAACAGAGAGGAGGGGCAGAGAGAAAGGGAGAAGCAGACTGTCCACTTAGCAGGGAAGCCCCAAACAGGGCTCAATCCTAGGGCCCTGGGATCATGACCTGATCCAAAGGCATCTGTTTAACCAACTGAGCCACCTAGACACCCTGATGACCTTGACATTTTTGATGAGTATTATTTTGTAGACTCTCAATTTGGGCATATATTATGTTTTCTTATGAATAGATTTGAGATTGTATATTTTTAAGAATACTACAGAAGTGATGTTTTCTTCTCAATGGATTGTATTGGGAAGTATATGGTATCAATAAATTTATTACTGGTGATGTTAACCTTAATCACTGGACTCAGATGGTGTCTGCCAGATTTCTCCATCATAAAATTACTACTTCTCCCTTTGTAATTGATAAGTATCTTTGGGAAGATACTTTGAGTCTTTTGCCCCCTGATTTTAACTTCAATATACAATTAGTGGATCTTGCTTATGATAATTACTGTTGTGATTTTTGTGGTAATGATATTTTTAAAATCTCTCTCATTCCTTCTGTACTAATGAATTGTAGCTCTTCTAAAGAAAGAGCTGTGCCTTCTTTCCCATTTATTTACTTATTTAATTACTTATATCAGTACTGGATTCTTGGATATTTATTTTATTCTGTGGGTTATAGGCCAGTACTGTCATTCTGTAGCTCTAATTCTTTAGGCCTTGGCCAATGGAGCTCCTTCAGGTTGACTCCTGTTTCCTTTCGACATGACCCCATTTTTTTCAAGCACTTCCTTAGTCTACCTACCTACCTACCAACAATAGGTAGGTAGTTTATCAATTTCATTATTTCAGGTAACCAACTTTAAACTTTATTGCTCTGTTTTATGTTTGCTACTCTATTTGATTATTTTATGTTCTTTATCATTTCCTTTCTACTTTGAATTTAATTTCCTGTTGTTTTCAGTCTTTTAGGTTCTCTAGACATGGATTTAAGGCTAGAAATTTCCCTTTATTCACTGTTTTAAACTGTGTCTAGCAAGTTTCAGTATATCCTGTTTTCATGTATGCAGTTCTAACCATATTCTAATTTTTTTTTTTTTTTTAATTTTATTTACTTGAGAGAGAGAGTGACACAGAAGCACAAGCGGTATAGAGGGTGCGGAGGGATGGGCAGAGGAAGAGGGAGAAACAGGCTTCCCGCTGAGCAGGGAGCCCCATGTGAGCCTTGATCCCAGGACCCTGGGCAGAGATTTAACTGACTAAGCCATCCAAATGTCCCTAAACATTTTCTAATGTCTGGTGAGATATTTTTCTTTGACCAGTGGATTATCTAGTAGTATTTTCATTGCCCCAAACATCAGACTATATTTTTAAAAGATTTTATTTATTTGACAGAGCAAGTGAGAGCACAAGCAAGGGGGGCAGCAGAGGGAGAGGGAGAAGTAGGCTCCCCACTGAGCAGGGAGCCTGATGTGGGGCTCGATCTCAGGACCTTGGGATCCTGACCTGAGCTGAAGGCAGACGCTTGACTGACCTAGTCACCCAGGCACCCCTGAATTTTTTCTAATTTACACTTCTTCTTCTTCTTCTTCTTTTTTTTTTTTTTTAAAGATTTTATTCATTTATTCATAGACACAGAGAGAGAGGCAGAGACACAGACAGAGGGAGAAGCAGGCTCCATGAAGGGAGCCCGATGTGGGACTCGATCCTGGGTCTCCAGGATCACACCCCAGGCTGCAAGTGGCACCAAACCGCTGCACCACCGGGGCTGCCCTAATTTACACTTCTATAATTGATTTCTAGCTTATATTTTCACTATAAGTATGTTTTGTATGATTTCAACCCTTTAAAAATTGTTGAGAATTATTTTAGGGTTCATTATATGGTCAGTTTTTAGAAATGTTCTGTGTGTGCTTGAAAAACATCTCTGTTTCATATTTGTACAGTGTTCTATGTATGCCCATTAGACCACGTTTATATCAGGGATTGTTCATATCTTCTAGATTCTTACTCATTTTTTCTCTTCTTCATCTAATTGGTTAACGAATGAGATGTATCAAAATTTGCCACTGTAATTGTGGTATTTTGTCTATTTTTCCTTATATTCTATAACTTTTTGCCACATACATGTATTTCTTGAATCCATATTATTAGCTACATAGAAATTTATATTTTCTTGATGGCTTGAACCTCTTTATTTGCAAAGTGAGCCTCTTGATTTTCTGGTAAAGCTTGTTTTATGTAATTTTAATAATAGCAGCTTTTTTGGAGTTAGTGTTTCTATGATCTTTTTCTTTTTCTTTTTCTTTTTTTTTTAAGATTTTATCTATTTATTCATGAGAGACATAGAGAGAGAGAGAGAGAGAGAGGCAGAGACACAGGCAGAGGCAGAAGCAGGCTCCATGCAGGGAGCCTGACATGGGATCAGGCCCTGGGCTGAAGGCAGTGCTAAACCGCTGAGCCACCCGGGCTGCCCCCTTTTTCTTTTTTTAATGGTCTTTTTTTTTATACTCTTATTATTAATATTTCTGTAACCTTTTATTTAGTAATCGTCTCTTGTATGCATCATAAAATATTATTTAAAACCCCTTTTTTAAAAGATTTTGTTTATTGAGAGAGTGCACGCACATGCTAAGTGAGGGGAAGGAGCAGAGGGAGAGGGGATAGGGACAATGAGACTCTGTATGAGAGTGGAGCTGGTTGTGGGATTTGATCCCAGACCATGAGATCATGACCTGAGCCAAAACCCAAAAGTCTGATGCTAACTAACTGAGCCACCCAGTCATCTCTGAACTCCTCTTCTTTCTCCTCCTCCTCCTCCTTCATCCCTCCTCCTTCCTCCTCCTCCTTCTTCTTTCTTCTTTCTTCTTTCTTCTTCATTTATTTTATTTATTTGAGGGAGGGGGGAAGGAGGCAAAGGGAAAAGGAGAGCAATCTCAAGCAGGCTCCACACACACAGCTGCCATGTGGGGCTCAGTCTTTCCACCCCAAGATCATGACCTGAGCTGAAATCAGGAGTTGGGCGCCTAACTGATGGAGCCAACCAGGTGTCCCTCCCTTCTTTAATTGGAACATTTACATACTTCATCTACATTTAATTTAATAATTGTTATTTTAGGGTTAAAAATGTATCAGTTTACCATATATTTTCTTTTTGTCTTATATATTATTTCTTCTTTCTTTCTTGTCAGGTTTTGGATTTTTTTTTTCATTATTGAATTTTTAAATTTATTATGTTGGAAGTTAAACATGTAACCTTTTAGTGATCACTCTAAAAATTATAACAAATCCTGTAGCTGCTAAAATCTGATGTCAATTGGTAGTTTTATCTTCTTCCTAAACAATACAGAACCTTAGAATTCTTTAACTCTGTTTTCTCTTTCCCAATCTATTTGCAGTTGTTTTATATTTAGTTTATATGTATTTTTTCACAACCTCACAAGATATTATTTTATGTAGTTAGTATTCATTTAGTTTGCCTATGTGCTTATCATTTTTTAAATAATTTTTTCAAGTTTTTATTAAATTCCAGTTAGTTAACATACATATAATAGTAGTTTCAAGTGTACAATTTAGGGATTCAGCACTTCCGTTCAGTAGCTGATGCTCATCACAATTGTACTCCTTAATCCCCATCACCTGTTTCCCCTGTCCCCCTACCCACCTGACTTCTGGCAACCATCAATTTGTTCTCTGTAGTTACGAGTCTGTATCTTGGTTTCCCTCTCTTTTATTCTGTATGTTTTTTGTTTTGTTTCATGCTACATGTGAGTGAAATCATATGGTATTTGTCTTTCTCTGACTGATGTATTTCGCTTAGCATAATACATACTAGCTCCATCTGTGTCCTTGCAAATGGCAAGATTTCATTCTTTTTTATGGCTGAGTAATATTTCATTGTGTGTGTGTGTGTATCTCACATCTTCTTTATCCATTCATCAATCCATAGACACTTGGGCTTTTTCTATAGTTTGGCTATTGTAGATAATGCTGCTATAAACATTGAGGTGCATGTATTGCTTTGAATCCGTATTTTTGTAGTATCTGGTAGTGCAACTGCTAGGTCCTAGGGTAGTTCTATTTTTAACTTTTTGAGCAACCGACATAGTGTTTCCAGAGTGGCTGCACTACTTTGCAGCCCTCTCTCCATATCCTCGCCAACACCTGTTGTTTCTTGTTTTGTTGATTATAGCCATTCTGACAGATGTGAGGTGATATGTCCTTGTGGTTTTGATTGCTATTTCCCTGATGATGAGGGATATTGCAACTTTTCATGTGTCTGTTGGCCATCTGTATGTCTTCTTTGGAAAAATGTCTATTCACATCTTCTCACTTTTTAGTTGGATTGTTTTTGGGTATTGAGTTGTATAAATTCTTTGTTTATATATTTTGGATACTAGCCCTTGGTCAGGTATGTCATTTGCAAATATCTTCTCCCATTCCATAGGTTGCCTCTTAGTTGTGCTCATTGTTTCCTTCACTGTGCAGAAGCTTTTATTTTGATGAAGTCTTAATAGTTAAATTTTTCCTTTTGTTTCCTTTGCCTCAGGAGACATTTCTAGTCAGAAAGAGGTTATTGCCTGTGTTCTTCTCTAGGATTTTGATGGATTCTTTTCTCACATTTAGGCTTTCATCCATTTTGAGTTTATTTTTGTGTATGGTGTAACAAAGTGGTCCAACTTCATTCTTTTGTATGTTCCTGTCCAGTTTTCCCAACACTCTTTGTTAAAGAGACTATATTTTTCAATTGAGTATTCTTTACTGCTTTGTCAAAGATTAATTGACCATATGGTTGTGGGTTCATTTCTGAGTTTTCTGTTCCATTGATCTGTGTGTCTATTTTTGTGGCAGTACCATATTATTTTGATGACCACAGCTTTGTAATATAACGAGAAGGCTGGAATTGTGATGCCAGCTTTGCTTTGCTTTTTTCAAGGTTGCTTTGGCTATTTCGGGTCTCTCATGGTTCCATACACATTTTAGAATGGTTTGTTCTAACTCTGAAAAATGCTTGTATTTTTTAAAAAAAGATTTTATTTATTTATTTGAGAGACAGACACAGAGATAGAGACCAAGATAGTAAAGCAAGGAGGAGAGGGAGAAGCAGGCTCCCTGCTGAGCAAGGAAATTCCCCGCTCCCCCAATGTGGGGTTCCATCCCAGGACTGTGGGATCATGACCTGAGCTGAAGGTAGAAACTCAGCCAACTGAACCACCTAGGCGCCCTGTATATGGTACTTCGATAGAGATTACATTAAATGTGTAAATTGGTTTGGGTAGTATAGACATTTTAATGACATTTGTTCTTCTAGTCCATGAGCATGGAATGTCTTTCCATTATTTGTGTCCTTTTCAGTTTCTTTCATCTGCGTTTTGTAGTTTTCAGAATACCCGTCTTTCACCTCTTTGGCTAGGTTTATTCCTAGGTTTCTTAAAGTTTTGTGTGCTTATTATTTTTGTTGCTCTATTCTTTCCTGCTTACCACCTTCTATCAGACATTATCCAGGTACGCATGGAGATACTTTTTCAAGTTTTCTTTAGTGAATGTCTTCTCCTGGAATTTATATTCCTCATGAGAAAAGTGTCTTTAATATGAGGCTTATCTTGTAGAAGTTTGTCTTCTAGATTTTGGCTTGTTAATTCTTTTCTACCTTGTTGTTTTCTATTGTCCTCAACCAGATATTTTTATTTATTTTTATTTATTTTTATTTATTTATATATATTTTTTCAACCAGATATTTTTAAATAATTATTCCAGGTTTTCTGGTTGTTCTTATTGAGAAAGTAGCTTGCATATTATTGAGCATAATTATTTCCTTTGTTGTAAATTGCTGCAAGTAGAATTGCATGTTTAGAAAGGATAGGAAAGTGAATGTGTTAAGAAAATGGCATGACTAAAAACCTTTCAAATTAGTACTGAGGTTTAAAATTTTTATTTTCAAACATGAAGTAAGAGAATAGGAATTAATGTTTTAATTTTTATAATCTTTTATTCTAGCTCGTGATGCTGATGAGCGAGAGAAGTGGATCCATGCCTTAGAAGAAACAATTCTTCGACATACTCTTCAGCTTCAAGTAAGAGTCTTTACTTGTCTTCTGGATAGTTCATTAGGGTTTTTTTTGTTGTTTATTTTCTGCTTCTAAAAATAACTGTGATATGATATAATGAAAACTTCTTATTTCTGAATTGCTTATTCTTGCCTTTATAGTGTTATAAAGTTATAGTCATTTTCTTCTGCTTTCTATAGGGTAAAATACTGATTTTTATAAAAAATAAGACAGTGTAAGGCAATATTGAATGTGAAATGCTATGTTAAAATGTGCCAGATCATTTTGAAATTTAGTATTTATAGTTGGTTATTGATATAACCAAATTACATAGCAATGCATGATAGTAGATAAGTGCTGAGAGGTTGACCTACTGTTCTTGTTATAGGATTTATTGGCAGTTACCATATGTGTTAGGCAGGACTCTTTGGGATGAAAGTAATAGGAAAAAAACCAACAAACTAGTTTAAGAAAAAAGTAAATCTGGCAGAGATTTGAAGTAGGCACTTCAATAATGTCATTAGGACCCAGAACCACCATTTCTATTTCTAGGCCTTCTTTCTTCTAGGGTGGCTGTATTTTTAGATAGGTTCTTTTTGTGGTATTAAGATGGTTGCAGCAATTTCAGCCTCTTATTGTTGAGATGTATAACGTACTATTAGGAGAATACTGTAGGAGCTCCAAGCCCACGGAAGACTATTGTTCTTTCTGAACCATGATAGGACTAATAGGATTAGTGCTGATTACCTTAGCTTCAGCCATTATCTAAATCCTGACCAATCACAATTTTACAGTCATATGTTCCATTCCTGGAACTGGGATGTTATTTGCTTCACCAGAAACACTTTGCTGATAGGGTAGAAGATGTTACCCACCAAGCAAAGTCAGAATAGGGAAAAAGATGATACTGAGAGACAAAAACAACAAATGTCTACTCTATCATACTGAAGATAGTTTTCCACGTTTATTTTTCAACAAAATAGCTTATATTGTGGCATTGGGGGATTTTGTTTTAATTATTTTAATTGATAGGATTGAGTTGTACAAAACTGACATTTTATAACTCCTTTTCTCTACTTTTTGTCCTGTACCAGGAATTGGCTTGATTAGACAAGGTGTGGTATAGGGCATCCCAGGTCATACAAGATGGTGAACTCCTCATGACTTGAAAGTGTTCAAATAGAGGCTTAAAAAACATTATTCAAGGATGTGGTTATTAAGAGAATATAAGAAATTAATATGGAGTTAAACTAGGAGATCTGTAAGTTACTCTTTAGCTATGTTTTTTAAAAGCAACTTCGTAATTTCTAAAGGTGTCTTTGTAATTTAGTCTGTTTTATAAATGAATGTGGCATCATTTCAGCAAATTTGTGATTCAGTATGATGATAAGTGTTTCAAGAACCCTATTAGCCTGGGGTGGGGGTTGGGCGGGAAAGAATTAGACTGAATGGGGCAGTTGAGATTCCCTCCATGGTTGGTGAGACTGACATTCAAGTCTTTCTGTGATCTGTTCTCAACTTGCCTTTCTAGTCATTTCTACCATTATATCTCTCCATCAGCTTTTTACTAGAGTGTTGTTGTTTACTTACTTTCCTCTGAACCCATCTTTTCATTTCTGGTCTCCACCTTCTTGCTCATCATGTTCTCTCTTTCTGAGGTGTCATCTGTTTCCACTCTGCCTTTGTATACCACCCCTTTTCTTCAAAGCCCAGTTCGATTCACTAAGTCCCTATCATATTCTTTTTGTTTCTCTTTTAAAGTATGTGTAACTCCAACCTCCCCAATTAGGATGCAGATTCCTTAAGGTTGGGTACCTAATCTGATACAATTTTGGAATTTTTGAGCTTTTGCTCAGAGAAAATAGCAGGAAAAGAAAATTTTAAAATCTTAGGCTCCGGTAGCTTTGATATTTAAAAAACATGTAATTCAAGAGAATCTTTGTATGAATTTTTCCTAAAGTTAATGTATGCAGAAGATAGGACATCTAGAACTATGTAATTAAATGTTAATTTGATTGGCAAAAAAAGTAAAGATTTTCCTCCCAGATATAGTGAAGTATGACAAAGAACTTGACTCTGGAGCCCAAATGTCTTGGTCTATATCCCCGTGCCATCATATACATTCAACTTTTTACATTGAACTTAGTCTGAGTTCCCATATCTTCATCTATAAAATGAAGATAATAAAAATACCTACCTTTATAGAGTTGTTTTGAAGATTAAATGAGTTAAGTGCAAATTTGTTGAAATCGTTCCTAGCTATAGTGAAAACTTGACAAATGTTGGTTATTGTTACTAATGATACTACTCTCATCATCATTTCCATTTTCAGTACTTGACATTCTAAAGAGGGCTCAGTAACTGTTAGATGAAGAAATAATTGAAAGAATGAACAAAGAAACAGATGGTGTATCGGTTGCTTTTCCATTGCTGTTTATCGAGTACTTTGAGATGTGTATTGTTCTATTAGGCACTGTGGAGTAGGTGCTCATGGAGCTCTCTGCCAAATGGGCATGGGATAAGGCATTTACATGTCTTCCTTTTCCATTGAATTTCATCTTTGCTTTAGCCATTAAACTATACTTTGGCCTTGTCATTACTGAGGGCCCCATTACCTCCAAAATACTGAATTTAAAAGTATTTTCTCTTCAACTACAGTTTTCTTACCTTCACCCCCTACCACTTTACTTCTGAACTTTTCTTCTCTCATTTTTTTTTTTTCCTTCTCTCATTTTGGTCTGAGCTCTACTTCTCCATTTTTCCTGGCCATTTAATACCTTTCTAGTTTAGCCTATGTCATCCTCCAGTGTAGATCTCATGTTTGCTTCTTCAACACTGATTTTACCATCACCCTTAGAATTTGTTGTCTCTGGATGTGTACCATTCTAGCTTCCATTCCCCAGGGCCCCCATTGTCTGGTTTCTCTGCTTCTAGTACTATTAGAGATCATAATATTGATATGGTATATCACAGTTTATTAATATCAGAATATTAATATAATTAATATATTGTAATATATAATTAATATATTATAATATATAATGTATATAATATATAATGAAATATAATTATTATTTAAATTAATATAATTAATATCAGAGTATTGAGATGATAATATCACAGTCTAAATTTTGTCTGACTTTAATTGGATTTCTATAGCTATTTAACAGTCTTTTTATTGACTCCTTGATTTTCAGTTAAATCCCCACAGTGGAATATTTTTCATTAATGTTTAATATTTAATACAGCCTGCTTCCTTCTTTATAGAAAAAG